>NW_020954723.1:25614250-25715191 GCF_900497805.2 Vombatus ursinus
CAAGTCACTTAACCCCAATTGCCTAAAAAAAAAAAAAAACAAAAACAGCTGTGGAGATGGAACTGGATCCATTCCAAAGGCACTAAATAGCAACAAGGAGTCCCTTATGCTTCCTTTTGCCTGCCTAGTGGGGATTTGAACAACGGTGAAAGAATAATGGAAATAGCTATGACTCAGTGAGCTTCGAAAGGTCAGAATGGTGAGCCACTAGAGGACTGGGAGCTAGGTCCATGCTGGGTTTTACAGTCACCTAGCCCACCAGTGAGAGTGAGGCCGGAGGAAGGACCAGAGAGGCACAGCCAGAGATAGCTGAAATGACACATCAGGTATCTGTGCTGCATGTGTAAATGAACACGGTGAGAGGAGCAATGTAAAGAAACTGATTTAAACTGGAGCATAGCCTTCGGGGACCAAGATAGTATAAGGGAGAATGTGCCCTAAAATGTTGGGGGCAAATGTTTGTAGTTATCTCGGGGGGTAGGAGCAAGGTGCCCCCTCGATCTGGAAAATCTGCATAAAGTTTTTTGGCCCTCCCTTTGTACCAGAGAAACCTGAATTATTATGGCATTAAAAGATAAATTGTTGATGTTATACAATACTATACATATAGGTTATGCATTTCTGAGTTTCCAGACTTTTTCTATGTCGTCTGCCGGCCTTCATGTGTCCTCTGCAGCCTCCGCAAAACTCCCCCAAAATTCCTATTAAATTTCTTATGCCTACCTGTGACATCAAAACCTCTAAATCAGGATGTAGAAGGCATAATTGTACTTCCATTCTTGCTATATCTTTGAAGTAAATATCTGCTCATCAAAGCTAATTGATGCCAATTGGTTAAAAGCACCTGAGGAGCTAATCACTAGCAGTTAATACCACCAAAATGGAGGCTTGAGCCAACAGCATTAGAGGAAGGCACCTCCAGTCCTTCAGGGATACCCCAGGACCCCAGTGAGATATAGCTAGCATCAATCTAGAAGAGTAAGTTCAGGGTCCTAATACATACACAATGATAAGTTTCTTTTATATAGAATATATAAAACAATATACAATACTGAGGAAAAAGAGGGCATTTTTGAAAGATTAATGTGGGTTACCATTAACCAAATTATATTTTTTAAAAAGAATCATACAAAAGATGGAAGCAAAAGTAGTAATAAAGGATAAATACAGAAATATGGCATAGTTGCATAAGAATGGTGTCAGGAATGTTGAAGTTCAGAATGAGCTAAGAAAGTCTGAGAATTAGGTTTGGTTTTGGTTTTTATTCATGGGGTTTTTTTGTGTGTGTTTTTGAGGGTTTTTTTTAGTTCTGTTGGAGTAAAGAGGATGATCAAAGATGGGAAAGGTATTTACTATTACAATCAAGAGTTCCAAAGGGAGATGATTAAATGATGTCCCAAGGGATTGGTGAGATTAATGTGAATAATTGCCTCAGGAACCTTCGCTGTTTTACCACAAAACAGTTCTCTTGATGAAACTTCTGGATATTTATATATACATATATATTATGTACATCTTACATATATTATCTATATAAAGATAGAGATTATATATATAAAGATATATAAGATATAAGATATATGACATATATCTTTTAGATATATAAAGATATATAAATAAATCTTTATGTTTCCATATTTATCCTACTCTCCTCCCTCTCCCAATCTCATTTGCTCCAGACTCAGACTATACATTCATACCCATACCTCTGGATGCTGCAACATGTAATCTAGGGCCTCTTCAAAATATCCCAGATGTAGATCAGTCAACTCTTTGGGGAGATCTTCAAATCTGAAATAAGCCAAAGCAAGCACAGCAAAACCATGTCCAGCCAGCAAGCTGGCTCTGTATTCACAGAGACCACCTCCAGTTCCATGCAGGTCAATGATCCCTGGGAAAGGCCCTGCTCCTGGAAGAGGTAACAAATTGGAAGGATTCTTTAGTCCCAAAGGACAAACTTAAATTATACTTCTAGGACCTGAAAGTAAAGACAAGAGATTCAGACCATGTCTTTGATTCTTAAAATTAACTTCCACATTTATGAGATTTTATAAGTGTGAGCAATGTCTCTTCCAGCACAGACCAAAATGGTTCACCATTTTAAAAAATAGTCTCATGAGTTGTTCAGGTCCCAAAAATAAGTATCCTCTGGTGGCCAACGTTGTGATGATAAATCTCTTAACTTAATGAGGCTGGGCATTATTGGGGTCCATACTTAAAATCTGACAAGCTTAGTAAGAGCTGCCAGATCTTACAGCATATCAGCAAAGCCCTGGAGAACTCAGGGTCACCAGGAGGCCCAAAGTGGGGCTTTAGTGAAGGGTCTTTAAATCACTTTCCAGAACTAACAAGTGAACGGTTTCATTTGAATGTATTTTGTATTGTCTGTGTACATATTATTTTGTCTCATAGACTGTAAGCTCCTTCAGGGCAGTGATGGGCATTTTTGTATCCCCGGCACCTAGTAAAGTGTCTGCCACGTGGTTGTTGATTGATGTTGCAGAAATGTTGAAAGATTTCTTAGGTGCTTGCTTGCAAATGGCTGCACATAGTTACATCTCATTAGCCATAATTGTAGCAATAATATGTTAAACAATATATAGTGAAAAGTCAAAATAATAATAACAGCTAACATTTATATTAAGCTTCAAAGTTTACGAAGCACTTCATGAATATCATCTAATTTGATCCTCACAACAATCCTTGGAAGTAGGTACTATTATCTTCATTTTACATATGGGGAAACTGAAGCAGACAGATTAGGTGATTTGCCCAGGGTCAGACAGCTAGGAGGTGGGAATCTGAATTTGAACTCAGATGTTCCAGAGGCTAAGTCCAACACTATCCACTTTAGTTGCATTAATATTGCAATGTATTAATAGAAGCATAAAACACAATGGGCCAGAAAAAATATTTCTGCGGTCATCCTCTGTTTGTTAGAGCTAAATTGTGGAGTGTTTTGAATGCCAGGATGGGGAAATTGGACTTTATTCTAAAGACAATAGGTAAACCATTGAGAGTATCTTAAGTTAGGAATAGACATAGACAAAAGATAGACATGCAGGACAGCTAGGTGGTACAGTAGATGGAGCACCGGCCCTGAAGTCAGGAGGAGGATCTGAGGTCAAATGCGGCCTCAGACCAAGCACTTGACACTAGCTGTGTGACTCGGGGCAAGTCACTTAACCCCAATTGCCTTAACCAAAAAAAAAAAAAAAAGATAGACATGCCTGGCAATGGTGTGCAGAAAGGATTGTAAAGGTGGAGGGGGAGAAACTGAGAATTCCTTTGGTTTTCAAAAACTGAAAAATCACAGAAAAAATCTGGGAGAAGGTTTCCTTTCTGTACTCTGTCCCTCTGCTCTCCTGCCTGTCTCTCTCACATGCATTCACAACTCTACCTATGAATACCAAGGCGATCATTTTATGTGCAAACTAAATTTTATATAGATAAATGTCCCTAAACATACAGTGCAGTGTTAGGTCTCCCTAACGGGGGTAGATGGTTTCATATTTCACAATTTACATTAAAAACAAACCTGGCCTTCCTCACCCATGATTTTTAATTTTCCCTAAGTCTTAAACCTCTCCTCAGTATGATCAATAACAATTAACTTAAGTTGTGAGAGAAACAGAAGATCTATAGGAAGAAAAGAGACAATCATCTGTTTTGAGTGAATTGTATGTGTATAATCTAATACATGACAAGTATCCAGTCTAGGGATTCTTTGGGCTCCAATCTCCTAGCCAATTTGGTCCTTAAGAAAGCAAGCAGAGCATCACTGACTCAAATGGTCATAAAAACATAGGTTTAAAGTTGAAAAGGTCCTCAAAGGTCATTGACTCCAATTCCCCTTATTTTGCATTTAAGAAACCTGAGGCCAAAGAGGGTAAATGATTTGTCCAAAGTCATACAGGTTGTCAGTGGCGGAGATAGGATTTAATTGGAGATACTGTCCCTCTGCAGAAAATGCTTTTTAAAAAAAAGAAAGGAAGGAAGGAAGAAAGAAAGAGAAAGAAAGGAAAAGAAAAAGAAAATGCTCTCTCCACAGTACCCAATTATCTAAAAAATGGAACTGCTTCTTCAGGCACCTAACAAGAAATCAATAGAATCTGCTTAAGGTTCCTAAGAGAGGTGTACTGCTACCAAGCAAAAGGAATGATCTACAAAATGGGATACAGAAAATCCTGCTGGGAGGAATCAGGGAGCCTGGGGAATGCTTTGGGAGAATTTGAAACATCTACTGCCACTACATTCCGGGAAAAAGAGAAGGCGTAAGGCCGGGATTGCAATGACAAGTGTGAAGTTCCAGCAACGCACCTGGAGGCAGGAAGAGGGTGGCCCTCACGCTGCCCTCTCGCACCGGGATCCTCTTCACCCCCGGCCCCAGGAAGCCCCGCTCGTGGACCACCTGTGCCAACACCTTGGTGGGCTGGGGGTCGTGACCCTCGTACACCTTCAGGTCCACGAGGAAAGGGGTCTGCACGTCCCGCTTCACCAGCCTTTCACTGGGTGTCTCGGACCGCAGGGTCCGGAAGAGCCCCATGGGCTCCACGCCGCTGTAGCTGCCCCCCAGGGCGGGCGCCCGCGCCAGGTCGAGCTGGCCGCCCGCGTCCGCCTGGTAGCGGGCCGAGGCCTGGAAGAGTTCCCGTTTCTCATCGCGGAGGGAGGCGCGCAGGGTGACCGGCTGGGCCGGGGCCAGACCGTGCACGGAGATGACCAGCGGCTCGTCCCACAGGCTGTGGGGCCCGGGACTCAAGCGCAAGCTCATCGCCATTGAAACTGATCGTAGGCACACTGAAGTCCACCTAGACCAAGCGAAAGGGGCGATCCTCTCTTCCCATTGGCTCCCCCGTGGGCGGAACCTCTCGGGAGCTGCCCAATGGCTTCTGTAGAGGCCGGAGAGCCCCGGGAGAGGCGGGGAGAGTGGGATGAGCACGTGTGTGGCTCAAAGTCATTCCCTCCTTTTCCTTGTTCAGTCCTTGTCAGGGAAAGCCCTAGAATTAAGAGGGCTTGGGAAATGCTTCTTGTAAAAGATAGGATTTTGGGTGATTGAGGAAGAAAAATGCGGTTCGGATTCGCTCCTACAATAAGACATACTCCTAGAGAGAGAAATGAAGATAGCTTTAATTAAGATTATAATGCAGGTAAAGAAAAGCTAGATTTACAGCAACATACAATTAGCAATACGACTATAGTAGGGCTAAGAATACAAAGGATAGCAATAATATAAGAAAACATCACCAATTCGAGGAAGCACCAACACCTGAAGTCCAAGCTGGGAATTCCCAGGGTACAGCTTTCAGGGTCCCAATTGGGAAAGTCCCAGGCAGAGCATCCTCTCCATGGGTGAGAATCCAAAGATGGCTTTCCCAATTAGGATTTAAATAGGGCCTCTAACAAAGAAGGCCCCCTGCCAGAGGTGTCCATGATTCTAGTAGATGTTTTACTTGGTCCAGAAACTGGCCAACTTTCTGGAGCAACCAAACATCTTAAAATATTAACTTGATATGTTCCCATGAACTGGCCAGGTTCCCAGAGCACATCTTTTCCTGAGAACTGACTAAATTCTCAGGTCAACATAGATAACCACACTCTGGCTTATAGCCCAATGTTTAGAGTCACACAGGAGACATGGAAAATCTTTCCTTGTAAGAGTTATCAATCAGATTTCAGCCAGAGAAGTCAGCAGAGGGAGTTGAGGAGGGAGAGCATGCCAAGCATTGGAGAGAGCCAGAGAAAATGTCAGGAGCAGGGAGAAATGGAGTGCCTTGTTAAAGGAATAGCAAGGAGTTCATTGTCACTGGATCTGAAGAAAGGTGTAAAAAAACTGAAAAGATAGGAGGAGGCTAGGTCGTGAAGGATTTTGAATACCAGACAGAGCATTTTGTATCTGAACCAGGAGGCAATAAGGAGCCTTTGGAGTTTATTGAGAAAGGGGTGAGGGTGTGACATGATCTAACCTGAACTTTAGGTGGCTGAAAGGAGAATGGATTGGATGGGAGAGACTTAAGGCAGACTGACCCATTAGCAGGTTAATGCATTAGTCCAGGCATGAAGTGAGGAGGGTCTGTACTACAGTGGTGGCAGTGTCAGAGGAGAGAAGGGAGCAGGGGAGGGTATAGGGGGAAAGAGAGAGTTCTGTTTTGAGCATGTTAAGTTTAAGATGTCTAATGGACAATCCAATATGAGATGTCTGAAAGGCAGTTGGAAATGAGAGATTGAAGGTCAGCAAGAGAGATTGGGTCAGGATAGGCAGATTTGAAAAGCATCAGCACAGACATGGTAATTAAATGCCCGGGAACTGATTAAGATCACCAAGTGAAGTAGTATAGAGGGAGAAGAGAAGAGGGCCCAGGACAGAGCCCTGTGGGACACCTTTAGAAGCCATGATCTAGACGAGAATCCAGCAGAGGAAACTGAGAAGGAGCAATCTGATAAATAGGAAAAGAACCAGAAGAGAGTAATTTTCCAAAAACGCAGAGAGAAGAGAGTGATCAATAGTGTCAAAAGCTTTAGAGAGGTCAAGGAGAATGAGGATTGAGAAAAGGTCATTGGATTTAGCAACTAAGAGATCATTAGTAACTTTGGAGAGATCGGTTTCAGTGGAAGGATAAGACCAGAAGTCAGATGGTAAGAGATTAAGAAGGGAGTAGACTGCCTTTCTGAGGAATTTAGCTAAAAAGGGCAGAAAATATATAGGACAATAGTGGGGATGAAAGGATCAAGTGAGGGCTTTTTCTGAATGGGGAGACATGGGCCTGTTTGTAGGCAGTAGGGAATGAGCTAATAGATAGGGAAAGACTGATCATAAGGGATAGAGCGAGGCTGACTCCTTATTGCCTCCAGGATCAAATACAAAATGCTCTGTTTGACATTAAGTTGGAGGAATTGGATGAAATGGGATCACTTGAACAGGTTAATTTTGGTAAGAACTAAGGCCGCCTCATCATATGAGAGGGATGAAATAGTGACAGAAAGAGATGAGGAAGAGGGGAGAAGAGGGAGCTCACAGAGAAATGGTCTCATTTTTTCCTATAAAATATTAGGCAGGGTTCTCAGCTGAGAGAATGGGAGGGAGGGAGGATCACAAGAGGTTTGAGGGAGGCAGGATCATGGGAGGTTTGAGGAAAGAAGAAAAGGTTCTAGATTTAAAGCTTGAAGGGACGTCAGGGGCAATTTAATCCAAACCTCTTATTTTATGAATGAGGAAACTGAGGTCTAGTGAGCACGAATTGACTTGCCTAAGATCATCATAACCTTAATGGTGGGTAAAAGGTTGCTGGGGATCTGGCTTCTGGGGTTGTAGAAGAACTGGAGATCCCAGGAAAGAAAAGAGTACTAACTAGTACTTTTTAAAAAAAGACCTAAAGCAAAGTAAGTTAAGTATTTTTTATTGTTTTATTAATTTTTATTAGCTTTGAGGTGGCACAGTGGATAGAGTATGGGTCCTGGAGTCAGAAAGACTCATCTTCCTGAGTTCAAATCTGGCCTCAGACTCTTAGTAGTTATGTGACCCTGGGCAAGTCACAACCCTGTTTGTCTCAGTTCCTCCTCTGTAAAATAAGTTGGAGAAGGAAATGGCAAACCATTCCAGTATCTTTCCCAAGGAAATCCCAAATGAGGTCACAAAGAGTGAGACACAACTGAACAAATTTATATATTTTTATTTTAAAGTCCAATTCTCCCTATCCAGCACAAAAACAGTAGGTGCTTAATAAATACTCATTGACTTTACCTGACTTCCTATCTCTCCCTGGCTGGAAGTAGGCAGGTTCACTCCTTAGGCAACTTGGTTATTTCCCCCTCTTCAAAATCCTGGTGGGGGACAGTACAGACGAGAAATAGACATAAACCCTTTTTTTTTTAAACCTATTATTTGATAAACTCAAAGACCCCAGCTTCTGGGATAAGAACCAACTCTTTGAAAAAAAACCATTGGGAAAACTGGAAGAGTATGGCAGAAACTTGGCATAGGCCAAAATCTCACACCATATACCAAAATAAAGTCAAAATGGGTTCATGATTTAGATATAAAGGCTGATACTATAAGCAAACTGGGAGAGCAAGGAATAGTTTATTACCTATCAGATCTATGGAGAGCAGAAGAATTCATGACCAAACAGGAGATAGAGAATATTATGAAAAGCAAAATGGATAACTTTGATTACATTAAATTGAAAAGTTTTTGCACAAACAAAGCCAATGCAACTAAGATTAGAAGGTAGAAAATTGGGAAAGAATTTTTACAACCAGTCTCTCTGATAAGGGCCTCATTTATAAAATATACAGAGAATTTAGTCAAATCTACAAGAATACAAGTCATTTCTCAATTGATAAATGGTTGAAGGAGATGAAGAGGCAGTTCTCAGATGAAGAAATTAAAGCCATCTATAGTCATATGAAAAATGCTCTAAATCACTATTGATTAGAGAAATGCAAATCAAAACAACTCTGAGGTACCACATCACATCCCTCAGATTGGCCAACATGACAAAACAGGAAAATGCTAAATGTTGGAGAAGATGTGGGAAAATTGGAACACATGCATTGTTGGTGGAGTTGTGAAATGATCCAACCATTTTGGAGAGCAATTTGGACCTATGCCCAAAGGGCTATAAAAATGTGCATACCCTTTGACCCAGCAATAGCACTTGTATGGCTATATCCCAAAGAGATCATACAAATGGGAAAAGGATCCACATGTACAAAAATATTCATAGCAGCTCTTTTTGTGTTGGCAAAAAATTGGAAATTGAGAGGATGCCTATCAATTGGGGAATGGCTGAGCAAGTTGTGGTATATGTGATGGAATACTATTGTGCGCTAAGAAATGATGATCAGGCTGACTTCAGAAAAACCTGGAAGGATTTGTATGGTCTGATGCTGAGTAAAGTGAGCAGAACCAGGAGAACCTTGTACATAGTCACAGCCACATCGTGCAATGACTAATATTGATAAACTTAACCCTTCCCAGCAATACAAAGGTCTAAGATATCTCCAAAGGCCTCGTGATGGAAAATGCTATCCACACCCAAAGAAAGAACTAGGGAATTTGAATTGCTATTTTTTTTTCTTCTGTTGAGTTTTGTTTCCTCTTTCTGGTGGTTCCTCCTATTGATTCTAATTTTTACTTACAACATCATGTGAAAATATGTTTAATAGGAATGTATATGTATAGCCTATATCAGATTGTGCACAGTCTTGGGGAGGGTGATGGGGAGGAAGGGGGAGAAAATTTTTAACTCAAAAGCATATGGAAGGGATTGTTGATAAATCAAAATAAATTAATAAAAAATTTTTAAAAATAAATAAATAAACATATTTCCACATTAGTCATGTTGTGAGGAAGAATCAAAACCAAAAGGAAAAACCATGAGAAAGAAAAAAAAGAGAGAGAGAGAAGATAGTATGCTTTGATCTACATTCAGATTCCATAGTTCTTTCTCTGGATTAGACATAAACTCTTACAGCTCAGAAAATCCGCCAGCTTCTTGACTCTCTGGTAGCTAGATGTAGTGGTGTGCAGCACCATGCGTGACTGTCTTTGATTTTGATGTAAACAGTCCTGATTATATGGTTACACATTTCTTAGGAGCTCCCCCTTAAATTGTTAGTATTTGTTGTGATTAAGTTTACAATAAAAATTATCTAAACAAAATTATAAACACCTGAACAAATATTTAATCAGCCCTGACATGTTTATATATTTAACATAGTTTTAATAATATATCAAATATATATTTAATCAGGATCCTTCCTTCCCCAAAATACAAATGTGTGCATCCTTACGGGTATCTTTTTCTACTTGACTCCCTTTGATGTTCATAATCATTTTCTCCTCATTTGCCCCACCTTGCTATCAGGGAGTGGTTGGTCTTGGACAATTAGTCTCAACAGTTCTCAACTGCAAGAGATGCCCTGGGAATACTTGCTTGCATCCCTTCTGTCTCCAACATTCATTATTCTCTCATTCCTTGCTACCTTAACATCCTCCTCCACCCCCCCCCACCACCCCGGGAGCTGGGCCCAGGAGACAAGCTCATGGTCAAGCCTTTGAAGCAAACAGATAACTCCTAAATAGATATCCTATATAGATATGCTCCTACTTAGATATATTGCTGCCCAATAGACTACCTCTGTAAAGGCAAGAAACAGCCCACAGTCTGGAATGTGAGTGGGATAGACATGAATAGGATTCACAGTCCTTTGCCCCTCCCTCAGTCTCCCTTAGTCAGGAAAGTGATTTATTACAGCTTCGTCTTCATGTAGGAAGAACTCTAGATGTGAGGTCTTTAAAAAAAAAAAAAGGCAGGGGGGCAGCTAGATGGTGCAGTGGATAAAGCTCTGGCTTTGGAGTCAGGAGGACCTGAGTTCAAATCGAGCCTCAGACACTTGACACTTAATAATTGTGTGACTCTGGGCAAGTCACTTAACTCCAATTGCCTCACTAAAAAAAAAGGGGGGGGAGCCTCTTTTGTGATGTGACCAAGAGGTTTGTTAAGAAGACCATACCCCTTTCTCTCTCCCACCTGTTTATCTTCAACAGTCTACCCCCCACCCCCATTTCGAATCTTAAAGACCATATTTGGACAAATGAAGTGTCCTCAAGGTATCCCATATCAGGAAAGTGGGGGGTGAGGGTCAGGGTGAAGATAGGGTTTCTGGAACTGAGCAGGGATGGGAAACTCAGAAGAAGGTGGGCTTCCAACTAATACTAAAAACAAACAAAACCATGAGACACAGTTTAATAGTTGTCCTTGTATACTTTCTTTTTATTTAAATGGCTCTAGTTATTTGGTTAAATGAGATTTCTTGGGGGTACCCCTCCCCTTAAAGTGTTGTAGTTGCTGAGATTGTTGCTTCATTTTTAAAATTAAAATACATCTACCAGTATTTCTCAACATAATCATCACAGATTTTATGGCAAATTTTTGGACAAAAAATGCGACCATTATGTGAAGCTTTAAAAATTGTGCCAGTATTACTTAAAAATAATTTATTACTAAACTGTCTTTAGTGTAAGATCAGGATACCATGGAATACTCGTGAATATATGTTAAAATTGAATAGTCCAAATCCACGTACATAGTTTCTTCCTAACAGTTAAGTGAACATTTTTCCAGTCTGAAAAATAAAGTTAACACTTTAGTTGTTATTGATTTGTGCATTATAATCGAAATATTACACTTGAGAAAATTTACTACAGTGCTGCAAAGTACAAACTTACAAAATTTAATCTTCTGTGTCCAAAGATTTTGCACCACTATCTTTGGTTTCGCTATCCGACAGGCCGCCCTCAGTGCCACTCATGTTGGATGTGTTTACTTCATCAGCGCTCTGCCACAGTGCGTCATCATCAGATCCATCTAGTGCATTTGAAATTCCTGTCTTTTTGAAGCTTTTGATGACTGTTATGTGTGGTATAAGGTCCCAACTCTTAATTACCCAGGTGTATATCAGATCCAAGGATGGAACTTCATACTTCCAATGGGTATCAATTGGTGATCACCACTTGTCATCCACTCCTTTACAGATAGACAGTGCAAGTGTGCTGAGAATTACAGGCTCAGTAGCCGTATCCACGGGTGAATACATTGTTGCTCTGTTTATCTTTTAAGCAGTGTGAGGAACAGAATTATGCCATGTGACAATTACACGATGAAAGGTTATAAACCAGTTTTTGGACTGAAAAAACAGGGTGCAACAATTATGTGGTGGCGATAATTATGTGGTGAGATAGGGTATATATGTATATAAACAGTCTTGTAATCTTCTACCTTTACATACATACACACACACACACACACACACACACACACGGCATACAGCTACTGCTGTTGGGCTCTTCTCAGAGTGAGGCATCTCTGTTTGACTCCCTGGCCTCCATCTTCAATGGGCAGTTTTATTATCTTCTGCTCCTGGGTTCGGGTAGATGTGACAGTACTCTTTTTAGCAAAAGCAGTAACCCATAGCCAAGTATTGGACTGGCAGAAGCCTTTGTCTGAAGACTGCTTCAAAGCTCTGAGACTGGTCACCGCTAGGACAGAGATGAGAGAGGTCTCTAGCCTCTCTGGTTTGACAATCATTCCTGGTTCAGATGGGACTTCCTAAATTGAGAGATTCCATTTTTACTTATAATCAACCAAGTTTCACTTCACAGACTCCAAGAGAATGGCTGGGGACCAAGCTGTGCTAGAAGTCTATGTCCAGGGGCAGGTTTGTTATCTCAATAGCCTTGTTTGTATGCAACTGAATTTTTCCAGCTTCAGACTCCATCTAAGGTGTGGAGTGTTTTCTTTGTGCCAGAAAGGTCTTTCTCATTCTAATTCTGAGTCTCCAGCTCTAATAACCTTCAATCTAACAGGCACACCCTGTTACACTTTTATTTTGATTTTTTACTAAATCCCAGACCTTAGTCTTCTCTTCCTCAGTTTCTCATTTTAGTTTGTAACAAAATCAAGCCATTCTGAGGAAAAGATAATGATCAAATCAAGATAGGGAATGTTTTTTATTTCTCCTACCCCAGAACTGGGGACTAGATCAAAAGAAGGAGGGAGTCTAATTTGTTAATAATATTAGCATATGGATACAGAGCCTAGAATTCTCAGCACACTTGCATTGTCTATGTGTAAATACAACATATGCACATACACACATGTATTTATACTAGATATATACACACAAATATATATATATACATGTGTGCATCAGATTTTACAAATATCTGATTTTATCTTTGCAATAATCCTGTGAAGTAGGCGCTATTATTATTTGCATCTATAGATGAGCAAACTTAGGCAGACAGATGTGCCCAGCGTCACACAGCTACTAAATGTGTGAGACTAGATTTGAACCCAGATCTTCCTGAATACAAGTCCAGTGTTCTATCCACTGTGCCACCCAGCTGCCTAGGATAGATTAAGAGAATGCTTTTTCTCCTCAAAGGCAAGCTTGCATTTCTATTATCTCGTTTTGCTAAATAATTCAATAGCCATCTGAAAATGAGGCAGTTTTGTTAAGCACCTAAATGACACAATGTATAGAGAGCTAGACTTGGTGTCACGAACACCTGAGTTCAAATTCAGCTTCAGACCCTTAATAGCAGTGTGGCTCTAGACAAGTCCCTTAACTTCTCTTAGTCTCATCTGTAAAATGGGAATAGTATTGGTCCATACAAGATACAGATGGATGGTAACCTTAAAGAGGAAGCCTCTGACTACTCTACGGCTGCAAAGCAGAAAATGGCCACAGTGAAGATGAGAAGGAATTAATTTGTCCTAGGGATGGTCTGCAATGGCTGATTTAGTGGGTGGAGTAGCAGCAGCAGCAGTAGGATTGATGGCAAGGGAGAAGATAAGAATGCAAGGTGCCAAGGAGTTCAGAGCTGAATAGTTGAGCTCTCTCAAGGCACAGACCTTAGAAAGGCTGTGAGAGGTAAGACACGATTATATTCCCATATAAGGAAATTGAGAGAAAAGGTAGCTCTAGGTCAGAGGTTCTAGAACTGGCTAACACAGGAGGAAACTGATTGTTTGGTTAAAGAGGCTGAAGTAGGACAAAAGTTAAACTTTACTTAGAGTGTGCATGCACATGATAATGGGCTCATTAATACTAACTTCTCTGCCCAGAGGACAGCAATAGCACAAAGCTAAAAACTAGGCACATTTCATATGTTAACGGGAGAAGAAACATGTTAAGGAGTATCAGGAAGATTGTGACCTGTAAAAGGGAAGGACAAGAAGGTATTAACTGCATAAAGGCTTGTGTTAGCTTGTATGTATGTATGTGTGTGTGTGTGTGTGTGTGTCCCTCCTGAGTACTATGCGCCCACTTCTTGCAAGAATTGTAAATAACGTTTTACAACTAGGGAAGCAGCGGGCTGTGACAGCTCGATTGTACCTCCCTAACTCTACCAGGGAGTGTTTGAACCCCATTTTTAACAAGGCCTTCAGGAACTATCCATTCCAATCCATACTCAAAAGGAATCCCCATTACAACATTATAGAAAAATAGCCTCTGCTTCAAGATCTCCAGGGAGGGAGGGAAAATCCACTTTTTCTCCAGGCAGTCCATTTCACAAACTGTTTGACATTAATGTGATTTTTAAAATGCAGAATGTAGATGGTTTTCTTCTTTGTCTGTAAAGACTGCTAATAATGCCTTACTTAATCTTTGGTTTTTTTGCATCCCCAGAACTCAACCCAGTGCCTAGGACATAGTAAGTACTTAATAAATGCGTTATCTATCTTTATCTTAACTTTATTTCACCAAATTCATTTATTTCTTGTGCTTTCTCCTCTGCCATCAAATTTTCAAGAGGTTTGTCCAGCTCTACCCTGGCTATAAAGTTAAAATATTATATCTAAAGTGAGATGCTCAGGGACTTTAAAGAGAATGAAGTGAGTTATATCAGTATTTTGCAAATGCTTTCATCTCACTCTCTCTAACTTAGGGTTCTCCTGATCCCTTATTGTTCTTCCAAACACACCCACACGATTGCTTGAAGCCTCATAGCACAGGTCTTCTAATAAGCATCACAGATCTTTAAAAGGTCAAATGGGAAGGAAACTGAGAAAACTGTGATCAATCTGCAGACCAGCCCCTGTCCTTACCACCACTAGCTAATACTGCATTTCCTTTCTCTGGTTTTAGAAATTACTCCCCCAAACTTCCGGAGGGTGATGGAACCTGATTAAAAACAAATAAACAAAAATAAAACTGGAGCTATTCCTTAAAAAAGCCAACACAATGTCGGGAGATTGAGATTGTCAACTGGACCAAACTGGCCTCTAACCTGTGGATGGCCAGAGCTGAACAGAGCTGGCTAGAGACAAGAGAGTCAGGAATCAAACAGATGTTGAATTTCAGAATGAGGGAAAGGTCTTACAAGCAATGACACATGTACTGGGGCCCTGCACCTAGTTGAAGGGACCCAAGGCAGTGGCACTGAACTATGATTTATATACTTGTGGCTAGGCAAAGAGTCAAACAGTGTAGTGTGGCAAGAGGAATGAGGTACAACAGCAGCAGTGAGGCAAGATTATCTAGTGACAAAAAGTCCGTTCATAGCAGGGCTTCATGCCTGGGCCTGTTGGTGTTTCAGCTCCAGAAGAGGAGCACAAAGGATTGTTGTTATGCCAAGTTCAGGGCACAGCTTGCTTGCTGGGCTAACTTAGCTCTGGAAAACAGGGGGTCTCCCAATATCTTGACAAGGTACTGCTCAATTGAGAGGAAGAAAGGGAGCTTAGGTATTGTCATTTATAGTACTGCCTACTGTTGTCTAGGGAGGTGGTTCATTTCCTCAACATTTTCACTGGGTGCTTAAGGTCTTTGGCTAATAGGAAGGGGCTGGTCTTGTCTGATAGAAATTCTGAGAGTCAAAATTCTGAGCACAATCAATGTATTCATTAGGCTAGCAGTAACCAGTGAATTAGATCAATAGCCTTTCTCAATGACCAAAGACCTAGAGTGAGGGCTGACAGGGTCTTTTATAATAATTAGCAAGATGACAGAGCAAAATCTCAAACAACATAAGTTTGTCTTCTTCTGATTGGTTATTGATGACATAGTCAAAAATTAGATTACATCATTTGGACCTCCCCAAGTGAAACCCTTTTAACCACAGCCAAGACATGTGATTGAGCTCACAAGACAAATGTTCTCAGGAGATGGGAGTTGCTATAATATCTTAAGGGCAGCTAGGTGGCTCAGTGAATAGAGTACCTGGGCTGAAGTCAGGAAGACTCATCTGAGTTCAAATCTGGCCTCAGACACTTAGTAGCTGGGTGACCCTGAGTAAGTCACTTAACCCTGTTGCCTCTGTTTCCTCATCTGCCAAAAAAAACCCAAATGGGATCACAACTGAACAACAATGCAGTAGTTTAAATTGGTGAGATTTGATCTTTTAGGTTAATCAGGTTTCTCTGGAAAATGGGTGATGGGTAGGGTTACAAAGGTGGAGGCAAAGCTTGACCTTTAGGAAAGTTTCTCTGGGATGTGGCTGGTGGGTGAAGTTTACAAGGAGAAGGAACCACAAAAGCGAATATTAAATCTAGCTTGATTCAGTCTTAGCAAAATAGAATTAAAATCAGTTTTTAATTTTATAGTACATTAGAGGTCTTGGGATGTAGAGATGGGCTGTTATGTATTGGTATAGAATGGGTTCATTGATACAAGAGATCCTGTAAATGGCGGAGTGGAATAAGTGTTGGGGAAAGGAACAGAGAGGCTTGGAGGTAGGGGACAGATACAAAGGCATCACGGTGCTGACAGGGAGGGAAAGGAAATGATGCGGTATTCCTCTCCTACACTGAAATTCTATCTTCTTTGGCTCACAAGTAGGGCAGGGCTGGGAAAGACTCTATTTGCCCACTGCCACCTACAGGTGAACACATATAATAGACCAGGCCTGATCTGGGCTGGTCTGCTACCTCAGATTTGGGATTGAAACAAAATCAGATACTCGTAGAATAACTGACAAGCCATTGCAGGGGAAAGATATTGAGAACAGAAAAAAGGTATTTGGTGAGGCTACATCCTTAATTCAGATGAGCACACTTCCCTGCCTTTGGTGATCCACTTGTCCAGCCTAAGAAAGTGACTGAACCTCCTCATCCCCTCCCTTTTTTGTACTTTTCTATATAGTCATTTAGTACCAAATATACTTGGGTATCCTAGCTCCTGGGACCAGATGCCAAACTTGGACCACTTCTATAAACAGGTAAAGATAAGGCTTTTGCTATGACCAGCACATTATTTGGTACTAGATCCTATACCTAGTATCTTATTTGTTTATTTTTAAGATCTGATAACTTTCTTAAGGCACAGAGAGAATATTTCTAAGAAATTTTTAAGCAACTTGTACAGGCCTAGGAGGTCCCTGACAATTCTATGAGTTTATGGAGTTTATATCCCATGTAAAATAAGTACTCTCTCACCATTCTTATGTTTCACAAAATTATTCTTTTATTCCTGGGGGAAAACTGTTTACTTAAAAAAAAAACTTTAAGAGCTTTAAAATTATTATTACTTTCCACTTTATCTTAATGATGAGAAGAAAAACCCTATTCCAATTATTCTAAAAATAATCTCTCTAGTTGGTATCATCTCAACACACCCTTAGCACATACCATTTTCAATTCTAAATGGTGAGTTGCAATTTGGGGGATTTGTTATCTAATCTTTTCCTAAATGTTTGTGGAAGAAGGCTCGGAGTTGTTTCCAAGCATCGATTTGGGCCATGGAGTGGGCACTAACTTCTCCTCCCCAGATCACAAGTGTTCCCACCAAAGCGTGAAAGGAAACCGGACACACAGGGAAATATGGGGGCTCAATATAGTGTCCTGTTGCAGGGTAACAGATAATCTTGGGTTTTTTCTTCCCATGGGCTTGTAACAATTTGGCAGCTTCGTTGGCATAGAATTCACTTTTCCAGTTGTGGTCATCCAGACCAACGAGAAACAGGAAGCAACTCTCAGCCTTCTCGACTGGAATTAAGCTTCTTCGGTTGGGTTCCTCCAAAGGGTTGTTGAGAGCATCAACAATGTCTGCAAATCCATCTTTAGTCATCTTGATACGTTTTGGGTCACTACCCAGTGGGGGAATGGTCATACCCTTATAGTGTAGCACAGACCCTACATTTGCCATGGAGCCATTGAGGGTGACAGTAGCTGTAATGTCCTTCAAATGGGAGGCCATGGAGAGGCACAGATCACCCCCTTTAGAAAATCCAAGCAGCCCAACTCCTGGACCCTTTACCTGAGAAAGTCAGAGAAGAAATGAGAGTAATGTTATGACTAACAAATATAACAATAAGGGACAAGTAGGAGGTATGGTGGGTAAAGCACTGGCCTTGTAGTCAGGAGGACCTGAGTTTAAATCTGGCCTCAGACACTTGACACTTACTAGCAGTGTGACCTTGAGCAAGTCATTTAACTCTGATTGCCTAAAAAAAACCTTAACAATAGCTTTAATCTTGTCCTAAGAGAAACTTACTGAATTCTGCACTAACCCCTGCTTATATCAACATGACATGTAAAGCTCATGTTATATAGCATTTTTATTATAACCCTATATTAGAAATATTATGATATCCATTTTTCAGATAGGAAACTGAGGACCAAATTGCTCACAATCACAGAGTGACTTAAAATTCAAGAAAGTTAGTTGGTACAACAGATAGAGCACTGGACCTCCTATAGTCAGGAAGACCTGAGTTAAAATTCTGCCTCAGGTACTTACCAGCCATGGGACCCTGGATAAGTCACTTAACTCTATTTACAATTTCCTTATCTATTAAAATGAACTGGAGAAGGAAATAGCAAACCACTCTACTTCTCAATAAACTCTTATAATAGGAGGTTTCATTCCTGGTACAATTTCGAAAAATGAAGAGCAATCAGGGAAAGCATCTACCCCCAGAATCAAAGAAACTAAAAGAAGAACGAAGTCATAAAATGAGAAGACAACCTGGGAGTGGTTTTTCAGGTACTGGACAGCCTCTTCAAAGTATTCCAAATGAAGTTCCTTCATGTCTTTGGGGAGGTCCTCAAAGGCATAGTATGCCAGGGCCAGCACAGCAAAACCATGTCCAGCCAACAGACTAGCTCTGTATTCCAACAGGCCACCTCCAGCTCCAAAGATGTCGATGATCCCAGGGAAGGGCCCTGAGCCTATAAGAAAGTCAAAGTCATTGAAAGTCAAAGTCATTTAAAGCATTCCCTTTAAAGTCTTCCCTCTGAATTCTAAGGATAATCAAGTTGTTTGCTCTTAGATGACACATTCTGAGACATCATAAGATTCCCTGTTCACTACTGCATGTGCACTGGAGAGAATATACCTGGGTTACATCTGCACAGCATGATTTAAAAAAAAACAAAAACAAACTTGATTTAACTGGAAAATAAATAGCTAACATTTATAGTGCTTATTGATGCGGTTTAGAGGTTCAGGGGCGCTGGGACCCCACAATCACAACACGAGAGTCCTGCCTGAAAGAATTTGACCTAAGCCTTCTTTCAGCCAAAGATAAGGTTTATTAGAACATCCATCATATTGGGCAGACTCTTAAGGAGTCTGAACATTAGTAAGCTATTGGCTAGATTTTAAGAATCTAAGCAGTGGCTAGATTATAAGAATCCTAGCATCTTCATGGAGACAAGATAGACCTTATATACAGAAAGACTGTGGGAGGGATCCAAGACAAAAGACGGGCCATCTTTTGTCTTCCAGAAAGACTGTGGGAGTGGCCAAGTAGTCCATGAGAATTGCCTAGGGTGGGAAGTGTCCTGGGGCCATAGGGAGGCAAGACAATGGAGGGGAGATTGGGTGTAGTCACAATGAAAGGTCAGTTGAAGGGATTATAGCCTCAGGCAAACGCCAGAGTGGGAAAGTCCAGGGTTTTTCCTTTCAGGGGTCTAGATCCCAACCCCATCACTTACTATGTGCCAGGCAATATTACAAGCCATTTGATACTCACAACAATCCTGTGAGGTAGGTGCTATTACTATAATTTCCATTTTACAGTTGAGGAAACTGAGGCATCAGAGGTTAAGTGACTTGCCTACAGTCATATAACTAGAGTCTTGTTTTGACTGAAATTTAACAAAAGGGTAAACTGAGGCAGATCTCTGCACCAGATAACATTTATTAGAAGAGGCATGCTACCTGTCAATAAATGAGTAATGGCTTGCCTCCATTGATGCCAAAGACCTTGAACAAAAGAACAGTTTGCTTTATATAGGTCTTGGGGAGTTGTTCGTCCTTTGTTCCAATGATAAACAGTGTGAGAGGTAAGACATGATTATATTTCCATATAAAGAAACTGAGAGAAAAGGTAGCTCTAGGTCAGAGGTTCTAGCATTGGCTAAAAGTGGATGAAACTGGTTGTTTGGTTAAAGAGGCTGGAAGTAAGACAAAGGTTAAGTTTTACTTAGAGTGTGCATGCGAATGTATAATGGGCTCCTTAATACTAACTTCTCTGCCCAGAGGAGAGCAGTAGCACAAAACTAAAAACTAGGCACATTTCATATGTTAACAGGAGGAGGGACACGTTAAGGAGTAATATGAAGTGGGAGTATCAGGAAGATTGTAACCCGTAAGAACAGGGACCAATCCTGGCTCTGAAGGGAGGGACAAAAAGAAACTAACTTCAGTAAAGGCTTGCTCTGGGTTCTGTCGGGGTGTGTGTCCTTTTGGGGTACCATACACACCTGCTTCTTGCAAGAACCGTAAATAAACACTTACTTCACTCACTTTGGTTCAGTTTCGTTCCTTGAAGGAGAACAGAACTCTGATGGTTTGCAATTAGGGAAACAGTGGGCTGCAACAGCTCACCCAGTAACTCCCTAACCTTACCAAGGAGTGTCTGAACCCCGTTTCTAACAACAGGAGGGTGATACTTTGGCTTGCTTGTGAACTGGATTTAAGTGAGGCAGAGGTAATTGAAGTCATCAGCCTCACTCTCTCCTCCAGAGTCATCAAAGTCCAATGGCATGACAAAAGTCAAGACGACTGGCAATGGCCTGGGATGCAGGGGCAATTTTTTGAGGTTGGAAGGAAGGACACTCTCCTAGGGTAAAAGCACCCCTCCTCTAAAGCTGCATGCACTGCGGGCACAGCCCTATTTGCCCAACCCCAGTTGCAGTTCTTCCAGCAAGAGGTTTTGGAAGTATAGAACAAAGAACAGAACAAGGAACACAATCGTGACCGGTTACAGAGCGGAGACAAAGGGAATAACATGATTGTTTGAAAATTTGGTAAGGGGGACTAGCAATAAACCCCCTTCTTCTCTCATGAGTCTAAGAAGTACTTTTTGTTTGAGTCTGGGTGAGAGATAGCGGCCCAGACTTTTGGACAGCAAACTAGACATCCTTGAAGAATAGTTTGGTAGAGTAAAGATATCAGGCCCAAACTGCCTTGCTTTCTCACATATTCCCCAAGGTTAGTAAACTTCCTTGAGCGGGAGAGCTGGATTTTTTAACTTAACTCTTATGGTCCAGCTGACCTCTGAACTAAGTTCAGAGACAAAGAACCACAACGTAAGCAGTTACAGGGTAAAATCAATTACTTGTAAATAGGATCAATAAGACAATACTATAGGATCAGTTCTTCTTCTTCATTTATTTATTTGTTTTTGTTTTTCAGAAAGTTAGGACAATTTACTTTTTGTCCTGTGCAGTTTTCATTTTTGTTTTCTTGAAATATAGTTCTGAAAAGATAGGTTTTTAAAAAGCCCATTGTCTGGAGCAACTTGACAATGAAGTCTCTGTGGTTCATAGTTTAGCTTTTGATGGCTTAGAATAAATAGCAATTGTTTTTTGTCTGGGTGGGAAAATGTGAGAGTCCATCCCTCCTAGATTGACATATTTGTAATGATAAATTGGGCCATCTTTTGTCTCAACTCTTACTTAGCCCTTAGTCATTGAATGGGTGTGGCCTCAGACAAACTGAGACCTGGGAAAGACCTTAATTTAGAAAGGCCAAGGTCACCCACTGCATCCTGGGTCCTTGACAGACATTTTGACTTTTGTCTTGCCACCGGACTTTAATGACTTTAGAAGAGACAGTGAGCCTGACGACTTTGCTCAGCTCTGCCTCACTTAAATCCAATTCAGGGGCAAGTGAAGACATCACCCTCATGATGTCTTGAAGGACATCATGAAGGACCACCACCACTACCACCACCAACAGGATCAATTTTAATCTTCTCAGTTTGAGGTCACATTTGAACTCAGGTCTTCCTGACTCCAGGTCCAGGTCCAGGTCCAGGTCCAGGTCCAGGTCACTGCAATCCCTAGCTGCCACCATCATGCGTGGCCTTTCAGAGATCTGGATTTCCATGGCTATACTGCCTAGGTGTGGGAAATCCTTTTCTCTCCTCTCCTCAGCTGAGACAAGGTTGGAATTTTCAAAAGGGACTTTTTCTAGGAAATTAAGGGAAACACAAAACAAAGAAAATATAAAAGCATTAACTAAATTGGTTTATAGAGTGAAGATTCCTTAACTGATACCCAATCACAGACTGATTGGCTTGGTTAACACACAATTTACTAGCCATGTGTTCCTGGAACCTATTGGAAACGCAGGGTAGAGAACTAGAAAGAATGTTGGCCTTGGAGTTAGAAGACCTATTTTTAATACAGGGTCTACCACTTATAAGTGATGCTACACAGACCCTTACAGGTCTTTTATTCCAATCTCTTGTTTGACAGGTGGGGAAATTAAGATGCACAGAGAATAAGTCTCATATTCAATCTTTCAGATGATTTACAGATCTATATTTCCAACCCTAGTCTTTCTTCACAGCTCCCACCTCACCAACAGCCTTTTGGATATTCTGTTGGAAGTCCTATAAGTATCTCAAACACAGTATGTCCAAAGAGAACTCATGATCTTTCATTATAAATAAAAACTGCAATTCATTCTGCCATTACCCAATTAATGATACTCCCTTGGTTTCTAGTTCTTTGCTACAACAAAAAAGAGTGCTTACAAATATTTTTGCTATGCTTTCTACCTTTTCATTTTTGGTACTGTCGATTTGGTTTTTCTATTTTCTCTTTTTAAAAAAATCAAACTAGTTATTAGTTTCTGTTTTATGTTTTTTTAAACTATAGCTTCTAGATTTATTTCTCAATTCATGTTTCTCCATTTTGTTAATTACTTCTTTGATTTTCAGGATTTGTATTTTGATATTTAATTGGGGTTTTTTAATTTGTTGGTTTTCTAGGACCTTTAAGTTGCATGTCCAATTTATTAATATATTCTTTCTCTTTTTTGGTGAAAGTGTTTGGAGATATACATCTCCCCTTTATGACTGTTTTGGATCATCCCAAATGTTTAGGAATGTTGTCTAATTGCTATCATTTTCTTTGATGAAATTTTCTATTGTTATATGATTTGCTGTTTGAGCCTTAAATTTTAGGTTTAAACTATCTAATCTCCAATTAATTTTTAATCCTTCCTTTAAAAAATTTAATTTTTATCCTGAACTTAAGCACCAAAAAGAGCATTTATATCTATAAATATGCATAGATACATATACACATGTATATCTCAGGACATAAAAAAGGGGATTATATATGAAATCAGGAATTTCCATTTCATAGAAAAAGGATATAATAAATTCCACATATCATTCTCAAAACTATCTTGCTTATCTATGCTTCCTTCTGAACTTCTTTCTGTACTCTTCTGAACATTAAAAAGAAAGTTTCAATGGCTCTTTTGGCAAGGGCAAGAATCAATATTCTTATCATCTCTCTTCCTCCTATCCCAAATTAAAAACTGAAAGAAAGGGGGAAAAACACCTTTGTAACAAATAAACACAGTTAAGCAAAATTAATCCATACAGTGTCCATGTGATAAATTTTTTATCTCTGCACCTTGAATAAATTACCCCTCTCTCTCTCAGAAGGTTGGTAATATACATCAAGTTGGAGATATAATTAGTCACTGCATTCATCACCCTTCTTTATAGTGGTGCTGTAACCCCTTCCTCCATATTTGTATATTCCTCAGGTACCTCAATTGTGGGGAACAGCATGTTCTATCATCTCTTATTCCACCTATACACACTAGTGTATTCCTTTTATTCTCTTCTCTTTCTTCTTTTAAACTCCTCAGAATGGAATCAATCCATCTCCAGGATCTCTGTTTTCCCAATGTAATTCCCTCAATACACTTTGACTACAGGAAGATTCTGATGGGAAATTTGTTTCTTCTCTCCCACAAGGATGTTAGCACTATATCATACTATAGCTGCTTGCAATTACTAAAATAAATTTACCTTTCTAGATTTCCCTTGAGTTTTGTTTTGTATTTCAAAGTTCTTACTCAGCTTTTGTCTTTTTCATCAGAAATGCTTGAAAATCCTCTATTTGATTAAAGATCTATTTTTCCCCTTGTTGCATTATACTCAGTTTGGCAGAGTTACTTTTTTGTTTGTTTGTTTTTTGCTTTTGCTTTTTGATGAGACAATCAGGGTTAATTGACTTGCCCAGGATCACACAGCTAGTAAGTATCAAGTGTCTGAGGCTGGATTTGAACTCAGGTCCTCCTGACTCCAAGGCCAGAGCTCTATCTACTATGCCACCTGGCTGCTTCCATTATTTTTGGTTTTAAGCTAACATATTTTACCTTTTGATAAATTGTATTTCAAGGTCTTCTCTCATTGATAGTAGAAGCTTATAGGTCTTGTGTGATCCTGAATGTGGTTCCTTGGTACTTGAATTGTTTCTGAATACTTGCAGTATTTTTTCTTTTATGTGACAGCTCTGAATTTGGGCCCTGATACACCTAAGACTTCTCATTTTGGAGTTTTTTGTTCTATGTTTTCTTGGCTTTGTTCATTTTTTTCATTTCAGCACCACATAGAACTTTTACAAAAATTGACTACAGCACAAAGGTATTGCAAACAAACATATAAAAGGCAGAAATATTCAATACATCATTTATAGATCATAATGAAATAAAAAGAGTAATTGGTTCAGAAACCACAAACAAAAGATACAGACCCAAATGGAGATGTAAAAATGAAATCCTAAATAATGAGTGGGTCAAAGAACATGTCATAGAAACAATTAATAACTACATTAAAGAAAATAATAATGATGAAACAATACACCAAAATTTCTGGGATGCAGCTAAAGCAGGCTTCTAGGGGGAAATCATATCCACATATCAAAACAAAAAAAGAGAGGGTTTATGAATATGCATTTAAAAAATTAGAAAGTCAACAAATAAACCCACAGAAGAGGAAACTTTAAAAATTAGAGGGAAAATAAAAAGCTTGGAAACAAAAAAAAACATAGAAATGATAAATAAAACTATGAGCTAGTTCTTTACTCATTTTTCCAGCCTTATTTCCTGAATTAGTACTTAATGCAAGAGTCAGGCTCTGCCCCCTCCCACACTCTCAGATGGTATGGTCACACTCTCAGATGGTGTGGTCAGACTCTGTTTCTGAATTCAATTTCCTGTGTTCCTTCCATTGGCTTCCATTTACACTCAGAGTGTTGGTATGCTTCAGTGTCCCTGGTCAGAACTCTACGGTCAGCTGTCTCTGATCAGAGCACTGAGTGATCTTCTGTCTTCCTTGATCAGGATCCTGGGTGTGAAAGAAATCCTCCTTGATCTAGATGCTGGGTGGTCTTTTGTGCCTCCTGGGGGCTTCCTTGATCAGGAGGCTGGTTGGTCTCTGTCCCCTTTGAGGCTTGCTTGATTAGGAGGCTGGGCAGTCTCTGTACCCCCTGAGCCTCCCTTGATCAGGGAGTCGGTGGTCTCTATCTCCCTTGAAGTTTTCCCCATCAGAGAGCTGGATGATCTTCTGCCTTTTCTCTGGGCTTCCATGATTGGAGCATTGAGTGATCATCCCCATCAATGCTTGCCTATCCTACGTGATTCTTGTCCATGGCCTTCCAAAAATTCATCACAGGGGATCTATCCAACATCATGGAGACTTTCCTCACTTCCTCCCAACATTCCACCATAGAAGTAGCTATGTGGTATAGTGGATAGAGCACTGGGCCTGAAGTCATGAAAACCTGAGTTCAAATCCTGTCTCAGACATTTGGTATGTCATTTAGACTGTTTTCCTCAGTTTCCTTCACTGTAACATGGGGATAATAACAGCATCTACCTCACAGAGTTGTTATAAGGATCAAGTGAGATAACATTTGTAAAGCACTTAGTACAGTGCTTGGCACATAGCATAAGCTACATAAAGGCTTGCTATTGTTATCAAGAAGGTACTTTTGGAGCACTCTGGCCACCCATCTGTCATCTCTTAGTCTTTCCTGTCTTCTCTTTCCATCATGCAACTCCTTAGTGGCATCATTTACTCATGTGCTTCTTCAGACTTCCTCACTGGTTATATGTTGAACCTCCTGATTGCCCCCTGTGTGACACACATCTTTAAGTGTTCAAAGGCAGTGGCATTTCACATGTCGCTGTAATGTAGAAACACTAGCAAAATATTAGTATTGAAAAGATGGGCCTTTGTTTTTGTGAAAAGCTTTGAATTGGTAAAAAAAAAAGCTCTGCAAATTCCTGAAAGAAAAATCCAGCCCACTCTCCTCCTCCTCTTCAACTCTGGGACCATTGTCTGTCTCTATTGTCTGTCCCAGATATGGTGGTTAGTTGATGTCCTTTGTTCTCGAAGAGGATCAAAACAGCATTACTCTGTCAAGATCAAGGTACAGTGTGTCTGACTGTGCCTGACCAGACCAATAGGAGCTCTGAAGGCTGTACCACAGGTCAGGCACAAATAGTCCATACGAACATTTGGAGTAGAAATGTCTCTAAATTTCCACAAATACAAGCATATATTGTATCAGATAATAATATATTGTACAATATATTATTATATAATAACATGTTATATGTAATATATTATTTATAACTATATAAATACAAGCTCTATGGAGTATCCATCCAAACGCATGTTGACATCTGATCAACTAGCATTTGTTATCCATTTTATCTTTTGCGTACAAAGACAAGCCAAACTCCTTTGAATCATTACTGATCTCTTCTAGATTTTACAATGTTCTGGGCTTATTCTGTGTTACCTAAAAGTAGAAGTATCAAATTATTTCAGCTCAAGGGAGTCTTCATCCTTGAGTCATTCACAGCTTCCTGCATATTCCAGGTCCAGTTTTTCTGGAAAATATGGCAACTCAAGAAGACAAATTAAGTTGGCTTCAAGATCACATCTGCAATCAACACAGCACGACCATGAGGAGCCATCACAGTAAGACTTTATAGAGGTACATAGGCTGTAACCAAAAGAATTCCCATCAATAGTAAAAGAAGAGTCATTTACCTACACTCCCTTTCTGATCCCCCATTATGATCTTTTTAGGATAAGCACAATTTGGCTCCCACACCTTCTCCAATGATGGTACTATGCCAATAATAATTTGTGGTCATAATCATTGCTCCAAGACACTGCAACATTCTCAGTAATTAAATAAAAAATAAATTAGGTTATTATACTCTCCTTAGTAAAGTGGTTGAATATATCACATGACAAAGTCGAGTAGGGTAAAGACCAGATTTATCAGAAGACCTGGGTGCAAGTCTTGGACATTCAAGTCATTTCATCTCTGGATCTCAGTTTTTTCATCTGTAAAATGAGAAGACTGGATCAGATGCTAAAGAATCTCCTTTCCAGGGACAGCAAGGTGGCGCAGTGGATAGAGCACTGGCCCTAGAGTCAGGAGGACCTGAGTTCAAATCCGGCCTCAGACCAAACACTTGACACTTACTAGCTGTGTGACCCTGAGCAAGTCACTTAACCCCATTGCCTAGACAAACAAAACAACAACAACAACAACAAAAAGAATCTCCTTTCTAGATACTAGAAGTTCTCCAATCAGAACTACAGATTGCTTTGGCATGAACCCTCCTATAGAGAAGAGAAGCCACTTCCAATCCCATCTAATAAGCATTTATTAAAGCAATAAGTGTAAAGGGGGAGGGAGAAAGGGAAGGTAATAAGCATTTATATAGCACCTTCTATATGCCAGGCACTGTGCTAAGCACTTTAAAATCAGCACTTACTTTAAACTTTAAAACTTACTTTAAACCTAACTTCACAATTATTTAATTTAATTTATAATTATTTAAACTTCTTTACAATTATTTGATTCTTGCAACAACTCTGCAGATATAGGTGTTACAGATGAGCAAACTGAGGCAGACAAAGGTAAAATGACTTCTCTAGGGTCATACAGCTAGTAGTTTTCTTTTGCTTTTTGGTGAGGCAATCGGGGTTAAGTGACTTGAACAGGATCACACAGCTAGTAAGTGTCAAGTGTCTGAGGTCAGATTTGAACTCAGGTCCTCCTGACTCCAAGGTCGAGCAGCTAGTCATTTTCTGAGGCTGGATTTCAACTACTACTTGACTCTAGGGCTCGTACTCTTATCTACTGCTGCCTTTACTATACATGAAGCATTGTATCTGATTCTAGCAATATAAATAATATATACATATATTAAATATAAATACAAGCCAAAAAGTCCCTTTCCCTTAAAGAACTTGTGTTCTGCAGATGACACATTTACCTAGATAAGTATATGCATGATCACCTCTTGCTTAGACTATTACAATAGCCTCCCTGCCTCCACAATCTCCCCTCACAGCCACCACTAAAACTCAGGTCTGAGCACGTATATCACTTCCCTTCTCAAGAGGTTCCAGCGGCTCGCCATTTCCTCTAGCATCAGCAACTCTTCACAACTTGGCTCCAGTCCACCTTTTTACGCTTACTACACATGACTCAGCATTCTGTACTCTCCAGTACACACAAATTGGCCTACCTGCTGTCCTCACTCAAGTCATCCATTTCACCTCCACGCCTTCGCTATCTCCTACACCTGCCCTTTAAGTATATAAATTCCTTCAAAGCTCACTTCCTACATAAGACATTTCCTGATTCCCAGTAGCTGCTGGTGCTTTCCCCACCCACTCTGAAACTGTATTTACCTTGTATTTGCTTTTTATGAGTGGCACAGTGGATAAAGTGGTTGGCCTGGGGTCACGAACTCAATCTTCCTGAGTACAAATCTGGCCCCAAACACTTACTAGCTCTGTGGCCATAGACTAGTCACTTAGCCCTGTTTGCCTCAGTTTCTTTATCTGTAAAACGAGCTGCAGAAGGAAATGGAAAACCACTCCAGTATCTTTACCAAGAAAACATCAGATGGGGTCATGAAGAGTAAAAAAATGATTTAACAACAAAAATTTGCTTTTTATATATTTTCTGTCTACCTCTGTGTTTTGTGTATTGTTTCCCCATGTAAGCTCTTTGAGAGCAGGGTGTATTTAATTTTTTTCTTTTTAATCTCTTTTATCTAAGCACTAATAACTACTCTGAGTTTAAGGAAAAACCCTTTTTTCCACCTGCTATACTGTAAATCTATACTTTATTTAGAAACTGTCAACACTGCTACTATATTATTTTCTTGGCTTAGCCATGTGAACAAGATCATACCTCAATTATTTGCTTCTTCCTTTGTTCCTACCAAAATCATTTTATAGCTCTACTTTTATAGGTCTTATTTGTATCAGTAATTTAAATAAATGTCTATATGTTCTATGTTTTGTCACCATAGTAAATATTTCTCCATCAATTTTTCCTTCTTTGTGTTAGTGACATAAAAATTCCCTCAATTTGCCTCACTTTCCTACTAAAGTCATTTATTACCTCAGTTTTTTCCTCCATTCTCTTAGATTTTCAAAAAACACAATCACAACATCCACAAAAGAGACAGTTTAACAGCTTGTTGCCCATTTATTCCTGCAATTCTTTTTTATGCCGCCCCCCCCCTTTTTTTTTTGCTAAACTTACTTTAATATTTCAAGTATCTATGATCTTGTCTCTGGGGGGGGCCACAATCCCTGTATAACTGATCTTTGAAAATTACAGTGGCTAAAAAACTCACCATTGAAAGGTAACTTTGGTCAGGAGCTTACCTAGGTTGGGATTTAGACAAGAGAAACACGTAGTATCAGCATCTGATGATGCCTTACCAGTTTGATAGGGCTTGCCCCAAATAGCATAACCTTTAATGAATATCTAAGGGTAACAGACAATCACAAATTTTGCTTTATGGAACTGAGGTCATGGGACTTGGTCACAGGCTAATTGGAGGAGTCTTGTGATGGATTCCTGGACTTGAACCTGGGACTTCAGTCATAGATCAGAAATCATGGGATTTGGAATTGGAAAGAACTTTAGACTGATTTCTAAGCCAACTCCTTAGTGCTTGCCCCCCAAACCCCTGAGACATGTCCATCCATCCCTCTGACATCTCAAGTTTCTTTTAGAATGCCAGGGGGATCCCTGGAACTTCAGAATGCTGTAGGAGATGGAAAGGAAGAGGGGTGGTCGGTTATTAGATGAGGGGTCACAGAAGAAAAGCATGAGGGGTGGGGGGGGGTCGTAGGGGCACTCACCTGGAGGCAGGAAGAGGGTGGCCCTCACGCTGCCCTCTCGCACCGGGATCCTCTTCACCCCCGGCCCCAGGAAGCCCCGCTCGTGGACCACCTGTGCCATCACCTTGGTGGGCTGGGGGTCGTGACCGTCGTACACCTCCAGTTCCACGAGGAATGGGGTCTGCACGTCCCGCTTCACCAGCCGCCAGTAGGGCTTGGCGGGCTTCATGCTCCAGAAGAGCCCCATGGGCTCCACGCCGCTGTAGCTGCCCCCCAGGGCGGGCGCCCGCGCCAGGTCCAGCTGGCCGCCCGCGTCCGCCTGGTAGCGGGCCGAGGCCTGGAAGAGCTCACCTTTCTCATCGCGGAAGGAGGCGCGCAGGGTGACCGGCTGGGCCGGGGCCAGACCGTGCACGGAGATGGCCAGCGGCTCGTCCCACAGGCTGCGGGGCCCGGGACTCCAGCGCAAGCTCACGGCCATGGAGGAGGAGGAGGCGGCGGCGGCCCGTTTGGAGAGGACGCCGAAGCTGGAGCCAAAGGTCGGAGGCTCGGGGCTGCTAATCAGGCGCGGAGAAGCCAGCCAGACCCGACCACGGAGAGTGGGCGGCCACGGGGAGTTTGCCAAGTCTGCAACGCCTTTCGCAAACCACCGGGGACTTCGCGTTAAAGCCATGAAGAGATAGAAGGAGGTGCCAATCTGATAAAAGGGTGTCTAACCTCGCGCAGCAGAACTACAGGATGAACCGGAGGGAGCCCCGGGCCCCTATGCAAAGCAATTTTGCTGAGACCAGTAATATCACGAGATCTGAATCCGTCATATCATAAGCCTATAAATACATCATCGAGGTCAGCATACCCTGGCACTGGAAGAGAGCAAGCGGATGAGTCATCCAAAGGAGATACTAAAATACTACGGAGCCCCCTCCCTGCATCCCAATCTAATGGAGAGAAGATGCAGTCTCTTGAAATGCAAGTCAGTGCTCCCTTCACTCTGCCCCCACTCACCTCTAGCCCTATTTCATTGGTTTGCCCCAGAAAGTCGAGATTCTTTTTTTTTTTAATGGTACAATGTATTTCAGAGTTTAATACTCAGTATAGTTACTAGAAAATTTCTCCTGTGTTTTGAATTCTAATTTTAAAAAAATCCAAGGATTTCTTACCTGCCTATGGGGGAAGAATTTCAATTTGCCAATTAAAAGCAAACCATTAGAGGCATCATATACATAACATATTCTCAACATTCTGTTAAGGGGAATTCGCTTTTTTTGGCGAGGCAGTGGGGTTAAGTGACTTGCCCAAGGTCACACAGCTAGGAAGTGTCTGAGGCTGAATTTGAACTCAGGTCCTCCTGACTCCCAATGTGAGAGCTTTATCCACTGTACCACCTAGCTACCCCGGAATTCACTTTTTTTAAGATTTATTTTTAGTTTTCAACATTCACTTCCATAAAATTTTGATTTCTAAATTTTCTTCCCCTCCACCTCCCGCATGGAATCTGATATAGGCTATACATATTTATTCATATCAAATATATTTTCACATTAGTTATGTCGTAAAGAAGAATTAAAATCAATGGGAGAAACCACAAGAAAGAAGAAACAACAGAGAGAAAGAGAGAGAGAAAGGGAGAGAGAGAGACACTCCCATAGTTCTTTCTGTGGATGTGGATAGCTTTTTCCATCATGATGAGTCTTTTGGAATTGTCTTAGATCCTTGCATTGCTGAGAAGAGCTAAGTCTATCACAGTTGGTCATTATACAATGTTGCTGTTACTGTGTACAATGATTCCTGGTTCTGCTTATTTCACTCAGCATCAGTTCATGGAAAATCTTTTGAGGTTTTTCTGAAGTCGGCCTGCTCATCATTTCTTATAGCACAATAGTATTCCATCATATTCATATACCACAACTTGTTCAGCCATTCTCCAGTTGATGGGCATCCCCTCAACTTCCAGTTATTTGAGAATTAGAGCTCATCCTTCTTTTGATCTATCACTAGTTCTGGTGTAGGGGGAAACTGAGGCAGTCAGAGGTTAAATGACTTGCCCAGGGTCACATGGCTAATAAGCATTTGAGGTAGGATTTGATTTCTGTTCATCCTCTGCTCTATCTTCTACACCATCTAGCTGCATCTTAAGGGTAGTAAGGGAAGTGTAAGCATCATTCTTTCATTTGCTTCCCAGTGTCATCCAGGAGAGGGTATCAAAACTGTTGGTATGGCACCATCTTACACAAACCTGCTTTACATTGGGTCAATGCTGTACTTCTTCACCAAATGAGTTTGGGTTATTTGGAGTGTTCTCTCAGAGGTAATTGAAGAGAGGAATTGATTTGATTCTTCTGTCCATATTACTTCCTGTATTTAGCAACAATTACCCTCTAAATTAGAACCTTTATGATTAAAAAAAAAATTGCCACAGGCAGTCAGGCCGCACACAGAACTTATGTATCCTAATAAAGTTTATTAATTAATAATATTAATATTATTAAGTATAAGTTAATAAGCTTTGTTGACAGATATTCTTTGCATCTAGGAGAGGTCTCAGAGGGGCTACAGACAGGACACAATCATTATGGTCCTTCTGGGTCTTGAGTTGAGCCTCTATCAGTATCTGGGCAGTACAAAAGAATATTATCTCAGATTGGCTTATTGGGGGGAGGGGCAGCTCCCAGATAACTCATGGAGCTTGTAGCACCAAAGAAGAGGTGGCGGTACCCCAGATTGGGGTATTAGTACCAAAGATAGGTCACCTGCTTTACAGAACGGGGGCCTAAATTTAGCAATATAGCTATATATGTATTATATATGGAATATATTATACATATATATGCACTATAGCAATATATGTATAAGTATTTGTGTGCATGAAGCAAAATCAATTCATTTCAAAGATTAACATTTACAGTTTTAAAAGTCCTAAATACAGATATAGCTTATAGACATTCTATAAAGAGATATAGGAACTACAAACCAGACATCACCTAGTGTCTTAAAACAACCTTGGTTTGGCTGGCACTAACACATAGGTGAGGACCGGGGTGCCTCAGTGGATAGAGGGATAGGCATGGAGTCAGGAAGACCTGAGTTCAAATCCAGCCTCAGACACTACTAACTGTGTGACCCTGGGCAAGTCACTTAACCTCTGTTAGCCTTAATCTACTGGAGAAGAAAATGGTGAACCACTCCAGTATCTTTGCCAAGAGAACCCCATGGACAGTATTGGCATGCAATGGTCCACAGTCACAAAGAGTAGGATACAACTGAACAACAAGCAACACATAAGCACAGTCTGAGTTTGTTTAGTTCCCCATGGCTGTGACCCCTGTGAGCTAGTTAAAGAGTATAAAGGACCCAGTTTCTATAGGATATTCAGCTCACACTTCTAGTAGGACTGCTTATCTGATGCAGAGGCTGGGATTTAGAAGTATGTATGGTTTCATGGACCTTGGGATCCCAGACGTGGTGTACCCTGCATCAGTAGGGTGGGTGCTTCCCCTGCTCTCCCTTGCCTGGTCACTGACCTTTGCTGACTTCTAACCTTGCAGAGAAGGCTGAGTCGATTCATTAGGCAGCCTCATCAAAGAGCAGTAACCCTACTTTTTCCTCTCTCCTCCCCTGAGCTTGGCACCTCCCTCCCACCCATGGTAAGCCTCTCCCTTCACTTGCTATCAATCCCTCAGCCAAAGTGGCAGGACAGGGGAGGGGCAGTTAGTGAGAGACGTGCTACAAGGTCATGAGGGCGCAAACTAGAGTAGGGAATGGGTATGAATGGTGAGGTGGGAACAGAATGGGGTGAGCATCCCGAAAAATGGACACCAAAAAAGGCTCCTAATGGCCTTTTCTCAGTCCTCATCTTTCTCAACCTCTCTACAGCATCTGACATTTGTTTACTACAAGTTCCTCCTGGTTACTCTCTCCTTTCTGGATTTTTCTGACACTGCTCACTTGGTTCTCCTACCTAGGAGGCAAACTATTAACTCGGTGGATGGAGTGGTGAGCCTGGAGGCAGGAAGACCTCTGTTCAAATCTGGCCTCAGACACTAACTAGCTGTGTGACTGTGGGCAAGTCACTTAACCTCTGTTTGCTTCAGTTTCCTCAACTGTAAAATGGGGATAATAACAGCACCTACCTCTTAGGATTGTTATAAGGATCAAATACTATTTGTTTTTAAAAAGAAAGCAAACATTTTGTACAATGCCTGGCACATCGTAGGTGTTTATTCATATTCCTTCCTTCCTATCTGCCTTTACAAAGGAGCACCAAGTGTTCTCTGAGTTCAAATAAGCTCAGACAAGTACCCACGTTCCAGTCGTGAAGCCCTGCTCTGAGTCAAATTTGTCACATTGTTGCTGTTACGCCTCATTGTCAGGGCTACAGCTCACTGCAAAGCCATTGGTATAAGCATTGACATCTCCCCATACTGCCTGGGTTCCCTCACTTGGGGTGGTGGGTGCCCTGGCACATGTGTCTAATCTGCCTTCTTGCTTGCAAGACTTTTCTCCTCACTTTGAAATTAAACTTCTGTTTGATTCTCCTGTCCCTAGCCTGCTCTGTTAGGCAACGACCACCCTCAGATTAGAGACTGGTTTGGTCCGGCTGATCGATATGAATCCCACTTTTCCTGTATCCAAGTCCAGCATTTTATCCACCACTCCATGCTGGAATGAGAGCAGAGAATGCTTGGTTGGTTAGTTGTTGTTCTTGAAGAGGACCAAAATGATATCACTATGTTAGAGTCAAGTTACAATGCCTCTGAGTATGGCTCATCAGACTAATATGAGCTTGGAATGCTCTACCACAGGTTGGGCACAAATAGTCCATGTGAACATTTGGAGCAAATTCTCTAAATTTTCATATCTCACGCTTCTTTTGAGCTACTTCAATTCTGCTTTGCTCATAGAACACAGCACCTTCTCTGATGAGGGCTCGCCTGTGCCAGTGTCTCCCATGTTACACAATCAATTCCAAAGTTCTTAAGAGAGACCTTGAGAGTGTCCTTATATCGCTTCTTCTGACCACCGTGTGAATGCTTGCCCTGTGTGAGTTCTCCATAAAATAGTCTTTTAGGCAATCTTATGTTTGGTATTCAAACAACATGGCAGCCCATCAGAGTTCTGCTCTCTGCAATAGAGTTTGAATGCTTGGCAGTTTAGTTTGAGAAAGGACTTCAGTGTCTGGTATCTTATCCTGCTAGGTGATCTTCAGAATCTTCCAAAGACAATTCAAATGGAAATGATTCAGTTTCCTGGCATGGTGCTGGTATACTGTTTAGGTTTCACAGGCATACTACAATGAGGTCAGCATAATGGCTCTGTAGACCTTCAATTTGGTAGTCAATCTAATACGTCTTCGCTCCCATACTTTCCTTTGGAGCCTCCCAAACACTGAGGCAAGTCCAACACTCCCAAACACTCTGGCAATTCATGCATCAACTTCATTATCAATGTGTACGTTCCCAGAAAGTACACTACCAAGATAAGTGAACTTATCTACAGTGTTCAAAACTTCTCCATTTGCTGTAACTGATGGTTCCCTGTGTGGGTGGTGTGCTGCTAGCTGGAAGAGCACCTGTGTTTTCTTGGTGTTAATTGTTAGGCCAAAATTAGCACAAGCAGCAGAGAGAATTGATCCATACTTTGTTGCATCTCAGCTTGAGAGACTACATTGAGTACGTAATCATCTGCAAACAAAAAATCATGCACCAACACTCCCTCCACTTTAGTCTCGGCTTGTAGCCTTTTCAAATTGAAGAATTTGCCAGTAGCTGACCTGGATGCCATGTTCATCCTCATTGAAACTCGTCCTTGTTTCACTCCATTAGTGACCGGGAAAGCATAAGAGCATCATCCATTGTCCAGAACCAAGGCAAGCATGTCATTGTGAAATTGATGTACAATGCTGATGAACTTCTCTGGGTAACCAAATTTTGACATAGTTTTTCATAAGCCCTCATGACTGACTGTATCCATGCTGGAATGAGAGCAGACAGTGCTAGCGCATGGTGATAGTCATTGGTAGTGGTCAGTTGACCCATTTTGTCATGGGAGCAGTGAGTGAGGTAAGTGAATGCAGAAGGGTTCTGAACACTGAGGGGCCTGCATTCTCCTTCTCCAAGTTCATCTTGGAATGTGTAGGTGTACTCACAAGTATTTTTTCTGGCCCAGAACTTGTGGCTTGTTTGCCAATATATAGTGGAGTGAACAATGGAGAGAGTTATAAGGTCTGACTTTGCCTCAGCTTTGTGGAAAGATTTCCTCCCCAGCTTTTGCCTCCATGCTCATTTGCCTCTGTATCTTGGCTCTCCACAGGATGAATGCCCTTCCCTTTCTCCTTAAACTCTTCCCAACATCAACTGTCCTATTCCTACTCCCACCCTTTAAGGCCTGGCCTACTTTGTGAAATCCTTCTCCATCCCCCCAGCTGGAAGTGACCCCTTTTTAGTCTTGCCAAGATTATCGGCTCATCTGCATTCCAGTCCACAGTAAACTAGTATTTCTTAGCTTCCTGGGTCTGCCAAACTCTAGAAATTTATTTTTGAGGCAAGTCTAAGGAGAGAGAAGGAGTGCTAGAAGTTTCTTCTCCCTTTCTGTCCCATGGTAGGTTTGAGGCTTAACCCCTTCTTGGGCCAATGAGCCAAATGAACCTTATCCATGCATGACAAAAGTGGAATCTGTTCTATAGCAGAAGACCAGGAAATAGTTATCTCTTCCACATTGGGGGTGGGGGTGGGGGGAGGAGTTAGGGACATGGGACCACCCCCCCAACACAATCTGGAAAATCCGCATAAAAATTTTTGATCCTCCCTTCATTCCAGAGAAGTCTGGATTTTTTTTTCTTTTCTGGGTGTTTATAATACCTTATTGTAAAATTTCAGTTATGTATTCAGTCGTAGGCTCTGGGTTGTCTATGCTGGCCTTCGAGTGTCATCTGTGGCTTCCGCAAAACTCCCCAAAATTTCCCATTTAATTTCTTCTGCTGACCCGAGATATACTGGGGATAAATAAATTAACCCCGGGATGTACTGTAAATCTTACCATGGCAAATAGGACACAGCCGCTGTGAGAAGGGTCATTGGTTGTTTGTTTTTAAAGGGAGATTTGCTGTAAAGCCAGATTAGGTTCTGAGAAAGTTCTTAGTCCTTAGGTTCTGAGGAAGATCATAGAACACAAAAGAACTTGTTGGTTGCTTGGTAATAATTGTAAACAGCTTCAGAAACAGGGAAGCTAAAACAGCCTTAAAATACTAACTCCTATTCATTCTGCCGGGACAGTTGAGAAAAGAGTTGCTTACAAGGTAAATCAGAAATGCTGTACTGCTCCTCATTCCCATAACATGTGGAGGATTCTTTTAAAAAAATTTTTTTAATTAGAAAAAAAAAACAACCTTTTTTTTTCACCCAGAAGGAGGGTTCTTAAGATCAACCCGTAGAAGTCAGTATTTCCAGGATATGACTTCTTTCTGGATTGGAGATAAGAAGTACTCAGAGCAAGGAATAGAAATTAGATAGCAAAGGAGAGAGGCAAAACTTGGGATCATGCAGGTTTTCAAGCCTGCAGGGATCTTTTGGAAATCTTGTAGTCTAGAGGTGTCCTACTCACGGCTTCAAAACTTCCGAGCAAGGCACCTGATTAAAGTGTACTTTGGAAATGTTTAACAAATTAGGTAAAAATACAATATAACATAGATGATGTTAATCTGTGGTTTACTAAGTTGATATGTGGCCCATAGGGATCCATTTTCATTTGAGTTGGGTGCCACTGATCTGGTCTAATGCTTTCTTTTTACAAATGAGTTCACTGAATTTCAGAGAAATATAGTTCCTATAGCTAGTGAGAAAACCAAGCTGATTCCATTTTGTATCCTTGCCTACATTTTGTACAACTGCTGGAATTGTCTTATTTTCCTGAGTTACATTTAGTTTTACTGTAAGTCATGTAATTTCAGAGAAGTCATTTATTATTGTGCCCTTAACCGTTTTGTGGGATGCAGGTAGATGCAACCAATCAGAGTTCTCAAACTCTGGAAAATCCCTAAATCTAAAAAGAATAACTGTACTATATTATAAAAACCTTTGTAAATCTCTCTTCAGAGTCCTTGTGCCTACTGAGAAGACCCTGGACCTGATTTGTTTTACACTGCATGCCTTGCCAATAAATCACATTGCTTGGACCTTGTTTCCTCAGTTAACTCCAATTCAATCTTGACAATTGGCAAGCATAAAGGGATAGAGAGAGGACCCTTGCCCCCCTGGCATAGCCTCCATGAGGAATTCATTAGAGAGCTCCCCCTATCTTTCTCACCAAAGGATTTCTCCATATAGGACTACCCCTGAGGTCTGACTCCCTTTCAATCTCAACTCTTCCCACCTAAAGTAAGCCCACACACTGTTGGGGAAGGATATCCCCAGGAAGATTTCCCTAAGGGAATAATAGGATTCTAGTATGAGTATACCAAAGGACCAAACCAACGTTTTTGCTGAGGAAGATTCTCCATTGGGGAATAATGGCTGCTGGTAGTAGTATACCATAGGATTCCTCCCTGGAGAAATTTCCTATAACTTGGGACCAGGGGAAGCTCCTGGATGAATCCAGGAATGACTGGTCATGTGAATATTAGGTTATGTGAAATTTGGTCTAAAGCTGTGAGAGATTCAGCTGATAATTTGTTTTGGCCTTGAGGAAATGAATTTTTGATCCCATACTTTATATTTGATTTTATACTGTAACAATTCTGTTAAATCTTAAGCTTCTTTTCTGAGGTTCAGGTGGAGAAACAGTGTGCTAAAGTCCAAAGCTCCCCTTATCTGATGTTATATACCAAGGATACAATAGGACTAGTTGAGGAACAACTCTGTTCTCAATACTCTTATAAAACAGTGTCTCAGCATCTCCTTGCAAGGTTTGTGGGGTATTCTTGAGAAACTAGAGCAACTTGGCTAGGACGACCTGATCTTGTCCCATCTTTAACAGTTAGGGTTGTCTTTCTTTGATGAAGCCAATAATAATCTTTCACCTCTGTGATGTTGGCCAGTCAGGTGGTTTCTGTTCTGTTCTTTCTTCTATGCTTATAAAAATGTATTGCACCCTTAATTTGGAGGTTTCTTGACCAGAGGCAGTGCCATTAGACCTATCCTTTATTATCAGGTTGCATACCCCTTATAATAAATTATATCTAGCTCAGAGATCTGCCTCAGTTTATCCTTTCTGGTAAATTCTATAGAAATAGTCTTAGTTTGGTACCTTTGAAGTACTGTACGTTAAAGATGAGGAAGGACCACCAACTCCAACCCAAGTCACAGGGAACTATTTGTCTGTCTTGTTGTATTGTCTGTGTTTATGTCTTAATATAGTAAACTAACTTTTTCCTGTTGACTAATCAAAGGAAAAAGAGTATAAAGAGTGAAAACTTTCCTGCAGAAAGGCTCTCTTCTCTGAATTCCTAACTCTGGCTAAGTTGGGGAAACAGAAAAGAAAACACAGATAAGAGGAAAGGGAATCTTTGTTCCCAGTCTGCAGAAATAAATGGCATTGTAAATTAATTAGAAGCTAAATTGACTGAAATATAAATTCTGTAGTAAGAGTTTTCAAATTGTGGTTTGAATGTTTATATAAATGCAGAAAAATCTTAGTGAGTTTTGGGGTATCACTCTATAGGATTTGTTTTTAGGAAAAAATAAGAAAAAAATTTGTGAAAGTTACATGAAAACAGAGCTGAGACCCTTTATCACTCTTTCTCCTGGACAAATTTATTGTTTTAGTGCAAGGGAGGAAGTATTTGTAGTATCAATGAAGATACAGAGTGAAGAAAAAAATGGATTTGTAGTTTTGAATTTATCTGATACTTAAGAACTACCTTTTATTTAATAACTCTTCTCTTGACCATGACAAGAAAAGAACTTGTTTAAATAAGTGGGCAACTTGAAAAGTAAGTAAAATTTGGGGCAGTTAGGTGGCACAGTGGGTAGGGCACTGGCTCTGGAGTCAAGAGAATCTGAGTCTAAATCCAGCCTCAGACACTTGATACTTACTAGCTATGTGACCCTGGGCAAGTCATTTAACCTCTAATAGCCTCATGAAAAAAACAAAACAACAACAACAAAAAGATTGGACATTAGGGGCAGCTAGGTAGTGCAGTGAATAGAACGTTGGCTCTGGAGTCAGGAGGACCTGTGTTCAAATCTAGCCTCAGACACATAACACAAACTAGCTGTGTGGATCTGGGCAAGTCACTTAACCCCAATTGCTTCACAAAAAAAAAAAAAGTAAGATTTAATTTGGGAGAATGTTTTCCATTATCACTGCATTTTCTTTCGTGAATGATTTAGTTGTCATATAGGAATACAGAATCTTCATAGGTTTGAAATTTGTCCTGAATGCAACAGCAGTTTTTTCCTAGCACTGTGTGTGTGTGTGTGTGTGTGTGTGTGTGTGTGTGTGTGTGTGAATGATATGATACAAAGCAGTGTTTGAGAGCTATTACCAGTCTACCAATGTTGTTCAGGATAGAAAGGGGTATAGTGAGAAGAGGACTAAATTTGGAATCAGAAGCATAGGTTTGAATGCTAGCTCTGTTATTTATACCTGTGTGTGACCTAAAGCAGAGGTGTCCAAGACCCAACCTGAGTCCTACTGTGCCCTGTTTAGACTAAAATGTAATTGGGAAATACTTAATAAGACCTGAAGCATATGTCTAATCTTTGCTCAATTTCCTTATCTGTAAAAATGAAAGGATCAGGCTAAATGATTTCAAAGGTCTCTTCTACTCTAACTCCGATCATTTGATGATAACAATCAGGAAAAATTAGAGGAAAGATTAGAAGAAAGATTAGAGGAAAAATTAGAGGTCGGGGAGAATCAGTTTTAGGGTCATGAGAATGGGAGAGATTATGAGAATGACTATGGAAATGAGAAAAAAAAAGAGTAAACCACAATTATCACCAGCATTACTCTTTTTCTCTTACCTATCATTTTGGCCCTTACTGCTTGCTTTGGTTTAAAGAAACCCAATCTGCTGTTCTCTTTCCGCTCCACTACCATGACAAAGAAACACGTGTAGAGTGCCTACCAAGTTTTGTAAATTATATTTTTGTTGATAGAACTTTTAAATAATAAATTTTATTGATATCTTTTCTCTTTATATTGTTTCTGTGTGCCTTCCCATCCCTGTTTCCAGAAAGCCATTCCTTATAACAAAGAATTTTTTTAAAAGTGGAAGAGAAAATAACATTCAGCAAAACCAAACACCACATCAAAAATATTCTGATGTTACATGCAATGTTCCACACCTGTGGGTCCCCACCTCTACAAAGGAGTTTATCGATAATCAGAATTATAATAGCTAGCATTTATATAGCACTTAATATGTGCCAGGCACATAATATGATACATTCTATAATTCAATACATTATAGTATTATATGCTATATAATACTATAATGTAGTATTACATAATATAATAATAATATAGTATATATACTATATTATATATTATATGAGGGAATTGAGTGAACCATACTGACTCCAGCTTGTGACTCAATTCTGGGTCTGGCTCAGTTTCCTTTTTATTCAGTTATGGGTTTAGTTCAGTTTCTGTCTTGTGATAAAATTGTGTTCAATTATGGGAATTATGAAAAAATGTTATTGCATTGTTTGAGCTTAATCCTGAGTGGCTGGGAAGCTGGACCACTTCTCCCTGTTACTTAGAGACCCTTAACTGAGGACCTAGGTTGTGCTGACCAGAAACCCAATCAAATCCAAGGGTTGATTCAAGGAGTTTTCTCACAATTATACATCTCAGGCAGCCTATATGTCTTATCTGAAAAATAGCTTTGTACTGGTCACTCAGTTACTATTTCTTTCTTCCTTTCTCTGATTGAATACAGACACTTGGGGGGAAATGGGACACCTATTTTTCTGATTTCCAGGAAATGCATGGGTTTGCTCTCCCCCTACCAACTTGGAAAGCCCCTAATCTTTCCTCCAATTAGAAATCAGATTGCCTAATTATACATCCTGTTTTATATCCTGTTTATTGTTATCTTTTAATGCATAAAAAAATCTATTCTCCCCTGTATTTAGTGTCCAGTGCCATAGCTGAGGGGCTTGGTCCCAATTTGTTAGGCAATTAGCATGTATTGCTTAATAAATCAATATGCTCAGAAGCTCAAACCTTTGTTTCCTCAGTCATTTCATCTTTCACCTGCCATATATATTACGTCATTTTATAATAGCTGACATTTATATAGCAGTTAAAAGTTTATGCTTTACAAATATCTAATTTGATTCTCACAACAACCCTGAGAGGTAGGGGCTCTTATTCCCATTTTATAGTTGAGGAAATGGCACAAAGTGGTCAAGTGACTTGCCCAGGATCATACAGCTAGTGTCTGGGGCCGAATTTGAACTCAGATCTTCCTGACTCCAGGGTCAGAAGTCTATCCACAGTGCCAGGGAAGTCAATTCATATATATATACTCTTTTTTTTAAAAAAAAATCACTGTGATTTCCTAATGACTCTCCCTCTACATTCCACATCTCCAACAGAACAGTAGTCTCTTACAACAAGTTACAACTAAGTAAAACAAATCTGGGGCAGCTAGGTAGTTCATAGGATAGAGAGCTGGGCATGAACTCAGGAAGACTTGAATTCAAATCCAACCTCAGTCACTAACAAACTGTGTGACCCTGGGCAAGTCACTTAATCTCTGTTTGCCTTAATCTGCTAAAGAAGAAAATGGCAAACCACTCCATTCTCTTTGCCAAGAAAACCCCATGAACAATATTGGCATGGTATGGTCCGTGGAGCCACAAAGAGTTGGGCACAACTGAACAATGACAACAAAACAAATCTATACATTGACCAAGTCTGACCCAAGTCTATGCCCAGTTCTGCACCCGTCATTCCCCACTTTTCTGTATACTCATTGTCTGTTTGCTGATGTCATGATGATTCAGTGCATTAGTCAGAGCTCTGGAGTCTCTGTGTTGCTTTCATTCATGTTATAGTATAAGCTGTTCCAGCTATGTGCTTTGCTCTGTATCGATTCATACGAATATTCCCAAGGTGACCCAAATTCTTCATATCACCAATTCTCTTTATTCCCTAAACAGGTTCCTTGGTGTCTCTGACCCAGCCCCGGCCCCTCATGCCTGACCTGGTGCTTCATTCAGAAGCATTTGCTCTGGAACAGCATGAATAGCTCCACGAGCTTGGATCCTTCTGCCTCCCATTCACAGGACAAGCATACCTTTACTCGACTAGGATGGGGCACGGCACTTTGCTCTTTTAAGTCAGGGAGCAAGTCACAGTGTGACTCATTCTTAGGTGTGCCACCTGTTTCCCCCAACAGTTCCCAGCACTGTGCCCGTCTGAAGAACCAATATCTCAAACAGGCATCTGCAGAGCTATCATTCTCCCAAGAAGTATTGCAGCAATGGGGGCTGCCCTGTATACCCTATTCCCAGTATAACTTTGACCACATCTACAACACAGAAAACATCTCTTTGTCCAAGAACAGAGAGTTCCAAGCTCGGAAGGCACCCAAACTCAAGCCGCTGTTATCTTCATCTATAATGGACCTGCCGTCCTTACGGTCCTTACCGGCACTCCAACCAATAACTAAAAGTGTTAAGACCCCGAAGAAATGCAAACTGAAGAGGCCTAAGAAAGAAAACTCACCCAGCGATTCTTCGGCTAGATCTTCCTCCAGTCCTGTTTCTGAGATTGTGGATTCCCAATCAACAATTCTGTCAAACACTTCTGAGTGGAAACTAGAACAAAGAGAAACATGGTTTAGACCAGCAGAGAGGGAGGTCAGAAGTTGGGAGAACATTGTGCTCAAAAAATTGAACAAGCGTACAGCTAGATGGATCTTAAACAAGAGACCTCCACGGCCTGGGGTCCCTCCCAGCAAGTGGCAGAGTTTCTTGAGACATCAGTATGACTGGAGCCATATCCAGGATGAGCTTTCCTCTGCCAGTGACCTGGAATTATTGGCCCAGCTTGAGGCTGAAGAGATGGCAGAATTTGAGGGCGTAGACGCTGCTGCTCCCATCCAAGAGGAAAAGAAACCAGAGTTACTGCTCCCTGTTTACTTCAGGTATTCTGGCTCAGGCCAGAGGCTATGTTTGGTAGTTTTTAATCTCTCTTCTGTAAGGGTGGGGTTGAAACCGTGCCACTCTTAGCTCTGATACCTTAACTGGGTAAAGACTGGAGGTCCTGGAGGTCAAATATCAGGTTAGCTGGAGCAGAAGTTGCTTTTGCACCATCCGCGTAATGAGGCGCAAGGTAGGAAAGATATAGTGGGACCAAATTATGGAAGGTCCAGGTTTTGATTGAATCATACAATTAGATCTGATTGTGAACAGGGCCTGTACAACTACTTAAATCAGTAAAAGCCATTGTGTGGAAGATTAACACTTCATTTAGTTTTCCTGAGGGAGTGATTTTTATTGCAAAGCTTTTTCTTGGGGCAGCTAGGTGGTGTAGTGGATAGAGCTCTGGCCTTGGAGGCAGGAGGACGTGAGTTCAAATCTAGTCTCAGACACATGACACTTACTAGATGTGTGACCCTGGGCAAGTCACTTAACCCCAATTGCCTCACCAAAAAGCAAAAAACAAAAACAAAAACAAAAAAACAAAAAACAAAACAAACAAAGCTTTCTCTGTAAGGTTGATGTGGTGCTACTATGATTTCCCCAAGCCTCATGCGACAAGTGTATGGCATTTACCACTGAAAGAAACCAGCTTCTCTTGGGGATTACACCTTTCAGTAAATTCTGATGTCAACAAGCCCCATTCACTGGCAGGAGTCCCCAGAATTAGCACTGGGCTACAGGATCATAGGTTTGGAGACAGATGACCTTAGAGGTCATCAAATGCAACACCTTCATTTTACAGATGAGGAAATTAAGGCCTAGAAAGGTTAAATTGTTGTTTGTTGTTGTTGTTGAGTCATTTTTCAGTTGTGTCCAACTCTTCACGACCCCTTTTTTCAAGTATTCTTGGCAGAGATATTGGAGTAGTTTGCCATTTCCTTCTCCAGCTCATTTTACAGATGAGGAAACTGAGACAAATAGGTTTAAGTGACTTGCCTAGGGTCACACAGCTAGTAAGTGTCTGAGGCCACATTTGAACTCAAGAAGATGAGTCTACCTGACTCTAAACCCAGAGCTCTATCCACTAAGCTACCTAGCTAACCTTGAGGTTAAATTACTGAATAATAATAGCTAGCATTTATCTAGCACTCTCAAGGTTTACAAAAAGCTGTACATATCTCATCTCCGTTGATAATTTGAAACCTGCCAAGTGTCATACGGCTAATAAGCTAATGAGGTAGGATTCAAACTCAGGTCTTACTGACTCCAAGTTCAGTGTTCTGTTCACCACAACATGCTAGACTGGTACTAATTTAGCCAGCCAGGTAGATTGGTACTGATTTAGCCCAATACTTTCACAAGGGAAGGGTTATAGTAACTTACATAACACAGTGCCTAGCACAGACTGGGCATTTAATGCTTGCTAATTTGCCTCAACTTGACTAGTAGGTTAAACAGATATGCACCCTGGAAATTGACACCTGCTGGTCAGAATAAGTTCCTGTAAAATGTCTCCTGTTGACTTCCAAAGGGTTATTAATGCTCAGGCAGGCTAACCAGAGAGACAGTGATTGAGAGATGAGATTTACTAACCTGAGGGGAAGGGAGAAGGAATTGATACCCTGAGAGAAGTTCCTCCCTCTCTGTGCTTTCCACCCTCCTCTGGGTAGAGCCAGGCTCTCCCAACTTCCCAATCTGTATGGGGATTCTCTCTGTAATCACCAGGGTTGACATCCACCTCTGCAGGAGGGAAAGGTTTCCTTGAACTAGCGAAGGCAATGGAACAAAGATGCTCCTTCAGAGGAGCTTGGGAGAAAATGCCATACCAACCAGCAATGTTGACTGTCTTCCTTTGCCTGGGGGAGTCTGTTACGGTTCATGTTCATAAGACTTCTTCTTTTCTCTAGAGGCAGCGTTGGTCTTGAAGACTAATCTTCCTGAGTTCAAATCTGGCCTTAGACACTTACTAGCTGTGTGACTCTTACAAGTCACTTAACCCTGTTTGCCTCAGTTTCCTTATTTGTAAGACGAGCTGGAGAAGGAAATGGCAGACCACTCCAGTGTCTTTGCTAAGAAAACTCTAAATGTGACCGCAAAGGATCAGACACAACTGAAAAACGACTGAATGACAAATTCTTTTCCCTGCTTTTGAGGAGTTATAATAACAATTGGCAATAAAATCAATTTGGTTCATTTCAAGGCTCCAGCTGGTGAAAGATCCCAGCAAATTAGAGAACTTCCCTTTTTCTCTGTATAGTCAACAATAACCTTCCTGTCAATTGCCTTTGATCAAATCAATTAACAAGCATTTATTAAGCCAATAAAATGCATGCAGGAATAATGCATTGTAATGATCACAGTTATACCTTAAAATTGATTTTTAGAGTCCGGGTGAACAGCAATGTAAAATTTAAACTTTAAAGATGCACACACATCCGTACATATACACATATGTACATATGTGTGTGTATATATGCATATGTATATATACACACGTGTGTGTGTGTGTGTGTGCTTTGAAACACATATACTATTACATCAGGGAGAGGGGAAATAGGAGAAGAGTTTTACCACTGGTAGTTCTCAGCAAATGACAGCTTCAGGTTCTTCTGCAGTGGCCTGAATGGTTCCCGCCCACTTGCCGCTGCAGCAGCCCCAGCAGCAATAGTAGTGTGGATCCAGTGTACCTCTTGGTCACATACACGAAGAAGCTGGGGATTGCTCAGACACCAGCTTGAAGCCTTTACAATGTCAGGGAGAGCCACAGCAGTCCTCTCGCCTCTACTCGCTGGAGTGGCTTTGATCTCAGTCTCTCCTAGCTGCATTGCAATCCCCCGGCTCCTCGTAGATTACCTCCCAGACCATCTCTTCCAAGGCTGTTTACTCCTCCTTCCCTTTCACTCAGCATAGGAAGTCAACCTAGTCAATCGCGATCTGCCTGGTCAGTTAGTGTGAGTATTAACCCTTTGAGGGTCAACTTCTGATAAGTAGAAACTTCTGTCCTGAGTAGCAGATGTTCATCTCTATTGTGCATATCTTCTTGGTATCTAAAAGAGCGCTACATTCAAGCAAAGCACCCTAAACTGAAGACAATCCCCTGGATGTAGTCTAATAAGGGCAGAGCATACAGCTGGACTATCACCTCCCATTTCTGAACAAAAGTTTTCTCTTAACATCCTAAGATCACATCATATATTGTGGCAGCCATGGCTTACTGTTCCTTGTTGTTAAGCTTATAATCTGCTAAAACTGACCCTGCCCACCCCCCACTTTTTTTAACACTAACTGTTATAGCCATACCTCCTCCAGTCTTATACTTGTGAAATTGATTTTTTGAATCCAGGTGGAACATTTTATCCCCATCTATATTAAATTTCATTTTTATGAGATTCAGCCTGGAATTCTTATATTTTGAAATCTTTTTGGACCCTGACTTTGTCATGTATTGTGTTAGCTAGTTCTAACTTTATGTCATCTAAAAATTTGATAAGCTTGTGTTCTATGCCTTTGATAAAGGCATAGGCCTGGGGTGGGGAACTTGTGGTCTCAAGGACATGTGGCCTTCTAGGGCCTTTTGACTGAGTCCAGGTTTTACAGAACAAATCCTTTTATTAAGGGGATTTGTTCTGTAAAGTTTGGATTCAGTCAAAGGGCTGCTCTTGAGGAACTAGAGGGCCGCATGTCCTTGAGGCCACAGGTTCCCCACCCCTGGCATAGGCATTGGTAAAAATATTGAACATCGGTATCGAAGACAGATCCCTAATGCATTTAACTGGAGATTTCCCTCCAAATTGACACTGAATCCTTGATGACCACAGTTTGAATGTTATATGACTTATTCTTATTGAAGCCATATTGCCTATTGGTAATCAGTCTACTCCTCTTTCTGAATGTTCATAAACCAAATGTTCAATAGCTTATAATTTGAAAATTCTTCACTCTTCCCTTTTTTGAAAATTGGGACAATATTTACCCTTCAGTCCTTTGAACACTTCTGTTCTCAATAATCTCGGTATCACTGATACTAGCACAGAAACTGCAATAAACAAACACATAAGGTGTTGGGGATACAAATATAAAATATTCTCTGCCCTCAAGAAGCAAAGATAGATAGATAAAAATGGACAGATGATAGCTAGATGGATAGATGATAGCTAGATGGATAGATAGATAGACAGATAGATAGAATGAACTTTTATTAACTGGTACTATGGTAAATATCAAGAATACAAATATAAACAAGCAAGACTGTCCCTCCCCTCAAGGAACATTCTAATGGGGGAAGACAACATATAAACGGAAGTGAAACTGGTGATGGAAGAGTGGGATGGGGTAGGAATGAAGGTCATACACAGTTTTATAACCCTTTGGATATGATTCCAAATTGTTCTCCAGCATGGATGGCCCAGTTCACAACTCCAGCAGTTTATTAGTGTACCTATTTTCCCTCATCCCCTCCAGCATTTGTCATTTCTGAAAGGTGAAAGATGGTACCCCAGAGTTTTGTTTTGCATTTATCTAATTAATGGTGATTTAGAGCATTTTTTCATATGACTATAGATGACTTTGATTTCTTCTAAAAATTGCTTGTTTATATCCTTTGACAATTTATCAATTGGGGAATGACTCTTATTTTTATAAATTTGATGCAGTTCTTTACTCAGTATATATTTGAGAAATGAAGCTTTTATCAGAGAAACTTGCTGTAACAATTTTTTATATTACTTTGTTGTCTATGATACCTTTTAGTAAAATGTAGTTTCCCTGCTAATCTGTTTTAACTAGGTCAATTTTTGCTTTTGCTTTGTCTGTGATCATGATTGCTACTCCTGATTTTTTTTTTTAGTTGAGATGAAGCATATTAGGTTCTGCTCCAGCTCTTTTATTTTAACTCTATGTGTGTGTCTTTCTGTTTCAAGTGTGTCTCTTGTAAACAACATATTGTTGCATTCTGGTTTCTAATCCATTCTGCTATCTGCTTCCATTTTATGGATGAACTCATCACGTTCATATTCACATTTATGATTATCAGCTGTGTATTTCCCTCCATCCTATTTTCTTCTCTCTCTCTCTCTCTCTCTGTGTCTCTCTGTCTCTCTTTCTGTCTCGTCCCTCCTCAAAAATCTGTTTTGCTTCTAACCACTGCCTCCCTTAATCCATCCTCTCTTTTATCATCCCCTCTTTTTCTTATCCTCTTCCCCTCCTATTGCTCTATTGAGTAAGTTACATTTCTATGTACAACCAAGTATGAGTATGTGTATATATATGTATAATATATATATACATATATGTTCTTCCTTCATTGAACCAATTCTGATAAAAGTTAAGTTCAAGCATTGCCCACCACTTTTCCTTCTTTTTTGTCCCTCATTGTAAAAGCTCTTCCTTGTACACCTCTTTTATGTGAGAAAATTTTCCCTGTTCTGCCTCTCCTTTCCCCCTTCTCCCAGTGCATCCCTCTTTCTCTCCTTCATTATATTTGGAGATCATTCCAACATAATTGACTCACAGCAATGCCCTCTGTCTATGTAAACTACATTTAACTACTTTAATAATGATAAAATTCTTAGGAGTTACATGTATCATCTTCCCACATAGGAATATACAAAGTTTAACTTTATTGAGTCCCTTATGATTACTCTTTCATGTTTACTTTTTTATGATTCTCTTTAGTCTTGTGTTTGAGTGTCAAATTTTCTACTCAGCCCTGATCTTTTTATCAAGAATGCTTGAAAGTCCTCAATTTCATTAAATGGCCATTTTTTCCCCCAAAGGATTGCATTCAGTTTTGGTGGGTAGGTTATTCTTGGTTATAATCCTAGCTCCTTTGCCTTCCAGAATATCATATTCCAAGTCCTCCCCTCTTTTAACATGGAAGCTGCTAAATTTTGTGTTATCCTGACTGTGGCTTCACAATATTCAAATTATTTCTTTCTGCTTGCTTGCAATACTTTCTCTTTAACCTGGTAGCTCTGGAATTTGGCTATAATATTCCTGGGAGTTTTTATTTGTGAACTTTTTCAGGAAGTGATTGATGGATTCTTTCAATTTCTATTTTACCTTTTCAGTCTAAGAAATCAGGGCAGTTTTCCTTGATAATTTCTTGAAACATCATGCATTTGATCGTGGTTTTCATGTAGTCCAATAATTCTTAAATTATCTCTCCTGCATCTATTTTCTCAGTCAGTTGTTTTCTTCTATTTTTTTTTGCATTCTTTTGATTTTGTTTTATTATTTCTTATTTCCCTTTGAATGAGATATAACCTCTGTGAAGACTTCTCAGGATGGTGATGAAAAGACTTCTTGAAACTAGAGATAGGCTCTGAGAGAACAAACAGGCCATAAGTTTAATTCGGCCCTAAACCCTCTCCTGATTGCCACTGCCACATTAGCATTAGGTATACTAAATAAGGACATGTATGTTTGAATTGGCTACACCCTGTTTCCTTGTTCTTTGGGAATGGGAAAGATTTTCACACCTAGAATTTTTGCCCGCCTCCCAGCCAATGGGAGTAAGGCATAGTGGCTGGGTGGGAGTTCGTTGTTTGTGTTAAGATATATAACCTTGCTTTGTCCTTTGTGCCTCGCCTGTCTCCTGCTGGTAGTGTACTGGAGGAGTAGACGCCCCTTCTCGCCAGATTGTAATAAAGAGTAACTTTTGCTTCCACCTTGAGAAGTCTCTGAATTTAATTGTGTTAGAGTCGCTGTGCCACACACCTTGATGTTTCCATTGTTTCCATTGATGTCTCATGGAGTCATTAGCTTCCATTTGTCTAATTCTAATTTTTTTTAAGAAATTATTTTCTTTAGTGAGATTTTATACTTTGCCAGCAGCTGACTTAGGATGAGGAGGTTATGGAAAAATAAAGAAGAGAAAGCTGGGCTAGGCTAGTCAGCCCCAGGACTGTTTATTTCTAGTGAGGCTTGAATTTTTATACATAAAAGTGAATGATGATTTACAGTATCCCAGGAGCAAGAGCTAAAGATACAAAGTTCTCACTTGATAAGAGGCCCAGAGAAGCATCACTTCAGGGTGAAGGTTAATTGTCTATTCTAAGACTTCTTTGTTTACTTGTGACTACCCCCTTTCCCATGGGACTCAGCAAATGTTTACTCAGCAGCAAAGCAAGTCCAGGGTACAGTCAAGGACGGATGATCCATAGAAGGCCATTGCCTTTACCAGTACTGACCTCTAATAGTTTAGAGATTTTCCAGGTACATCCTGTCCCCAACAATGCCTTTTTTCTCCATTTGACCAATTCTACTTTTTAAGGAGTTCTTTTCATAGTGAATTTTTGTTCATCTTTTTTGGGTTTGGCCAATTCTGCTTTTTAAGGAGTTCTTCTCTTCAGTGGATTTTTGTGCCTCTTTTATTATTTGTTCAATTCTGTTTTTTAAGGTGTTATTTTCTTCAGCATTTTTTGTGCCTCTTTTATCAATCTGTTACTTCTCTTTTCATAATTTTCTTGCATCATTTTTCGTTTCTTTTCCCAAGTTTTCTTCTACCACTCATCTCTTTAACTTTTCTAGTAATTCTTGTTGGGTTTGGGTGCACTTACCATTTTCTTTTTTCTTTTTCTTTCTTTCTTTTTTTTTTTTTGTGAGGCAGTTGGGGTTAAGTGACTTGCCTAGAGTCACACAGCTAGTGAGTGTTATGTGTCTGAAGCCATATTTGAACTCAGGTCTTCCTGACTCCAGGGCCAGTGCTCTATCCACTGCACCACCTAGCTGCCCCCCTCCTTTTTTTTGCTAGTCAATGGAATTAAGTGACTTGCCCAGGGTCACAGTTTGTAAGTGTCAAGTGCCTGAGGCCGGATTTGAACTCACATCCTCGTGACTTTCAGGGCCAGTGCTCTATCTACTATGCCACCTAGCTGCCCCAATTACTGTTTTTCTTTGAGGCTTTATTTGTAGCTGTTTTCATATTGTTGTTCTCTGAGTTTGTGTTTTGGTCTTCCCTGCCACCAAATTATTTTTGTTGTTGTTTGCTCATTTTTCCAGCTTATTTCTTGACTTTGAACTTTAATTTAAAGTTGAGCTCTGCTCGCCTGGGGTGGGAAGGCACTGTCCGAAGTGTCAGGATTTTTTGTATTGTTGTTTTAAGAGCTGGTCCTGGGGGTCCACAAGTTTTTGGTGCTTCCAAGGTGGTGTGATCCTGGGAGAGGTACGGTCACTGCTCTCCTGGTCTGTACCCAGAAAGGTCCCCTAGTGCCCTGGAGTCACAAACACTAGCACTTCTTTTTCCTTTGGAACTGCAACCAAGGCCCTTCCCCCCTTGTGACTAACCTTTAGCGCTCCTGTATGCCCTGAAACTGTGGCCCAGAATTGTGTATGGGTAATAGAGTTGCCAATCAGAGCCAACAAAGGTTCCTCAGTAATCTCTTTTTTTTTTTTTTGGCTAGGCAGTGGGGTTAAGTGACTTGCCCAGGGTCACACAGGTAGTAATTATTATGTGTCTGAGGCCGGATTTGACTTCAGGTCCTCCTGACTCCAGGGCCGGTGCTCTATCCACTGTGCCACCTAGCTGCCCCAGTAATCTCTTTCTGACCAGTTGTCTGACCCCTTTATTGTCCCTGAGCTGAGAGCTCCCAAAGCTACCTCTGCTGCTGCTGTGGCCCTGTTATCACTACTGTATGTGTGAGTTCTGGATAGGCCTCCATCAGGTGTCACAGACTTCTATCAACCTCGTAAGTTTTCTTATACCAGAAAAATGTATTAGCATGATCTTAGGTTGGTCCTGCCACTCCAAAATTCGATTTGAGGTGTTATTTTAAAGTTGTTTGAGGCGACTGTTGGGAGAGTTCAGCTAATAGGCGTCCCTAATTTACCATCTTGGCTCCACTTACTTAATAAATGTTTACTGAATAAATGATGAATTATTGAGAGCAAAATGGGGCATTTTGGGTCCCTTCCTGATAGAGTGTTCCAGGTAGGAAGTTACTAATCAGGAGAGGAGGGCCTCAAGCCAGAGGTTTCTCCAATGTGGCAAGGCACAGGAGGAAGAGGAGGAAAAGAAAGCCAGAAGACGGGGCAGCTAGGTGGTGCAGTGGATAGAGCACTGGCCCTGGAGTCAGGAGGACCTGAGTTCAAATCAGGCCAAACACTTCACATTTACTAGCTGTGTGACCCTGGGCAAATCCCTTAACCCCAATTGTCTAAAAAACAAACAAACAAACAAAATTACATTAAAAAAAAAAAAAAGAAAGCCAGGGGCAGCTAGATGGCGCAGTGGATAGAGCACTGGCCCTGAAGTCAGGAGGACCTGAGTTCAAATCTGGCCTCAGACCAAACACTTGACACTTACTAACTGTGTGACCCTGGGCAAGTCACTTAACCCCAATTGCTTCACCAAAAAAAAAAAAAAAAATTAAAGAAAGCCAGAAGGCTCACATTCTAACGGGGGAAATGACTGGAATACAATGATAATAGAAGGGATTTTGGGGAGATGAGAGAGGTGCTACTAGCAGCTGGAGAAGGACTAGGGAAGGCCTCTTGTCGAAGGAACAGAGCTAGGAATTCTAAGAAGCGGAAGACAAGGGCAAAGTTTTATAGGCATATAGGGACCACTAATCCCAAAGTATGGGAATGGAAGAAGGAATGATTTGTATGAGCAAGAGTAGGCTAAGGTGGGTAGACCATAAAGGGAATGAAAACAAATAATGAGTGATAAGCCTGAAAATGCAGTTTGAAATCAGTTTGCAAAGGGCTTTAATTACCAAATAGAGAAGTTTGTATTTGCTCCTAAAGGCAATGGAAAGTCACTGGAGCTTTTAGAGACGTTCAGACTAGTGTCTTAAGAAAATCCTTTGACAGCTGTGTGGAGAATGGGTTGGAGAGGGGAGAAACTTGAGACAGGGGGACCAATGAAGAGGTTATTGTACCAGTAGAATAGGTGAGAGATAATAAAGGCCTGTACTGGGGTGATAAGGGGGCAGCTAGATAGTGCAATAGGTAGAGCACCAAGCCTGGGGTCAGGAATACTTATCTTTGTGAGTTCAAATCTGGCTTTAGACACCCAGTAGCTCTGTGACCCATGGCAAATCATCTAACCCTATTTGCCTCAGTTTCCTCATCTGTAAAATGATCTGGAGAAGGAAATGGCAAACCACTCCAATATCTGCCAAGAAAACTCTAAAAGGGGTCATGAAGAGTTGGATAAGACTGAAAATGACTGAACAACAATTGGAATAGAAGCCTACAGAGTGGAGAGGTATAGATGTAGAAATGATAAAATTTGGCAACTGACTGCTGAGTGGGGTCAGGGAGACTGAGAAGTCAAGGATGACTCCTAAGTTGTGAAGATGGTTGACTGAAGGATGGTGGTACCATTGACAGAAACAGAGAAGTTAGAGAGAGTGGTAGGTTTGGGGAGGAGCAGAGACGTAATGAATTTAGTTGATCCAATTCTTTCAGAACCTTAAGATCTAGTCTGCTCTGAGAGTTTTCATTTTGTCTTTGAGTTCTTGAATTCTAGCACAGCTACTGGTACATAGTAAATGTTCAATAAATAAGTCCTTATTGAATTGTATTGAATCAAGGGTAGCTCGGTACTTGCTTATTATTTATTTCCCTTTATTATGGGTTTTAGCACCCTCTTAACCATTTTTGTTCTATTCATTCCAGGTCAAAGATAGTTTTCCCTGACAGAAATAAACCAAAACAAACCAAAAGAATGTAATGATCCCAAAAGATCATTTGTTGTTGTTCAGTTATTTTTCAGTAGCGTCAAATGCTTAATGACGCCATTTGGGGTTTACCAGATGTAATGGTAAGGTGTTATGGGCTGTAGCACTTATAATTTGTTTCACAGGTTTGGATCTGTACCCACAAAGACATGTTCACACTTCTCCTAGTTTATAAATGATTTAATAATGGGAATAGTCATAAACATACATGCATATAAATGTGATCATATATGATTATACAATCTTAGAAGCAAAGACTATTAACAGAAGGATATAGAGATAAAGAAAAAGAAATACGTCACCAATCCAAAGAAGCACCAACTCCTGAACATCTGGCTGGGGGAGTCCTGGATGACAGCCGTCAGGCTCTCGGTTGGGAAAGTCAACAGAGTGGGCGTCCCCATCTCTGAAACGAAGACCTCCAAAAGTCCCATTCCTAAATGGCCCTTTTTATATCTAGGTAAACCACAGGAAAACAACCTTAGAACAAAGGTGGAGCTTGGCCAAAGCTCCAGATGCCTATTTTTTAATGTACATATCCAAGGAGAGGCCAGTTCCTTGGATACGTACACGCTTTCCTCAAGATATTCCTTGAGATGAGAGTTGTTCCGCCCTGGTGACATAGTTTGTTTTATTCTTTGATGTTCCATTCCCTTGGTGCTCCTGGTCACACATACTAACTTTAAATTACATTCCTTATGTCAGGTCATGAGGTGGTCATGCGAGGGGCTGGGAAGGATCTCCTCAGTTTCCCTTACACCAGAGTGCTTTGCCATTTCCTTTTCCAGCTCATTTTACAGATGAGGAAACTGAGGCAACCAGAGTTAAGTGACTTGCCCAGAATCACACAGTTAGGAAGTGTCTGAGGCCAGATTTGAACTTAGGTAGGTGAATCTTCCTGACTTCATGCCCAGCACTCTATCGACTAAGCCACCTATCTGCCCATCAGAAGATGGTAGCAGGGAATTTAAAAACTCATGGCTCTGAGTTCTAATCCTGGGAAGCCTATATTATACTAATCTGAAAGGTAACTAGTAAGAGGATATAAAACTAAGAAGCAGGCTGTTCAGTGATGAAATTTGGAGAGCATTGCTGAGTAAACAGAGTAGCAATATTTTCCAGACATTTCCCAGATACCAGTCACCTGTAGTGGGTAGAAGAGAAGGGCTGTCTCAAGTCATCCAGGCAAAACTAAGAAAGTAAGTAGTATCAATCCAATCAATAAACATGTATTAGGCACCTATTGTGTGCCAAGTACTGGGCTAAATGTAAGAGATATCAAGAGGCAAAAGACACTCTCTACCCTCTAGGAGTTTATGATCTAATGAAATTTGGAAAAGATCATTTGTTTGGAGTGAGGTGTTGGCAGAGTTGGAACTGAAAGTGGGGATTTTGGATTTCCTTGCCTTGTGTTACCACAGAAAGGACACTGGCTCTAGACACAGAAAGCTGGGTTTTAAATCCTGCCCCTTTATCAGAGCTGTGCTGGAGTCAACTCAGAATGGAACCAAGCCATTTCAACAAACACTACAAATCAGGGCCCGGGTTGTTGTTTCATTGATTGTGTAGACTTAAAGGAGAGGGGAGAGGGAGAAGGAAGTATTTATTAAGTATCTGCTATGTACCATGATGGGCAGCTAGGTGGTGTGGTGAATAGAGTACTGGGCCTGAAGTCAGGAAAACCTGAGTTCAAATCTGGTCTCAGACACTCTCTAGCTGTGTGACTCTGGGCAAGTCACTTAACTCTATTTGCCTCAGTTTCCTCATCTGTAAAATGAGCTGCAGAAGGAAATGGCAAACCGCTCCAGTATCTTTACCAAGAAAACCCCAGATGGGGTCATGAAGAGTCAGACACAACTGAAATGGCTGAACAACAACAAATGTACCAGGCCCTGTGCTAAGTGACAGAGATAACAATGCAGATCAAACTTAAAAGTGTTTCAGGCAAGCATAATTTTTTTTTCTTTTTGGAGCACCAGATGTTGAACACTTACCAGAATGCCACTGCTCTTATGCTTACTATCTGTGTGACCTTGGGTAAATCACTTGACTTCTCTGGCCTCGGCTTCCTCAACTGTAAAATTGAGGGTTTGGATTAGAGCAGGGGTGGGGAACCTGCGGCCTCGAGGCCACTTGTGGCCTTCTAGGTCCTTGGGTGCCGCCTTTTGACTGAGTCCAAGTTTTACAGAACAGATCCTTTTATTAAGAGGATTTGTTCTGTGAAGTTTGGATTCAGTCAAAGGACTGCACTTGAGGACCTAGAGGGTCACATGGCGGCCTCAAGGCCGAAGGTTCCCCACCCTTTTACTAGAGGACCTCTGATATCCCTTCTAGGTCCATGACCTTACCATCCCAAATGATCCATGATAGAAATATTGGCACACCAGCCCCTTGGGGGGTCGTCCTTTACCAGTGGTGAGACTGAGTGCTGAGGATAAACAGCACAGGACTCACTTAGTAGGGAAAATTAAACATATAGAGCCATACTAATAATAACTGGAATTTATTTAGTGCTTTAATGTTTGCAAAGTACTACTAACATTGTATCATTTTATCTTTACACAAATCCTGAGAGGTAGATACTATTGTTATTCCCATTTTACAGGTGAGGTAACTGAGGCAGACAGAAGTTAAGTGACTTGTCCAGGATCACAATAGCTAGTAAGTGTCTGAGGCTAGATTTGAACTCAGGTCTTCTTCACTGTAGGTCTACCACTGCACAGTCTAACAAACTGGGTGGCAGGGCCCACAGTACAACCCACTCCCCCGTAAATGTCCACAGCTCCAATTTCACATTTGCAAAGGGGAATGATCTTCTGTTAGCGTAGACAAGTAAGAATTCCTGGTAGTGGTCAGGGGTTGCCTTCCTCTTCCTATCACACCCAGACAGGGAGCTTCTTTCTCTGCCCATCCTCTCCCCTCAACGTACTTATTCGTCCTCCATTCCTTCCCTCTGCCAAGAATTCCTGCTTACTTACCACTTAAGAAGAAACCCGAGATGATGGTTGGCACCAATAAGACGGTTGAAGATATACTTGCTGAACGGAGCCTCTTCCGGCCCCAACCTCCACAGCCAAGGCAACACATAAATCCCAGAGCTGGGAAGTATGCTTATGTCACAGAAAATGCCTTTGAACAGGAGATTTACTTTGGTAAGAGAGACAGACTCTTGGTGGTGGGGTGAGGAAGGCAATGGGTAGAAGGATTTGGGGGCCATGATCCAAGTCCTTAAAGGTTCCTAGTTTGTCTCTGATATGACCATTAGAATAATTCAGAGGCCTTGGATGACTCAGATTGTAAGGATTCTACCCCTGCTGATGGAATCAGAAATAACTGGGGAGCAATTTTTTTGTTTATTCTTGCCCATCCCACGTCCTCATATGAATGCTAACCCTGGCTAAAACTGTAGAATGAAAATATTTTGTCTTTGATATTCCTCCTCTTCCCCTTTCAATGCCCTTCTTTTATCTTAGGATGCTTCTGGCCCTTGCCTACAAAGTCTTCATCCTACTCCTTAACTGCCCTGGGATACCACTATGGTACCCTATCTAGGCCTGCTCTCTTTGGCCATGCTATGTACTTCTCTCTCCACCTCCTGCCTTCCCTTAACCCCCCATCAAAATTTGCTTTCAAAGAGCTGTTCTTGAAAAGGTGTATCTTTAAAACGTCTGGCAATCATGAGCCAAAAAGACTATCCCTTGCTCGGGGCATTTGAATATTAACCCAGAGCTATACTCGTTGGTAAAACAGCTCCTGTCCTTATATGCTAATTCTCACTAGGAATTAGACCTCCACATTCTCATGATTTTTGTTGCCATTTTCAGTCCCAATTCTTCCTATAGCTGTATCATCCCCAACTATAGATGTCTTCAAAGGATCTCTTCTCAAGTCCTTAGGGCAGCCAGAAACTAGGCATGATCACTGAGCCTAGAAAATTGGAGGAGTAGAGGGAGGGTGAACTTGGGGGAGCAAATGAAAGCGGGTCCTGCTATGACTGGTCATTTTTATGCCCACTTAGACTTAGTTCAGATCCTCCATCGGGATGGCATGGAGTATGACAAGATCCTTTTGGAAAACCTCAACCAATACTGTAAACATTTGCCAAAGGCTTTCCCAGAAGGTCCGGAAGAGTGGAATTATAATCCACGTCCTGTAGGAGGTAAGGAGGAAGCCATTTAAGGGTGGTTATGATAGAAGCAGTACTTCTGGTGATATGGGTGGTTTAACTTAAGTCACTGGGTCATTGGCCAGGGCACCCAAGTAGTTAACCTGATTCCTTCCCACCAATACTAAATCATCATCTTTATTAATATTCTATACGAAAGTTTAAAAAATCTAAGCAGTTACAATGTACCTAGTTGGTATAAACCTGACATAATATCTATAAACCAGATTATAAAACCAGTTCTAGAAGAAGAGGCAGGTCTCATGTTAGGTAAAGTGTCTTTTGGAAAGTTGCCATGTTAGCCTCATGTTCTGGTCTTCTCCTTTGGGCTGGTCCCCTTTCAGTTTTCACTCCTGGGCCACCCTACCTTTTCCTCTCAGTAATTGCCTTTGCTCCATGCCTGAAAACATGTCTTCATTCTTCAAGATAGATAAATCTATCTAGGGAGCAACATGAGATTGCTAAGAGATAAATCAGGGTGCAACAGGTGCCCTGCTAAAAACAATTACAACCAGCTCGATAAAATGGACCATCTCTCCAAAAGACACACCGTCCCTGATCTATGTTTTAGGATGTAACCTATGACCCAGTACCCTAACCTCTGGGCTTACATGGACCCAGGACAATTTTGGGAGTAAATAGCATCAACGCTTCCTTCCCTAATCACTGTCTTTGTTCTGATTTGCCAGAGTTCTTTCAGAGAAATCTCAGACTATAGGAGTAAGTAACATAGCATAGGTCTACATCTCCACAAGATACCATAGGTCAAAGATCAATAAAGTGATGTAAAGTGAAGAAAGAAGAGACCCAAAGACAATAATATATACATTGGTTACAACTGTGGAGTTAAAAGGCAACAATAACATCACATCCATGTTATGTACCCAGAAGAAAAGAATCATGAAAACAAAGATGATGTGGGTCTATTTATGTTGAAGTCAATATGCATATCTCTTGGAGTGGGGATCAATACTTGATAAATAATGGAAATTCATAGAGCTGTGTACAGCCTCCGGGGTTTGTTTCATTTTTCTTATTTATTTTTCTTATTTTTTCTTATGCACTTGTTTATGTATTTTAATACCTATAGTTGTCAACAGAAGTTTTAAAAATTATTTTTTTTTCAAAAGTTGCTAAGTAGATATAAGATTCTCCACCATATTGCCAATGGTAGTTTTCTTATTTCTCCAGCCATGATGAGGCATTGGAGATGAGCCTGAGCTCTCAAAGGTATGCCAGCACAGCACAAGGTCTGACTTATTCTACCAATCTGGAAAGGCTTTTATAAGGAGTCCAGGAATAAATGGCATTTCTGTCATCCAAGGACCAGCCTTAGTAGATTCAGTTCAGAATGGCTCATCACCAACTTGGCCACAAGATGACAAATGTTTTGACCACAACAATTGTTGAAGAAGGGCCCACCAAATTTGCAGTTTGCCTCCATGGAAGTCATAGATTATTAAAGTATCGAAGAAATATTCAAGTAAAATTCTTACTCAGAAGACAGAGCATAAAAGACAAGCATGATGTGGACTACTTGTGTGACCTTTAGCAAATCTGACTCAGCCTCCCTTGGCCTCAGTTCCCTCAACTATAAAAATTAAGTTAAACTAGATGGCCAGAAAGGTTCCTTTCACTCTATGTCTACAATCATACTATGAGTCTATGACCAGAAGAAGAGGTAGGCTAGTCATATAACAAGAATGGAAGACAACAGATGGAAAACTTTATAGGGCTATCCCAAGATATCTATAAGTCAATAATAAACAATGCAGAGGAAAGCTTCCAGTGTTCTTCTTCCCAGAAGAACATGGACAAGATTCCTACAAGATGAAGTGTGAAGAATGTCTCTGGTGATATAATATGTACACACACTCACAGGCTGAGTTCCCATGGATACTACCTTGAATTCCAGGAAGTAACCCTTACGTCTGTACTCCAAACACAAGGCATCAGAAGTCTGTTTTCCATTAATAACTAGGCAGTAAAAGTGATTGGCTCACAGCAAAGGTGTTTACTAAGATGGTAAAGCGTAAAGAATGGGTACAAAAACTTTTCCCCATGAAACCTAAAAAACCACCTCCACTAACAACAACAATATCTAACATTTATGTAGTGGCTACTATGTCCTAGGCAGTGTAATAAGCACTTTCAAATATTATCTCATTCGATTCTCACAAAAACCCTTGGGTGGGGGCAGTGTAGGTGCTCTTAATATCCCCATTTTATAAATGATGAAATTCAGGCAAACAGATGTTAAGTGACTTGCCCAAGGTAACACAGCTAGTAGGTTTCTGAGGCCACATTTGAATGCAGTTCTTGACTCCAGGCCTAGTGCTCTATCCATTGGGCCATCAGGCTGCAGGTGTACTCTCCCACAAATGTACATGGAATCCATGGAAATTAAGATCAAAGTACTAGTGGGCCACACATATAGGATAGAGGAGTGACAAAGGCAACTTACAACTCCTGACTGCAGAGCCTATAGATGCTATTTCTCTCTATACAGTCTTTACACATTTCTCCTTGGGTACAATGTCTCTGCTGGCCAGGCTGCTCAGCTGGGCTCCCTCAGTGGTCTTCTTTCCTTAGCTTGACTCAATTTCCAGAGGTCTCACTCTTTGAAACTATTCCCTTCTTTGGATGGCTATATCTCTTTATCTGTGTCTGTCTGGGGTGTGTGTCTCTGTTCCTTGATAAATGCAGTGTCTCCTCATGGTCAAGTAGCTCCCTTTCAAAGCTCTGTGACTGATGGGAAGTTCTTGTAGTGGTCATCTCCACAGGCAGCTCCCAGCTTACAATCTGTTCTATTCTAGAACTCTAAATGGATGATCTTCCATTTTCCTGACCTATTGGGGGTGGGGGTGGAGAGAGAGAGAGAGAGAGAGAGAGAGAGAGAGAGAGAGAGAGAGAGAGAGAGAAATCCTGTGACCTTCTTCTCTACAGTTTTATTTCACAATTGCTCTGTACTTTTTCTCAGCCCTTCTTGTTCTTCATTGTTCCCTTCTTGACTCAGAGAATCAAATGAAGTTGTGGGGCAGGGTGGGGAAAGGGGGAAGCTCTCTTGTTTACAATGAGATTGCAGATGCCTCTAAAGTAAGAGGGATTTTAAAAAATTATCTCCTTTCTTTCTTTCTTTCTTTCTTTCTTTCTTTCTTTCTTTCTTTCTTTCTTTCTTTCTTTTTTCTTTCCTTCTTTCTTTCTTTCTTTCTTTTCCTTCTTCCTTCCTTCCTTCCTTTCTTTCTTCCTTTCTTCCTTCCTTCTTTTCTCCCATTTCATCTTTCTTTCTACCCTGTATTAACATATATAACATACATATATATATGTGTGTGTGTGTATTTTTTCCCCATCAATTTAACCATGCATCAGAATCTGACCCTGCATTAGAGTAACTATGGAGATGCAGAAGCTTTTCCAGAATTCCACAGGCCACTGAAGTGATGAATGAATAGGGGGTGGAGTGGTATAGTCATTGAGAAAGACCAAAACAGATTTGGGGGAAATATAAGAGAGGGAAGGCCAGGCCAAAAGGATGAGATCCATCTTGTCATCATGCAAGGCCTGCAGAGTTAGATACCTATGCTTCTCTGTTCTTCTTTACAAAGACTCTAATAGTTAATATTCAGAGCTGCTGTGGTAGACTTAAGCAGGGGGTCGGGCTGAAGCCATCCTGGCAGATTATAAAGGATTAAGCTATGATTGGTGAGACCTTTTTCCTTGCCCTCCTTCCAAGTTGAGAAGGATACAACTTGAATAACAGAATAACTCCTCCCAAATGCTCTTGCTTTCTTCCCCACAAAGAGGGAAAGAAAGAGACTGAACTGGGCAAAGCTCTCCAGTTTCTATAGCCAGAACACTTAACACTAGCTGCTGTCATTTCTGAAGAACACAATTGGCCGGCCCTTTGTGCTCCACTTCCCTCTGTCCGGTCTACTCTTGTTATTGTTTGTCCTAAAGCTATATATAAAATATTTTAGTAATTGATAATCCAACTTACTGTTTTGAGGTTTATTTTTAGACAATAAAGGTCTGGGGGAAAAGGCAATATAGATAATATAGTTGATTCACCCATCCCCTAGTACAGGAGCACTTAGCTGGGGTCCATGGCTAGATTACAGGGGTCCAAGAACTTGGATGGAAAAATTGCATATTTATTTCAACATATTTGGTTTCCTTCATAATTCTATGTATTTTATTATTTTCATTTAAAAGCATTATTCTGGGGGGGGGGTGCTTTTTTTTTTTTTGGTGAGGCAATAGGGGTTAAATGACTTGCCCAGGGTCACACAGCTAGTAAGTGTTATGTGTCTGAGGCTGGAGTCAAACTCAAGTCCTCCTGACTTCAGGGCCGGTGCTCTATCCACTGCGCCACCTACGTGCCCCCTAAAAGCATTATTCTGAGAAGGGTATTCACCAAGACTTCCAAAAGTTTCCATGATATAAAAAGATTAAGAATCCCTGCTCTACGGCTAAAAGGAGTCTACATAGACAGAGGGCATGGGTGTTGGAATGATTATGTTGGAATGATTTGCAAAAACAAAAAAAAAGGAAGGGGTGAGAAAGAGGACGCATTGGGAGAAGGGGAAGGGAGAAGTAGAACGCGGTAATTGTTTTCACATAAAAGAGGCATGTAAGGAAGAACTTTCATAGTGCAGAGGGAAATGGGGAGGTGGGCAGTGCTCAAACCTCACTTTCATTGGCATTGGTTCAAAGAAGGGAGAATATCTATTTTATATATTGTATATCTACACACATTCAGTTATGTATAAAAATATAATTTACCCAATAGGGTAATAGGAGGGGAAGGAGATAAGAAAAAGTGAGGGATGTTGATAAAAGGGAGGGGTCAGATTAAGAGAAGCAGTGGTTAGAAGCAAAATAGACATTTGAGGAAGGACAAGATAAAAAGAGAGAGAAGAAGAAACAGAAGAAAATAGGATGGAGAGAAATACACAGTAATCATAACTGTGAGGGTGAATGCGGTGAGCTCACTCCTAAAACAGAGGCAGGTAACAGAATGGATTAGGAACCAGAATCCAACAATATGTTGTTTACAAGAGACATACTTGAATCAGAAACACACACACACACAGAGTGAAGATAAAGGGCTGGAGCAGAATCTATTTTGCTTCAGATGAAGTGTAAAAGGCAGGGGTAACAATCATGATCTCAGACAATGCAAAAGCAAAAACAGACCTAATGAAAACAGATTAGCCAGGAAACTACATTATGCTAAAGATATCATAAGATAATGAAGTAGTACCAAAAATTTTTTTACAGCACGTTTCTCTGAAAAAGTCTTCATTTCTCAAATAGATATGGAACTAAGTAACATTAAAAAAAAAAAAGAGCCATTCCCTAATTGGTAAGTGGTAAAAGGATATGAACAGGTAGTTTTCAGAAGAAATCAAAGCTATCTATAGTCATATGGAAAATGCTCCAAAGAGGATTGATTAGAGAAATGTAAATTAAAACAACCTGAGATACCACCTCCTACCTAACAGAAATGACAAATGCTATAGGAGATGAGGAGAAATAGGTACACTAATAAACTGTTAGAGATGTGAACTGGTTCGACCATTCTGGAGAACAATTTGGAACCATGCCCAAAGGGCTATAAAACTATGCATACCCTTTAATCCAGCAATACCACTATTAGCTCTGTTTCCCAAAGACATTAAAGAGCCTATATATACAAGAATATTTATAGCAACTCTTTTTGTGGTGGCAAAGAATTGGAAATCGAAGGGATGCCCATCAATTGAGGAATAGCTGAACAAGTTGTGGCATGATTGTGATAAAATTGTTCTATAAGAAATTATAAGGAAGATGGTTTCAGGAAAAAAAAAAAAACATGGCAAGACCTATATGAACTGATGCAGAATGAAGTAAGAAAAGCCAGGAGATCATTGTATGCAGCAACAGCATATTGTAATGATGATCAACTGTGGAAGACTTGGCCACCATGATCAGCACAATGATTTAAGACAATTCCAAAGGACTCATGATGAAAAAAGGCTGTCCACCTCCAGAGAGAGAATTGATGAACTCTGTGTGCAAATTGAAGTATAATTTTATTGCTTTCTTAATATTTTTTTACTTTTTATGCAACATAGCTAATATGGAAACGTGCTTTGCATGATTTCACATGTATAATTGATATAATTTTGCTTGCCTTCTCACTGGATGGTAGGGAGTGGGAGGGAAGGAGAGAAAGGGAACTCAAAATATGAAAAGAAAAAAGTGTTTAAAATAAATAAATAATTAAAAGAAGAAGAAAAATACAGCACCTATTCATATTAAAAACACTGGAAAGGAGACAGAGACAGAGAGAGAATCCCTACCTTAATGTGAAGCAGAAGGGAGGGAAGGGCCTGAGCCATCCATGATTCTCCCCAGAAAATCACAAACCTGGTGTTGCTATCTGTCATAACTTCCTAAGCCAGTTCAAAGAGAAATCGAATAAATTAAAGGAAAAAGGGAGATTTATAATCTGGAATCATCATTCACCTAATGTTGTTAGCAAGCCAGAAACCCAGGACAGAGAGGGAGAGGAATTTCCTCTATCTCTGTCTCCCCCAACTGATTGCCACACATGGAGTTATCCTACCACAATATTCCTGTTATAGGTAATTCCTACCTATTATATGTGGGCACTTGTAATACAAAGGATAAGTCTGGTTGCACCAAAAAAAAAACCCCAAAAACCCAAACATTTGAAAAAACAACTCCCTAGCTCCTACAAACCACCATGGTTTCAAAATTCCTGCAAATTTTACATCTCTAATCAGGATTCTTGGTTTCTCCCCCTGTGATCTATCATTAATTTCCCATATGAGCCTATGGCTCCTCAACTACTTAGGATGCTGTGTAAGCAAAATAATATAATTTGTCTTGAGTTTTTGCCAGGGAGGACTCTTGGCTGCCTCTAATCAGTATTGGTGACTGCTGGGTGGTATGATTTCATTTTAGGGGCAGGAGGGATAAAGATGAGGGGCCAGGCAGAACAAATAATCAATCACATTCCATCTTATCGAGACAGCTCTCAGGCCCAAAAGGGGAGCCTTCCGTTGGACCGCCTTGCCCACTCCAGTCAAGGACCCCCTGGAATTGAGCCAAGAGATTATTCCTGCCAAGGTCAGGAGAGCAAGGAAGGATTGTGTACCAAAAATAGAGGAAAATGTGTCCTGGGAAATGCGGGTCCTCCGGAACATGCTGAAGGAATGGAAGAATGCCTGGATTCTAAGTGAGTGCCCCTGGAAAGAGAATTCCATTTTGTATGCTGTATACTCCATAGAGTTGCTGGGACTGGAGAGGATCCCATGAGGCAAGGTACCAAGAGTGATGTACTGCTTCTATTCTCTATCTTCTAAAAATGAACAAAATTCAGGTTTCCCCTTGGGTCTCCAGGGCAAGGACTGTGTCTAGGATGTCCCTATATCTCTCAGAATGTAGCATAGTGATTAACAATGATAACTAACTGGGGGTGGGGGTGGGTGGAGAAAGGGTAAGGGAGAGGTCTAACTTCTAATTTCTCCACTGTAATGAATTCTAGATGTAGAAACTCGTAGGAAGGCAGATTAGCAGCTCATCTCTAACTTATAGGCTTTGAGAGTTACTCAACAGGTATACAGGGTATTTCAAAAGTCTTAGAACAGTTTTAAACTATTAAAGCTTTAGGCCACACTGTGACTTTTGGAGTACCCTCTTTGGCACCTTCAAGCCTGCAGAATGCTTTGCATACATTATCTCATATGATCCCTGAACAACTCAGGTAAAACAGGTACTACAGGTATTTTACGGACGAGGAAGATGAGGCTCAGATAAAGAAGCTAGGACACCAAAGAGACTTCCCTGTGACTAGTTGGCTAACCAAACCACTCAGGTCTTTGAACTCAGCTCTTCCCAACTCTAAGCCTAGCTGGCACTCTATCCACTAAGCCACAGATTGCAAATAATAGGTTTGTAATAAATGATTACTAAATGAATAAGAAGAGTAATCAACAGCTTTTGGGGGAATGCCACCAGTGACTTATTTATTTAAAAACATATTTACTTAAAAACTGGTGACTTATTCACTTAAAAACTTATTTTATATAAAAACTAGTTTACTCAGGGCAGCTAGGTAGCACTCAGACACTTGACACTTAGTAGCTGTGTGACCCTGGGCAAGTCACTTAACCCCATTGCCAAACCAAAAAAACAAAAAACTAATTTACTTAAAAAAAATCTATGGACTTAGAAGGTGGCACAGTGGATAGAGCACCAGGCCTAGAGTCAGGAAGACTCATCTTTCTGAGTTCAGATCTGGTCTTAGACATTTACTAGCTGTGTGACCCAAGCCATCTAATACTATTTGTCTCAGTTCCTCATATGTAAAATGAGCTAGAGAAAAATTGGCAAACTACTCCAGTATCTTTGCCAAGGAAACCCCAAATGGGGTCATGGAGCTCTGGACACAACTGAAATGAATCAACAACAACAACAAAGTAAACAGATCTTTTTCCTCCAAATCTTTCCAAAATGAATAATGAGCACTCTTACTCCAGCCTGCCTGGCCCCTGTTCTCCTATAGGTCTCCAGGCTCACCCCCTTCTTCACCCCCCTAATCATCTTCCTCCAAACCCCACTTCTGATCCTTTTGGCAACAGGCCTGAGCCTTCATTCAACTTGGCAGAGGGTTTTGACAAATTCCAAGAGAGGGTAAAGTTTCTGTCTGGCACTAGAGCCGACAAAGCTAAGGCCAACAGACACCCAGATAAAAGGGAAGTGAATTCTCCACCAAGACTAGGAACTGGTTCACAGAAGATTTCCAGAAACTAAAGGACAAAGTGGAGGTGAGCTTATCCAAGGGACACCAGGGGTCTCTTCTCAGCTGGGCTCCGTACGTCAATGTCCTGTCATAAGAAGGATCTTTGTGAAGTTTTTCCACTCCCTTCCCTGCTGTTCTGCCTGCTTAAGGACTCTCTGCTCCCGTCCTTGATGCCCCCCCTGCTCATTTTCAGCAAGAGCATTAGCTCTGGAGTCAGAAGGACCTGAGTGATCTGGGGCAAGACATTTAAACTCCCTGGGTCTCAAACTTCTCCTTTGTAAAAGGAGGGGGTGGATGATATGGCCTCTGAGGGCCCTTCCAGTTTTACTTCTATAATTCTGATAGATAGATAGTTCGATCGGTAGATTGATAGATAGATAGACAGACAGGTGGATAGATAGATAAGCAAATAGGTAGATTGATAGATAGATAGACAGACAGACAGATGACTTATTAAGTGCTTACTGTGTGTCAGGCTGGGACGCTAGGTGGCACAGGGGATAGAATGCTGGACTTGAAGTCAGAGACTCATCTTCCTGAGTTCAAATCTGGCCCCAGACACTTAGTTGCTGTGTGACTCTGGGCAAGTCACTTAACCCTGTTTTTCATCTTTAAAATGAACCAGATGAGGCAGCTAGGTGGTGCAGTGGATAGAGCACTGGCCCTGGAATCAGGAGGGCCTGAGTTCAAATCCAGCCTCAGACACTTGACATTTACTAACTGTATGACCCTGAGCAAGTCACTTAACCCCATTGCCTAAAAAAAAAAAAAACCCAAAAAACAAAAATAAATTAAATGAACCAGAGAAGGAAATGGCAAACCATTCCAGTATCTTTGCCAAGAAAACCTTAAATAGGGTCATGAAGAGTCAGGCAAAACTTAAACCACTCAACAACATGTGTCAGGCACCGTGCTAACTGCTGAGGATGCAAATAAAATTAAGCAATGCACCCACACAGGGGCAGTGGCTGCAGATGGGGAGGAGGAAGAATCGAGACGGAATGTCTAGGAGTCAGGGGAAACGGGTGTGGGTCCTTTCTAAAATTACAGTCTTGTGGAGGGAGTCACCAATCAGAAACCTAGGGCCTGAAGAAAGGGGGTGGCCTTCAGGGCAGCAATACTCCCTTCAGCTACAAATGGATGAAGGAATGAATGAATGAAATTAATATATGAGCTTGAGATTATCAGTCTGGTTAAGGGATACCAAATACGTGGGATTTGAAAGCAAACCATTTAGTGGAAGTCTGGGTTCTGCAGATTACTAACTGTATTAGTCGCTTAATTTCCTCTTCTACACAAAGTGTCCCAAAAGTCTTGGTGCAATTTTAAGCTTTAATAACCTTCCTTGGTTCTTGATCAAGTTTCAATGCCTTAAAACTACACTACGACTTTTGGGACACCCTGTATCTTGGAGAGGTCTTTTTATGGTGAGGAGGGGGTTTCATACCTCTAATTTCATTCTATGTGGTACTTCTATAATTTACAGTTTTAGAGAAGTTAAGTCACTCAACCATAATCACACATTTAGTATGTTACCAAAGGCAGGATTTGAATATAGCTCATTGTTATTCCAAGGCCAGCCCTCTAGCTATTATACCTTACTGCTTCTATTCTAATGGTTCTGTACTAACTGCTATAGTAATGCTTTCTTTCTCTTTTCTTTCTTTTTTTTTTTTTGAGATAGTCAGAGTTAAGTGACTTGCCCAGGGTCACAGAGCTAGTAAGTGTCTGAGGCCAGATTTGAACTGAGATACCCCTGACTCTAGGGCCAGTACTCCATGCACTGTGCCACATGACTGCCTCTATACTAATGGTTTCTGAGAAAAGACACTGGCCCTGAAGCTGCCAAGAGGGCTGGGATAGATATGCAAGAAGCTGAAAACTTTGTTGATGTTGGCAAGAGTGTTGGCCACTTAGGAGGCAGTAGGATATAGTAGAAAGCCCCCTGAACTAGGGAGTAAGAAAATGTGGGTTCAGGTCCTGCTTCTATCAGGAGATAATTGGATGTCTTGGGACAAATCAATTCACCTTTGGATCTCAGGATGTTCAGGTTGGTGGGGGGAGAGGCTGACAGGATAATTTATAAGGTCCCTTTGAGCTTAGACATTCTGTGATTCTATTATTTTTATAAGGGGAGGGGACAGAGGAATCAAGAACCAAGGGAGGGTTAAAGCAGGGCTCAGAAAGACCCAACATAAGATGAATTGTGTCATTCAATCCAAAGAAACCTAAAGAAAAACTTGTTTACAAAAGATGTGTGGAGAGGAATTCAGGAAGTGGGTTGAGTAAGGGGCTCAGGTAGTTGAAATTTCAGGTATGACCTGAAATTGAGGAGTGAATAGAGGAGTCAAACCAAAAGGAACTTACATCCTCAGGGTCAATGGGATCCCAAAGAGAAAGGGGGTCTAGACTGAAATGGGGTTAGGAATAATGGTTAAAAAAAAAAAGTAAGAATAACTATCCAAAGTGTCAGGCTATAAGTGGAATTAAATCAATCTATATATCAAACTATATCAATCAAACTATATATATATACATAGCAAAAGAATTATGCACGTTAAAAGTGGCCAAGCATTGTATTGCAATGGACATTGAGTGGAAGAGATCATAGGATTAAAAATTTAGAGTGGGAAGGGACTTTAGAAACCATCTAGTCCAATCCCCTTATTTTACAGATGAAAAAAATAAGGCCTAGAAAAATGAAAGTTACATAGTAAATGGCAGTCAAGATTTGGGACCCAGACCCATTAACTCTAAATCCAAAGCCCTTTCCACTAGACCACCAAAAAAAAAAAGCCTTTATCGCCTAGTATTCCCAAGAACTCTCCTGTCCAAGTACTAACTAGGCCCAAATCTGCTTATTTTGTTGAGATCAAAGATCAGGCATATACCGGGTGGTATGGCCATAGATATACCATAGGAGAGGAGAGAGGAGAAAGACCATGAATTCCAGGGGAAAAATTTGGAAGAGAAACAGCCCTTCCTACACATTTTCTAGATGGTGGTGATTGAGAATTCCCTATATTAGTGATGAAAGAAGTTGGTCAAGGACATCACAAGAGGATCACACTTCCCCAAAGACCCCCCCATCCCATCTCCCTCCCTAGGGACTCTTCCCCACAAAATGACTCCTCCATGATGGAGATCTTACCTGGTTTTAAATGGTTCTTCCTTATGAGAAAAGTGACTTCTTGGTAACCCAGGTGTAGCACAGTGCCCAATCTTAATTGAGTAATGTTCTTTTCATTTCCTCCACACCTTCCCCCCTGTCCCTGTCTTCAATTCCAGCTACCCAATGGCAAGACGCTACAGTGGAGGGACTGCTACGGAACATGAACAACGTGCAGGATGAGGTCAGGGTTGAAGCCATCATCACCTGTGCCACGGCAGCTATAGAGCGACCTCGAACTGATGACATTGAGGAGGACAAAGGTGGGACTTAGCATTGGATGCCTTAGATAGTAGCAAAGCTTTTGCGCGGGTGCCTACAGGGATAGTCTACATTTTTCCCAATGAGAAATAGGATGGGAGGGAGCAGAAAATGATAACAGACAAATGATGAATAAGGCCAAGCTACCTTTGCTCTTTAGACCTCTTCCCTCTTAGCTCTTGATTCTAATTCTATTACTGCTTTCCCCCTCTCTTCACTTAATTTGGGTTTTAACTCTTTATTGAAAATTTTCTACTCTGGAGCAGCTAGGCGGCACAGTGCATAGAGCACTGGTCCAGAGTTCAAATCAGGCCTCAGACATTTATGTGCTATGTGACCCTGGGCAAGTCACTTAACACTGTTTGCCTCAGTTTCCTCATCTGCAAATTGAGCCAGAGAAAAAAATGGCAAACCCCTCCAGTATCTTTGCCAAGAAAACCCCAAATGGGGTCATGAAAAGTCAAACACAACTGAACAACACCACCACCGCATAGGTAGTAAATGACAGAGCTAGGGTTTGAAATCAAGTCCTCGACTCTGAAACTCTGCCTGAAGTTCCACCCAGGAGCCTGGAACCATGAGAATTTGCCCAGTCGGTTGAGTGGAGGTTCAAATCCTTGGCCCATAGGAGTTCTAGGTACTATCTATGTGCTACTTGTGTGGTGAGAACTGCCAAGGTTTTCAGAAACCATAATACATGCAGACTATTAGCATTCATTGGTTGATTTGTAATGCATCCTGGCACTGCAGGCCCATGACCGAGCAGAGTGGGTACACTGTTTATTTCATCATGTACATTGACTCATGAGAGAGAAAGCAGGTGCTAGCCTCAGGATTTAGGACACTAAGGTTATGCACTATGTGTTTTGGCACATGATTATGATTTAAAAAAAAAAAACAAAACATTGGCCCTTGGCATGAGGACTGGTCCCATCCCACTCACTGAAAGAATCCCCAGAAGAAGATCTGCATTATATCAGGCCCAGACCTTCCACATGCAGTGAAACTAAACTTACCTTCTTGTCCTTCCCAGAGGAAAAGGATGGGGCTTGATTTGACACTGATTATCCCTCCATACACCAAAGGGTGTGCAGATTTCCAGACAAGTCTTGAGACATCTTGGAGGGCAGTAGATTTGTCATATAAAGCATTCATCAGGTTCTAGCTGTATTTATTCCCCAGAAATAAATTTAGCTCAGTATAACCTGCACATCACTTGTGAACATGCCGGCTTGTTTGAACTATGTTATTCTTATATACTGTAGGGTAGAATTCAACCTGAGGACAGTCTCCAAATATTTGAAAACAGCCATTATACTAGATCTACGAGCTAAATAGCTACATTCTTTCAAACAATCATCGAACATTTGATGGTTCCAGATTCCACCTCCATCCCTGGTCAACCTTCTCTGGGTATTCATATATCTACCAATGTCCTTCCTAAAATGTAGCACCCAGAACTGAATGTAATTTTTCAGGTATGTTCTCACCAGAACAGAGTATAGTCATACTGTAAATTCCCTAGTTCTGGATACTAGGCTTCTATTCAGCCCGAGATTGTTTTTGCATTTTTAGCTTACATTGAGTTGTGGTCCACTAAAACTTCCAGGCACTTGTCACATGAACTCTTCTTGTACAGTTATCCCTTCCACAATGCAGGGATTAGGGGGGCGGCACCTTTTCTATCTAGAAAATCCACATAAAATTTTTGGCCCTCCTTTCATAGCAGAGAAGAACTCTGAATTTTTTTCTTTTTCTTTTTCTTTCATAGAGTGTTTACAGTACTTCATTCTAAAATTTGGGTTTATATTATATAACACTATACATATATTTTATGCATTTCTGAGTTTCTGAACTTTCTGTGTCATCTGCTGGCCTTTGCATGTCGTCTGTGACTTTCAAAAACTCCCCAAAATTCCCATTTAATTTCTTATGCCAACCCACAATATAGTGAAACCATGATGAGGAAGGTTGCTATGTGGAAGGGATAATTGTAATTGTACCTCTCTCATCCCATACCTGTACAGGTGTGTGTATATATATGCGTGTAAGTATGTGTGTGTGTGTTTTAAACTTCAGTGTATGATTCTGCATTTATCCTTATTAAATTTCATCTTGTTAGATTTGGTCCATCATTCTAGCCTGTCTATTTAATTTGGGCATTCATTCCCTATTAAAAGTTTCTATGACTTTTTGTTCTCCTTAACCTCCAAAGCACACTTTTGCTTTAGCAAACTCAATTAATGACATTCTCTTAGATTTTTAGGATTCTTCTTCTGAGAATGAAAAGGATTAATAGAGTTCTCCTACTCATCCTAATTCCTAATTTAGTGGCCAATGCTTCTCCAAATACATAAGGAAAAAAGGAGAGAGAGCTCATGCACAAAATTAACATCCAAATGAGATTTATTGAAGGATAAATTCTGTATAGCTACTAGAAGCTCAAGAAAAGGGAGTTCAAAGGGCTGGAAATGGGAGATGCTACAAATCTCCAAGTTTACATTCAGGGCAATTGTGTGCAATGTGATTACAAGTAGTGGCTCCAAAGATGGCTTCCCAGGGACAGCTAGGTTGTGCAGTGGATAGAGCACCGGCCCTGGAGTCAGAAGGATCTGAGTTTAAATCCACCCTCAGACACTTGACACTTAACTAGCTGTGTGACCCTGGGCAAGTCATTTAACCCTATTGCCTAGCAAAAAAAGAAAAAACAAAACAAAGATGGATTCCTAGTTTTCCCTTTCTGTAAAGGAATGGTCCAACCTTTGATTTTCCTTGCTTCCTATGGGTCTTAAGGCAGTGATTGGTGAGTTAACAAGTTGCTCTTTATTACCTGCCCTCTCAGATCTGTATTTTGGGCTATTTGAACATCGCAATGGGTTAAATGAGAAGTATAGGAATGAACTATCACTTAACAAAGAGATACGGAAGTTTGTTATCATGCCTATAGTATACTATAGACTCTGGAGACTGGCTCAGGAGAATTGAATTAAAGGAAAAATTCAAATCAAGCAGTCTGTTTTAAGGTAACAAACAGCCAAGAAATTTAGAGATGGAGAGAATTCTTGTACACACACACACACACACACACACACATATATACTTTCATATATGTGTGTGTATGTATATATATATGTACATATGCCAATTATTTATTATTCTGCATACCTATGTTAATAAGGATGATCAGGAGAACTCCCTGATTTGTTGGACTGGAGCACCTCACAGTTGGAGGATGAATATTGCTGTTAGGTGTCCTAATCCAGAAAATTAGGGAGTTCCATGATCCCTGTTACAACTATGTAGTTTTATTTTCTGTTATGTTAAGCCTTATCTCTTTAAACAAGTTGAAAAGGTCTCTCCTTGTCTCCAAAATTATCCATAAATAAATGTCTGATCAGGCCTGAATAGCCCCATAGTATCTGGGATCACAGATAACAATTCCCTTGTCACCACATCTACAACCTTTTGAAGGAAAGGCAAGAATTTCTTCACTGAGATGCTTTTGGCAAAGAAAGATCTTCAGCAGATGTATAGATAACCTCTGCCTGATGCCTACAGTATCCCTTTGGCATTTATCATCTATTTTCCTTTTGACCCAGAGGGGTTTTGACCCAGTATCACCTCTTTTTATCCCTTCTTTAATATTCACCCAAATGCGTTTCATCATGCTTCCTCCTCTTGTTCATGGACTTCCACACAGAAGCACATCTTTTCGAAATACAATGTTACTTAGAAGAGCAAGGAATAGTTTACCTATCAGATCTATGGAGAAGGGAAGAATTTATGACCAAACAGAGATAGAGAACATTATGAAATGCAAAATGGATAATTTTGATTACATTAAAATTGAAAAGTTTTTACACAAACAAAGCCAATGCAACCAAGATTAGAAGGAAGGTAAAAAATTGGGAAAGAATTTTTACAACCAGTCTCTCTGATAAGGGCCTCATTTCTAAAATATATAGAGAATTAAGTCAAATTTATAAGAATACAAGTCATTCCCCAATTGATAAATGGTCAAAGGATATAAACAGGCAGTTCTCAGATGAATAAATTAAAGCCATCTATAGTCATATGAAAAAGTGCTCTAAATCACTATTGATTAGAGAAATGCAAATCAAAACAGCTCTGAGGTACCACATCATACCTATCAGATTGGCCAACATGACAAAACAGGACAATGATAAATGTTGGAGAAGGTGTGGGAAAATTGGAACACTAATGGTGCTGGTGGAGTTGTGAACTGATCCAACCATTCTGGAGAACAATTTGGAACTATGCCTAAAAGGCTATAAAAATGTGCATACCCTTTGACCCAGCAATACCACTTCTACATCTGCATCCCAAAGAGATAATAAAAACAGGAAAAGGACTCACTTGTACAAAATACTTATAGCAGCTCTTTTTGTGATGGCAAAGAATTGGAAATTGAGGGGATGCCCATCAGTTGGGGAATGGCTGAACAAGTTGTGGTATATGGAATAAATTATACACAGTAACGGCCACATTGTGTGATGACTGACTTTGATAGACTTGGCTCTTCTCGGCAATGCAAGGATCTAAGACAACTCCAAAAGACTCCTGATGGAAAATGCTATCCACATCCAGAGAAAGAGCTATGGAGTCTGAATGCAAATGGAAGCATACTATTTGCTCTCCTTTTCTTTTGTTGTTTTGTCTTATTGCTTCGTTCTGATGGTTCCCCCCATCAGTTCTAATTCTTCTTTACATCATGACTAATGGGAAAATATGTCTAATATGATGTACAAGTAGAGCCTATGTCAAATTGCACACTGTCTTGGGGAAGGGAGAAAGGAGAAAATCTAAAACTCAAAATCTTGTGGAAATGAATGTTGAAAACTAAAAATAAATAAATTAATTTTTAAAAAGAAAAAAAAAGAAATATAACACTATACCATCAAACTTCTTATCTAAGCTGTTCTTTTTGAGGCAGGGCATTTCTTCCATTGTTGTATTCCAGTCATAAGTTATATCCTACCAAGTTTCAGTTATACTAATATGAAGTTGAACGTACTTTCCTAATGTTGAGTTCTTTTGTTTCCTTGTTTATTACTAATATTCTATGTACTTATGTATAGACATCTGAGACTAAAAGTATTTTTACTGCTCCTCCTCCTGGATATTGTCTTCTGAGGATTACTGGGTAACTTCCCTATTATTTTTATTTTTTGTTATTCTCTGGCATCTGTTTCTCCCTATGATATATGGCTTAGCAGTTGTATGTGAGCAGTTTTCTCCTTCTACCTCCATTTTCAATTTAAATCCCTGTTGATCAGATCTTGAAGTCTTTAGACAAATGTATTCTTCCAGGTTCTTGTCAGATGTACTCCATACCTGTACTGTATCCCTAGCCAGCAGCCAAAATTATTATCTCTTAAGTCCTGGTCCAAAAATCCAAATTCCCCTCAGTGAAACAACTTCCTTAGCCAGCTATTTCTTTGCCATGTCCTCTTATCTTTTTTTTCCTTTAAAATTTTTATTTTACTTTAATTTATGGAATAAAACAAGTGTTTCCATAACTTAGTACAATAAAAGATGATTGCACGTGAAACTACAAATCTACTATGCACAACTTGCTATTTCTTTCAAATATGCAACAAAATTATCATGTAAATTTCTTTTTTTCCTTTTTTCTTTTTTTTCTCTCCCCCCCATGGCTACCATTAGACATGTACATATACATACATGTACATATACATATATATATTTACACATACATATATATGTGTAAAATTATTCTACATGTACTTCTATTTATCAGTTCTTTCCCTGGATGCCGATATCACCTTTGTCATATGTCCTTTATGAGAAAGCAGAACCAGGAGAACACTGTACCCAGTAACAGCAACATTGTACAATGCCTAACTTTGATAGACTTAGCTCTTCTGAGCAATGCAAGGATCTAAGACATCTCCAAAAGTCTCATGATGGAAAATGCTACATCCAAAATGGAATGTGGAAAATCCACATCCAAACAAAGAACTATGGAGTCTGAATGCAGATCGAAATATACTATTTTCTCTTTCCTTTTTTGTTTTTTGTTTTTTCTTTCTCCTGGTTTTTCCCTTTTGTTCTGATTCTTCTTTCTCAACATGACTAATGTGGAAATATGTTTAATAGATGTACAGCCTATCTCAGATTCCCTGCCATCTTGGAGAGAGAGAAGCGGAGGGAGGAAGGAAAAATTAGAACTCAAAATCTTATAAAAGCAAATGTTGAAAACTAAAAATAAATAAATTAAATAAATAAATGCTCTTTCTCTCCTGGATGTACCAATAAATCCTCGACACCACTTGATGAAGAACAAGAAACTATTTCCTCATCAGAGGATTCAGTTCTACCTTCCATAGGAATAGCTTCAACATCATTAAATAAGACAGGTGGCACAACATAGTCAGGAAGACCTGAATTCAAATCCAGCCTTAAACATTTACTTCCATGTGACCTTAGGGAAGTCACTTAATTTTTGTCAACCTCAGTTTCCTCATTTATTAAAAAAAATGATAATAATATCTACCCACCTGGGGATGCTGTAAGAATAAAATGAGATAATACTTGCAAAGTACTTAGCAAATCTTAAAGTACTATAAAAATGCTTATTATCTAGCTCCAATGGTTTTTCTTCCCATTCTTCTCCAGGTTGCTCTTCTACCCTCCAATCTCCTGACATGGGATAGGGTTTTCCTCTGTGGTTTCATAGTTTTTTCTCCCCCTTTGTTTTCCTCTTAAAACATCATTTTAATTTAACAAATACTTATTAAGCTCTTACTATGTACCAGACACTTGACTAAGAGCTGTGGATACAAAGACAAAAAAGAACAGTCCCTGACTTCAAGGAGCTTACATTCTACTGGAAGAGGGGTGATATAAAAAATTCATAAGTAAATACAAAGTACATAAAATAACCTCAAGAGGGAGAAAAAGCTAATTTTTCCTGAGAAGCCCACATTCCTTCAGCCCTCCTTCTTCCTCCTCTAGTAGAGAGAGCAGTCTGCATTTTGTACATATGTAGCTATTAATTGTCTCTGGAAACAACACAAACATAGTAAAACCTCTGCAGTCCCTAAAATATTTTCCTATCTTCCACAACCTACTCAAGTTCCCTATGCCTTAGTACTAACTTTTTTTGGTAGTTTTTTTGTTTTTGTTTTTGTTTTTCGGTGAGGCAATCGGGGTTAAGTGGCTCGCCTAGGGTCACATAGCTAGTAAGTGTCAAGTGTCCGAGGTCGGATTGGAACCAGGTCCTCCTGACTCCAGGGCCAGCGCTCTATCCACTATGCCACCTAGCCGCCCCTTAGTATTAACTTTTATAGCAAACTGTATCCTGGGGATTCTGTTCCCATAGATCTTAAGCAAGGCCTTTTGATAGGCGACTTTACATCTCTTCTTATACTTTCCTGTCTTTTCTTGTTTCTGAAACTCCTTGGTCAGGTAACTGATCGTCAACAGAGTCTTACCAACAGCTTTACGGTAACACATTGAGCTGTTATCTGCTAGAAGGCCTTTGACTGAATACTTTCTCACCTTGTTCTTTCTCTAGTCTCATGACTGTCCAGAGCTGTGCTTTTGTCCTGCCCTCTTCACTATTCATACTATTTAAATAGGGGCCCAATAAATACTTGTTGAATAAATGAACATAAAACACCTGCACTGGACCAGGTAAAGACGGAAGAGACTTGGAAGGCATCATGCTCAAAGCTTCCATTTTACGGATGAGAACCCCAAGCCCCAGAGAAATAAAGATGACTTGCTCAAGGTCCAGAGGTATGCTGGAGCCAAGTCAAACCAGCTGTCAAAAGCTGGTTGTTAAATTTTCAGTGCATTCACACCTTGGAAATAAGAGAAGTACCAATCAGGGCTTGACTTAGTGTTTTGTTGATTGTCTATACTTAAAGTGACGGAGTAAATGTTAATAATGAAGATTAAATTTAAAACTGTGTTGTGCTACTTTCAGAAGGTTGGTTGTTAAATTTTTATCAGCACACAACCACCAAGGTCATGCATCAGAACCAACAATGTGCACTCTACAGCAGTGGTGTCAAACTCAAGTAGGCATGGTTCCCTTGGGTGGTATGTTGATTTAGAAAACCACAAGTTAACATTATCTGTTTTATTATAGTTAAATTTTTGTTCATCATTTTCCCAATTATATTTTAATCTGGTTCACCCTGATAGGGAACTTTTCAATTTACTTCTGATATGTGATGGAGAAGGGCATGAGAAGAAGCTTTCTGACCTTCCTCTCTTATGATAACAGACAATGAAGATTCTATTCAAACTGAGCCCATCCAGGAGATACCAAAGGAACTACAGCCTGTGCTCAAGGAAGCGCTAAGGGATAAGAATGCCAGTGTACGCATGGCAGCAGCTGTGTGCCACTACACCATCCAAGCACATGACAGCCAAGCCCAGGAAATCATGCAGAATGCTCTGGCAGTAGGTGAGGCGCTAACGTACCAACACTTTTCCTCTGAACCTGGGGATATTGAAGGGCTGCCCTCCATCAGCCTTCTCTAATCCTCTACTTTCCATCATCACCCTCTGGAAAATTTGCTATCACACTAGAGGTTGGTTTTATAAAGGGCACTCCAGGAGTTATTGTTTTTTCCTGTCTATCATGCCTACAATTCTGGCATGTTAACCTCAGATAGTCTCTGGGTTATTGTCTCACGGTCCAAATAGGCTTCTTCTAGACCAAGAAGCCCCTTCTTCTTTTCGGCTAGGCAATAGGGTTAAGTGACTTGCCCAAGGTCACATAGCTAGTAAGTGTTAAGAGTTTGAGGCCGGATTTGAACTCAGGTCCTCCTTACTCCAGGGCCAGTGCTCTATCCACTGCACCACCTAGCTGCCCCCTTTTTTTAATGAGACAATCAGGGTTAAGTGATTTCCCAGGGTCACGCAGCTAATAAGTGTCAAAAGTCTGAGATCAGATTTAAACTCAGGTCCTCCTGACTCCAGGGCCAGTGCTCTGTCCACTGTGCTGTCTAGCTGCCCTGTTTTTTGTGGGGGTTTTTTTGAGCCCCTTCATTCTTAAAAGAAAAAAAAATCACAATTAAGCAGAGCACGACAAGGTTATTAAGCTGAGATATAAGACAATTTCTTCATACTCTCAAAAGTCAAGCCATGTTATCTAAGGAAAGAGAGGGCTCAGGTAAGAATCAGGGATCTAGCCTACCATCACCGTCTCCTATATACCTTTGCCCAACAACTTTTGGCCTCTAAGGAAAATTCTTTTTGAATCAATTAATCACTGAAGCATTTATTGAGTATCTACTGTATGAGAGGCATTATATACTATTGCAGTATTTACTTGGTTTTGCTCAAGACATTTGAGATGGGGGAAGGGACATAGGGTAAGAATGTGAATGCTTTTTTGAAGCCCTTGATTATAGTGGCTTATTCAAGCTATGGGTATGCTTTAAGGAGCACTTATCCCTTCTCATCCCTAGCTAAGTCACCTATGTAGCCCATCTAAAGTGAGATCACCCAAGGGCATGGTTTAAGGGTTCGGGGAGTTGAAGGGCAGGCTTTAGGATGGGACCATCCCAGAGGAATAGTCCTCAGACTATGGAAATAAAATTCTAACTGCTCCATGATCCTTCTACTCTTCCTCCAATTCCATCTTGACAGGTAATGATGCTGACAGCTGGGCAGCAGCCCAGTGCCTGGCTCTGGACGGGATTGCTTCTTTTGCTGTGGTGAAGAGAATCCTCTACCAACTGTTTTGCAGAAAGGACAAGGAAACAGAGGAACAAACTTGTCTCCTGCTGAGCTATCTCAGTGATAAGACAGTAGGTGCCCATTCTAGAGGCATACAGAGAGAGATCAAGACAGAAATTGGATCTTGTGCTATTCTTACAGCCAAATTATGGTGGGATTGTACATTTTCCTATCAAGTTACCTTCATAAGGGTGGACTCCACGATCTGTCTATACTAATACCTCGCCACTGAAGGGGGCCATTCATAGTCTTCCAAAAACATAAGCATTTATCATATGTCTGATTCTTTATGGCAACTGTAGACTGGCATGCCTAGACCCATATTGGCATATCAGGGTTTGGACAGTAGCTGGGTCCAAATTTGGGAAAGTTAATGGTGGTTAATTCTCAAGGCAGGGAGGAGCTGAGAATGATAGAGGACTCAGTTTCCAGACATCAGGACAAGACAGAGCTTGGAGATAGCAGAAAATCAAACAAAAAGTCTAAGAGTCTGTAGGGAACAAGACTCAGGTTTCTAGAGAGTTCACAGAATCTCAGAGTTGGAAGTAAACTCAAAGTTTCATCTACTCCAGATCCATTCCTGAATGAGAATCCCTTCAACAACATGGCCCAAAAGTAGCCATCCAGCCTTTACTCGAAGACCTCCAATGTTCAGTAACTGCAGAGACACCCGTTGTACTCTTGGGTAATCTAATTGTTAGTAAGTTTTCCCTCACATTGACTCTAAACTTGCCTCTGGGAAACATTGACTTGTTTCTCCTATTTCTGTTTTCTGGGACCAAAAAGAACAAAGATAATCCCCTCTTCCACCTGATGGTGCTTCCAATACTTAAAGACATCAATCAAGGGCCCCTGTATCTTCCCTTCTCAAGACTAAACACCCCCAGTTACTTTAATCAGTTCTCATAAGGCAGAATTTGAGACCTGTAACCATGCTGGTTGCCCTTCTCTGGACACTCTCCAGATCATCGATTATGTTTTTCTTGAAGTGTGGTAACCTCAACTGAAAATGATCTTCCAAAGCAGAATACAGCAGGACTATCATTGCCTTATTCCTTATTAATATGCCTCTCTTAGTGCTGCCTAATATTATATTAGCTTTCTTGACTACCATAACACACTGTTGATTCATATTTAGTTCATAGACCACTAAAACCCATCTTTTCCTTTTTTTTTGGATGAATTGCTATCTAGTTGTGCTTCCTTTATTACCCATGAGATTGATTTTTTGAACCTAAGTAAAAGGTTTGAGTTTTATATTTATTATATTCACTTCTATTAAATTTCATCTTAATTACATTTGGCCCATTTTTGGTCAAGATCTTAAGACATCTTTCCCAACTTTGTGCAGTTAGCAAGTTTGATAAACATGCCATCTTTGCATTTATCCAAAGTATTGATTTAAAAAAAAACATCGAGTAGCTACAGCCAGAGAAAATTTACCTTATTCTTTGAATTATTGCTTTATCCTGGGCCTGGGGAGTTGATTTACAGAGATGGAAAGACACTAGTAGAGCAATATCTGATTCATCTATTATATGAGAGGGAGACTGCATCTCCCCCAACTCCTTTTGGGGGTCTTGTTGAACTCTCATTTGCAATGGAGCAGAAGTTGCACGATAGGATAAAAGGATGCTATCTATATGTTGTAATCTCTTTTCACTCCTTCTTTTCTTCACTCTGACCTTGCCAAGCCAGGAAAACCAATTCCCCTTGTAGTCATGTTTGAGATAAGTAGTGTACATTCCTCCTACAATTTCTTTTCACTATCTTCATATATGTGTAGTTGGGATTCTATCAATTTGCACCAAAAGATCTGAGAGGTATCCAGGAAGAAAGCTAGGTTATGGATGGAGACAAATATTTCCCTACAGGAACATTTGGTTTAGTTATCTTTTCACTTTTTTTCTATGTACACTTAACTATTTGATCACAAAATGCTAAGTCTCTGAATCTATTAATGTAGCAAAAAGTGAGTTGAACCCACAGATGAGATAGGGACTCTGAGCTATGTATAGACTGCAAGCTTCGTATTTTAACATTTTGAGCAATATTCTATTTCATTTTCTAGATGGAATTTAGACCCAGCCATCAAGGGGCCAATTGAAGTTGCTTTAGCCTACCGCTGCCTCATAGGCTATTCAATAGGGAAGCAACCTTGTTGGTAGGCTGAGCTTCCACAGGATACCAGGAGGGATATTGCAGCCTCTCAGAAAAGGAGTAGCTCATGCATGCATAGGAGACAGTAACTAACAAAGTCTGGGCTGGTAGGCAGTCCAGATATTGCACCTATTTAATTAAATTCTCTTCCTAAATAATGAACTCGGTGATAAGCCATGTTTCCATTGGCTTAAAGAAGGCAGTCCTAAAGCCATATAACCCAAGCGCCACAAGTGAGTGCTGGTCTCATGTAGCAAAAAAACCAATTACAGATCCCTGGGGCACTCTACTAATGATGTCCTTCTAAGCAGATACTAAAGCATTAATGACTTCTTTGGGGGTCCAATCGTTCAAACAGCTGAAACCACATAAGTATTCTGTTAGTTATTCTACTAATCTCTAGACAGTAAAAATGTCTGAGAGTATACCTGCCAAAACAAATCCAGGAGCGATGTAAACAAAATTATATAAAAAAAACCTTTTTATACAAATAAAATCAGATTTAAATAATTGGAGAAATATTCATTGTTCATGGGTAGGCCAATATAATAATATATAACAATATATAATGTAATATAATAAAATGACCAATATAATAAATACAATAAAATTACAATCTCAATGATTGTCATTTAATATGTAATGTAATATATTATGTATAATATGATAAATTAATTGGTAACCAATATAATAAAAATGATAATTTTACCTAAACTAATTTATATATTCAATGACATCCCAATTGTCAAAAAATATTTTACTGAATCAGAAAAAATAATAAAATTCACTTAGAAGAACAAAAAGCCAATAATATCAAAGGAACTAATGAAAAAAAAATTTAAAGGAAGGAGGTTTAGCAGTACCAGACACTAATCTCCATCTTTCCCATCAAAATAGTTAGCCAGAGGTGATATGCTGTGGTGGAATGAATATTGAACTAGAATCTGGGAGACCTTGGATCCAATCCTGGTTTTTCTACCCTTGGGCTGTGTGACTGTAAACTCAGTAAAGGTGTGGGGAGCAGGTGAATGACACCATAAACAGCTGCCCCCATCCTTCTGATGGTGCCTAGAGGCAGTTTTTAACTGGAATATTTAGGAAAGAAAGAGTGGGAAAAGGTGGCTACTGTTCCAGGTGTATTTTAAGATTAGATTGCATCACACTGAGATGCTATAACTATTAATTTGAAGAAACAAACAGATCTCAGAAGCAAAGGCTCTGAAATGCACATGAATTAAGGATATTATTGAGCAGAGCACAAGAATGAGCCTGATCATAAGGGGAAGAAATATTTTCAATGTTTGAAAAAAATATTTTCAAGTAAGTCCTGCCAAGACAAGAAGTGGTCTCATAGTACAGATGAAGACTGCAGGTGTTTGTGGGAAGAAATTGCTGCCGTTGAGACTTCTCAACCCATGAACGCCAAAGACAACTTAGGTCAGTAGGAAAAGTCTGTGACTGTGGTGAGAGAGAGAGAAGCTAGGTCTCAGCCGCAAGTCCCAAGTGTGGGCCACAACTGCCTCCTGAGCTTCTGGCCCACAGACTGAGGGGGAATAGAGTGGCTGATCAGAGGGGGATTGCAGGGATCTCTTTGCCAGAGCTGAGGCAGGATTCTCTTGCTTTGCCCGTGCTTGGATCTGGGTCACAGTTCTGAGAGGTGGTCCTGGGGCGAGGAGGAGTGCTGGTGTGGTGGTGGAGCTAGTTATGGTGGTGGAAAGGAAACACCTTGCCCCTTATCATACCACCTTAGAAGAACTAAAAATTTATAGGTCCCTAGAAGTAGCTCTGAAAACAGCTGTACAAACCCCCAAAGCTTGAGACAGTACATTCCCCACATTGGAAGCAGACTCTTACCTTAACAAAGAGTTTAAAATTCAAGTAATTGCCCAGGATCATAAGTAAGCAGCACAAAAAGAGTCAGACTATATTATCTTATTTTGGTGACAAAGAAGATCAAAACATACAACCAGAAGAAGACAACAAAGTCAAAACTCCTACATCCAAAGCCTCCAAGAAAAATATGAATCAGTCCCAGGTCTTGGAAGAGCTCAAAAGGGATTTTGAGAAGCAAGTAAGAGAAGTAGAGGAAAATCTGGGAAGAGAAATGAGAGTGATGCAAGAAAATCATGAAAAACAAGTCAACAGCTTGCTAAAGGAGACCCAAAAAAATACTGAAGAAAATAGCACCTTAAAAAATAGCCTAACCCAAATGGCAAAAGAGGTCCAAAAAGCCGATGAGAAGAATGCCCTAAAAAGCAAAATTGGCCAAATGGAAAAGGAAGTCCAAAAGATTACTGAAGAAAATACTTCTTAAAAAAAAAAAAAGAAAGAAAATACTTCCTTAAAAATTAGAATAGAGCAATTGGAAGCTAGTTACTTTATGAGAAATCAAGACACTGTAAAACAAATCCAAAAGAATGAAAAATTAGAAAACAATGTGAAATATCTCATTGGAAAAAGAGCTGACCTGAAAAATAGATCCAGGAGAGAGAATTTAAAAATTATTGGACTATCTGAAAGCCATGATCAAAAAAAGAACCTAGACATCATCTTTCAAGAAATTATCAAGGAAAACTGCCCCGATATTTTAGAACCAGAGGGCAAAATAGAAATTGAAAGAATCCACTGATCTCCTCCTGAAAGAGATCCCCAAAGGAAAACTCCTAGGAATATTGTAGCCAAATTCCGGAGTTCCCAGGTCAAGGACAAAATATTACAAGCAGCCAGAAAGAAACAATTCAAGTATTGTGGGAACACAATAAAGATAACACATGACTTAGCAGCTTCTACATTAAGCGACTGCAGGGCATGGAATATAATATTCCAGAGGGCAAAGGAGATAGGATTACAACCAAGAATCACCTACCCAGCAAAACTGAGTATAATCCTTCGGAGAAAAAATGGTCATTCAGTGAAATAGAGGACTTTCAAGCATTCTTGATGAAAAGACCAGAACTGAATAGAAAATTTGACTTTCAAATATAAGACTCAAGTGGAACATGAAGAGGTAAACAGGAAAGTGAAATCATAAGAGACTTATTAAGGTTGAACTGTTTACATTCCTGCATGGAAAGATGATATATGTAACTCTTGAGACCTTTGTCAGTATTTGGGTAGTTGGAGGGAAAAAAATTATATGTATGTATGTATATAGATAGATAGATAGATAGATAGATAGATAGATAGATAGATAGATAGATAGATGGATGGCACAGGGTGAGTTGAAGATGAAGGGGTCATATCTGGAGAATAAAATTAAGGGGGGAGAGAGGATTATACTAGGAGAAGGAGAAAGGGAGAGGTAGAACAGGGTAAACCATCTCACAAAAAAAAACAAAAGAAAAGACTCTTACAGTGGAGGGGAAATGGGGGAAGGTGAGAGGGAATGAGTGAATCTCATTCTCACAGGATTTGACTTAAGGAGGGAATAACATACACACTCAATTGGGTATGGAAATCTGTATTACCCTACAGGAAAATAGGGGGTTACAGGGACAAGAGAGTAGGGGGATGATAGAAAGGAGGGCAGATTGGGAAAGGGGGTAATCAGAAGCAATACTTCTGAGGAGGGACAGGGTCAAAAGAAAGAATAGAATAAATGGAGGAGGGCAGGATAGGATTAAGGAAAATAGAATTAGTTTTTCACAGCATGTCTACTATGGACGTGTTTTGCATAACTGCACCTGTACAACCTATATTGAGTTGCTTGCCTTTTCAATAAGGGTGGGTGGGGAGGGAGGAAGGGAGAAAATTTGGAACCCAAAGTTTTAAAAACACGTGTTTAAAAAATAAAAAAAAAATTTAAAATAAAGAAATTGCTGCTGTTGATGCAAGTGAAAGGAAGTAGATGAAGTTACCACATGAATTTTGGTAAGCTGTTTCAAGTTAGAGGGACTGTGACTGCAAGGTGGATTCTTACACACACATAATCTTATCTCAGTAGAGTAAGGAAAGAAAAGTGTAGAGGAGCGTGGGGGTAGGAGATAACTCATGTGGGACAGGGAACAGCCTCACAGGACTTGTCTAAGAAGTTTCTACTGGGACACGGCTAGTGATTGCATCTAGTGGAAGGTTGACTGGGTGCCTCAGCCCTTCTGCCCAGGGATGCTGTAACTGGTATACTCAAAAGAAGCAGGACCAAAGTTGGTATATTTCCTGAACAACCTTGGTGTTCAGATGCAGAGATGCAGAGAGTTGTGTGTGAGGACACAGCAAAGGAGAAGCCAGGTGAGGTTTGTGGGCTTAGCTAGATAGCACATATCCAGCAATCAGGATTTCTAGATGTGGCCCTCCTGTGTGTATATGGGTTCCCCTGATTGCCTACTCATTGGGAATAGACTAAGCAGTGGCATTGTTGGCATCACTAAAGTTCTGTACATTCAGAGGTGAACATTTATACCGCAGACAACAATTACTACAAATCAGGGTTTGATTTTTTGTTTTGTTGATGGTCTAGATAGACTGAAGGAAGTATTAATAATGCATATTAATACAGTGCTTGCCTTCTAGGGAGAGAATTTGGAACTCAAAAAAAATTTTTTTAAAAGAATGCTGAAAATAAATGGTGAAATTTATAACATATAAATGAAACAATGCAGATTGTTAAATATAATTATTAAATATTTAAACTATTAAATACTATTTTAAATTATTGTTTAAATTATTAAAATAAAATAATGCAGATTATTTGTGTGGGGGGTGGAACCCTGTTGTTAAACATTTACCAACACACACTTCTGTATTGCTCTATAAGCATTGCTTAAGCTCTGTAGGAGCTCGTTAGGAGGCTCAAGTTATCAATGAGATTATCATCACAGTGGAAGTCTGATGACTGTAGGCTAATAATAACAATAACAATAATAAAGATTGGCACTTATATAGTGCTTTAAGATGTGCAAACTGTACATCCACTATCACAGCACTCTGTGTATATGTTCTGAGCCCAGGCTACTTGTTACCCAGAAGTCAATATCTAACTTACTTCACTACCACAACATCACCTGGGATTCTGAACTTTAGGAGCTGTAGACAAGGCATTTACATGTAAGCTATCACCGACTTAGACATATAAGAAATGGTAACTTAGGAAATATGAATGACATCAAATTAGGCATGAAACATACATAGGGCAAGTTATATATTAGTCAATGGAAGGAGAAGAGGAGAAAAGAGGAAAGTGAATACTGAATTAAGGTCAAAGAGCAACCTAGGAGTTTTGTCTTAAAATTGGGTGAGCTAGGCCCCTCTTTTGCACTCTCCAGTTTTAACGGAACCTGAGTTGGCTGGCTCTAATTGGAGAAGTAGGCATCCTACCTTTCCACTGCTAGGAGATAGACATCCCATGTTTGTGATCCTGATGCTGAATGCCACATGATGGTGAGTCTTTCAAGGTTCCATCACTACTGAGGGTGCACAGAGAAACCACTAAACTATGTCTTATGTCTCCTCAGAGCCTGATACATACCCTACTTGCTGTGGAGCTGAACAGCTGCCAATGGGAAGACAGGATTGTTGCCTGCCGAGCTCTTTCCCGAATCAGGGGGAGGAGTGTCAACCAGGTAAATCCTTTTCTTGTCCTGCTAAATCTAATTTGCAGTATAAATAAGGTGGGTAACACTTATAACTATTTGCTACCCCACTCCCACTCTACTGTGCTTTCCAAACAGATCTCTCTATCCCAGTACAACTACTTCTTATCTCTAAAGGTTACCAAAATCAAAATTAAAAGAGACCAGTCATATCACAATGCATCACTAAGAAGCAGCTAGCTTCTGTGACAAATCCCCTGCCAGACTGATCAGCTACCAGCCAAATGCTACCCCTACCACACCATAGATGTGCATCAGGTATGGGCCAGGTATAAAGACCCAAAGCACACTTATATCCCACCACCCAAAAAAAATCATCTCCATATGTCTCCATGGATTTCTGTGACCCTGACTACCTGTTCTACTACCTGATTTTTTGGGGGGGGGGGTTAGGCGATGGGGGGGGGTTAAGTGACTTGCCCAGGGTCACACAGTAAGTGTTATGTGTCTAAGGCTGGATTTGAACTCAGATCCTCCTGAATCCAGGGCCGGTGCTGTATCTGCTGCACCGCCTAGCTGCCCCCTCTACTACCTGATCTTGAACTTTCTGAACAAAATAAATATTTAGGTACTGCATGTCTAATCAGTGTCCAGTGATGGATGTTGGAAGGCCTTGGCATGGTCTTCCTGGTGTAAACAAGTATAGGAGGTGTTTCCTAGTGTTTGGGAAGAGAAGGGAGGGAAGGAATGGTTTTTATGCTTCTTATCTGAGCCTTGTTTTAGCAAAAATTATACCACCCTTCTGAGACAAGAGAAGATTCTACTTTTGCTGTAGTCCGTAGAAATTAGACAGGATGTCATACAGCTAATGTGGAAATTTGTTTTTGATGATTATACATATATACATATATTTGTAATGGGTTTTGTTTTTTTCTTGCCTTGTCAAATGGGTGGGGGAGAGGGAGTAGGGAAGGAGAGAATTCTAAACTGAAAATAAAATAAAATTGAATTAAAAACCAAAAAAAACCAACAAAAAGGATGCTATAATCCTTCCCTTCAAGAAGCTTATGGGTTTCCTCTCTCTTTTGTGCTTTCCTGGAATCAAGATGTCTAAGCGAGGACATGGTGGGTCTTTAGGAGCAAAGTTCCGAATTTTCTTGGGTTTCCCAGTGGGAACTGTCATCAATTGTGCTGATAATACAGGTGCCAAGAACCTGTACATCATCTCTGTAAAGGGGATTAAGGGGAGATTAAACAGGCTTCCTGCAGCTGGTGTGGGTGACATGGTAATGGCCACAGTCAAAAAGGGGAAACCAGAGCTCTGAAAGAAGGTTCATACAGCAGCGGTAATATGGCAACGGAGTCATATCGGAGAAAAGATGGTGTGTTCCTATATTTTGAAGACAATGCAGGGGTCATAATAAACAACAAAGGCGAGATGAAAGGCTCAGCCATCACGAGGCCTGTTGTCAAGGAGTGTGCTGACTTGTAGCCCAGGATTGCATCTAATACCCGGCAGCATTGATTGATTCTCCTAAAGCCTATTTGTAAAAAAAAAAGCTCCATTAAAGTGTCTTCCTATAAAAAAAAAAAGAAGCTTATAGTCTAGTTGATGAGATAAAACAATTAGCAAATAAGTGCTAGGCTATACAGTACTTACTGTGAGTATAATTGGAGAAGAGAGATTACTAAAGACTAGACTAGTCAGGGAAGACCTCATGGAAGAGTTGGGTCTTGAACTGTGCAGAATCTAGATGAATATACAAAGGGCATTCCAAACAAGGGGAGCAGCAAGACTAAACCCTAACCACCATTCCTACCTGCCCTAGATGAATCTTCGTAGAACAATGAAGATGCCCCACCCTTTCTGAGCCTTCCCTTTCCCCACGATGTATTTCATCAACCTGCCAGTACTTGTGGAGTATCTTCAGTTATCTAAATAGATTTGCCACAAGGATGCCCAACTTGATCATCTTATTCTCATATACTCTGAATACCACAAGCCTGGCCTGAAATTATACCTTTCATTCCCACGGCCCTGAACATCTGACTGTTCTTTCAGCTCCACTGTCTAGAGGTGTGGGTACAAATACAGTTGAATAACTGGGACACAGAAGTTCAGTTACTGACCAGAGCATCTTGGAATCTAAGAGTTTCAAGAGACCACAGAGGCCTTCTCATGCAACCCATACCTAAGCAAGAATACCTTCCACTACATCCTTAATAAATGGTCATCCAGTGTGTGCTCTGCGACCTCCAGTAAGAGACCTCCAGTAAGAGACCCTCCAGGAAGAGACCAGTAAGACAACACATTCTGCTCAACTATAGCTCTTTGACCTAAAGATTGTAGTAGGCACGTGTGACATGGGGATCAGGCGGGATCTAGATGAATCAAGAGCCTTCTCCGGAACTCTCTTTAGCAGCTGGGTGGTAGAGTGGATAGAGCACCAGCCCTGAAGTCAAGAAGACTCATCTTCCTGAGTTCAAAACTGTTCTCAGATACTTGCTGTAGGTCACACGACTGTGTGACCCTGTTGTGCAAGTCACTTAACCCTGTTTGCCTCAGTTTCCTCATCTGTGAAATGAGCTGGAGAAGGAAATGGCAAATCATTCCAATATCCTTGCCAAGAAAATCCAAAAAAAGGAGTCATGAAGAGTAGGACATCACTGAAAAATGACTGAAAAACAACAATAGTTGGAAAAGATGATTCAGGTGTCTTTTCATTCATAATTTCACCTATTCTGTACTTCTTCCTACTGGTAATTGAAAGAATATCAATGACTACCTACACATATGGTGGTGTTTGAGTGGCAAGGGTTGAAAAAAGCGATGCTAGGAAGATAAATACTTTTTGTCATGTAATTAGAAAGAAGATGGGCAATAATCTCCTCTCTTCCTTTGTCTAGGATAAAATCTAATCACATCTCACCTATTAGCGTTATGTCTCTGGTACCCAAGCAAGTTGCATTGACCTTGGGGGATGTTTTGTGTTTGTAGGATCTGAAACACAAATTGATCCAGCTGATGTGGAATGATTGGAACTGGGGTGTACGCCAGGCAGCTGCCCAAGCCCTTGGGCAGATGAAGCTGGGGAAGGAGGTGCATGACAAGATCGGGTAGGCTATGTCTTTAGGATGGTCAGAAAGAAGTTGTAGTGTAAACAGGGGTAAATGTTTACTAACTGGCTGTAGGTGGGGGGCATGGAATGCATGCAACACACTTTTTAATATGATACTTTATTTTTCCATCAATTACATGTTAAAATAATTTTTTAACATTTTAAAAAAAGTTTTGAGTTCCAAATTCTATCCCTCCCTGAGATGATAAGCAATATGATACAGGTTATACATATGCAATCACGTAAAACATTTCCATATTAGTCATTTTGTACAAGAAGACTCAATTTATAAAAAAAAAAGAAGAAGAAAAGAAAGTGTAAAATAGCAGGCTTCAGTCTATATTCTGACAGTATCAGTTCTTTCTCTGGAGTGGGATAGCATGCTTCATCATGAGTCCTTTGGGATTGATTTGGATCATTATATTGCTGAGAATAGCTAAGTCATTCACAGTTCTTCATCATACAATATTGCTGTTACTGTGTACAACATTCTCCTGGTTCTGCTCACTTCACTTTGCATCAGTTCATGTAAGTCTTCCCAGGTTTTTCTGAAATCATCCTGCTTGTCATTTCTTATAGCACAATAATATTCCATCACAATCATATACCACACCTTGTTTAGCCATTCCCCAATTGATGAGCATTCTCTAAATTTCCAGTTCTTAGCCACCACAAAAAGAGCTGCTTTAAATATTTTTGTACAAATAGGTTCTTTTCCCTTTTTTTTAATGTCTTTGGGATATAGACCTAGCAGTGGTATTGCTGGATCAAAGGGTATGCACAGTTTTATAACTCTTTGGGCATAGTTCCAAATTACTCTCCAGAATGGCTAGATTAGTTACAACTCCCCCAACAGGCAACAGACTTTTAATTCAATTTGCATCATTAACACTTTCTCCTTTACTTTCTTAAGTCTAGACAATCATCAAAACAATAAATTAAACTCTGTTTTGTAGCCTTTGCAAATTTTGGAGGTGTAATTGCTCACACTGAAAATGTAACACTTGGCTCTCCCTAGCACCCCTGGAAATAAACTATTCTCAATATTGACAGTATTTGAAGTCTCAGTAACCAAATAATTCATAAAGCTGTATAGAATTCCTACAGTATGTGTAACATTGTGATGGGCTTTATTAAGAAAGGAAGGAAACACATCGATTAAGAACCTATCATGTACCGGGGATGTATGGGGTGCTCAGGGAGGACTAGCACCTCTGGAATGAGGGCTTGCCCAGCTCTTTTCAGGGCTGCTTATCCACTTTTGGTGTCCACTTTCACCCAACTCTCACCTATGGCTCCAAGAAGCTGTAGTATTTGTAGAGGCCACACCCAGTAAACCATTTAGGCAGATGGTCTAAACCAGACTGAGGGAAATTGACAGGCCTCAAACCCATCTGTGTGGTAGGGGAATGTCTACCCTGAGTATGTGAAGGCTTCTCCCAGCAGAATGGGAAGATGAGAACAATTTGTTCTAATGGTGACCGAAGCAGGAACTGTGGAGAGCTTAGATCTTGGTCAGATATTGAAGATGCCAAGGTCATCCACTGCATCCTAGGCCACTGCCCATCATCCTGGCTTTTGTCCTGCCACTGGAATTCGATGACTCTGGAAGAGAAAGTGAGACTAATGACTGTGCAGCTCTGCCTCATTTAAATCTAAATCATCCATGAGTCAAGACATCACCCCGCGATATCGCTGGTCCTCTTTGAAAATAAAGGACAAACAACAAACTAGGTGCCAGGCAGTATGCTAATATTATCTCATTTGATCTTCACAACAACCCTGGGAAGCAGGTGCTATTATCATCTCCATTTTACAGATAAGGATATTGAGGCTGGCAGAGGTTAGGTGTCTTGCCCAGGATCACACAGCTAATAAGTATCTGAGGCTAGATTCAAACTCAGATCTTCCTGACTTCAAGCCCAGGGCTTAATCCACTGACTGCACCATCTAGCTGCGTCTGATGGATGATATAGAAAAAAAAAATACCCCAGTCCCTGATTTCAAAAAGTTTAAAATGTAGTTAGGAGAGGTATTTATGAACATTAACTATGAGTTGAATATCTCCTCTATGCTGGTGATTTTGTTAGGTTCTGTGATAGACATGAAGGCAAAAGAAAAGGTCCCAGCCTTCAAGAAACTTACAATCTTATTGCAGCAAAAAGTAATACCTAACAATTGAAGAATTAGATGATATAAGAAACTAGATATAATCATAGCCACTGCCAAAGCAAGCAACATGAATGATAAATACTGTGGCTATAAAAGAGAAGTCAACGTGAACTGGAATAGCAAAGGGGAAAGTTTTATGGGCACCTTCCTTGATACTTCTCATTAAATGTGATCTTGGGAAGGATCCCATAACCACTCAAAGTATGTTGTTTGTTTCTCTCATGGCATTTGCACTTTGCCTTGCATTCTAGTTATCCAATTTGGATGGGGAAGGAGCGGGGAAGAAGCTAGGTGGTGCGGCAACATAGTGCATAGAGTGCCAAGCCTGGAGTCAGGAAGACTCCTCTTCCTGAGTTCAAATCTGGCCTCAGACACTTATTAGCTTTGTGACCCTGGGCAAGTCACTTAACCCTGTTTGCCGCAGTTTCCTCATTTGTAAAATGAGCTAGAGAAGGAAATGGCAAACCGCTCCAGTATCTTTGCCAAGAAAACCCTCCAAAGGGTCACAAAGAGTTGGACACAATTGAAACAATTGAACAAAAACAGTGCCTGACACATAGTAGGTGCTATATAAATGCTGGATATGGTTGCTGTTTCTCGCCTACAATTCCCACTTCCATTTGATTGCACTGGCTGTGATAGCTGTGAGAGGAACCCCCCTTCCTCCCAACCTCTATTTCTTGGAATCTCTGGTTTCCTTCAAGGCTCAATTTAAGTGTCACCTTCCTCAGGCTGCCTCTCTTGGTCTCTCTGATAGCTTGTACAAACGATCTTTAACTGAGGTCCATTGACTTTGGGGTTTTTTTTTTAATATTTTGATAATTATTTCATATAATTGGTTTCCTTTGTAATTTTATGCATCTTATTTTTAAAATATCATTCTGAGAAGGGGAATTGACTTTACCTGACTGCCTAAGGGATCCTTGACAAAAAAAGGAAGAATCCCAGGTCTGGTGCTGTACCCTTTAATGTTACCTTGTATCTACCTTGTATCTTTTATATAGCTGTATATCTCTTCTCCCATTAGAATATAGGCTCCTTGAGGGTAAAGACTTTTGTTTTTGTTTCATCTCCCAGCATTTAGCACAGTGCCTAGAACATAGTGAGTGCTTAATAAATGCTTGTGGACTAATTTATGTAGGCCATGAAGGATGAATAGAATCAGGGTGGGGAATAGAAGGGAAGGTATATCAGTTAGAAGAGTGATGCAAAAGGAAAAAATCTGGAATGGGTAAGAAAGCGACTAGCCTGACTGGGGTAGGGGGCTTGTGCTGGGAAGTAGTGGTGTGAAGTATAAAAAGTTCAAGAGACATAGTTTCCAGGTAATTAACCATTTGATTAATTATGCTAGTGGATAATCAATAAAAGGGGTCAGTGACACTCGAATGCCAAAGACCCCTCATGGAAGCCACTCAAGGTTTATATGCTCTTGGAGGAGTGGGTGTCCCTGAGGGTGGTAAACAACTCTGATTGGTTAGCAATTAATTAGAAGAATGAATATTAAGATGAGAGGTGGACCTATTCTAATGAAGGGGGACATGACTTTGCTCTTTTACTCTTGCTCCCAAACCACCCCTAGCCTCAGGCAATCTAGACAAAGGACCTACCCCCAGCCCAAGCCTGAGTAGATCGCAATGGGCTTCCCCACTTGGGTGGGGTCTGAACAAGATTGAAGAGAAAGTTAATCCAATCTCATTATCAGCAATGTCCTTTAGAGACCGAACAACCTACAGGTTTCTGAAAAAATCCTGGTCCTAATTCAATAATTGATCATTAATATAAGAGAGAAATAATAATTTCTCTCAGTGGGAAATAAGGTTGGATAGGTGGGGTGAGAATAGGAAGAGCCTTGAATGCCATCTTGACTGTAATTGCAGGTTCCATTGAGCATTTGCAGAACTTCTCTGTCTGATTCTACTAATCATGTGTAATAATTGTGTAATTGATTCCGCAGGGGATGACAAAACCCCTGACTGCTTCCATTCAGCCGTCTATGACTCTGAGCTGAAGGGCACTTTGGGAAAGATGAATTAACTAACTTATTGGCCGCTAAAGTGCAAAGGTCAGAATTAGCCAGAGAAGTTATGTCCATGCTACAGCCACAGAGCCATTGGAGGCTTTTCAGGCAGAGCAGTAACTGGACTCTTCTGTCCAACAGAATAATGCTGGGTCAAGGAAACTCCCAGGAGCGAGTAGACGCCCTCTCCCTGATTGGCTGGCTGAAGCTTATGACTGCCAAGTTGCTTCCTGACTTCGTTAACTGCTTCTCTGATGATTTTGTGGCTGTGAGGAGGGAAGCCTGCCTTGCAGCTGGTGAACTCAAGATAAAAGATAAGATGGTAAGTTGGAGTTGAAGCAGTTTCTGGACAACTCACTACACTGTTAAAGGTTTATTTGCCATGGGCTTTTCTTCCCACAATTTTTCTGGGGGCTGAGAAAACACTGTGTAAAAGTCTTATGGGGCACAAGGGCAAAGGGGCAATCAGGACTCTGGACTAAAAGTCAGATTGCGTCTTTCCCATTCTAGCTCTACCACTGACTTTCTACCTGACCTTCAGCAAATCACTTAAGCCAGGCGTGGGGAACCTGCAGCCTCGAGGCCACATGTGGTCCTCGAGGTCCTCAAGTGCAGCCCTTTGATTGAATCCAAACTTCACAGAACGAACTCCCTTAATAAATGGATTTGTTCTGTAAAACGTAGACTCAGTCAGAAGGCCACACCTGAGTACCTAGAAGACCACATGGAGCCTCGAGACTGCAGGTCCCCACCCCTGAAAACTCTCTCCTCACATCTAAAATAGGCATAGGAATATATTCCCTAATTTATCTCACACGTTTCCTCAAAAGCTCCAGAGATAATAAGTATGAAAGTGCATTACAAGCTAGAAAGTGCTATACAAATATAAGATATTGAAACTACATTTACTAGAAAGCATGGAAGGTAAATAGTTGAACATCTATCTGAGATGACGTTTGGTCTTGGGCCAAACCTAACTTCTTCAACTGGGGTCATCCAACTCTGTAACTATACTTTACCTTGGAGAGACTGTCATCACCAGATCTGTAATTGAAAATCTTTACGCTGGCATCCTCAACTGAGAGTGGTGGAGAGGATGAGGATGGACACCTTTCTCGGGAGGAATAAAGACCTGCAAGGATCCCAGGACACTGCTGAGGCTGCTTCTGGAGAGACTATCCCTCCCCTTTTCTGTATCCCTAGCACCAGGCGCAAGGTGTAGGTTCCTTACAGGGGTGGGGAACCTGCTGCCTCAAGGCCACGTGGGTCCTCTAGGTCCTCAAGTGTAGCAAAGGGCCACACTTGAAGACCTAGAGGGCCATGTGGCCTCGAGGCCACAGGTTCCCCACCCCTGGTAGGATATAGTGCTATATAAATATTTATTTAATAACTAACCAACTACCTACCTCCCAACTCCTCACCCCACAGAAGTTGTATCTGATCCTTCCCTATTTTCACTAGTTAATCCTGATAACTGGGTGCTAAAGGCAGTTGTTTCTTCATACTTGGTATCTCTTGAATGCCTTATTACTGGGGGTGGGATAGAGTGGTAACCCTTACGGCTTTTGGGGAGGTGATGGAAAGAGGGCTTGAAGCCATGCTCCCCCATATTAGAGCTAAGGGACTTTACAGGATCATCTAACAATAATAGCTAGCATTTATATAACACTTTGGGGCAGCTAATTGGTACAGTGCATAGAGTGCTGAGCCTGGAGTCAGGAAGACTTATCTTCCTGAGTTCAAATCTAGTCTCGGACATTTACTAGCTGTGTGACCCTGGGCAAGTCACCTAACCCATTTTGCCTCAGTTTCCTCATCTGTAAATTGAGCTGGAGAAGTGGCAAACCACTCTATTATCTTTGTCAAGAAAATCCCAAATGGGGTCACAAACAGATAAAATGGAACAACAACAGAACGCTTTAAGCTTTGCAAAGCACATCACAAATACTGGTGTCTCATTTTACCTTCACAACAACCCTGGGAGGTAGATGCTATTATTTATTGTCTCCACAGATGAGGAAACTGAGGCAGATAAAGATTCAGTCCGTTGTCCAGGGTAATAAAACTAGTAAGTGTCTGAAGCCGGATTTGAACAACTCTGGTCTTCTTGATTTGAAGTCCAGCACTCTAATCCAACTGTATCTTACAAAGGAGTAAAATGAGGCCCCAGAGAAAGGAATGATTTGCCAAGAGTCACAGAGGAGGGCTCATTTAACTTTCCCTGATATAGACGCTAATCTGGAGCGAGTCCAACAGAGGACCCACAATAAGAACTGAAAGGCTCCTTAGAGACCTCCCTATCCATCTCACCCAAAAAGAGAGGCTCAGAATTGGTGGCAGAGCGGGAACTAGACAATCCAGGCCTAATGTTTCCAGCTCATCCCTCTTACATCCAAGGTGCTGAAATGTATCCTCCTTCCTGGGCAGCAGTCTCTGGTTTTGTGATCCAGGACAAGCAGCCGGGCAGGAAAAGGAGGACCTTTAGTCCTTTCGGTCCTGGCCCCAAGCTTACCTTGCCCCTCTCTCTGGGTATGCAGGATAGTTTTAGAAGCCCAGGAGAGCCCCAGGAGAGGGGCAGCTAGGTGGTACAGTGGATAAAGCACTGGCCCTGGAGTCAGGAGGACCTGAGTTCAAATTTGACCTCAGATGCTTACCTTGGGCAAATCACTTAATCCCAATTGACTTAAAAAAAATTAATTTAAAAAAAGGGTTTATTCTGCATTATTTTTCTTAAGTTGAGAGAATCGACGACACAATAAACCAAGTCCTGATTTGTAGCATTTGCCAATTTCCAAAGTGTAAATGCTCACCCTGAAAATTTAACAGTTGGCTGCTTGTAAGCTGAGCCACTTGGAACTCAGTCTAGCACAGCCCCGGTACCCTTCTTGCTACTTCCCCACCCCCTCATAGTCTCATTTCCCTTTAGAGGAGGGGATGGGGGGAGGGAGTTGAGAGGGAGGTGACCAGCAGTGTGCTGTTCCCATTCTTCGGCCAGTTCATGGTGACCCTCAAATCTCCTGCTGTTGGCACTAAAGGACGGGTTCACTGGGCCAAGACCAGGCCTCTATCGCCAGCCACAAGCCAGGGCGGAGTTTTCATCTCATTGAATAGAACTTTTGGGCCTCACCTACCCTTAGTTCCTGCTCCTACCAGCACCAACACTGCCCTACCATAGCTCCCCACCCTCACCAGGCTACTTCTCCCCTCTTTTTCCTAAGAGACCCATAAATTCTTCCAAGAGATCCTTGAAATTTCCCACCCTTTGACAAAACCTTATCCAGTTTCCTCTGGTAACTGCTTTGATTACAGCCTGGTACTGAAGAATGAAAAGGGAGACATAAGGTGAAGAGTGATTTGGTTCCCTTCCTAGTTTTTTGGGGGGGCATGTTTCTTTAGGGGGAAGAGAAACCTGAATCCTGTATATGGAAAAATTCTATCCACGGCCAGGCTGATCAAAACTGCGCTGGGATGAAAAGAATCCACCCACAATGAGCAAACAAAACTGGGCTTATTCTAGGAAGAGGACACGCTGTTCCAGTGGTCATTAATTTAGAGGGCACTGAAGGCAAGAGAAGAACTTTGTTTAGCCAAGAGTCATAGCCCCTTCAGAGGCAGCTTAAGAGAATGAGTAAGAGGCCAGCCTTGGAATCAGGAAGTTCACATCCTGCTTCTAACACATACTGGCTCTATGACTACAGATCTTTTAACCTCTACATGCTCTAGACAATCCTCTAAGACTATGTTGCAATAAAGTTATTGACCTACATTAATAATAAGGATCCCTACCATACTGGGCAGGGTCAGCTAGGTGGCACAGCAGACAGATTACCAGGCCTGGAGTCAGGAAGACTCATCTTCCCAAGTTCAAATCTGGCCTCAAACACTTACTAGCTGTGTGACCCTGTGCAAGTCACTTAACCCTGTTTGTCTCAGTTTCCTCATTTGTAAAGTGAACTGGAAATGGCAAACTCCTCCAGTATCTTTGCCAAGAAAACCCCAACTGGAGTCATGAAGAATTGGACATAAGAGAAAAACTGACTGAACACACACACCATACTAGGAGTTCCCTATACTAATAAAAATTATTTTTCTGGTTTTGCCTTGTTTTTAATGGCATATTCTAGAAGGCCAGTGAGTTGGATCTAGGCTTTCTTTGTTCCAACTCTGACAGCTCATCATTTCTCCCTTTTTTATTCCAGGTCTATGACAGCCTCCTAAAGTTGGTACAGGGTGATCCATACTGGAAAATCAAAGCTTTCGCCATCAGAGGTATTATAGAGGTAGTGCCCCCTATTCCTGCCTCTCAAATAACGTTCCATGGGGTGGGGAAACAGGGGAGAAGCCTCACAGAGGGCTCTTTGTTTCATCATGAGGCATCACTACTAGCTACCAACCCTATTCCACAGAATGTCACAATCTAAACCAGTCCCACACTCACTCCAGGAGCGAGGGCATTTCACCCTTCTGAGATGAATTGCCCCATTCTTGAGGATTCCTGGAAAATGATTGGCTTCCATTGGTTGCCTGACCTGTTTTTGGGAGGGCCTGCCAATTTATCAGTTGTGAGAGTATGGTGAGAGCAGAGCATTTCTTTTTTTTTTTCCTTCCACTTAATAGTATTTTATTTTTTCCAGTTACATGTAAAGATAGTTTTTAATGTTCACTTTTATAAGATTTTGAGTTTCACATTTTTTTCTCCCTTGCTCTCCTCCTCCCTCCCCAAGATGGCAAGCAATCTGATATAGGCTATACATGTACGATCATATCAAACACACTTTCACAGTAGTCAAGTTGTGAAAGAAGAATCAGAACAAAAGGAAACAACCATGAGAAAGAAAAAAAAAGAGAAAGAAAATAGTATATTTCAATCTGCATTCAGGCTCCATAATTTTTTCTCTGGATAGCATTTTCTATGATGAGTCTTTTGGAATTGTCTTAGATCATTGTATTGCTGAGAAGAGCTAAGTCTATCAAAGCTGATCATCACCCAAAGTTACTGTTACTATGCCTAATGTCTTCCTGGTTCTACTCACTTCACTCAGCATCAGTCCATATAAGTCTTTCCAGGTTTTTCT
>NW_020954723.1:25715263-25715391 GCF_900497805.2 Vombatus ursinus
ATCTGGCTACTCATCATTTCTTATAGTTCAAGAGTATTTCATTATATTCATCTACCACAACCTGTTAAGCCATGCCCCAATTGATGAGCATCCCTTCAATTTCCAATTCTTTGCCACAACATAAAGAG
>NW_020954723.1:25715437-25724286 GCF_900497805.2 Vombatus ursinus
CTGCTATAAATATTTTTTGTATATGGAGGTCCTTTCCCCTTTTTTATGAACCCTTTGGGATACAGACCTAGTAGTGGCATTGCTGGATGAAAGGGTATGCACAGTTTTATAGCCCTTTGGGCACAGTTCCAAATTGCTCTCCAAAATGGTTGGATCAGTTCACAATTCCACCAACAATGCATTAGTGTTCCAACTTTCCCACATCTTCTCCAACTTTATCATTGTCCTGTTTTGACATATTAGCCAATCTGATAGGTGTGAGGTGATACCTCAGAGTTGTCTTGATTTGCATTTCTCTAACCAGTAATGATTTAGAGTATTTTTTCAGATGACTATAGATAGCTTTAATTTCTTCATCTGAAAACTGCTTGTTCATGTTCTTTGACCATTTATCAATTGGGGAATGATTTGTAGTCTTACAAATTTTACTCAGTTCTATATATATTTGAGAAATGAGGTCTTTATTAGAAGCACTGGCTATAAAAATTGTTTCCCACCTTTCTGCTTTCCTTCTAATCTTGGTTTCATTGGCTTTGTTTGTGCAAAACCTTTTAAATTTAATGTAATCAAAATTTTCCATTTTGCATTTCATAATGTTCTCTATCTCTTGTTTGGTCATAAATTCTTCCCTTCTTCATAGATCTGGCAGGTAAACTATTCCTTGCTCTCCTGATTTGCTTATGGTATCATCCTTTATGTCTAAATCATGTACCCATTTTGACCTTATCTTCGTACACAGTGTAAGATGTTGGTCTATGCCTAGTTTCTGTCATACTTTTTTCTAGTTTTCCCAGCAGTTTATGTCAGATAATGAGTTCTTATCCCAGAAGCTGGCATCTTTAGGTTTATCAACCCATAGATTACTGTAGTCATTGACTACTGTGTCTTGTATACCTAACCCATTCCACTGATCTGCCACTCTGTTTCTTAGCCAGTACTAAATGGTTTTGATGATTGCTGCTTTATAATATAGTTTTAGATCTGGTACGGCTATGCCATCTTCCTTTACCCTTTTTTTTCATTAATTCCCTTAATATTCTTGACCTTTTGTTCTCCCAGATGAATTTCATTATTATTTTTTCTAGCTCTATAAAATAATTTTTAGTAGTTTGATTGGTATGTCACTGAATAAGTAAATTAACTTAGGTAGAATTGTCATTTTTATTATATCAGCTGGGCCTACCCATGAGCAACTGATAGTTTTCCAACTATTTAGATCTGACTTTATTTGTGTGAAAAGTGTTTTGTAATTTATGTTTATACAGTTCCTGGGTTTGTCTTGGCAGGTAGACTCCCAAATATTTTATATTGTCTATATTTACTTTAAATGGAATTTCTCTTTCTATCTCTTGCTGCTGAGCTTTTTTAGTAATATATAGAAATTCCAATGATTTGTGTGTTTATTTTATATCCTGCAACTCTGCTAATGTTAATTATTTTAAGCAGTTTTTTTTTAGTTGATTCTCTAGGATTCTTTAAGTATATCATCATATCATCTGCAAAGAATGATAGTTTTGTTTCCTCATTGCCTATTCTAATTTCTTCAATTTCTTCTTCTTCTCTTATTGCTAAAACTAACATTTCTAGTACAATATCAAATAACAGTGGCAATAATGGACATCCTTGTTTCACCCTTGATCTTATTGGGAAAGCCTCTAGCTTATCCCCATTACAGATAATGCTAATGGTTTTAAATAGGTGCTACTTATCATTTTAAGGAAAGCTCCATTTATTCCTATGCCCTCTAGTGTTTTTAATAGGAGTGGGTGCTGTTATTTTACCAAAAGCTTTTTCTGCATCTATTGCGATAATCATATGATCTCTGTTAGTTTTATTATTGATATGACCCAATTATGCTGATAGTGTTCTTAATATTGAACCAGCCCTGCATTCTTGGTAGAAATCCCACCTGGTCATAGTGTATTATCCTTGTGATAAATTGCTGTAATCTCTTTGCTAATATTTTATTTAAAATTTTTGCATCAATATTCATTAGGGAAATTGGTCTACAATTTTCTTTCTCTATTTTGGCTCTTCCTGGTTTAGGTATCAGCACCATATTTGTATCATAAAAAGAATTTGGTAGGACTCCTTCTTTGCCAATTTTTCCAAATAGTTTCTATAGTAATGGACAGCAGAACATTTTTGAATCCCCAGCTACTGGAAACTGCTCCCTCCATTTCCCAGAATGCATTATATTTCATTAAGTCCTAATCAGTTGACCATGACATAAAGGAGTCAACTTCCCCCAGGAATGGACAGGAATGCTTAAATATTGTAAACAGTGTTTTGCTTTTTGCATAGATACAATCAAAGCAATAAAATGGGACATAATAAGACATCTACCAGATGGCTGCTCACCCTCAGGTTATCTTAGATCCAAAGGAGTTCAAGAAAAAGCACAGTACGTGTTGCATAGTTCCCAATGTCCACCCCTCCTTCAAGACAGTAAAGGACTGTAGAAAATAAAACATACCTCCTGACTACTGTTTAATTCATGCCATGAAGTCAGGCTAATCTGAAGATTCAGGAACCCTGGACCTGCATCATAGCATGGACTTAGGACCCAGTGAGAACTGAAGCTCTTACAGCCAGTGATTTTCCTACTGCTTCTCATCACAGCTGGCTCATCAAGCATGGATACTAGGTGGCTCAGTGGATAGAGCACTGGGCTTGGAGTTCAAATCCAGCCTCAGACACTTACTAGGCATGTGATCCTGGGCAAGTCACTTAACCTCTGTCTGCTTCATTTTCCTCAACTGTAAAATGGGGATAATAACAGCACCTACTTCACAGCATTGTTGTAAGGATCAAATGAGATAATATTTGTAGGCACTACATAAATGCTTATTCACTTCCCTTCCCCCATGGAGACAGGGGAGTGGATTCAGAAGCAGGCTCTAACAAAGAGAATGCTACTGGGGTTCTAAATCACAGCTCTGTCCTTGACCCCTCTGGCTGACAGGTATATTATCTTTTCTGTGACCTTGAACCAATCCTCAAAACGTCTCAATTGCTTCTAGATCTTATCATTCAACACCTCATTGTCTCTATTACCTACCTCTTATATCCTGTAATTTCTTCAAGTAGATTTTGGGGGAAGAGGATGGAGAGCAGGAAATTAAATTGATTGGAGTCTTGGCTTCAACGTCTCTCCACATTGCTAGTTGCAACTATTGTGCCACTCAAGATTGAGGGTCAGCTAATGGTTTTGTCCATTTCTTATTATATACCAAGCACTACCAACTAGAGAGGCAAAGAATCTCTCCACTCTCGTGGGCTCATCTTCTGATAGTATGCACACAGCCAAGTTCAGTAGATTTTGCGAGAGTTTGTGCTATCCTGGCATACCCCTCAAGAACCCAGGGACCCTTCCACCACATGATGCCTCTTTAGAGCAACACTTTGGGACTTGCTTCCTCTTCTCTATATAGTCTTTATGTGAATGATCTATGCTAGAATTGCCATACCTCCTATCCTGGGGGGTAGCTACAACCCTACCCATGGTTGAAAGTGTGGAAAGCCTATGACTGGTAATTTCCCATTCCCTGTACTCTGATCCAACCAAACATGCTCTCAGACATGCACTACTCTCTTCTGCTATTCAAGCTATTCTCCACATAAGTAAAATCACCTCCTTCCCCCTCTTTACCCATCCCTTTAAACCCAAATTAACTCTTCCTAGAAATCTTCCTTGATCTCCTTGGCTGGTAATAAACTTTCCTCATTTATAATTCTAATATGCTTCTCACCTAGCGTTGTGATCACTACCCCTGTTCATGTCTCATACCCTACTTGCACTAGACTGTAAGTTTTTTGAGGACAGTGAAAATACCTTATCTAAATTTTATAACTTCTCTAGCACAGTGCTTGAAACACGGTAGGTATATAAGAAATGTTTGCATTATTATTATCGTTATTCTCATTTTTTTCATGGTCTTTAGAAATAACCCTGGGACAAGTCACTATACTACTATTATTTTTTATATTTAATGTTCTATGGAGAGTTCCTAACTTGGGGTCCAGAGATTCCCCCAAGAGGTCTATGGATAGATTTCAGAGGGTCTATGAACTTGGACGGGAAGAAAAAATATATATCTCTTTTTTTCTTTTAACTGAACTTTAACTGAAGTTTATAATCCCTTCAATTATTTTTTTAATTACTCAGAACCTAGATTCACCAGACTGCCAAAGGAGTCCATGGCTCGTATGACTATTGTAGAGATACTACATAGAAACTACTTTTTGTAGTTGAATAAAAGTATCAGGATGTAAGCTCATACTCTACAGGCTTATGGATTCCATTGTTGATACAGCTCAATTAGCAGACATGACACCAAGATAATGCCCACCTCACTCATATAATCTTTGTCTATTCTGGTGAGTCTCTATATTTTAAAAGCTGGAGGAGGAGGAGGAGGAGGAGACTATCTACATTGTAGGCACAAGCTTGCCAGAAATAATTTTTCATTAACTTATCATTATTCTTAATCTAAGCAGTTTTCTCTTTAAAGGGAGAAATGTCCAAACTGGCCAAGTCCTCTCATGCCTGCAGAAAACCCTCCCCTACACAAGATATTTTGCAATAACATTTTTAGGATTCTTGAACAAGGAAAATTCCACAAGATAATAAAACATCTACACAAGTCAGGGTAAAGTAAAAGTTAATATTTTACTTCATCATCCCAGGACAAGAGTCACTTAAAATTGGAAAATCAGTTTTCTGTATTCCAGTTTCCTATTCCCTTTAAGAGCTCTTCCCTGATGCACCCCCTCAGCCACCACTCCCCAAGGAGATAGTAGATCTTTATCCTTTATCCTTTTTTTTGTTTTGTCTTGCTTTTGTTTTGTTTTTGGTGAGGCAATGGGGGTTAAGTGACTTGCCTAGGGTCACACAGCTAGTGTTATGTGCCTGAGGCCGAATTTGAACTCAGGTCCTCCTGACTCCAGAGTCAATGCTCTATCCACTGCCCCATCTAGCTGTCCCAGTAGATCATTATCCTAATCCCTTCAGGAAACCGGGGGAGGCAGAGATCTTAACTAGAGGTACTGAATGTTCTAAATCTGGTTACTACCCTTAATCTATTTTCAGGGCCCTTAGCTTTCAATCTTGACTTTTCTAATGGAGGATGGCTCTTGTTTTTATCCATGTGTATCAATTCCCTGTATATCTTGGATATCAGATCTTTATCAGAGAAACTTGCTGAAAAGATTTCTTTCCTCCAATTAACTTTCCCTTCTAATTATAACTGCATTGATACTTGTGCAGAAAATTTTAAATTAATGTAATAATCTAGCCTAATTTAGTCAAGAATTCTTCCTATAGCCATAGTTGTGAAAAGTTATCTCCTTCCTTGATCCTCTCAATTGTTATGAGGGAAGACTCTCAGAGTCGCTGGCCTTGGACAACAGATTTAGTCTGCTTTTTGAAGATCAGCATAGTTAATCACAGAGAGGCACATCATCAGTAGGCAGACCATCCAGCAATAAAATTCTTTTGGCCATGGCAACTCACCCAACAAGGAGTTAGTCCTCCATGATTCTCTCTCACCTTGATGGTGGTGGAGAGGTAGGAAAGGGGCAGAAGAGGCTAAGAATCACCCAATTTTTAGATCACCATCACACTCACATTTGAGTATTGGTACTCTAAATGTGAGATCCTTGTCCAGTGACCATTGAACGGACATATTGCTAGAGGAACGAAACCATATTAGCCTTGATATTCTTACTACAAAGCAGGGTCTCTTACCTTTTTTTGGTACGGCCTGGCATCCCATTGGCAGTCTGGTGTAGCCTATGATCTCTTTCTCAAAATAGTGTTCTTAAATAAGATGCATAGGATCACGAAGGAAACTGATTATATTGAAACAGTTATCTATTTTTTTTTTAAGTCAAGTTCATGGACTCCAGGTTAAGAACATCTATTCTGTGCAGGGCATTCTATGCAGGACTGTAATTAAGGTTGATATAGTTTCGAACTGGCCTTAGGACAGGGGTTCTTAACCTTTTTGCAGGTGTTGTGGACCTCTTTGGTGATGCCTCATCTTTTGTCAGAACAATGCTGTTGCTGCTGTTGTTGAAAATAACAAATGAAAGAAAGGCTAAATTTTAGTTATAGGTTAGTGAAAAATAAAGATATACATATATGTGTGTACAGGTGTATCTACATATATACGAGTATATGTGGATATGTATATATGTAGATATATATGTATTCACACACACAGTATTAGTAAATGTGATTGTTGAACCATGACTAGTAATACCCAAAGGATCATGGGAAATGGGAAATGGGAAATGGGAAAAGAATGAATGTTGTCCTAATTTTCAAAAAAGGGCAGAATTTTTTTTTTTTTGGCCTGAAAAGTTACTCAATTCCTGGGACAGTTCTAGAACAGACTATTAGCAATATGGTTAGTGAAGGTCTAAAAAGGGAAGTAGTGATTACAAAGATCCAGCATAGCTTCATTAAGAACAGGTGATGGTGATCAACCTTATTTCCTTTTTTTTTTTTTGACAGGGCTATTAAACTAGTGGGTCACAAGAACACTATAGATATGATTTACCTAGATTTTTAGCATATCATTTAATAAGACTCTATTATTATAGAATCACTCTATTATTATGGAAAACATGGAGAGATGTGGACTAGCCAATAAATGCAATGATGGATTTGGAATGGGTTGAAAGGCTAATCTCAGAGAGGAATTGTTAATGGCTCAATATCAGATTGGCAAGATGTTTCTACTGGGGTGCCCAAGTAATCTGCGCTTAACCCTGTTTTGTTTAATATTTTTATCAATGACTTGGCAAAAGTCATAAATGGTGTACTTATCAAATCTGCAGATAACGTAAAACTAGGAGAGAAAATCGAACATACCAGATGACAGTCAGGATTCAAGTCAAGTTAACATTCATTTATTACCAAGCATTGGTACCATGTACCAGGCATTGTGCTAAGCGCTGGGGTTACAAAGAAAGGCAAAATCAGCCCCTCTTCTCAAAGAGCTCACAGTCTAATGAAGGAAACACCATGTAAACAACTATGTACAAATAAGATCTATGCAAGATAAATTAGAGATTATCTTAGGAAAGGTATTAAGGTTAAAAAGGATCAGGAAAGGCATCTTGCAGAAGGTAGGACTTCAGCAGGGAATTAAAAGAAGCCAGAAGGCAGAGATAAGGAGGTAGAAAGTTCCAGGAATGGAGGAGACAGCCAGCCAAAATGCCAGGTATTGGGGGCAGCTAGGTGGGGTAGTGGATAGAGCACCAGCCCTGAAATCAGCAGGACCTGAGTTTAAATCCAGCTTCAGACCAAACACTTGACACTTATGAGCTGTGTGACCCTGGGCAAATCACTTAACCCCAATTGCCTAAAAACAAAAACAAAAACAAGAAAAAATGCCAGGTATTGGGAAATGGTATGTCTTGTGCAAGGAGCAGCAAGAAGGCTAATGTCACTGGATCACAGAGCACATGGAGGGGTATGACTGGAAAGGTAGAAAGGAGCCAGGTTACGAAAGGTATTATTTGATCCTGTAGGTAATAAGAAGTCACTGGAGGTATTAAATAGTTTATTTATTTATAAGATCCTGATAGACTAGAACATTGGGATGTCTAAGAAGATAAAGGCACAGTGGAAAGAGTGCCAGGCCTGGAATTGGGAAGACCTGAGTTCAAATTCAACCTCAGACATTTACTAGCTGTGTGACCTTGGCAAGTCACTTCACCCTGTTTGCCTCAGTTTCCTCCTCTGTAGAATGAGCTGCAGAAGGAACTGGCAAACCACTCCAGTATTTTTGCCAAGAAAACCCTGAATGGGGTCATGAAGAATCAGACACAACTGAAATGACCAAACAGCAACATTAGTGCAGCTAAGTGGTGCAGTGAATAGAGTGCCAGACCTGGAGACAGGAGGACTTGAATTCAAATCCAGCCTTAGACACTTACTAGCTGGGGCCCTGGACAAATCACTTAACCCTGTTTGCCTCAGTTTCCTCCTCTATAAAATGAGCTGGAGAAGGAAATGGCAAAACCACTCCAGTATCTTTGCTGAAAAAACCTTAAATTGGGGTCACAGAAGAGTAGGACGTGACTGGAGTGACTGAACAACAAGATGAAATCCAATACGGATAAATGTCTAAAATCTTACGCCTTGAGTTAAAAAAATTAATCTTCACAAGTATAGAATATGGGGGAGGGGGGGCGGAAATGAAGGAAAACACAGTTAGAAAATGGTTTGCCTGAAAAAGATACAGTGCATTTAGTGGACCTCAAGTTCAACAGGAATCGGCAGCATGATACGGCGGTCAAAAAACCCGAAAGCTAATGCAACATTATGGTGCACTGAGTGACATAGTTCCTAGTAATAAAGAGGCGTCAGTCCCTCTCGCACTACCTCCTCAGGCCATATCTGGAGTAATGTTCTGGGCACAATTTAGAAAGGACAGCCATGAGTTGGAAAGCATCCAGAAGAAGGCTGCCAAGATTGCAAAAGGTTTGGAGTCAATGTCACATGAGGATAAACTGAATGCAGGGCTTGGCAAACTACAGCCTGAGGGCCGAATCTCGACCAACCTGTTTTTGTAAAGCTTTATTGAAATGACTCTTAGCTCACAAACTCTGGTCTGAATAAGAGAAGATTCATGGACACATGATAACTGTATTCAAGTTTTTTTTAAGTCTTTTAAGTCAAGAGAAACTGAACTTTGTCTGTTTGACTTCAGAAGTGAGTAATAGAAGTTAATGAGGCAAATTGGTTGTTCTTAAGTCATTTCAGTCATGTCAGACTCTTCATGACCCCATTTGGAGTTTTCTTGGCAAAGGTACTGGAGTGGTTTGCCATTTCC
>NW_020954723.1:25724329-25724431 GCF_900497805.2 Vombatus ursinus
CCTCCGACTCATTTTGCAAATAAGGGAAATGAGGCAAACAAGGTTAAGTGGCTTGCCCAGGGTCACACAGCTAGTAAGTGTCTGAGGCTAGATTTGAACTCA
>NW_020954723.1:25724474-25725695 GCF_900497805.2 Vombatus ursinus
TGAAAATAAGACTTCCTATTTCAAGCCTGTGTTCTATCCACTGCACCACCTAGCTGGCCCCTTAGGCATATTTAGCCTTGATGTAAAGAAAAAGTTCCTAACAAATAGAACTGTCCAAAAGTGATAGGGACAACTGCATATGTATAACTTGTATCAAATTGCTGCCTTTTCAATGGGGGAGAAGAGGATAAAATTTGGAATGCAAAATTTTTTTAAATGAATGCTAAAAATTGTTTTTACATATAAATAGGTAAAAAATATTAAATCAAAAGTGTTATGTACCACTTAATCAATAGGTGGGTTCCTCCTCACTGGAGGTCTTGAAGCAGAAGCTAGGTCAGGGGTGGGGAACCTGCAGCCTCAACGCTATTGGGCTAGGCAATTCCTTGTCAGGTATGTTATACTGGGGTTTCCTTTCATGTATGGGTTGGAGTATAGGGTCACTGAAGTCTCTTTCGACTTTTGAATTCACTGATTCTGTACTGTTATGCCCAGCTAGGTGAGGCCAGCTCCCCCTCTTCTCGATGTCTCTAAATTGACCACAAATGGACAGTAGCACATGTTGCCAATCCCTATGTTACTCTCAGGGCAAAGGCCGTCTCTAAATAATGGAAAGCAGAGCTACATCCTGCCCAGATTAAACAACATCTCTATCACAAAGCCCTCTGAGCCGCCACTGGCATGTGCAGGTGCTCCACTGAAAATGACTGCTGAGCTGTCCCAGAGCTCTGCCCAAGTGATCCAGGACCTCTGTTCAGGTGGTACTTAAGCTGCCTTGAAAGAAACCAAAAGCTGGAGGTGAGGAGGTAGTGCGTTTCAGACACAGAGCACAGCCAATGCAAGGTGGGAAACAGAATCTCATGTATCTGGGCGGGGGGAAGAGGAACAAACATTGATTAAGTGTCTACAATGTGCCAGGCACTGTGCTAAGCACTTTTTTTTCCCCGAAATGTTTTATTAATTTATTTTGAGTTATCAACAATCATTCCATAAGCTTTTGGGTTTTAAATTTTTCTCCCCCTCCCTCCCTACCTCCCTTCCCAAGATGGCACACAATCTGATATAGGCTACACATATACATTCCTATTAAACATATTTTCACATTAGTGATGTTGTAAGTAAGAATTAGAGCTAACAGGAGGAACCACCAGAAAAAGGAGACAAAACACAACAGAAGAAAAAAAAATAGCAAATAGTATGCTTTGATCTGCATTCAAACTC
>NW_020954723.1:25725804-25726350 GCF_900497805.2 Vombatus ursinus
TCAGCATGAGGCTTTTGGAGATGTCTTAGATCCTTGTATTACTGAGAGGGGTTAAGTCTATCAAAGCTAGTCATCGCATAACATGGCTGTTACTGTGTACAACATTCTCCTGGTTCTGCTCACTTCACTCTGCATCAGTCCATACAAGTCTTTCCAGGTTTATCTGAAATCTGCCTGTTCATCATTTCTTATCACACAATAGTATTCCATTACATTCATATACCACATTCACAATTATGATTACTATCTGTGTCTTTCTCTCTATCCGTCCCCACCCCCATTTATGCTTTTCTTTCTCCTTTTCCCTCCTCACTAATGTTTTGCTTTTGACCACTGCCTCCCTCAGTCCCACCTCCCTTCTATTAGCCCCCTCCCTTTTCTTTCTCCTTTTCCCTCCTACTGTCTATAGGGCATGTTAGATTTCTATACCTAACTGGTTATGTTATTCGCTTCTTGAGCCAAATCTGATGAGAGTAAGGTTCAAACAATGCTCATTTCGTCCCTTCTTTCCCTCTGCTGTAATAGGTTTTTGTGCCTTTTCCTGTG
>NW_020954723.1:25726515-25730822 GCF_900497805.2 Vombatus ursinus
CTATGGAAGTCCCCTATTTCGTTGAATATCCATCTCCTCCCGTGAAAGATCATGCTCATTTTCGCTGGGTCTAAGCACTTTTACAAATCTCATGTCATTTGACATAACAAGCCTAGAAGGTTGACGCTACTATTGTCCCCATTTTACAGCTGAGGAAGCTGAGGAAGACAGAGGTTAAGTCTGTGACCAAGGTCACATAGCTAGTAAATGTCTGAGACAAGATTTGGGTCTTCCTGACTCCAGACCCAGTGCTCTATCACCTGCACCACCTACCTGGCTGCTATCTGGATTAGTAAGTAGGTCAGTATGGCAGAATCACAGAATTCCAGGTGGGGGAGCTACCTGTAAAAAGAATAGCAAGGTAGAAAGAGGCCAAGTTGTAAAGAGATTTACATATCAAATGGAGGAGTGTATCTTTTTATTCTTAAGGCAATAAATAGGGAAGCTATTGCAATAGTCCAGGTGAGAGGCGAAGAGAGGCTGGCTGTGCCAACGAAAAGGAAGGGACATAAATGATGGATGTTGCAGAGACCAAAAAAGATCTGGCGACTGATTAGAAGTGCGGGGTGAGTGAGAGTGAGGAGCTGAGAATGACAGTGAGGTTACAAACATGGGTGACTGGAAGGAGGGTGGTGCCTTAGAAAGTAAGAGGAAAGCTCATAAGAAGGGCAGGTTTTGAGCAACAGATAATGGGTTCTGTTTTGAACATTTTGAGTTTGAGGTGCTTACAGGGTATCCGGTTTGAAATGTCTCTGAAACAGTTGGTGAGGCAGGCCTGAAGCTCAGAAGAAAGACTAAGGCTGGATGTAGACATCTTTTCTCAGCTCTCAAATGCTACCCCTAAGTCTCTGTCTCTCAGCTTATGATCTCGTCTATTCCTTTACTGAGAAAACTGAGGCCATCTGTTGTGGGCTCCTCATATACTCTATTCTGTACCTCTCAAAACCCTGCCTTTTACCCCCATGCTTCAGTCTCTGACAAAGAGATGGTCCTTCTACTCAAAAAGGCTAAGCCCCTCTATTTATATTCTTTTAAAAAATATTTTAAAAAAAAATTTCCTCAGTTACATGTAGAGACAATTTTTAACATTCATTTTTTAAATTTGAATTCCACAAAATCTGATTAAAAATAAATGTTGAAAATTGTCTTTACATGTAATTGGAAAAAATTTCGGTTCCAAATTTTCTCCCTCCCTCCCTGAGATAGTAAGCAATGTGGACTATACTTGTTCAGTCATGCAAAACATATTACCATGTTATCTACTTGTATTCTTTTTTTTTTTTACTTATATTCTTAATCAAATCTCTTCTACCCTCCTATAAGACCTTACCTCATCTATCATTCAATTTTTCATCTTCTATTTCTCCCTACCTACTGACTCCTTCCCCACAGCTTACAAATATGCCCAGATATATCCCTTCTTTTTTTTTTTTTTTGAGGCAATTGGGGTTAAGTGAATTGGGGTTAAGTGATTTGCCCAGGGTCACAAAGCTAGTGCCTAAGGTTGGACTTAAACTCGGGTCCTCCTGACTCCAGGGCCAATGCTGTATCCACTGAGCCACCTAGCTGCTCCAATATACCCCAAAAATCCAAACCCAGATTTTTCACTTTGTCTTTCCTCTATTTAACTTCTCTTTTACTGCTAAACTCTTTAAAGAGCCTTCTGCTTCATCACCCATTTATTTCTCAAACTCTTGCAACCTAGTTTCAGACTGTAATATTTAGATGAAACTGTTCAAAGATTATTTCTTAATTGCTAAATCTGAATACCTTTCCTCCATTCCCAACCTCCTTGACGTCTTGATCTTTGACAATGACAATACTGAGCAACTCCTCCTCTTAGAAAGTATCTCCTCCCTTGTCTTCTGATACTCTCTCCTGATTTTCTTCAATGTTTTTACTGGATACTTCTTAATCTTCTTTTGTCACTTTTGCATGTGGTTCATCCACCTAGAACTCCTTAAGTGTGCGGTGTCCCCCAGTGCTCTGTCCTGGGTTATCTTTTCTTGCTTTACTCTTCCCATGGTGAATTCAATAGCTCCCATGAATTTCATTATCATATCTATGAAAATGGCATATATATAGTTTGCTCATATATATATAGTTTGCTCATCGGGGCCAGTGCTGGTCCCTACCCTTATTCTGTTCAATAAGCTAGGCAGTCAATAAGTATTTATGAAGCTCCAACTATGTACCAGGCAACTAGGTGGTATAGTGGAATGACAGGCCTAAAGTCAGGAAAACTCATCTTCCTGAGGTCAAATTTGGCCTCAGATACTTCCTAGCTGTGTGACCCTCGACAAATCACTTAACCCTGTTTGCCTCAATTTCCTCTTCTGAGCTGGAATAGGAAATGGCAAACCATCCTAGCATCTTTACCAAGAAACTCTCAAATGGTATCATGGAAAGTCAGACGCAACCGAACGATAAAAGTGCTAGGCACTGTGCTAAGCACTGTTTAACAATAATGACCAGACCCTAGACAATTCTAAGCTCATTCCATTGGCTATGCACTCTACCCAATACTAATGGACATTCTGAGGACATTTTAATCCCTCTAAGGTCCTCAGAACTTGGTACTTCTAGTTCTTGGTGCTGTTCTTGTAAACAGAAAGGCTTATCTCACTAAACTTAAGGGTATGGTCTACGTAGAATTATTCAGTTAACCTCTTATGGCTAATGCCCCCAAATACTGGGAAAGGGCTATCCTTCTCTCTCTGTATTATATTTCAATGGACCCTAATCATAAAAGCACAGCATACTGGAGTGGGTCACACAAGTATTGTTTAACTTTATCCAAAATTAACAAAAAGTAATAAAAATCATTTATACTAAAACAATTACTTTGTGGGTTGCCATATGTGAGGCTCATCTCAAACCTACATTTCTCATAATCTAGTCTAGAAGCACACCCAAAACTGGGAGCTTAAAAAAGATACAGTTCATGTGCTTAATTCAATTCAACTCAACAAGCATTAAGCACCTATAATATGCCATGCACTATCCTAGATGCTGGTGATACAAAGAGAAAAACAAAATAGTCCATGCCTTCAAAAAGCTTATTTATAAGCTTATATTATAGACTAGTAATTTTCTTAAGACTTAAGATGACCCCAATAGAGCTGGCAAATATCTCAATATGGTTCGTTTATTGGCTGAGCTATATGAGACCCAGATTACTTCTCTTGTTTTGTAGCTGAGGTGTGTAGTTAAGGGCAGGTACAAACAAAGATTCTTTGAACTCTGCCATTCTTCCTTCTTCCTGGAACCAGAGGACTCATGGATTTGTCATTTTTCATCATGGAACTTAGTTTCCCCCAATGGATAAATGGTCAAAGAATATAAACATTCAGTTCTCAAAGGAAGAAATTCAAGTTACACACAATCTTATAAAATGTTCCAAATCAAAATTGAGGGGATGTCCATAAATTGGGAAATGACTGAACAAATTGTGGTATACAATTGTGATGGAATACTACTGTGCTGTAAGAAATGATGAGCAGGATGCTTTCGGAAAAACCTAGAAAGATTCACATGAACTGATGCAAAGTGAGATGAGAAGAACCAGAACACTGTACACAGTAACACCAATATTGTACAGTGATCAATGTGAATGACTTAGCTATTCCCAGAAACACAATGATCCATACATTTCCAAAGGATTTATGATGAAAAATGCTATCTACCTCCAGAGAAAGAATTGATGGAGTCTAAATAAAGATTGAAACATACTTTTAAAAAAAGCTTTCTTTATCATTCTTGCAATTTTTTGGCTGTGTTTTTCTTTTGCAACATGGCTAATGTAGAAATGTTTACATGACTGAAACATGTATAATCTATGTCAAACTGCTTGCGTGCTCAAGGAGGGAGTAAGAGAGGGAAGGAGAGAATTTGGAATTCAAAATTTTAAAAAACAAATGTTAAAAATTTTTGTTTACATGTAATTGGGGAAAAAAAAAGAAAAAATATTCCAAATCACTAATAATGGGAGAAATACAAATTATAACTCTAGGGTTCTGGCTCACACTTTTAGAATGGCAAAGATGACAAAAAAAGAAAAGTGACAACTGTTAGAGGGACTATGGTAGGACAGGACAACACTCATAGACTGTTGAAGCGAAAGTGGGAAGTGATCCACCTTTTTGGAGAGCAATTTGGAACCACATCCCCAAAGGCACTCAATTGTGCATGCCTTTTGATCCAGTGATACCAACTCTAAGCTTATACCCCAAAGAGAGATTTTTTTAAAAGGAGAAAGAGAGAGAGAGAGAGAGAGAGAGAGAGAGAGAGAGAGAGAGAGAGAGAGA
>NW_020954723.1:25730841-25735061 GCF_900497805.2 Vombatus ursinus
AATGTTATGGAAGCACTTTTTGTTGTAGCAAAGAACTAGAAACAAAGTGGATTCTTCTCAACTGTGGAATGGCTAAACAAATTATTGTATATGAATGGGAAATTACTATACCATAAGAAATGATGAAAAGTTTAAAGTCAGAGAAGCCTAGGAAGATAGGTATGAACTCAGGCAGAATAAGCAGAACCAGAAGAAATATTTATTTATACAAATACAACATACGTCTTGAGCCCATATATCTTAATCCCTAATATTGCTCTTGAACTCTATTCTTGACTAGGATCGTCCCACAGGGGTCTTAAACTCAGCAACTCCAAAATAGAAGTCGTTAGCTTCCCCTTTAAACTCATTTCTCCTCCAAATTTCCCTGTTTCTTTTGTAGGTTATGGACCAAATTCACAATTTCAGTCATCTTCGATTCTTGCTAAGGGAGGCAGCCTTATAGAATGACTCTGGAATCCGAGAACCTAGGATCAAATCTTACCTTTGATGCTTACTCTGAATGACCTTGGGCAAGTCACTTAACCTCCTTGGGCCTCAGTTTCCTCATCTTTAAAATGCAGTGAGCAAGTGGATCAGATGGTGTCTGGGATCTAGATTTATAGTCCTATAAACTCTCCTTCAGCCTTCATAGCTATTCATTTGCCAAATCTTATCAATTCTACCTCGGCATCTCTCATATCCATCTGCTTTACTCCATTCACCTACTGTGCCAGTAGCTGCCTCAAAGGAACAAAAAGCTTTACAGACTGCTTAGAAGTTTTCAGTTTATAAATCACAAACACACTGTCTAGTATTTATTTAAGAAAGGCAACATGACATAGTGGAGGGAGAACTGCCCTTGGAACCTAGAAGGCCTGGGTTCAAGTCCCACTTCTGATAACATACTGCCTATAATGACTCTGGGCACATTATTTGACGTTCTGGTGCCAAACAGAAAAGAAGGCCACTAACCTTTATATAACTGAGTCCTGTTGATTTGCTTTAAAATGCAGTAGTGTTTTACTGTATTGTTTACTTATTTTGGTAAATATTTACCACTTACATTTTAATCTGGTCCTGCCTCACTCTGGAATGTTGTGGCAGCACACAGCCCAGTCTGACACCTCTCCTCTACACAATTCTCTAATTTTGTTTTGTTATTTTTTTAAAATTTATATAGCGTTTACCATGTGCCAGGCTCTAACCTAAGCACTTCACAAATAGTATTTCATTTGATCCTTACAACAACCCAGCAAGGTAAGTGCTACTATATCCCCATTTTACAGATGAGGAAACTGAGGCACAGAGGTTAAGTGGCTTGCCTAGGGTCACACAGCTAGGAAGTATCTGAGGCTAAATTTGAACTCAAGTCTTCTTGACTCCAGACCTGGTACTTTATTCACTGCACCACTTAGCTCCCCTACCTAGTTGCAGAGAAGAGGCTAACCTGCTTTGGTAGAGAAAGTTTCCTTACCTGGGTTCCCTATACCAGTGAAATTAAAAGTACTGTTCCTATCCCTACTTTTATCCAGAAGAGAGTTGGAAAGTGATGGATATGTTGTTCAGTCTTTTAGTCGTGCCCAACTCTTTATGACCCTGTGAACCATATCATGCCAATATTGTGGATGCAGAGATACAGACGTGTGTATATATATGCAGGTGTATATTTACATGCATGTCTGTATTTGTGTATAATATGCATGTGCTGTATGCATTGTATTTGTGTATATACATGTATGCATTATTGAGTATGCATGCATGTACATGTGTGCATGTATAGATGTGTGCATGTATGTATATTTGCATATATTATGTGTGCATTGCATTTGTGAATGTGTGGCTTGCTTGTATGTATGTGCTATACATGTTATGTGTTATACGTGTTGTGTGTATACATGTATGCATATGTACATGTATGTATGCATGTAAGCGTGCATGTGTTGTTAAGAGTGTGTTTTGTATATGCATGTGTATATGCATGTATATATGTATCTGTGATGGATATAGTGGACATCAAATATCATTTTTTAAAAAAATGAAATTGACTACATCTTAACAGATAGCAAATGAGAGGTTACTGATGGAATTGCCTTCTGTGTGCAGTCAGATCACCAACTAATTAGAACCAAGTTCCAAATCACAATCAAAGTAGAAGAAAAGCTTATAATGAGATGACACTATGAACATTAGAACAGCTTCAGTCTGACCTTTTCAGACAAGCTGTCAATGATGAACACTGGCAAATGAAAAAAGGCAAAGATTTTCTGGATTATAACCATGTTAAGTTTAACAGCAGCAAAAGTCATCCCATCACAAAAGGCTAGAAATTATCAGCCAACAAACACTTGACCTCTTTGCCAAGGGAGAGAGATGGTAGCCAAGGGATTTCAGTTCAGTTGTTTTTCAGTCCTGTTGGTCTCTTCATGCCCCATTTGGGGTTTTCTTGGCAAAGATACTGGAGTGATTTGCCTTTTCCTCTCCAGCTCATTTTACAGATGAGGAAACTGAGACAAACAAGATTAAGTGACTTGCCCAGGGTCACACAGCTAGTAAATATCTGTGGCTGGATTTGAACTCAGAAGAAAAGTCTTCCTGACTCTAGGTCTGGCAGTCTACCTACTGTGCCACCTAGCTGCCCATAGCCAAGGGATTAGACTACAAACTAATTTCAATTAATACAGTAATGTGAAAGGTTCTAGAGGACCCTCACTTTCCTAGAAACACTCCAGCAAAGTTCTAAGAATACCCACTGAAGAAATAATAATAAAGAAAATCAAAGACTATTCTAAAAGCAACATATTCTTCCATCCAGTCCAGGATTGTACATGGAGAATATCTACAGGCATTCTGCGTGGAGACAAGGCAGGGGACCATGAAGCCAGTACAAAGACCAAGGGTCTAAAGCCAGTAGGATCCTGGCTGACCCTAGACTGTCTGAGCAGCAGGGGGCAGATTTAGTCCCCATAGGTCAGTGCACAGGGGGGAACAGACTGGGCAGTAATACATACCTGGGGCCTTTCAAGAGGCCTGGAATCAGGGCTGAGGGCAGGTCAGGGCCTATTCCTAGCTACAGAATTTAGAACTTTAGCATCCAGACTGCAAAAGGGATAGGGCCAAGCAAGAATTCCTTTACTTGATCCAAGAATGCAGGAGGAAGCAATGTCACTCCCTAGCACAGAATCCCAGTCCAAAAACTGAGGCTAGAGACATGAATAAATAGAAGAAAATGTTGAGTACAATGAAGAAATACTTGGAGTTGAGAAGCCCAAGAGATTAAACCCAAAAAGATTACCTATGCAAGGACAAGTCTCAGAGAGGGATGAAAAATGACTTGGCCATGAGGACGGTAAAGGTATCTAAAAGAAATGAAGCAAGAGATGAAAAAACATTATAAGTGAAATAAAATATCTGGAGGAAATAAAAAGTGGACAGAGAATAGACTACAGATTCATGTGTAAAACACTATGGAGAGGAAAAAAATGAAAGCTTGGCCATGAAGAAGATGAGAAAATGCACCTCCTTCTCTTCCTTGGAGAAATAGAAGACTAAGTTTACAGAACATCATTTAGACTGCCAGACTTGGTTGGTGTGTACATTAGTTTTGTTATAATACCTTCTTTCTCTTCATTTTTTATTTGTTGTTACTGGGGATAGCTTGCTGGGTAGGGGAAAAGGAAAGGATCCATTTCAAGTGAAGGTGATATAAAAACAAATGATCTCAATAATTAAAAAAAAAAAAACCTTAGTTACCCAGCTGAAAATAAGGCAAGGTAAGTGAAAATGGAATGTGGTGGTCCCAAAAGAGGCATGCCATGTGGCATCTACACCCCTCCACAGCCTAAGGAGAGCCAGAGATGTAGAGAAAGGGGGCTGTTCACTTACTGATACAGGAGCATCAGCTCTACGCTGCCTGTAGATGGCAAAATAGGCAGGGAGATACCACGAAGAGTTAGTTCTAGGAATAGATCAGTCCATACTAAGGATGCTTTAGCTGTTTGCTTTGAGCCACAAATTACTAAGCATAGCAAAAGACGGACCTTTAAAGTGGTGATCCTGAATCCCAAGAAGCTCTCCCTACCCATATCAATCAGTCAATCAATAACCATTTATTAGGCAGCAAACTATGAGCCCTGGGGATACATGAGGCAAAAGACAGTTCCAGGGGCAGCTAGGTGACGCAGTGGATAGAGCACTGGCCCTAAAGTCAGGCAGACCTGAGTTCAAATCCAGCCTCAGAC
>NW_020954723.1:25735133-25756580 GCF_900497805.2 Vombatus ursinus
CAATCAAATGGGGGAGATAACATGCAAACAAGTACATACAAAGTGAACTATATACAGGTTAAATAGAAAATAATTAAAAACGGGAAAGCCCTGGAATTAAGAGGAGTTGGGGAAGGCAACTGCTTTCTTCTTTAACACATATTAATAGTAGATTCCTTAGAGGCTCAGCTCTAAGAATGTAAAAAAGGCAAGATACACCTAAAATATGCCCTGTTCTCCTCCTAAGAATTCCCTCCTAGCATAATACATATGTGTGTGTGTGTGTGTATATATATACATATATATGTAATATATATATAATATATATATATAACTTGCTAGAAAGAAATGTGAATTACAATAAATCTCCACCCTACTCCACACCAAACTAATTTATATAATATCTCATCCCCTTGGAACCTAAGGTATCAAAACCAGCAAATTTGATAAACTATCCAAGCTCATCAGCTAATTTGTTTGGGGAAGCTAGGCAGTGCAGTGGATAGAGCCAGAGTGACCCTGGAGTCAGGAAGACCTGAGTTCAAAATCAGCCTCAGATACTTACTAGCTGTGTGACTCTGGACAAGTCACTTAACCTCAATTGCTTCCACACACACAAAAAAAAGGGGAAGAAAAAAAAAGAAAAATGTTCACTCTCCCTTCCCTCTATACCACTCCAAAATGAAGAATTCTAAGAGCGGTAAATGTAGGTTCATAGAAAAAGCTATTTTTACCCTTCAAATCACACCAAATAGCTATCTATTTCATCTACTTATAATGCTCCCTAACCCTGGTTCTGAAGGACGAACGTAATCTAAGTAACAAAAAATGATTATTGTCTGTTCTTCGCAGCTTTAGGAATGATTGGGCTTGTAAGTCCCCAGTTAACAGACCTCTTGCTCTGGGCTATCCACTATGAGGAGGAACCAGGTGTGCGGCTGGAAGCCTGTAGGAGCATCATTGCCCTTCAACTTCAGGGAGACAAAATCCGAGACACCTTCCTAGATGTGCTCCTCCTAGAGAGCCATGAGGCTGTTCTTAGGTAAGTCCCCTAGGACAAAGATATAGAGTTGGATGGGGGAGGGGAAGAATGTATATAGTACCTACTATGTGCTAGGCACTGTGCTTAGTATTTTATAAATATTATCTTGTTTGATCCTCACAACAACCCTGAGAAGTAAGTGCTATTATTATCTCCATTTTGCAGAGAAGGAAATTGAGGCAAACAGGTGAAGTGAAATGCCCTGGGTCACACAGCTAGTAAACGTTTGAGACTGCATTTGAACTCAGGCCTTCCTGACTCCAGGCCCAGCACTCTATCCACTAATAATAGCTAACATTTATATAGTGCCAACTATGTACCAGGCACTGTTCTAAGCACTTTACATGTCATTTGCTCCTCCCAATAACCCTGGGAGGTAGGTGCTATTATTATCCCTGTTTTACATATGAGGAAACTGAGGCAAACAGAGGTTGTGATTTGCCCCAGGGTCACACAGATATTAAGTGTTTGAGGCTGGATTTGAACCTAGGTCTTCCTGACTCTAGGCACGGCACTCAAAAACCATCTAATCTGGGGCAGTGAGGTGGGGCAGTAAGGTGGCACAGTGGACAGAGCACCGGTTCTGGACTCAGGAGGACTTGAGTTCAAATCTGGCCTCAGACACATGACACTTACTAGCTGTGTGACTCTGGGCAAGTCACGTAACCCCACTTGCCTCACATAATAACAAACCAAAAAACACAACATCTAACTCCTCATTTTTAAGCTGAAGAAACAGAAGCCTAGGGAGATTAAGAGACTTGTCTAAGGTCACAAAGGTAAGTGTCAGAGGTAGGATTTGAATCCTGAGCTTCTGACTTCAGGATTAGTGCTCTTTCTACCATACCATGCTGGCTCCTATAACTCTCAGAGCCTACCCACGGCATCATAAAGTATGTGCTCTCTAACTTCCCTGATACCTCGTTCAAAGGACATCCAGAGCCTCACTTTGTAGAATGTTCCTTTCCTTCCTAGACTGTTTAATTAAGAGTATAGGCATTGGCCCACCCTTTGCCAGATCACTGAATCCACCAGAGACTGATATGGCTGGACTCAAGGACACTGGTCACTCAGGTAACTTCACCATCAGGCCGGGAGGCAGGCCCTCTTCCTCTGCTCAGTGTTGCCTCTCTTACCTAATTAAGTACCAGTGGTATCATGAACTGAGACGAGGGCACACCACATACCATTCCTACACAATTGGCTTTTTCCCCCTAGAGATTCACAAGTCTCTCTCCTATAAGGTCTCCTATTGTCTCCTCCTTAGGGAACTGAATGATGCAATGAAGACTCTTCACTTACAAGATGAAGGAAACCAGGAGATGCTTCAAGAGATAAAGCAAAAGGTAGACCTGTGGAGGCTGTGCTCACGGCCGGAAACTGGGTTTCCAAGGTCCCTTGGATTCTCTTTAGCAGATGGGTACACTTACACACCTACACAGAGTACACACGTGGCTTATGTGCACCCCTTTCCCAATCTTAATTCTAGTGCCTCCTTCTATACGTCCACTTTATCCCGTATATAGCTTGTCTGAACACAGCTGTTTGCATGTTGTATCTCCCATTAGATGATGAGCTCCTTGAGGGCAGGGACTGCCTTTTGTCCTTTCTATCCCCAGCATTTGGCATAATGCCTGGCACACAGTAGTCACTTAATGTTTACCAATTTACACAGACATAAATATATATACATACATGCACACATATACATGTGTATGTGTTTATATATAAATACAGAATATAGAAATATGGAAACCCATGGCTTATGTCCATACTTCTCCCCACTTACACACAGATATAACAAATGTCCTGGGCTACAAAAAAATTTGTCTACAACTAGATGAATTTCTAGAAAGTAATCCTGACATCTAGATTTTCAGTGATTAGTTGTTCAAAAATGGCATCCTTTTTTTTTTTTTAATTTTTTAAGGCAATTGGGATTGACTTGCCCAGGGTCACACAGCTAGTAAGTGTCTGAAGCTGGGTTTGAACTCCAGTTCTCCTTACTCTAGGACCTGTGCTCCATCCACTGTACTACCTAGCTGCCCCTCATGCTTATTTTTTTTTTTTTAAGTTTAGTTGCAAAATCAGTAAAAAGGCAGCTAGATGATATAATGGATGGAGAGCTGGGCCTACAGTCAGGAAGACCTCAGTTCAAAGTTAGCCTCACTTACTAGGTAATAATACCTAGTAATATGTTACTAGGTAATATGAATAGTGATATGACCCTGGGCATATAACTTAACCTCTGCCTGTTCTCTTATCTGGTCATGAGAGCCTGCCCTTTGTGTGAGGAGAGAGATAAGGACACATATAGTAGAGAGCTCCAAAATTATCCTCCTTAAGAAAAATGTGCATATATTTTTATATACATATATATCTTACATTTATTGCTTTGATATAATGTATATTATATACACATATATATGCATATAATAACATTTTATATCACCTTTTCAATCAAAGTCAAAGGACTTAGAGCTAGTTCCATTCTTTTGTTTTATAGATGAGGAAACTGAAACCCAGAGAGGATGTGACATCCAGGGTCACATGGCTATTAAATAGCAGACCCAGGATTCAAACCTAGGTCCCCAAATCTAGTGCTCTTTCCACACTGCCCCCTGAATACCCTTTCCAAGTAAGTACAGAATAGTCAACACTGAACAAGCAACTGGAAGAGGTACAAAGTTTAAATAAGACACCATGTCCTGTCCTTAAGCCTAGAATCTAATAGAAGAATAAGACTCCAACAGATAGCTATAATAGATAATATTGTATAATAAACCCATTAGAGAGTTAACAAAATAAAGTGCTAAGCGAAATCCGAAGTGAGAAAGTCATGATCAAGTAGGGGAACTAGGGAAGACTTCTTAGAGAACTGGGTATTTTAATTGGACTTTATAGGATAAATAAGTGTTCAAATGGGAAAAGAGAAAGGAGTGCATTTCATGCATAGGATACAACCTGAGCATTGGCAGAGGGGTATTAGAGTGGAGTAGGTGTGCTCTGAGAGTGTGTGTGAGTGTGTGTGTGTGTGTGTGTCTGGGTGAAGGGGACAGGGGGTATACACAAAGAACTGTGAAGTTTGGCTGGAGGATCAAGCACAGGAAGAGGTGTTTGCTGCAAGGCTGGAAAGATAAGGAGGTCACGAATACCTGATAGGGGAGTTTTAAATTTTACCTTGTAGGCAATAGGGAGCTACTGGAAATTTCTGATTAGAGTGACATCATCAGATTTTAGAAAAATGATTCTAGCAGTAATATAAAATATAGATTGGGGGAGGGGAAGACTGTGGAGGCCTTTAAGGAGGTTATGGTAGTAGTCTAGGCCAGTATTTCTCCAAGTGGGGTCAGGGGATCCCTGGAGTCCACAAGATCCTTCCAGGGGGTCTATGAAGTCAATACTATTTTCATAATACTAAGATGCTTTCATTTCTCATGATAAATAATCCATAGCTATAACCCAAATAAACAGAACTCTTTGGGGGGGGGGTGTCCTTAATTTTTAAGAATATAAACAAGTCCTGAAACAAAAAGTTTGAGAAGCGTTGGTTTAGGCAAACAGTAATAAAAGTCTACAGTAGGGTGGTAGCAATGAGAATAGAGAAAAGCAGATGAGGAGAGATGTTGTAGAAAGGACAGAAGTAAGAGAAAAAAATCAAAGATAACTTAAGGTTATGAACAGGCAAGAGTATGCAAATTGATGATGATGCCACAGAAATAAAAGGTGAAGCCAAAGAGGTTTGGAAGGTTTAGGAGGAAAGATAATGAATGAGGTTTGATTTTTAACATATTGAGTTTATTAAAATTCAATGGGCAAAAGGACCATAAAAACAGAGATGCCCTTTAGATAAGGGTCTGCAGACTTATGAAAAATGCTATTTACCTCCAGAGAAAGAACTGATGGAGTCTGAATGCAGATCAAATGCAGATACTATTTTTCACTTTTTTTTGGTGCATTTTTTTTCCTCTGAGTCTATCTCTTCCTTTACCACATGAAAAATTTAGAACTCAAATTTTTTTTTTTGGTCTAGGCAACAGGATTAAGTACTTGCCCAGAGTCACACAACTAGGAAGTATTATGTGTCTGAGGCCACATTTGACCTCAGGTCCTCCTGACTCCAGGGCTGGTGCTCTATCCACTGTACCACCAAGCTGCCCCAGAACTCAAAATTTTTTTAAAAAGAATGTTAAAAACTGTCTTTACATGGAATTAGGGAAAAATAAAATATTACTTAAAAAAAAAAAGATACAAGTCTGCAGCTCTGAAAGAAATTCAGGTCTGAAGATAAAGATATTGGAGCTATCCTTGTCGAGATGGCAGCTGAAGCTGTGGGACAGAAGGAGACTGTTAAGTAAAGAGAGAAGAGATGGAGAACAAAGACAAATCTTGGAGAACATTCAGATGAGGGTGTTTCCAAGTAAATGAGGAGCCAGGAAGAGAAAATGGAATGAGGACCATAATGCTAATGCTCAAGAGACAGCATGATATAGCAAAGAGATGGCTAGTCTTGCAGTCAGGGAGACCTGAGTTCAAAGCCCACCTCTTCAGAATACAAAAATATCAAATATTTTTAAAAGGCCTAGCTCTGACACCGATTAGCCATATGGCAAATGTGCAAATCACTTAAGGTCTCAGTGCCCTGGGCCAGTTCTCTAAGTTACAAACAAGCTGCAGATCTTTATGGACCTAAGGAGTTTCTACATTGAGAGTTGCCCCATACCAGTGAAATCACAGGTCCAAACCAAAACAAAAGCTATTTTTGTATGCTTGTAAAGGGTCTTACATACTTTATCCCATTTAATCCTCTCTACAGCCCCGTCAGATAGATAGTATAGTATAATATAGTATAAGGATCAGAGAAACAAAAGTAGTCTGTCCAATATCACATAGTAAATGGAGTCAGATTTGAACAGGAATCTTCTGACTCCAAGTCCACAGCTCTTTCCACGATGAGATTCTAGCCTTTTATCTCTTTGCTCTATTCACAGAATCATCAATCTAAGGATGGAAGAGATCTATAAGGCCATCTAGTCCAATCCTCTCATTTTAGAATTGGGGAACTGAGATCCTGAGAGAAGTTAACTGAACCCTTGCTACTTTTCCAGTCTTCTTAGACCTGAGTCACCCTCCACACATTCTGTGGTTCAGAGGCACTGGCGTTTCTCCTACTTGGTATCTCATCATCTGCTGAGGACATTTTCACCCCCTCTCTCTGCTACTCTCTGCCTACTACCTTCGTTGGCTTCTTTCAAGTCACAACTAAAGTGTCTCCAACTGCAAGAAACCTTTCCCATTTCTCCTTAATCTTAGTGCCTTCCCTCTGACTCAACCCTGGATTTGCGGGTCAGGAGAAGGGAATAAACATTTATATAACACCTACTTTGTGCCAGGCACTGTGCTAAGCATTTTACAAATAGTATTTCATGTGAGCCCACAGTTGAGGAAACTGAAGCAGAGTTAAAAGTGACTTGCCCAGGGTTCCATAGCTAGTAAGTGTCAGAGGCTAAATTTGAACTCAGGTCTTCCTGTCTCCAAATCTTATTCATCTTGTAAATAGCTTGTTCGTAGATGATTTTTTTTTATGTCTCCACCATTAGACTTGTCTTAAGAGTACGGCCTGTTGTTTTTTTTTGTTGTTTTTTTTTGTTTTGTCTTTGCCTTTCTTTGTATCCCTAGCACTTAGAATAATGCTTGGCACACAGAAGGCACTTAATAAATGCTCATTGACTGCTTAACTTGCCCAAGGACACACTAATAGTTTACTGAGCTTGTCTTCAAATCCAAAGTCCTCTGACTCCAAATGTTACATTTTCTATGGTGCCTCTCTTGTCCCATGTCATAGGGTTGGCATTACTTAGCTTTCAGAGGTGTGGCTGGAATAAATCAAAACTGAAGATATAAAAGCAATCTGAAAAGTTAAAATCACCTATCACAGTGCCTTGCAAAGAAAGCACTTAATAAATTTATTGGATTTTAATTTTTAAAAGCTTTACAAATGCAAAGTTTTTATTATTTTACATAACTCCCAGGAATTAGGACTATCCAATAACCTAGCATATTTGTTTCTGACAGTTAGTTTTTATATACATATAAAAGTATAAAACCAAAATAAAATTTTTTCATTAGTAATCCTGAAAAAATATCCAACCAGTTTAAGAGTTCGTTAAATTCCTTCAGATGGTTAGATTTAGTAGTCATTCTGACCTAACTTCCCTTAGGCTAAAGATTCCCCACCCCTGCCTTAGAACCAATTACTGTTGCAGGAACTAAACTGATTTGGTACCTACAGACCTAGCTGTGAGTATGTCCCAGAATAGGTCATCCAACATTTCAGTAAGGCAGCTAGGTGATGCAACAGCTAGAGCTCTGAGCCGGAAATCAGGAAGACTAGAGTCCAAATGTGGCCTCAAACCGTGGGCATGTCCCTACCTCCGAGTTATTGTAAAGATCAAATAATATTCATAAGGCCCTTAGTATAGTACTTGGCATATAGTAGGTACTTAATAAATGCTTATTCCCTTCCCCTTAATGCCAAGATGCTTTCTTCCTTCCTCAACAAACCACTCTCCCCAACTACATTTTACATCTTTAATATGCTACCCAATCATAGGTTATCAATAACAGGAAGCTAAAAAAGGAGTCCAACTTACCCTACCTATCTTTAATTGCAAAGAGGAAGGAAAAAGCAATGAGAAGGATTTGGTGGGGTGAAATGTGAAAGGGAGTTGGGGAAGTGGGAGGTTATTTAAAAAAAGAGAAAGGAGTATTCCAGGGGTGCAAAAGATCCTGCCTTATGCTACTTTCTCTGATTAAACAACTCATTTTACTATGATTAAGCACTAGGATATCTAAACCTTTGCATTTTCTTTCAGTGCACATTCTCAGACAACAGGGGTCATTTTCCTCCCTGGGCTTGGACCAAAGCTAGTTTGCTCCTGTAAACTCCCAAGCAATCGTCCAGGCTGCCAAATGCATGCATCTTTTTAAGTAAAACATGCACATTAATGCCTCACTCTTAAATTAAAAAAAAAAAAAAAAAAAACAAACCCAACCTCATGCACAGGTCTATGTGTGAATTTCTGGGTTACTTTTGGCTCTGTAGGGACAATATGCCTCTCTAATCCCAGGGCAACAGATCCCCTCTGACTAGTCTGAGTGCCACAAACACTCATGAATTTCTTTCCTGATAGTGGGATCAAGAGCTCCCAACACAACATGACCTGAGAGTGGTGGGTCTAAGTATTTATTGTACTTGAAAATCTCTTTTGGTGGGGCAGTTAGGTGGCACAGTGGATAGAGCAGGACCCGAGTTCAAATACCGCCTCAGACCAACCGACACTGACTAGCTGTGTGACCCTGGGCAAGTCACTTAACCCCCAATTGCCTAAAAAATAAGAAAATCTCTTTTGGCAAATAGATGACACTTGAGCTTAATGTACTATTCTTATACAGTTCATTCTATACATGCAACTCCCATACCTCCCATATCATCTTCCTCCCTGATGTTTTTCCAAAACAGTCCCCAGCTCTAAAATTCACTTAAATATGGACCTTCATATTCCCATGACTAGATAATCAAGCACTGGGTTTAGGTTTTTCCATAACTGTCTAAATGCCCTCTACAGTCTAGTATAGGTATTTTAGCTTCATTACTTTCTGCCTAGATTTCTGAACTAAATCAGAAAAACTTGATCATCAATAAAATACTGAAGATTGAGAAAATTGCTGAAACTATTCGGCAGGAAGCAAGATTTATCTGTCTCAGCCATCCCAGAAGTGATAAACCTTCAACACAACTTGTAGACTTTTTCCAAGATGCTTTTAAAGGTAAGTTTCACAGTGTTTAAATCATGTCTATCAGTGTCATTGACACATATTTTTAAAAGCTCCTGAATTGGCTGGTACTTTTCTGGGTATTGCTTACTCTACAGATCATATTCCCTTCCTCCCCACACCACCATTCTCCCATTTAAAGTCTCCCTATTGTTTTCTGTTTCCAATAGGCTACTAACTATGAGGGGTGGGGAACCTGCGGCCCGCAGGCCACATGTGGCCCTCTAGGTCCTCAAGTGTGGCCCTGAGTTTGGATTCAGACAAAGGGCCGTACAGGGCCACATGTGGCCTGGGGGCGACAGCTTCCCCATCCCTGAAGTCCATAACACTGTAAAACTAGAGTTCATGTAGCCCAACTTTTCCTCTTCCATTTTAGTTTCATTATTTAGATGAGAAAACTAAAGCCCAGATAACAAATGACTTGGCCAAGGTGATTCCGACCAATAGCAGAAGGGCAAATTCAACCTAGGTCCTCTGACTTCCAATGTAATACTTTCCACTAACTACACTATGGAACTGAACTTATTGGTTACTTCCTCTACGTGGTACGTCCCAGGAGTGGTAGAAGACAGGGTCTTTGTAATGTAGTGCTTATAAAAGAGGGATATGTATTGCTATTAAAAAAAAATGCATTTGCCAGATATATGACCTGGAGTTGATGAGGCTGAAGCTTCATTCAGATATCTACCTGATAGTTCATCCTTTATGGAACTAAATCCTAAACAAAATATTTATAGTAAAATCAATCATAAGAATGTTTACTGCAGATTACAGCAACATCACAACATTCATAAAGTTGAAAGGTAAATGAAAAAACAAGCTCCAATAGCCAATCTAACATCCTAATTAAGGGAAAGATAAGCACCTGATAAATTTGGGCACTTGAACTCACTGTCATGTTTCTTAATCTCAGTCCCAGCCAGAGTAAAGCACAAGGCTAGAGGAAAAAAAAAACTAACTCTATAAAACTATAGTGGGTATTGTATTTCTTGCATTGTCAGTGAGTAAGGGAGAGGGTAGAGGAATGAAAGAATTTGGAACTGAAAATAAAACTTTTAAAAAGAGGAGGCAGATTTGGAACTGAAAATTAAAAAAAAAATTTTTAAATTAACAGAAAGAAAAAACTGATGGGCATACTACAAAGACAATAATACTGCCTGGAGGGCAAAGTTCCCTTAAGTATAGAGAATTGATTTTAATGAATGGAATTTCAAGTTCTCAACTATTTGTAAATGAAATGGGCAAGTGCTCCCCCCAAAAAATATTCTCCTAGTTCTAATGACTGAGAGGCACCCAGCCAGTCCTACCCCACAGATACTTCCTCTAGCTGCTACTTTAGACTTATCTTCTTTCCCAAACCCATCTAACATAACTTAATATGCCCAAATCTGTTGGCATTTTAATGAATTCTGAATCTTTCATACATAATCCTCACCCTCAAACAGAATCCTACCCCTCACTTTCTGAAATAGAAGCTAAATAGACTCTTCCTAAGAAGGCAGGGATCAAGTCTTACTCAGATTTTCAATTTACCCCAGCCAAGCACAGAATTCTTCATAAGAGTCTTACTTAATACCTATTCAATGAAAATAAAGTTTATTCAAATTCTAAATCAGACAGACTGTGCTGGTCCTGCAAACTTGCATTAAATAGCAAGTGTGCCAAATGCAGAGATAGGTCAGGCTTGCTTCTACAGATGGGGTTTCTTTTCTTTATGTACCTAGATCCTGATGTCCCTTTCACTCTGACACCTTCTGATATCTGTAACTTGGAAAAAGCCTTAGAGGTATGTATGAGCACAGTTAGAGGATTACCAAGGGAAGACATCTCAATAAGGCAGTAAAAACAAAAACACATCTTTATTTTTACTTCTACTCAACAAAAAATTACTATGGGGTCAGAGGTTTCTTGGTGATCAGCAGTCCCTTTTCAAATAACATGGTCACTAAGGAAATCTGGTCCTTGCTATTATCACAAGGCAAGTCTCCCACCTGCACAAAACCTGGGTAGGAACTGAACAAGTACTCGATGCCATCAGTGTACTGGGAGTCAATCTCCAGGTACTTGGGCTCCCCCTGATGATAGACTCGAGAATTTTCCACGGTGTAGTACAAGACGACACTGTCATCCTCACTCACTAAGCGAGTCAAACCATGCCGAAGCAGGCGGACCTGGGTCTCAGTGGTAATTTTTGCCCCCACATTCCAAGCCTCCCCAGCCTCCCACCGAACAGGCAGCCCATGCACACTCAGTGCCCGCTCCTTCTCTGACAGCACCGGAGGCAGACAGTCGTGGAGGAAGCCCTTGGCTCTCTGGTCGGCCACAGCATCTACAGGTGCATACTGTGCCATGCGGGCAAGCAATCTCTGCACCTTCTCCAGGAAAGGACCTCGACGAGGGTCCCCAGATTCTGAATGCTGAACCCCCATGTAATCGAGGTAGTCCCTAGGTAGACCCCTGCGGAATTCCACGTCCTCCTCCACGGCAGCTTGCAAAGCCGCTGGCAGCAGGGGTTCCAGCAGGTCCCCCCAAGAATTGCGCTGGAAGGTAGACAGAGTGAGGTGCAGAGAGTGCACCCCAGGCTCACACTCAGCCTGGTGGATAAAGCCCCGGGGGAAATAGAGCAGATCCCCGGGCTCCAACACCTCTTGCAGCACGGGTTTTCCCAAGCCCTGGGGTCCAAAGTTAGGGCTGGAAAACTGGGGAAGTTCTTCCGCCTGCTCCCGGGGCTTGTAGACCCGCCAGAGTTTCCTCCCCTCCAGCTGCAGGACGAAGGCTTCGATGTCATCGTAGTGAGGGGCGAAGCCCTGGGAGCCCGGGGGAGTGAGGTAGGCATTGGCGCCCACCATGCTGCTGAAGTGCTCCTGGAGCACCGACAGCACCTGCCACACGACAGCAGAGAAGGCCTGCGGGCACAGCAGGCGCAGGGAGCAGCCGTCTCGGTACAGAGACCACGCGGTGGCCGGCAGAGCCCGCCCAGGCGGGTTCAGGGTCTCGCGCTGGCCCTTGCGGTAGCGCGCGGCGTCCAGGTGTAGTCCGAACTGCACGTCCTCCCCGCGCAGCACCGCGTCCAGCTCAGCCGTGGAGAACAGGCCCCGGTAGTAATCCGGGTTGCCCCGCCGCACCAGCACCGCGTCCTTCTCCCACATCCAGCTGAAGAAATGATCTACGGGCAGCGGTGCGATCAACCACTCGAAGAGACGGGCAGCCCGACGTTTGCTGTGCGGAATCTGGCCCAGCTCCTGGAGAACCTGCTGCAGGGAGGGTGCACCGGACCCCGCCCCGCAGCTGTTTTGCCCCTCTACCAGCTCTACTTTCGCCCCTTCTTCCACCTTCCTCTTCTCTCCCACCGCAGTCCTCTGGGGCTCCGCCTTATCTCTCTTAACTTTCTTAGGCTTTTGGTTCAGGCTCAGTTTTTCTACCGCAAAGGTCGGGGTTGGGGATAGAGCCCTTTCGGGTTCCGCTGTCTGTCTCTTAATTTCCTGCTTCTTCTTCACTTCCCTCTCCTCTTCTACCCGCGCCGTCGGGGGTGGGACCCTTTCGGGCCCTGCTGCCTGTTTCTTGACTTTCTTCTTCCTTGGGCCCGCGCTCAGTTTTTCTACTGCCCCAGGAGACTGTTCCACCACCCTCTTCTCTCCTCCCGGAGCCGTCCGGGGAAGGACCCGTTCGGGTTCTGATGCCTCTGTCTTGACTTTCTGCTTCCTTGGACCCTCGCTCAGTTTTTCTACTGCCCCTGGACACTGTTCCACCTTCCCCTCCTCTCCTCCCGGAGCCGTCGAGGGCAAAGCCCTTTTCTTCTTGACTTTCTGTTTCCTTGGGACCCCGCTCTGTTTCTCTACTACTGAAGGAGATAGCCCCGCCTCCCTCTCCTCTCCCACCGCAACCGACGGGGTCCGAGGCAGGGCACTTTCGGGCTCCGCCGTCTGTCTCTTGGATTTCTGATTCCTTGAAGCCCCACTCCGCTTCTCTCCTGCCGCAGGTGCAGAAAGCGGTTCCACCTCCCTCTCCTCTCCTGCCCCACCCGTCGGAGGCAGGACCCTTTCGGGCTCCGCGGGCTCATTCTGGGTTTTCTGCTTCCTTGGGCCCCGGCTCCGTTTCTCTACTTCGGCTGCAGGCGGACTGGACTGCGGAGCTCCTGCCTCGGGTTCCCCTTCCAGTTTCAAGCCATTATCTTTTTTTGGCAGAGGCTCGGGTCCCTCTAGCCCTACCTGGGAGCATGCCTTAGTGAGGCTCACCTTTTTCTTCCCCTTATGCTGCTTCTTGATGTCTTTGGACAGAGACAGGAGGTGTCCTTTTCTCGGCTTCTGCAGTTGCCGCGGTTTTTCTTTCTGAATGATGCCGGCGCGCTCCTGCAAGCGGTAGATGGCTAAAGCAGATACACGTGTGCCGTCCATGTTGGGGACTGTTTAAAAAAAAGTGTAGCTGCCGGGGCTCCTCCTCTTCCGGCTGGGCTTCCAGCCGCGGTCCTGAAAAAGCAGTCCCGGAAGTTCCGCAAGTGACGCAGCACGCCGGGCCGGGCGGGGCCTTCCAAGGAGCTCGGCCGGCTCAGCGCCCCCTGTGCTCCCCTCCCCCCTGTGCTCCCCTCCCCCCGTGCTCCCCTCCCCCCTGTGCTCCCCTCCCCCCTGTGCTCCCCTCCCCCCTGTGCTCCCCTCCCTAGAAGGTCTCTAGGCTCCAGGGTTTGCGGGGGCGGGGTCTCTCTTGCTGGGGCGGTCCTCTCCTTTAGTTCCTGACCCCAGGGGCGAAGGTTAAAATGCTTTAAAGCAGTGGTTCTCCTAGTGCAGTCAGTACACCCTGAGGTCAAAACTATTTTCACAATAATATTAAGACATTATTTGCCTATTAAAATAGTCCTCCCCTTTTCAACTATAAACCTGGGAGAGGCTGGATTTTCACGTTTCGTAGCGCAACAGATAAGAGTGCAGAAGCTGATAGGAGAATCCATCACGCCATAAATTAGAAATTTGCAAAAATATGTGAAAGTGCCATTCAATTTTTGTTGCTTGGGAAAATATAGTTATTTTTCGTTCAACATGTTCATGTTAATATGTAATGGATTTATTATAGTTATTTTTCAATTAAATTTTTTTTTAATTATCTATTTTAATTTCTAATGCGCTGTCTCGATATAACCCACATAAACAAAAGCTCTTTGGGGTCCTCAATAGTTGTTAAGACTGTAAGGGGATCCTCACACCAAAAAGTCTGAGAACCTCTGATTTAAACTAATGTGTAACTAGAGTACCAGCCCAAATCGTAAGTATTTATTGCCCAGGTGTAATTGCCGTAAAATTGCAAACACGTGCAATTTTAAAGTTCACTTGTCCTGGAACTGTGAAAGAAAGGACTATGACTTTCTCTTCTTCCTCTCCATCTCCTCCCTTCTCCCTTCCCCTCCTCTTTCCCCCCTCTTCCCTTACCGTCCTCCTTCCTCTTTTCCCTCTCCTCCTCTCTCCCTTTCCCTCCTTCTTTCTCCTTTCCCCGTCTTCCCTTCTGTCTTCTTCCTCCTTCCTTTTCTTCCTCCTCTTTTTCTCCTCCCTCTCCTCTTTTCCCTTCCCTTTACTCCCTCTCCCCTTCCTCTTTTTACTCCTCCTTTCCCCCTCCTCTCTCCTTTCTTCCCCTTCCTCCCCATCCCCTTCCATCCCTCCCCCAACACCCGAGAAACGCTCCTGCTCTGGATTCCCCAGCTCCGTTTGCTGTGTACTTGCCCACTCGATGGGGGGGACGGGGTTAGTGGTGGAGTATATCTCTGAACACGGGTATCAGAAGAAATGAAGTGGGAAGGAGGGAGGTGGAGTGAAGCCTAGCCGCAAAGTTGTCCTGGGAGCTTTTCTCACTCTGGGATGGGCAGAGCAGGGGAAATCGTGCCCCCCCCCCTTTCACTACCAACCACAGTGGTGGTATTTATATATGCCAGACTATATGCTGCTAAGTAGAAATACCACCCTCCTAAAAGTACTGCCTTCTTTTTTTTTTTTTTTTGAGATTTATTTTATTTTTTCAATGAACATAATCTTTTTTCTCTCCCTCTCATCCTCCCTCACTCCTTGGGAAAAACAAAATCTTCGTAAGGAATATTCAGAGTCAGACAAAACAAATTCCTGCATTGGCCATGTCCAAAATTCTGGTCTTGTTCTATTAGCCCATCACGACTGTCAGGAAGTGGGTAGCCAGCTCCATCACTGGTCCTCTGGAATAAGGGTTGGTCCTTGAATTGATCAGAGTTCTTAAGTATATGAAGCTTACATGCTAAGGAACTGTGTATTAGGCACAATACGGTGTCCTAAAGAAGTAAAGCATCTCATTTGTGCAAGAAACAAGAATGAAGAATAAAAAGAAATATGGGAAGTTACATGAATTGATGCAAAGTGGAATTAAAACCAGGAGATAGATAGATTTGCACATGTGTAGCTAGGTGGCACAATGAATAAAGTGCTGAGCCTGGAGTCAGAGAGGGCTGACCTTGGGCAAGTCACTTCTTTCTGCCTGAGTTTTCTCAGCCCTAACAATGGGGATAATAGCCCCTACCTCCCAGGGTTGTTGCCGGGATCAAATGAGATGTTTATAAAGTGCTTAGCACAGTGCTTATTAAATACTTGTTCCTCCCAATATATAAAACATATACAATGTAAATGGAAAGAACAGTAACAACAACAAAAAGAGATAATTATGATGACCAACTTTGTCCCCAAGGAAGAGATGAAAAAATGCACTGCCCTCCTTTTTTGGCAGAGGTGGGGGAATATGGGTGTGGAACATTGCATATACAGTCAGACTTGGTTGATCTGTTTAGTTTTGCTGAACTACTTTGTTTTTCCTCTTTTTTATCCTTTGTTACAAAGGGTGTCTCACTCAGGGAAATGAGGAGGGATATTTTTGGAAATGAAAAGCCAATGTTAAAACAAAAGTTTGTGGGTTTTTTTTATCTTTTGGGGTTTTTTGTTTGTTTGTTTGTTTGTTTTTTTAAGTAGTGAGCAAGTCATCCTTTCCCTCTGGGAGTTTTCAAAAAAGAATTGTTTTCTATGTTCATGTGCAAGTTTCACAGGGACCTGAGACATGCGTTTCTGAATGGTAAGTTTGAGAACACTCAACTGGGTTGAAGGAAGACTTTGTTCTTTTCACATCCTCTACAGACATCTCCTCCCAGCCTTTCCTGTGACCTCATCCTTTCCATATATCTCTGTCTTAGAATTTCCCTTGTGATAGGGAGTGGCTTTTTGAAGGCTGACCATCTCTAATTCCATGTCTTTTCCTGTGGCAGCTCTTAATTCTTTCTACAAAAGCAATTCCATTGTCCATAACTACTCAGTTCCCTTTACACTGTTCAGAGTTTACCTCCTGGTCCTTTTAGAGATGACATCGAGCAAAGCCAAAAGAGGTTCAGATTAAAGATTGTTACAAATTAAGATCAAACAAAGATTATTTAAGTTGGTTATGAGAAGGTTGAATTATTCTAGGTGAAAACTGCCATGGAGGAGACAATAAGCAAAACAGACATTATGCATTGATCGACTAGATAGGATTTTACTTAACAGCAGAAAAGCTTCCTACGCTCCTCCCCATTCTGCCTGACTTAAATCCAATTTATGTACAAGTCAAGACATCAGCCTGTGATATCATTGGTCCTCTTGGAAAACAACCCTACCTGTTTTTGTCGTTAAGTTGTGACTGTATTGGGGGTTTTCTTGGCAAAGATAACTAGAGTGTTTTGCCATTTCTTTCTCCAGCTCTTCTTACAGATGAAGAAACTGAGGCAAACAGGATTAAGTGACTTATCCAGGGTCACACGGCTAGTAAGCCCTCCAGGCCCTAGATTCAAATCCTACTTCTGCCACTTACAAGTGTGCTCTTGGCCAGGTCAATGAATCTTTCTGAGTTTGTTTTCTCATCAGTAAGATGAGAAGATCTCTAAATTCCCTTCCATCTTTAAATCCACAAACAACTGAATGCTAAAGATGACAACTTTCCCAAGGATATTTGTATTTCTAATAAAGAAGGCAATGTTCAACTCGAAAGAAGGAATCTCTAATGGAGGAATTTCAGTCAATGTTATATAGATGGGGACCTTTAGGGGGCAGGAGGACAGAGGAATTTTCTTAACTTCCCCCAAAGCTCATCATGTCAACTTATGCCTGAGTGGACACATTTTACCAGTTAGGCCTGACAGATCCCCAGGATACAAAACCTTCAGGCACAGTTTTCAATGGTTCTCTTCTCCCTTGTTGTTCCTTCCCCTCAATTCTAAAAGACATAAAGTACAGTTTATCCAGCTGCTAGGTGGTGCAGTAGATAGAGCACTAGGCCTGGAGTCAGGAAAGCTCCCTGAGTTCAAATCTGACCCCAGACAGTTACTAGCTGTATGACTCTGGGCAAGTTGCTTAACCTCTTTGCCTCAGTTTCTTCATCTGTAAAATGAGCTGGAGAAGGAAATGGTAAGCCACTCTAGTATCTTTGCCAAGAAAACCCCAAATGGGGTCACGAAGAGTCAGACACAACTGAAACAACTGAACGATAACAAGTTTTTCTGAAAGCCACTAGGCCGGTGTCTAATTGTTTTGTAAGGTGGTCTGGTTTCTGTATTTGGTTTCAGTCCCTGGTAAAGGTCAAACCTAGCCCCAGGTATTTATCCTGACTCCCCCTTCCAGTAGAGTGTTATCAACTTCTCCAAGGAGTAGGCAGATAAGACTTTCTTTTGGACCTTTTACACGAGTCATCTTATTGTCTTAATTTTTTTCAGCGTTTGCATTCATGTGTCAATATTTCTGTTGTAGCCTGTGCGGTCACCTACACCAAATGCCTTCCGCAGGAGTCCCATCTTTGATCAGAAGAGTCCTGAAAAAGTAAAACTCAATAAACATCTAACAACCATCAGGGAAAAAAGAATTTCTTTGGGACCATTTAGTGAGGCCCAATGCTTACCTAAAACTGAATAAAAGCCAAGAAAAGAAAAGAAAAAAAAGACCTTTCTATCATCTCCCAGTTGAAGAAAAAAAATCCCTTCATCCCATCAAGAAGAAGTATGGCTATACATAGACAACCAATAGGTAGCTTTGTTGTCAAAAGACTCTATCTTACCATTCTGTATTATTTGTTTGATCAGTATGTCTATAAACTGGATGCTGAAGAGGAACTGGATTAATTTCTTAATTTAAGTCATTGAACTGAAGAAGAGTGGTTGATCCAACTCATTGTCTCCCCTCCAGAGGTCTCTAGTTCACTAGAACTAAAAATAAATAGAGCTTTGGCATGTTCTGCACAATGCACAGGAGGTCTTTTGAGGCATGGCCTAGAGTTCCTTTCCCCAGACCAAGAATCAGCTCTGATGAATTTTTATCAACAGGTTTGGGAAAGGGCAAATTTAGTAGCTTCTACCCACTAATCAAAGTTGGGGGAGAGGGTGGGGTGTGTTCCTGAAATCCATCACAAATCCTAACTGGCTAAATCATGTTTTCTCCTTTGTGGATGGGAGGGAGTAACTACTTTTAAATCCCTAGTATATACCTCAAATATTCCACAAAACAGATTAGCAATGATTCTCTTGATACTGTAGCTCTAAAATGCTTAATGACCTCTAAAAGAGTTAGGCTTCTGACAGTACCAGAATTCTGTCATTCATTCAACAGAACAAGTTTGACAATCATATCAACATGATGTGATGTTCAACATGTTCAAATGTTCAACAAACATTAAGCACCTACTGTATGCAAAATGAGGGGGCTATGAAGATAGATAAACTAGCTCCTGCCCTCGGAAACTCTTGGGGGAGCTCATAAAAGTTTAGCTGGGGTTGAGTGAGAACTCAGAGCAGTTGCTATAGGACAGATGGGAAGATATTCTGAAGATCTAGTTTCCTTCACTATTACAATTTACCTGCATAATGCCTATGGACCTCTCCTCTTTAAAAACCTGAGTCATTCAGTATTCAAAATTCTTGAAAAAAAAAAGTAGTTTTAAATCCTACTTCTCATTCTCCCTTCTGACTCTTAGCCTCCTCTCATTCTCATCCCCTTAATATTATTGGTACCATAATTATAAACAGAATATGATCATAAGGAAACAAATTACCCCCAAAAGTCAATGACTGGTATTTCTGAAAGAGTCCATGGAAACTGTGGGACAAAAGGAACCTTTTTTTCACATGCCCTCTGCACATTAGAAGAAAAAAAAAGAGCAGAATAACTTGCAGGGAAAACTCTAGGGAATTTTGGTGAATTCTTGATCCTCATTGCTAGACCTAATATAGATGGTTATAGATAAAATTCCATTGCGACAACTAATTTGAGTATGCAGAGGTTTTATGTCATGAAACTACTTCCATTGTTCAATATCTGGCCTTTGGAAAAAAAATCATCTAGTTACAAAGAATTCTATACAATGAACAATACTGTTCAAGTCCTTTCCTTGATTCCTATGCCTGTAATAACCGCTCTACAATGAAAACATTTCATTGTGAGTCATTTGCATCATAGGCTAGAATAGTTGTGATAGTCTGAAAAACATCTAGTTCAGATGGACCTCTTTGAAATTCCTTCTGCTTTAGACATTCCCCCTCTTCCTCCTTGGTATTCTCACCTTGCCTCTTTTCTAGTACCCTGTATACCTGGAAACATCCATGTTGGAAACTCCTAGTTCCATTTAACTGGGCCTTGCTAGCTAATCTGTGACCCTTCTCAGAGATGGGAAACCAATCAGATGCAACTGGGCAAGATCCACTCCTCCTGACAACAGCAACAGATATTTATATAGGTTTTAATGTTCACGAAGGGGAAAGGAAACAAACATCTATTAAGCACCTACTATGTGCTAGGCACTGTGCTAAGCACTTTACAGATACCTCATTTCATCCTCACAACAACCCTAGGAGGTAGGTGCTATGATTACCCCCAATTTACAGTTGAAAAAACTGAGGCAAACAGGTTAAGTGACTTGCCCATGGTCATAACAGCTAGTAAGAGTTTGAGACTCTATCCACTGTGCCACCTAGCTGTCTCTCCATAGGGATTGTAAGACTCATTTGAGCCTTACGATATTCCTCAGAGGTAGGTACTACAGGCATAATTTTATAGATGAAAAAAATTGAACATCAGAGAAGTTAAGTGACTAGCATAAGGTCACAAAGTATCCGAGGCAACATTCAAATCCAAGTTTTCCTGTCTGCAAATCTTGCACTCATCTGTTATACCATATATAAAACCTGTTACCACTACAGACACAGTCCTGCTATGGAGGATGGAATTTCGGTGCTATTCTTCTGAACTAGTACGAGTAGAAGGAGCAACGAGGGCTTTGTGTATGTGTAACCTGGGTGTACCATGTCCAGGGGGCAGGCTCTCAAAGAGTCATTGACAACCTTCTTCCTCCAGTGGCCTGAAGATTATTATACCCCAGAACCTAGCAATACCCAACTGAAAAACAAGACCCAAATGTATCTTTGTCCCTGTAATAACCAAGACACCTCTTCCTTTCCTCCTGTCTCACATGTATTTCAAGTTAGGTCTAAGCCTTTCTTTGTGTAGGTTAAACTATGCCAATAATAAAAGTGTGTTGCATTTAGCGTCATTGCCTGATCTATTTCTTTCGTGAATGCCTTAAGTCCCAAATCTGGGGACAATAGAAGAACTAGGCTAATCTCTTTGATCAACAATTGGTGAGTATGCAGGTACTTCATATGTCCACAGAGCTATGCCAGGTCGGGGTGCGGATGGGGGTGGTATGATAGAAGTGTAGGACATAGCTTCTGTCTTATCCTCAAGGAATCTCCAGAATAGTTGGTGGATGGGATAGGGAGGGGACAGAAAAGATATGAATGAAACAAAGTAAGACTTGGAGGTTTGTGATTTGATTGTGTTCAATCAAATGCTAATTTTGAGGCACACTATAAATGCTATAGGAGTCTGGAGAAGAGGGAGATAAGTGAGCCTGAAAATGTTTCTTGATCTATTTCTTCATGCTCTTCCTTGGTGATCTCATCATCTGATTTTATTATCACCTGTATTCAAATGAGTCCTAAATCTGTGTATTAAGTCCTCAACTTGCTTGTTAGACATCTTTACTTGGATGTCCCATAGACATCTCAAACTCAACATGTTCAAAATGGACCATTTTATCTTTCCCCTTGAGAATTTAATTCAGTTAATCACTACATATAATCCTGTGAGCAAGAATCCCTTAGAAGAAATGGAGTAGCCTTCATAGTCAATAAAAGGGTGAGAAAAAGATGCCATTCATCATAGGGGACTGGAGTGCTAAGGTAGGAAATCAAAAGATAATTAGAATGACAGGCGAGTTTGGCCATGGAGTACAAAATGAAGGAGGACAGAGACTAATAGAGTTGTTTTTTTTTGTTTTGTTTTGTTTTTAGGCAATTGGAGTTAAGTGATTTGCCCAGGGTCACACCTCTCGTAAGTATCAAGAGTCTGGTCTGAGGCCTCATTTGAACTCAGGTCCTCTTGACTCCAGGGTCGGTGCTCTATCCACTGCGTCACCTAGCTGCTCCAAAAAAGGGTTATTTGGACAAAACTGTCTTAGTCAGGGCAGCTAGGTGGCGCAGGATAGAGCACCAGCCCTGGAGTCAGGAGGACCTGAGTTCAAAT
>NW_020954723.1:25756612-25759359 GCF_900497805.2 Vombatus ursinus
CCAACCTCAGACTTGACACTTACTAGCTGTGGACCCTGGGCAAGTCACTTAACCCCAATTGCCTAAAAAAAAAAACAAAACCACACACACACAAAAACCCCGAATAACACTTTTTCAACAACCCAAAACGCAACACCACACATGGACATCACCAGATGGTCAATATATTAATCAGATTGATTATATACTTTGCATCCAAAGATGGAGAAGCTCTATATAGTCAGTTAAAACAAGACCTGGAGGGGCAACTATGTGGTGAAGTGGGTAGAGCACGGGCCCTGGAGTCAGGAGGACCTGAGTTCAAATTTGGCCTCAGACCAGACACTTGGCACTTATTAGCTGTGTGACCCTACGCAAGTTACTTAACCCCAACTGCCACCAAAAATAAATAAATAAATAAAACAAGACCTGGAGCTGACTGTGGCTCAGATCATGAGCTTCTTCATGAAAAATTCAGACTTAAATTGAAGAAAGTAGGGAAAACCATTAGACTATACAAGTATGACCTAAATAAGATCCCTTATGAATATGAAGTGGAGGTGATAAGTAGATTTAAGAGATTAGATCTGGTAGATAGAGTCCTTGAGGAACAATGGATAGTTCATAATATTGTACAGGAACCAGCAACAAAAACATCCCCCCAAAAAAGGAAGAGCAAGAAAAGTAATGAGGCTTTACAAATAGCTAAGGAAAGAAAGAAAGAAAAAAGGAAAAGGGAAAGATATACCCAACTGAATGCAGGATTCCAGAGAATTGCAAAGAGAGATAAGGAGGTTTGCTTAAATAAGCAATGTAAAAAAAATAAAAGGAAACAATAGAATGGGAAAGAAGAAATCTCTTCAAGAAATTAGAGATATCAAGATATTTCATGTAAAAATGGGCATGATAAAAGACAAAAATGGTAGGTACTTAACAGAAACAGAAGAGATTAAAAAGATGTGGCAAGAATACACAGAAGAATTATGCAAGAAAGATTTAATGTCACTGATACCACAATGGTGTGGTTACTGATCTAGAGGCAGACATCCTGGAGAATGAAGTCAAGCTGGCCTTAGGAAGCATTGCTAGCAATAAAGCTAGTGAAGGTGATGGAATTCCAATCCTAAGTTGGAATTTAATTTAGGAATTAAAATCCTAAAAGATGATGCTATTAGAGTGCTGCACTCAATATGCCAGTAAGTTTGGAAAACTCAAAAGGCAATGCCAAGGAATGTTCAAATTGCCTTACAATTGCAGTCATTTTACATACCAGTAAAGTTATACCTAAGACTCTACAAGGTAGGTTTCAGTAATATGTGAAGTGAGAATCACCAGAAGAACAGGCTGATTTTTTTTTTATTTCTTTTTTTTTAGTGAAGCAATTGGGGTTAAGTGACTTGCCCAGAGTCACACAGCTAGGAAGTATTATGTGTCTGAGGTCAGATTTGAACTCAGGTCCTCCTGACTCCAGGGCCAGTGCTCTATCTACTGTACCACCTAGCTGCCCAGAGCAGGCTGCTTTTCAAAGAGACAGAAGAACTAGAGATCAAATTGCCAACAATCACTGAACAATAGAGAAAGCAAGGGAGTTCCAGAAGAACATCTGTTTCTGCTTCATTAACTAAAGCCTTTGATTATGTGGATCACAACAAAATATGGCAAGTCCTCAAAGAGATGGGAATACCAGATAGCCTTACTTGTTTTCTGAAGAACCTGTATGTGGGCCAAGAGGCAACAGTTAGAACCAAACATGGAATAACTGATTGGTTTAAGGCTGGAAAAGGTATGACAGGGCTATATATTGTCACCTAATTTATTTAACTTATACACAGAGTACATCACACAAGATGCCAGGCTGAATAAATCAAAAGCCAGAATTAAGGTTGCTAGGGAGAAATATCAACAATCTCAGATATGCAAATGATACCACTCTAATGGCAGAAAGTGAAAAATTAAGAAGCTTCTTGTTGAGGGTGAAGGAGGAGACTGTCAAAGCTGGCTTGAAGCTTAACATAAAAAAAAAACAACTAAGATTATGGCAGCTGGTCCCCTCACTTCCTGGCAAATAGAGGGAGAAGAAATGGAAGCAGTGTCAGATTTTATATTCTTGGGCTCAAAGATCACTGCAGACAGCGACTGTAGCCATGAAATTAAAAGACTTAAATTAAAAGAATTAAAAGTTCCTTGGAAGGAAAGCTGTGGCAAATCTAGAAAATATACTAAAAAGCAGAGGCATCACCTTTTTGACAAAGGTCCGAAGAGTCAAAGCTATGGTTTTTCCAATAGTAATACATGACTGTGAGAGTCGGACTATAAGGAAAACCGAGTGCTGCGAGCACTACAGAATGGACACTTTCGAGTTGTGGTGCTGGAGAAGACTTTTAAGAGTTTCTTAGACTGCCAGGAGATCAAATCAGTTAATACCTAAAGAAATTAATTCAGGCTATTCTTTGGAAGGTCAAGTACTGAAGCTGAAGCTTAAATACTTTGGGATGCATGATGAAAAGATGGGATTCATTTGAAAATACCCTGATGTATGGAAAGATTGAAGGCAAAATGAAGAGGACACCAGAAAATGAGATGGATAGATAATATCATGGAAACAATGAACATGAACTTGGACAGATTTCAAGAGATAGTGGAGACTGCTAAGTCTGTGTCTGAGATCATAAAAAAGGGGAAAGAACCCACATGTACAAAAATACTGATAGCAGCTCTTTTTGTGGTGGCAAAGAATTGGAAACTGTGGGGATGCCCATCAATTGGGG
>NW_020954723.1:25759397-25767459 GCF_900497805.2 Vombatus ursinus
AATGGCTGAGTAAGTTGTGGCATATGAGTGTAATGGGATACTATTGTTCTATAAGAAATGATGAGCAGGCAGATTTCAAAAAAACCTGGAAAGACTTACATGAACTGATGTTGAGTGAAGTGAGCAGAACCAGGAGAACATTGCTCATGGTAACAACAACATTGTGTGATGATCAACTATGACAGACTTAGCTCTTCTCAGCAATACAATGATCCAAGACAATTCCAAAAGATTCATGATGGAAAATGCTATTCACATCCAGAGAAAGAACTATGGAATCTGAATGCAGATCAAAGCATACTATTTTCACTTTTTTTTCTTTCTCATGGTTTTCCCCTTTTGTTCTGATTCTTCTTTCACAACATGACTAATGTGGAAATATGTCTAACATGATTGTATATGTATAACCTATATCGGATAGATTGTTGTCTTGGGGAGGGGGGAGGGAAGGAAGGGAGGGAGAAAAATTTGGAACTCAAAATCTTACAAAAATGAATGTTGAAAACTATCTTTACATATAATTAAGGGAAAAATATTATTAAGTGCAACAACAAAAAAAGAGATAGTGCAGCATAGAAGAGTCTGCTGTGCTATGGTCCGTGGTGTCATGAAGAGTCAGACATGTTGTTTGTCCTTCGTTCTCTGAGAGGACCCTGAATGACATCAGGAAGGTGATGCAATGACTTGCAAATGAGTTGGATTTAAGTGAGAGAGGGCTGTGCTAAATCACCAGCCTCACTTTCCCCACCGGAGCCATCTAGGTCCAGTGGCAAGGACGACTGGAGATGGTCCCCTCCTCTCTTCTGCAAGGTACAGACAGAGAAGCAGGTTGTCAATTAATTGCAATTAATTAACCAGCTAGGGAGAATAGTATATACATTTGGCCATTAGGTGGCACTGTTCTCATACTACTAACCCAGTGGCTATATCAGAGGATGTTTGCCAAAGGTCCAAGTAATCTGCCTGCTCACCATTGGATTCTCTCTTTTCCAACTTTTAGACTTGAGTTCAAATCCAGCCTCAGAGCCTTACTAGCTGTGTGACCCTGGGCAAATTACTTAATCTCTATTTTCCTCAGTTTACACATCTGTAAAATGGGGACAATAACAGCACCTACTTCTCAAGGTTGTTGTGAGGATCAAATAAGATAATAGTTGTAAAGTGCTTAGAACAATGCCTGGCACACAGTAAGTACTATATAAATGTTACAGCTTTTATTCCTCCCACTATCCTCAAGATCTCTAGGGCTCATGGGACAGTGCTGCAGGCTTCTGGTTCTATATAGTCTAGGGTTATGCGCGGAAATATGGCACAAAATTACTAAAATAGGAAAATCTTTCATCTTTGCTTGGAGGCCCTGCCCTGAATTTCTGGGAAATCTCCCTCTCTTCACTGACTAACTCCATTCATAGGAATTTTTTGACTTTTTAGTAGTCATAAGATATACTAAAAGGATTGACTTTTTGTGGTCTTAAGCTATAATAAAAGGGTATAACTATAAAAGAATGATAGCACAATGAAAGTAGCTGTAAGAAAGCTTTTGAAAAATAAAGCTATTTTAAAAAACTGCTTGGCTGAATTAACCGCTCTCATAACATCTCGTTCCAGCTAATACACTGGGGGAAAGAATAAGGGAAAGGATTGTGGGTTTGGAATTCACTGAGATCAGCCCAGCAAGTATTCAGGAAAGAAAAAAACCAACAAAACAAAACAACAGAGGGCATGTCAGAGTGAGGAAATGCCACCAGCTGGCTATAGTTTCAAAGCAGCTGCTGGTCTGACCTAGGGTCACTCCAGGCTGGTCTCCACTGCAATATCTGGTCTTACCCAGCTCCACGTCCCTGAGAAGCCTCCCCAGTTCTGCCTTAGTTCCACGTTGACTCTGGCAGGCCAGCTCTGGCTGGAGTCAGTGCAGCACTAGCCGGGAAAGAGGTGGGAAGTTGGGGGTGGGGGAAATGAGCGGGGAAGAATGAAAGCAGGCTTTGGGCTGCCTCGGCCAACTGAGAGCTACCAGTCTCCCTGAAGTCTCTGTTCTAGTGCTATGGAATGATTGGTCTGGAATCGTGGATTGGAAGTCTCTTCCAGGGCAAAAAGAAACCTACCTTTCATATTGGCTTCATTAATCTATTTCTGCCAAGCGACTTCTGAAAGGCAACTCATAAATACTTTGCATTTTAATATATTTTTATTTATTTCATTAAATGTTTCCTAATTACATGTAAAAAATTTAACATGCATTTTATATGATTTCAAATTACAAATTCTCTCCCTCCCTCTTGCCCCTCCTACTACTTGAGAAGGCAAGCAATATGATATCAATTAGACATGTGAAGTCATGCAAAACACATTTCCGTGTTAGCCATGTTGCAAAGAAAACACACACACAAATCAAGAAATATAAAGAGATACGTTGTATTTTTTAAAAATAACATGTTTTCTATATTTAACATGATTGCACATATATAACCTCTATCAAATTGCTTACTGTCTTAGGGAGGAGGAAGGGAAGGGAAAGAGGGGGAAAAATTTGGAGCTCAAAATTTTATTTAAAAATAAATGTTACAAATTGTCTTTACATGTAATTGGAAAAACGAAACTACCATTTAAAATGAAAAAAAAAAATGAAAATGGATAAAGCACTGGCCCTGGATTCAGGAGGACCTAAGTTCAAATCCAGCCTCAGACACATAACACTTACTAGCTGTGTGACCCTGGGCAAGTCACTTAATCCCATTGCCTAGTCAAAAAAAGCAAACAAAAATAATAATAAAATAAAATGAAAAAAAAAAGCAACAACCACGTTTTTCCTAGTAAAGTATAAGGGACTAATTTTTTTTTTTAATTCTTTACACTCTCAGTGCCTAGCACATTAATAAATATTTGTTAAATTGAATGACAACATTCAATAAGTAGAATATCCCATGGAATTCTTTATAACAGGATTCCCTTTCTTTCTTTTTTTTTTTTTTTGTGTGAGGCAATCGGGGTTAAGTGACTTGCCTAGGGTCCCACAGCTAGTAAGTGTCAAGTGTCTGAGGCCAGATTTGAACTCAGGACTTCCTGACTCCAGGACCTGAGCTTTATCCACTGTGCCACCTAGCTGCCTCTATAGCAGGATTCTGCATATTAATTAAAGTCAGATCCCTAATGGAGCAACCGAAGTCCCAAGGGCAATATTGGTAATACTCTTTCCCTTCTCCCCATGGGCATCCTTCTTTTCTTCTCTCCTTTTTGTTTTTTTTGTTTTTTTCTCCTATGCCTATACAGAGTGTATACTTTGATAGATTAAAGCTGCATTTGAACTTCTGAGACATCTGTATCTCCGGATGACCATAGCTTTCCAGAGGACAAGATTCCAAGATCCTTTTTAACTCTGATCTAATGATCTAATTATCTAAAATCTAATTATCTCCTATGAACCCAACACTTAAGAGTTAGCTGACCCTTGATCCCTACCCAGAAAGATCTTTTCTTTTGGCTATATGTCAACCTGGTTGCTTTATTCTGGAATACCCTAGCTTGTCAATTTCTTTTTTAAAACATGGCACCCAGAACTAGACATGATATTCTAGGTATGACCAGGGCAGCATACAGGCAGAATATCACTTCTTCTGCACTGAACACCAAGCTTCTATTAACCAATGTAGGCTAAAGAGGTAGGGAGGAGTATGGTTGAAATCAGGTCTTGTCTCTGATGCGTGTTAACTTCAACCTTAGGCAAGTCACATAACTTCTTCTAGGTAACTCTCTAAGACTATGTAATTGCTTATCTGCGTGGGCAGAGGGAGTTTCCATGCTAGAAATTCAATATACAGATGAAGTTACAAGTCTAGACCAAAAAAAAAAAAAGATTGCATCAGCTGTTGTTGACTGCTACATCACACTGCTGACTCATAACGAACTGTCAGTCCACTCAAGGTTCCCCAGTTCTTTTCCCACATGAATTGCTTTCTAGCTGGGTATCACCAGAACAGAGGGTTAAGATAAGGGGAAGGGTTGAATAACCAGAGGTCATGATAAGGGTAGAAAGCAGGTTCAGGAAATGTGCAGAAAAGGGAAAGGTTCTATATAAGGAGGTTATAGTTTGAAATAGTAGAGGTGACACAGTTCTGAGCAACTAATTAAGTCCAAGGTATAGCCATACAAGGAGAGGGATATGAAGAGAATATTTCAAGTTGGGAAAGTTGTGGAATTGTAGAGTGGAGATGGGACCTTTCTGACAATCCATTCAAGGACAAAATTCACACTCATTATACATAGCACCCTGTATTCTCTAATGCCTCTGATTTAGCTTCTGCCAGGTTCAACAGAGTCTATGTTTTTCTTTTCAGGAATGACCAGCAATTAGAGACCTCCCCAAAAAATGTCAGAGAAAAGATAGGGGCTCTTCAGATGGTCAGTTTCTAGAACACTGCCCATTCAGGCCAACTTGGCACCATTAGCTTGCTTTCCATATGCTCCACAGGGCCAACAAATAAAATGTTCCCTTATAAAACTCAGCAAAATCATTCTAGCAAGTAATCAGGCCAAGCAATGACCTGGATCCCATCCATCATTTAAAGAAACTATCACTTTTCTAACCGCTCTGCAGAGAACATTTTCATTTTCTATGCCTCAACTGAGTTGGCTTGTTGGATGTGTTTGGAAAAGACTTTGACTTTTTCAAGCTTTCAAGACCATCCAGCTCCTTGGGAAACTTTTACAAGAGGTCCCTCATCTGATTTACCCCCAGACTTTGGAATTTGTTTGTGTCACTTTCCTTTACCTCGTGTAGGTAGCTAGGTGGTGCAGTGGATAGAGCACCAGGCCCAGAGTCTGGAGGACCTGAGTTCTAGCTGTGTGATGTTGGACAAGTTACTTAACTTCTTTTTGCCTTAGTTTCCTCAAAATGGGGATAATTACAGCACTTACCTTCCAGGTTTATTGTAAGAATCAAATGAGGTAATATTTGTAAAGTGCTTAGCACAATGCCTGGCACATAGTAGGGGCTATATAAATATTTATCTCTTTTCTTCCCCTTCCCCTTTAACCTTCTAAGAGAAATAACTATTTTTGGTCAACCAAAGAGGTTGACATTAGTATGGATAGAATAGTTGAATGGTCAATGCCCCTGTGGGACATTCACAAGGATAATCATAGGCCCTCAGATGTTAAATCTGGTAACATCAGTGTCCTCAAAAAATAAAAATAAAGAAAAGACTATATAGGATAGATGGTAGCATCCATTTGCTTATCTGCCCATCAGTACTATTCATAGACACTGGCTATCCATGTGCCTAGAGAGCAGGCCTGAAGTTCAGATCCATCTTGGGGAAGCATTCCCAATGGCCCCTCCTCTTCCTCTCAGAGAAGGGAAGGGTTCTAGAAACTGAAGACCAGAAGAACCTTAAGAGGAAAGATCATTAGGAGTGCTACCTCAGGGACACCCAGGATACCCAGCTCAAATTCTAAGCACACCTAAAATTGCAGCAAAGGACCATAAATTTGGAGTTGGGAGGGACTTGGGGGAGGGGGCATAGAACTCAACATTTTTTTGGCCCTGATGTCCAGACAGATTGCTAGGTGGGACATGAAGCATGGTCTGGGGCCAGGAAAGAGTCAAGGTGAATTTTCTCTTTCTCACCAGAGTAGAAGTAAACCAGAAAAAACCTCTAATTCCCTCCTGTAGCATCAGCTCATTATAGACCTGGTGCTCTTTACTCAGTCTTTGCCTATGGTAGTGTTTTTCAAACTGAGTCATGTTTTTGACTCGTTTTATAGATGAGGAAATTGAGGCTGAGAAAATGTAAGTGGCTTGCCTATCATCACATGGTTAGAGTGTGAGGCAAGATTGGATTCCCCACCTCTAAGTTCAGTGATCTGGTCACACTAAGGTTCAAAAGAAGGAGAACGCAAAAGGACAGCTCAGGAAATAGTGAGTTTTATCTCTTCCTATCACCCTGAATTCACCATCAATCCCCAAACAGCAATTTGGATATCTATAGCTCTGATCAGAACTATAATCACCAACTCTTGTGTGTGCAAACACCACAGCATACCTCCAGTTCAAGCAGCACCCTCATATTAACCTTTGAAGACAAATTCAATTGTAAGATTGGCGTTGGGGGTGGGGAACATTCAAATCTCAGGACAAAAATTCCCATTGGGAGAGAAACCTCAAAACATCATTGCATGGTAAAGGGGAGACATAGAATCCAGCTCACCACAAACCACTCCCCGGGAAGGTATTTCAGAGAGAGGCGACAATGCAGGGTCAAACAAAAAACTCTGGAGTGCAAGGGTCCTATAGCTTTTTATTTTAACTAACTATTCTTGTGAACTAAATGCTAAACTCAGATATTTCTACCTACTGAAGGAGTACCAAGTATTGTCAGCATTCCCTAAAACACTCCACTTTAGCTATCACTTACTCCATGACTCTCATGACTCAGTTTGAAAGATACTACCAGAAACTGAGTAAAGGGCACCAGGTCTATAATGAATTGATGTTACAGGAGGGAATTAGAGGTACCTCTGGTTTTTTCTGGTTTACTTCTACTCTGGTGAGCAAGAGAAAATTCACCTTGATTCTTTCCCTGCCCCAGACCACGCTTCACGTCCCACCCAACAGTCTATCTGGACACCAGAGATTGTCCAGTGAGAACATCTTGCCATTTACCCTCAACCCTGACTGTGAATCACTCCACCCTCTTTCTATTTCCTGTTCTTGCTCTGGGAACAATAATTGGGTGAATTCTAGCATTACTTCTGAGATGTGACAATCTATTTACTGTCTTTTGGCTCTACTCACCCACCCCAGTGACTGCCTCAACTAACCCTTCTCTGACTACTGTTCCCCATATTTTATCACCACATTAGATAGAGAGTTCCTTTAAGGCAGGGACAATCTCACTTTTGTATCTGTATCCCCCCAGCTTAACACAATGCCTGGTTGTAGTAACTGAAGCCTAGTAAATGTTTGATGATTATTTGATTCCTACCCAATCCATTTCCATTTTTTTTCCTGATCCTGAAACAGTATTCCTTCTTTAGAGCCTTTGCTTACATTCAATCATACACTGAATGTTTCTTGTGGGATTAAATATTGTCTTAGCTACTTTTTTATTTAACAGTATTTTATTTTTTCCAATTACACGTAAAGGCAATTTTCAACATTAATTTTTTGAAAAATTTTGAGTTCCAAATTTCTCTCCCTCTCTCCTTCCCCTTCCGCCTCCCCAAGACAACAAGCAATCTGATACAGATGATACATGTGCAATCATGTAAAACATTTCCACATTAGTCATGTTGTGAAAGAAGAAACAGAACAAAAGGAAAAAAAGTGAAAATGGTATGCATCCATCTGCATTCAGACTCCAACAGTTCTTTCTCTGGATGTGGACGGCATTTTCCAACATGAGTCTTTTGGAACTGTCTTGAATCATTGTATTGCCAAGAAGGGCTAAGTCAATCAATCAGTTGACCATCACACAGTGTTGTTGTTAGTTGTGTACAATGTTGTCCTGGTTCTGCTCACTTCACTCAGCATCAGCTCATGTAAGTCTTTCCAGGTTTTTCTGAAATCCGCCTGCTCATCATTTCTCCCCCTCCCCACTTAATCATATTTTATTTTTTCCAATTACATGCAAAGATGGTTTTCAACATTCATTTTTACAAGATTTTGAGCTCCAAATTTTTTTCTCCTTCCCTCCTCTCCCCCTCCCCAAGACGGCATGCAATCTGATATAAGTTATAAATGTATAATCATATTAAACGCATTTCTACATTAGTCATGTTGTAAAATAAGAATCAGAACAAAAGAGAAAAGCCACAAGAAAGAAAAAAAAGAGAGAGAAAATAATATGCTTTGATCTGCATTTAGACTCCATAGTTCTTTCTCTGGGTGTGGACAGCATTTTCCCTCATGAGTCCCTTGGAATTGTCTTAGATCATTGCATTGCTGAGAAGAGCAAAGTCTATCAAAGTTGTTCATCACACAATGTTACTGTTGCTATATACAATGTTCTCTTGGTTCTGCTCACTTCACTCTGCATCAGTCCATACAAGTCTTTCCAGGTTTTTC
>NW_020954723.1:25767532-25785311 GCF_900497805.2 Vombatus ursinus
AAAAGTTAGCTACCTTTTTCACCTAATACAAGGTGTCTTGGGTCACAGAATATTATCCTTGTGAGTTTCTGACCCTCAGCAGCAACTGTTAGGGGGAGAATGAAATAAGGCAGGGATGTGGAGTGAGGGAGTTGAGGAAGAGGCGAGGAAGATTAAAAGCCATAGTTGGTCTTCCTCCCACTAATTCCTTAAACCTAATTTGTACTCCCAGAATCATCTCCAGCATGATTGACTTTGGATGTATCTTCCAAGATCTCACCACTAGATGTCAGATTGACTACAAGCTTAACTCCCAGCTGACTGCCCATTTTCAGAGCTGTTGAAGCAAATACAAAGATAATAAATATTGAGTAAGCCCTGTTGAGCAGAATGCTGGGCTGAGGAGACACACAGATTAGATAAACTGTGATTCCCTGGCCTCAAGTTGCTGAGCTAGTAAAGAAGTAAGACAACATCAGAGATAGCTAGAATATACAATATTAAAGTCCAATCAATCAATTAGCATTTATTAAACCACTTCCTAGCTATGGGACCCTGGGCAAGTCACTTAACCCTGTTTGTCTCAGTTGCCTCATCTGTAAAGTGAATTGGAGAAGGAAATGGCAAATCACTTCAGTATCTTTGCCAAGAAAACCCCAAATGGGGTCATGAAGAGTCAGACAAGACTGAAATGATGGAACAATAAAAGCCTCTACTATTTGGTAGGCATTGTGTTAAGCAAAAGAGAGTCCCTGCCCTTGAGGAGCTCACAATCTAATGGGGGAAGATAACAAGAAAACAAATAATGTAAAAACAAGCTATACACAGGAGAAATAGGAAATAATCAACAGAGAGAAGTCAACAGATTGAAGGACACTTGTAAGGTGTAAGAAGACTGGAAAAGTGGGGAAAGAGTTAGATTATGAAAAACTTTCAATGCCAAATAGAAGATTTTGTATTTGATCCGATGGGTGATAAAGAATCACTTGAGTTTATTGAGTATGGGGGTAACATGGTCAGACTTACACTTCACAAAGGTCACTTTGGTGGCTGAATGGAGCATGTGTTGGAGTGGAGGGAGACTTGGGGCAAGCAGCAGACTATTGAAATAGTCCAGGTCTGAAGTGATAAGACCCCGTGCCAAAGGATTAGAGAGATGCCAAAAATATGAGGTCTGATCAATTGAGGTGGGGGATAAAAGGAATCAGGGAAGGCTTCCTGGAGGAGGTGTAATTTAGGCTAAACTTGAAAAGATGGGCAGGGATTCAATAGGCAATGAGGGGGAGGGAGGGTATTTTCAAAACAGGAATAAGCAGAGTTGTAGAGATGTATGAAAAAAGTTTAAGGGGTTGGAGGAAAGAATAATTCAATTTTGCTAGTAAATGGAGAGTGTACAGGGGAATTATCTATATCTGCTGAGTTTATATGTTTGTGTACATGAAAAAATGAGGCAGTATTGCCTAGTTAACTAGAGTACTGGCCTTTGAGCCAGGAAGACTGGGTTCAAATCCTGCCTCTTACATACTGGCAGTGTGATCCTGGGCAAATCACTAAACCTCTCAGTGCTGTAAACAACTGTCTAAAGATCTAAGTGCAGAGAAGTTTGTGACCTGTATTGGTAGAGTCAGTTTTCTCTTCTGGGAGTTCCCTATACCAATGTAATCACAGGTCTAGTTTGTAGCCCGCATAAAAACAAAGTGAGTAAGTTCCTTCACTTCTTTTTCAAATTGTTTTCTGACTCCAAGTAAAATATGTCTTTGGCAGCACCCAAATGTCATTGTATGCTGATTTCACATTTGTCTCCTTATCCATTCTATCTTTTGGCCAAACTGGCCTGCTTACCATCTACCTGTGTGCCTTTGCAGGGGCTGTCCCCATGCCTTCCTGGAATGCTTTCCCATATCACTCTTGTAATCTCTAACTCCTTTCAAGACATCTTAATTACCATCTCCTACTAGAGACCTTAAGGGCAGCAAGGGGACACAGTGAAGAGAGGGTGAGACCTGGAGTTAAGAAGACCTGAGTTTAAATCCAGCCTCAGACACTTACTAGCTGTGTGACCCTGGGCAAGTCACTTAACCCTGTTTGCCCCAGTTTCCTCATATGTAAAATTAGCTGGAGAAGAAAATGGTAAACCACTCCAGAGATTTGCCAAGAAACCCTCAAATGAGGTCACAAAGATTTGGACATGACTGAAAAAGACTGAGCTGGAGACTTTTCCTGGTCCTCCTTACCCTTATCCACTGAAATTGCTTTGCACACTAGGTGGCTAAGTGGATAGGATCCAAGCTTGTGGAGTCAGGAAGACTTGAGTTCAAATGTGACTTCAAACACTTAGAGGCTGTGTGACCCTGGGCAAGTTATTTAATCTGTCTGCCTTGGTTTCTTCAACTGTAAGATGGAGTTAATAAGTGTACCTACCTCCCAGGATTCAAAAAGGATATTTGTAAGACACTTAGCAGGGTACCTGATACATTGGAGGTACTTAATGAATATTTATTTCCTTCTTACATATTTTTGTATATGTATAGTATTTAATTACTTGTTTAAATGTCATTTTATCCCAGTAGGTATAAGCGCCTTGAGGATAGGGATTGTTTTCATTTTTTGTCTTTGTATTTCTAGTGTCTTACACATAATAGATACTTGATAAATATCCGCCATATTGGGTTGCCATATTGGGTTGAATTGAATTTCAGAAATTGAAGGGCCCTTGGAGATCTTTTAGTTCAACCCCTCAGTCTCTGAATAAGGAAACTGAGGCCCACACAGATAAGGTGATTTGTCCAAGGTCACACAGCCAATCGGAGCTAGAGCTAAGATCAGAGCTCAAGTCTTTTAATGTCCAGTTCAGATTTCTAGTATCCCCTTAGTATACCGCATCTGCTCCTTGCTGCTGTTCTAGCAGGGTAGGGAAAACAAGGCAGACTTGATAGAGGTTTCATGCAAAGCCAGCTGCACTATCTCTCCTTTCAACCTTCCACTTCCAAATCAATCAACAAATATTAATAGAGAGCTGGCCTTAAAGTCAGGAAAACCTGGTTCAAATTCAGCCTCTGATACATGCTGTTCCTCTGATCCACAGCAAATGACTTAACCTCTTAATGCCCTAGGCAACCTTCTAACATTATTAGTTGCAGAAAAGGTATAACGTAAATTGGTAGAAGTTTCCTGACCCAAGAGTTCCCCATATCAATGAAATTATAGATCTAGTATCTATCCCTATCCCTATATACTTGGGCACTGGGCTAATGGAAAATACTTTGTGACCTAGCATGACTAATATGGAAATATGTTTATGTGATTGCACATATATAACATATCAAATTGCTATACTGTTTTAGGAAGGGGGGATAGAGGGAGGGAGAGAGAAAATTTGGAACTCAAAAAATTTTTTTAGATGATAGTTAAAAATTGTCTTTATATGTAATTGGAAAAAATAAAATATTATTTACAAGAAAAGAAAAGAGAATATCTAGTCATCCAAGTCAGCAGATTCTAACCTTCAGATGGAAAGAAACAGTGAAGTCTGAATAGGCCTGTCCAGAGGTACCAACTAGTTCTAGTTGCTCTAAGCAGTTGTTTGTTTCAGGCCCTTAAGATAACTCCAGTAAGAAGACAAACTCTTAGTATTTCCAGATGACTATCTGACTGAGATAATAGCCAGGGGGCTAAGTACCAGTTGTGCAAAGTTGAACACACGGTAAATGGGTAGAGCATCCCCATTTTATAACACACGGACTTTAGTTTTGGTCAGGCTCTAAATTATTGTTTACTAACTCTCTGGTTGGATAATTGGGAATATAGGCATAGCCATACTGGGTCATTCCCCTAGTCTATCTAGTATTTTGTTGTTTGTTTTTTAAAATCTTTATTTTATTCTACAGTTTTTTCAATTATTAAGTAACTCCCTCCATGCAATCAAAAAAAGAAAAACAAAACCCTTAAAACAAATATCCATTTTGTAATTATTGTTGAATTATTTCAGTTGTGTCTGACTCTCTGTGATCCCATTTGGGGTTTTTTTGGTAAAGATACTGGAATGGCTTGCCATTTCCTTCTCCAGCTCATTTTACAAGTGAGGAAACTGAGGCAAATAGGTTAAGTAACTTGCCCAGGGTTACACAGCTAGGAAGTGTCTGAAGCCAAATTTGAACTCAGGTCCTCCTGTCTCCTGCCTACAAATACCCATAGTCTTGAAAAACAAATTCCCACATTGGTCATGTCCAAAAAAAAAAAAAGAATGTCTCATCTGAATCTTGAGTCTATTAGTAGATGCCACGATGCATCGTTGATTCTCTGGAAACATGTTTCGTCATTACATTGGATGAAAGTTCTTAAATCTTTCCAAATCTGTCTTTACAATATTGTTGTGATTGTATAAATTATTCTCCTGGTACTGCTGACTTTATTCTGCATCAGATCAGAGCAGTCTTCTCAGGTTTCTCTGAAGCCATGCCTTCTTTCAGCACAATAGTATTCTGTCGCATTCACATACCATAATTTGTTCAACCATTTCCCAGTTGATGGATACTCTTCACCCCCCAACTTAGTTTACAATTCTTTACCACTGCAAAAAGAGCTGCTATGCATATTTGTGTACATATAGGTGTTTTTCTTCTCTCTTTGATTCCTTTGGGGGTACAGACCTGTTTTTGCTATCAACAAAAGCAAATGACTTGATAGCAAGTATTTTGCTATCAACAAAGCCTTAAAGATCATGCCATGGAGGGCAAAGGATCACAACATAATTCAGATTCTTTCGGGAGCCATTCATTCTTCTTTCTTTCATTTATATATCCACAACCTTTATGAATCAGTTTTATGTATATCTGTACCACTTCTTGTAAATAACTCCCATAAACTGATTGCTGTGACAATTAAAAAGGTTTGAGAGGGGCAGCTAGACGATGCAGTGGATACAGCACTGGCCCTGAAGTCAGGAGGACCTGGGTTCCTCAGACCAACCACTTAAGACTTACTAGCTGTGTGACCTTGGGCAAGTCACTTAACCCCAATTGCCTTAAAAAAAGGTTTGAGAGACATGGTTTCTGGGTAACTTAATCATTTTATTAATAATACCAGCATGTTATTAATAAAAGGTTGGTCATTTGTCCATCTCTCTCCTAGACCAAAGACAATAATGGTGGAGTGGCTCAGAGCTTCTATGGTCTTTCGGAAGAGTGATGGCAGTCAACTCCGACTGGTTAAGAAAGAATATTACAATGAGGGGCTGAGAGTGACATCATGTCACCCGTGGACAGAGAAACTATCTCTATAACCAGAGCCCCAGCCTTGGGCAATCTATTAAAAGAATTTAGGTCCCACCCAAGCCTGAGCAGAACACAATGGCTACTCCACCAGGGTAGCAGCTTGAATAAAAGAGTTAGTCCAATCTCATTGTTAGCCATGTCTTATAAGAGACTGAACTTTTAAAAATCAGGACTTTAGAACAAGGGGAGAACTCTGGATCTCCCCAAATCATTGATTATTAAGAATCATTTCTCTCATTGCCTTCTGTTTAAAGAAATGCTTCTTCTTACTCGTCCAAAATTTTCCTCAGATAAGTTTCTTTTTTTTTTTTTTGGTGAGGCAATGGGGTTAAACGACTTGCCCAGGGTCACACAGCTAGTAAGAGTCAAATGTCTGAGGCCAGATTTGAACTCGCCCTCCTGACTCCAGGGTTGGTGGTCTTTCCACTGCACCACCTAGCTGTCCCTCTCAAATAAGTTTCAAAGGGGAACTCTCATATCTTAAGATTTGGGGGTTTGATTAATGAATTTATGTTTACTTATTGATATAGTAATGTTTCACAGATTTTTAAAAATCACATCTCATAGAATATGCTAAACTGAGCATCTAAACAGAGCTGTAACCAGGACAGGATGACAGACCTTCCTTTCCCTACAAAATAAACCATTTGCTGCTACAATTAGGGTGGATTGTCTTCTGCCAGTCTCATTTCTCCCTCTCCCCCCTTTAAATGGATTTGCCCCGGGTGCTGGCATTCTTAGGTCTAGCTCTGCATCTCTAGGTCAGTTTTAGAGTTATTGAGGTGCTTAGGAGTAGTTTGAGGCCTCACCGGGCAATTCATTTTGTCATTCCTACAAAATTTGACATATTGTGGATGAGAGGAAAAGGAACCTGACATAACTTTGGGATATTGTCCCTGCCCTCAAGACACTTACAGCTTAGTATAGCAGGGAGACACAACCCCCACACTTGCGTATTTGAGTATACAGGCCTTGAACCACTGATACAGCCAAGATTTCAATGATGTGTATATTCTCTTTAACAGTACAGATCACAACCTGTTCACATCCTGTTTCTTTATACACTCAACCATGCCTTTTCATAAATATTCCAAGGAAAGGACCAGGATAGAGGATATACCTTCCATTACGAAATTCAATGATTTACTGTGTCATCTCACATCAACAAGCACTCATTAATTGTCTACTATGTGCCAGTCATAATGCTAAGTGATGAGGACACAAAGGAAGAAAAACAGCCTCTGCCCTTAAGGAGCTCACTATTACATGCCAGTAGAATAGTGATTCTAATTGTTTTGAAGGCAGGAAGGAAGATGCTTTGATTATAATATACAAATATATAGTGTGCATTATGCAGAGGAAGATAGGTGGGATAGTGGATAGAGTGCTTGCTGCCCTTGGAGTCAGGAAGACCAAATTCAAATCTTGCTTCTTACATTTACTAGTTGAACAAGTATTTGACTTCTTTTGGCCTCAGTTTCCTCATCTGTCAAATAGGGATAATAATAGCACCTACCTCATTAAGTTGTGATAAAGATCAAATGAAATAGCAGATGTAAAATGTTTTACAAACCATAAAGCACTCCATAAATGCTAGCTATGATCAACAGTTAATATTATTAATTCATTAGATTGTAAGCTCCTTGAGAGCAGGGACTGTATTTTGCCTCTTTTTATATCCTCAGTGCTTAGCACAGTGCCGGGCACATAGTAGGCACTTAATAAATGCTTATTGATTGATTACAAAAATACAAGTCAGCTTGAGGTGGATAATGACATGGCACCAGGTCCCATTTTAAATAGTACCAAAGATAAGAGAGGATTTTAAGGACTTATTTTAAAGGTTAAAATTAGAGGAGTGAGGGGGGTTGGCAGTCAGGTGCTCCTAAGTGAGTCACCAATTCAAAATGGGCTTACTCACAGATATGGGTAAATTAAAGAGAAAAGTTTTATCAGGTCCTATCTTGTACATTCCTTCAGGCAAACCAAGGTAAGCCAGGATTAGTTCCTATAAAGCACTTGTTAGAGCTTGGTGAGGAAGTTTCTGATATTTCCAGGGATGTGGTTTCTGCCTGAATCCCTTGGGCTTATTGCCAATGACCTCAATTCCTTCTAAGTGTATCAGAAAGCTGAAACAATCTCCCAGGACTGGCCTACCTGGAGATGGAAAATTGCTGCCTCTGACTCTGATGTAACAGCTCACAGGAAAGTCCCTAGCACATATCTGACCAAGACTCCTTATGCCACTTATTAGCTCATACTTCCTTTCAACTACATCTCAAAGCACCTTAGAAGCAGCATCATTCCATTCCCTTGCATGGCTGATTAGGTGGAATCTCTCATATTTGCCTTTGGCCTGGGGTCCTCCCTCCCATGAGTCAGTGGCTGCACAAGAAAGAGATTATGGAATTCCTAATTCAAGGTTTCAGTATATACTCATGCTCCGTTCCTTCGTAGTTCAGTCCTAAAACATCCTGTGGTGCTTCTATTAGGGGAGGAGCCTATCACCTAGGTGCTGTGTGTGTCAGATCTTGATGCCATCTCTGTTGTCATCACCAGCCTCAGTCTTCCTTTCTGGCTCCTTGGTGTCCCAGTAATTGAATTACTTTTTTCTTTCTTTCTTTTTTTTTTTTCTCTTTTTGAGCTAGCTTTGGCATGGGGAGTGATGAAAGGTCCCTGTGGGCCAGGATTTCTTAACCTGAGGTCTGAGACTCTTTTTTTCTTTCTTTCATTTTGATCACTATATCACAATATAATTAGTTCCTTTTGTAATTCTATTATTTTTATTTTATGCATTTGAAAACATTATTTTGAGAAGGGGTTCATAGGTTTCACCAGACTGCCAAAGGAGTCCATGTCTCAAACAAATTTAAGGACCCCTGCCCTAGGCCTCGTGATGATCTCTTTATCATCCTTTTCCCCAGTTCTCTAGTAATTAGGGGGTCTAGGAGATAGAAGGCTAGGCCCAGAGTCAGGAAGACTTGAGTTCAAATCTGGTCTCAGATGCTTACTAGCCAGGCAAGGTATTTAACTTCTGTCTGCCTCAGTTTCCTGAACTGTAAAATGAGCAAAATAATGGCACCTACCTTACAGGGGTGTTGTGAGATAATTTTTGCAAGGTGTTTTACTTAGCACAGTGTGTGGCACACAGAAGGTACTTAATAAGTGTTTCTTTCCTCTTTTCCTTCTCTACTTTACTAGGCTGTGAAGTGGACAAAGAATCAGCCTTGGGGTCAGAGGGAGGCCTCAGTTCACATCTGACCTCAAACACGTCCTAGCTATGTGGCCCTGGGGCAAATCATTTAACCTGTGCCAGCCTCAGTTTCCTATTCTGTGAAAATGGGGATAATAATAATCCCTACCTCACAGGGATGTTGTGAGGATCAAAAGAGATTTTAGAAAGATATGTAGATAGAGATGCGTATGCATGTATATGCACACAGACACATATATATAGTGCTTTGTAAACATTAGAGTTTGCAAATTCTAGCTATTGTTATTATTATTTTCTCTCATCTTTCCCTCCTCTCAGGAAAAGAAAGAGAAAAAGCCCCACAAAATAGAATTTGAGAGTGAGATAGGAGTAGGGAGGGAAGGGTGATTTTTCCGCCACTCGTACTATTATTTATGCTCTCAGGGAAGCGGGCCAGTGAGCCTCGGTCAGATGAGAGGAGGAGAAGGGAGCAGGGTGAACCTCCACTTCCTCTCACTTTGTTTTCATAGCAGCAGGGTTGACTCAGAGGAGGACCCCAGGGATGGTGAAATCAAGACTAGCGTCTGAAAGGGAAGCAGCTAGTGCCAGACAATGGCTGCGGGGTGAGGGTGGGGAGGGAACAAGGGTGGTGGAGGGACAGGGAGCTCAGCTGGGGCCAGAAGGCTCCTGCACATGCCCAGATGAGGACATATTTCAGGGCAGAGTTTTCCTGCAGTGAGTGCTCCAGGCACTGCTCTCAGGAATGGAACCAGAGGAAGCAACAACTACCTCTTAGCTTCTGGCGTCCAGCTGGATAACAGCAAGAGAGACCAAATTTTCAAAGAATCTCTCTGTCTCCCAAACCTGTCTTCACGTTTATTTGGAGGAGCCCTTTGTAATGGGATTAGAAGAGAATAAAATATTCTCTAGGATTGTTTCTCTGGAGGAACAGCAGAAAAGCTGTTTCCTACTGGAACATCGAGGGCATCCCCTCCATCACACTGTGCCTGGGCTTCCCAAAGGAAAAACACCAGGAGAATGATCTCCATGGAGCTTCCTTGCTTATAATCTCTACTCAGAAAGAATCTGGGTATGGCAGGAGACTGGATTCCTCCCACATCTTACGTAGGCCAAACTTCTGGGATCAGCTTCTGCCCTGAAATCCAATATAGCTATTCATTAACAATAATTTAGATTTTACATTTGGATAGCATTTTAAACGAGGCCAGAGTATTGACACATATATTATGTCTTGCCTGGAAGCGAAGTTGATTGCTCTGTATGTATCACGGATTACATTGGTGCCCACTTTAGAGAGGTAGTGGCATGCTTAGTTTAGAAGCGGTTACTAGAGGGAATGTAATAGATAGTATTTTTCCCTTGAATAATGAATAAACATTTATTAAGTCCCTACTATGTGCCAGGCAATGTGCTAAGACCTATGATTTCACTGGTGTAGGGAACTTCTGATATGAAAACTCCCTCTACTCATATACCTCAGCAATTCTCATTAGGATGATAGGATCATAAATCTAGAGGTGAAAGGGCCCTTAGAGGTCTTCTAGTCCAACACATTATTCTACAGGAAACTGAAGCCCAGAGAGATTGTAGATGCAGCACTGGGGCCTGGAGTCAGGAAGACCTGTGTTCAAATTTTAGCTATGGGCAGCTAGGTGGCACAGTGGGTAGAGCGACAGGCCTGAAGTTAGGAAGACTCATCTTCATGAGCTCAAATCTGGCCTCGGACACTAACTAGCTGTGTGACTCTGGACAAGTCACTTAACCCTGTTTGCCTTAGTTCCTCATCTGCAAAAAAATGAGCTGAAGAAAGAAATGGCAAACTACTCCAGTTTCTTTGCTAAGAAAACCCCAAATGGGTCACAAAGAGTCAGATATGACTGAACAACAACAAACAACTTACTAGTTGTGGAACCCTGAGCAAGTCACTTAACCTCTGTTTGCCTCAGTTTCCTCAACTGTAAAATGGAGATAATAATAGCACCTTCCTCTCAGGGTTGTTGTGAGGATCAAATAACATGTTTGTAAAGTGCTTAGCACAGTGACTGGAACATAGTAGGAGCTCTGTAAATGTTTATTCCCTTTTCCTTTACCCACCTTCCAAGTAATCATAAGTGATAGAGAGGCTGAGTTTGAACTCGGTCCCATGACTACAAATTCATTATAGCATGGTTTTAGAGAGTGACCTGGAACAGTCCCAGAGCAACAATGTGTCAGCGGCAAGGCTTCCTAACAGCAAGACTGTCCCAGTATCCTCTGAGTCATGCTAGAAGGCGTATAAGATTATAGATTTGGTCAGTCAACAAGCATTTATTAAATATGCCAGGTACCAGGCTAAGCACTAAGAATACAAAATACAAGCTGAAAGAAAGATAGACACTGCCCTCTAGGAACTTACATTCTAAAGTGAGAAAACAACAACCTAAAAGAAAGCTGAAGAGGGAGGGTTTGGGAAGGGGGTAGATAATCCTGCCCAGGGGCTTGGTAGAGAAGTCCTGAGTGCAGCCCAGTGAGGAATGACAACTTGGCTGACCTGAGACCTCTCCTTAAGGGGACGTTCTAGGAGGAGTAATCTAATCAGAGAGACTTTAGAAGTCATCCAGACAGAGAAAGCAACCTGCCCAAGGTAACTAGTTGAGATTTGAACTCAGGACTTTTTGACTCTGAATTCTATACTCTCTACTGCATTATCTTAAGTTTTGATTCTGCTTGCTGTTTCATTCTTTGAAATCATTTAAGTAGGTCCTGCTGCCCTTCAAAATAATTTATTTTAGGGTGGTGCTCTGATAGATATGAAAATGGCACGTTGCTAATCACTTCATAATTATCACTAGTGGTTGAAATAATTATTAGTCTAAAAGCACATTGACAAGCTAAATAAGTATATCCATAGGTTATGAAGGGCCTCACCCTTAAATCATATGGTGTTGTTAAATTGATATTTCAAAAGTATAGGTCTGACCATGTCACTCCCCTGCTCAAGAAACTCCATTGCTCCCTTTTGCCCCTGATAAATACAAACTTCTCTGTTTAGCTCTTTTACACAATGTGGTTTTAGCTTACCTTTCCAGGCTTATTTCCTTTTTCTTTAGAAGCAACTGGGGTTAAGTGACTTGCCCAGAGTCACACAGCTGGTAAGTGTCAAATGTCTGAAGTCAAATCTGAACTCAGGTCCTCCTGACTCCAGGGCTGCACTCTGTCTGCTGTGCTACATAGCTGCCCCCTATTACTTTTCTTCTTGTCTCCATTCAAGCCAAACTAGCATGTTTGCTGTTTGCTGTACACAACACTCTACCTCTCTCTTGCCTTTTCTTAGACTGTTCCTCTTGCCAGGGATGCACACCCTTCTCATTTATGTTTCTTAAAATCTTTAACTTCCTTCAAAGTATTGCTTCCTACAGGAGGCCTCTTTCTTATTTTCTCAGTTTCTTAGGCACTGCCCCTAACCCAGGGAACTTACTTTGTACAGAACATACTTTGTATTTATTTTTTGTCTATCTCCACCACCCACCCAATGCAAGGGGAGTTAGGTGGCTCAGTGGATAGAGTACTTGGCCTGGAGGCAGGAAGAATTAGCTTCCAGATTTCAAATCTGGCCTCAGAACATACTAGTTGCATGATCCTGGGCAAGTTACTTAACCCTGCTTGACTCCGTTTCCTCATTTGTAAAATGAGCTAGAGAAAGAAATGGCAAACCACCCCAGTATCTTTTTTATATAGGTGAAATTATGTTAAAAAGAATATTAAGTCTTGGCATGTCGAAAATGGCACATACACACACACACACGTAAAAACCAAGGGTTATGTTTATAAGAGCGAAGGAAGATTTTTGTTCCATTGCTATTTTCAGTCCAGATTTTGGGTGTAGGGTGTAGGAAACATTTGCTGGTTATATGGATCTTTACCTTAGTGTGGATTTTAACTAATCACTAGCTGGATGTTCTTTCTCAGCCTCCACTAACTAAAACTTTCTGCCTTTTTAACTTGCTCATTTCAATCACTCGGTGCTGATAGCAGGATGAAACTCTCTCAAAACACCATCTGAGGCAGTCATCTTGATTTGCCTTACTCTTGGGACTGTGCTTGGTTTAGGGTCAGAAATAACCTCATCTGTTTCCATTTCAATAACATCTCCCATCGTCTGCTGATGTACCGGCCAAAGACAATGAAGTTCTTTTGCAGGAAACTAACAGGAAAGGAAATGAAGCCTAACTCTTCCTGAGGGCAAGGTGAAAAGGACGGGAGCTCAGGATGCCTGAGCAGGAGATGATTCTAGTCAATATTAGAGGGAAGGCAGCATTCTGGGGCTGTTTTGTTATCTCAAAGCGTGAGGGTACATTTAGTGCTTTCTTAAGCTGTCTGGAACAAGCGTCCTCTCTATCTCGGTCATTCCCTCCGGTTCTGCACCCATTTGATCCCAGACCGTGAGATAGAGAACTTGGGCAAGTACTTCCCTTGACACATGAACTGCCTTGGCCACAGAGAGCTATTGTAGCAATTTGGCTCTGAGCAACTCAAATAGCCGAGGAGGAAGAGACAGAAGAGAAGGCAGAGCATCAGGAAGAGGAAATTGGTGTTGACATATGGGTCCCATTACTTCATTCTCATTTCCCATCAACTTCTGTTTCAAGTTTTTCTGTTTATAAATATGGTGACATGTAGGAATTTACACTAGATGAAAAGAACATGAGATGATTGACTCTTAGATGGCCAGGACATCTTTTTAAATCTTTATACAGGGAGATTGGGTTTGAGAACCAAGATTTATATATATCTTTGTCACCAAGGAATATCTATTGAGTCATCATAGAAGGTGGGAATGTGTAATAGATTTAGCTCCTACCTTAGAAGAGCTTCAAGTCTAAAGCATGGGCAAATTTACCATGCAAGAAACCTTGACAAATCAGAGGGTGTTTTGCACACCATGTAAGATACATGGGACAAGAATAGAAGATGGACCCTATTGCCAAGTTTTGCTTGCAAGAATGTGCTGTAGAATATAAGTGGACACAACTGCACACGCACACACACACTACACACATGAACACACAAATCAAAAGTAATTGTAACAAAATTATAAACATCAAATAGGACTAGAATTAAGAGATATGAAAGGACATCCCCAACCCACCCCATTGTGGAGGTGGGAAGTTCACAGGTGTTACATATTTCACATGTTTTTGGACTTTTTCAATGGATGGGTCAGTTTGCTTTTTTTTCCCCCTCTTCCTAAAAAAAAAATACTATTTGTTATATGGGGTGGCTTTCTGGGAGGGGGAGGGAGAGGGATACTTGAGATAACTATGTAAGGAACAGAAGACATCAATGAAAACTTATTTTTAAAAAATTAATTTTTGGGGGCAGCTGGGTAGCGCAGTGGATAGAGCTCTGGCCTTGGAGTCAGGAGGACCTGAGTTCAAATCTGGCCTCAGACACATAACATTTACTAGCTGTGTGTCTCTGGGCAAGTCACTTAATCCCAATTGCCTGGAAAAAAAATTAATTTTTAAAAAGAGCTAATAGATACAAATGCATGCTTTTAGCTTTCTACAGTATGTTTGTCTTAGGTAGGGGTGGGGAACCTGTGACCTCGAGGCCACATGTGGTCCTCTAGGTCCTCAAGTGTGGCCCTTTGATGGAATCCAAACTGGATTCAAAGGGTCACATTTTAAAGTCTGGATTCACTTAAAGGACCGCACTTGAGGACCTAGAGGATCCCATGTGGTCTCGAAGTCTCAGGTTCTCCCCCCTCCCCCATCGAAGGGGTTAAACATCATGGGAACCCAAGATCATTGAGTTCGAAGGGACCTTAGAGATCAGATCCAACATTTCTCTTTCCTCTTTCTATAAATGAGGAACCTGAAGTTCAAAGACTTGCTCAAGATTATACAATTCGTTAGTGACAGAACTGGGCCTCCTGACTCTTAGTCATAATATTACAGAATCACAGAAGCCGCTACGTCCAAATCATATCTGAGCATAAATCCACTCTATGATATCTCTGACCAGTTTTGAGAATCAAAGGAGATAATACCTGTGAAGGGCTTAGCACAGTGCCTGGCACATGGTAGACATTTAATAAATGCTTATTCCTTTCCCTTCTCTCCTCTATGTGCTGTCTTAAATGTTTTTGTATGGACCCAAGATTTCATTGGTGAAGGGAATTCCCGATAAGGAAACACCCTCCACCAATGCATATATGGTGCTATTCTACATGCTGAGAGATTGAGTGACTTGCTTAGAATCACTTGCTTAGTATGTATCAGAGGTGAAACATAAACCCAAATCTTCACTCTGAGGCCAGATCTCTATTCACTTCAACATGCAGTGTCTCAATCTTTTCTCTTTTTTTTAAAATAAATATTATTTTATTTTCAAATCTCTATTTCTCCCTCCCACTTCCCACCTCACAACCCTCCAAATGAGAAAGCAAGAAAAACAAAATCCCTGTTACAAATATGTATAGTTAAGCAAAGCAAATTCCCACATTGGCCATGTCCAAATATGTATAGCTACATAGATATGTATATATGTACATATATATCCCTGTCTATATCTCTATCCATGTATATAAACATGTACATGGTTGTATTGGAGCCAGCCTTTATTAGCTCATGATTGTTAAAATTTCAGCCTGAGCATTTATACCTTGGAAACTGGCTAATGCTACAAACCAGGGTTTGAGTTATTGTTTTGTTAACTGTCTAGGCTTAAGAAAATGATGGAGAAAATGTTAATAATTCAGAGCAAAACTTTTTTTTTTTTTTTTAGGCAATCAGGGTTAATCGACTTGCTTAGGGTCGCGCAACTAGTAAGTGTCTGAGGCTAGATTTGAACTCAGGTCCTACCTGACTCCAGGGCTGGTGTTTTATCTACTGTAACACCTAACTGCCCCTCTTAAAAGTGTATCGAGTTTTCAGAGAGCCAATTGTTAAATATTTACCAGTACACCTTGGCCATTCCCCAATTGATGAGGCCTCTTCAATTTCCATTTCTTTGCTACTACTAAAAGAGCTGTTACAAATAGTTTTGTACATATAGTTCCTTTTCCTCTTTATTTGGGGTATAGACCTAGTAGTGATATCACAAAGTCAAAGAGTATGCATAGCTTAATGACTCTTTGGTGTCTCTCACTCTTAACAATGTTCTGTCTCAAATGTGATGCCCAGAATCAAACACAATGGCTTTAATGCGGTCTGGCTAGAGCAGATTATATCTGAATTCTCACTACTATTGTCTTTTGTCTACTAGGTTGCAATGTTGACTTATATTGAACTTGTAGCTCTCTAAACCCCCCAGATCTTTTAAAACTCAAGCTGTTTTCTAGCTGTGTCTCCCCTATCATCTATTTCACCCATTGCTCTTTCCATTACATCATTCTACCTTTGCTGAAGTTGTTTATACTTCGAGTTTTTCTACCTGTATATAAACTAGACCACAGAAGATTCCTTGCAAGCTTCTCAGACTTAGCAGTTAATCAAAATAATGCAATTTTCTTTTAGAGCTCTCGAATAATGCATTCTCTAAGTGTTCACCCAGCATCTTGAAGACTTCCACTGAGGAGGAACCCATTGCCTCTTGAGGCAGCCCATTCCACTTTTGGGTGGCTCTTACGGCTAGGAAGTTTTTCCTGATCTCAAGTCTAAATTTGCCTCTTTGAAACTTCCAGCCTCTATTCCTGATTCTGCCCTTTGGAGCCAAATAAAATAATTCTAAAACTTTTTCCATCTGATAGCCCTTCAAGTCATTCTCTCTGCATCCACCCCTCCCCACCAAGTCTTCTCTTTTCCAAGCTAACCCACTGTTCCTTCACCTTGTTCTTAAATGACCTAGACTTAAGGCTCTCCCTTGTATGGAAATCAGATTCTGACCCACCCAATAGAGTCTCAAAGTCCTCTAACTTCTTGTGGAGCCTCTTGCTGGGAACTGGATTCTTTTTCTTATTCTAGTTTACTGGTGGCAGATTCATTCCTATTCCTCTAGTTCTACTAAGTAACTTAAGTAAGCCTTAATTAAGCTTTCTGAGAGTGCCCTCATCTGAGGCCTTGAATGGCAACATGATGGAGGAAAGGAGATGAGAGGAGGGAGGAATTCTCATGGAGTATATTCTACATAGCAGTTCCTCTCTCTTCTCTATTCATCTATCACGGTGCCATTCATGCCCTCATTTGAGGGTTAACTCAGAAAACTTCATCCAAAAAGACGTCTTTTTAATGTAACAAGGTTTAGTTAGCCACAGAGATCAAATTAAAACTATGACTGTCCTTGGTTCTTCTTTTTTGTCTACCTCCTATTCATCTTTATACATTTCTTTTTTTTTTATTTTTCTTTCTTTCTTTTTTTTTTGGTTAGGCAGTTGGGGTTAAGTGACTCACACAGCTAGTAAGTGTCAAGTGTTTGGTCTGAGGCTGGATTTGAACTCAGGTCCTCCTGACTTCAGGGCCACTACCCTGCGCCACCTACCTGCCCCCATCTTTATACATTTCAACCCTCCTTGGATCTTGGCTTGTTCTATTCATTAATGGAGTACCCACAGATATAGCTACTACTCTCCATATGAGTCAGGGAAGTCAGGTAATTGATTGGGCCATAGTACATCACACAAGTCCGTGGGAAAGTACACTGACCATAAAGGCCCCACACTTTTTCTTTTCTTTTTTTTAATTTTATTTATTTGCTTTTAGTTTTCAACATTCACTTTTATAAGATTTTAAGTTCTAAATTTTCTCCCCCTCCTTCTGCTCACTCCTCTCTAAGACAGCATGTAATTTGATATAGGTTATACATGTATGATCATATTAAACATATTTCCACATTAGTCATGCTGTAAAGAAGAATTAGAACCAAAGGGAAAAACCATGAGAGAGAAGAAACCCCGCCCCCCCCCCCAAAAGAGAGAGAAAATAGTGTGCTTTGATCTGCATTCAGATTCCATAGTTCTTTCTCTGGATGTGAATAGCATTTTCCATCATGAGTCTTTTGGAATTGCCTTAGATCCTTGCATTGCTGAGAAGAGCTAAGTCTATCAAAGTTGATCATCACACAAAGTTGCTGTTACTGTGCCTAATGTTCTCCTGGTTCTACTCACTTCACTCAGCATCAGTTCACATAAGTCTTTCCAGGTTTTTTGAAATCTGGTTGCTCATCATTTCTTTTTTTTTTATTCATTCTTTATTTTTTTAAAATTTATTTTGATTTATCAATAATCACTTCCGTATGCTTTTGAGCTTAAAATTTTTCTCCCCCTTCCTCCCTGCCACCCTCCCCAAGATGGCGCACAATCTGATATAGGCTATACATTTACATTCATATTAAA
>NW_020954723.1:25785321-25785531 GCF_900497805.2 Vombatus ursinus
AAATATTTTTGTACAAGTGGGTCCTTTTCCCATTTTTATGATCTCTTTAGGATACAGACCTAGAAGTGGCATTGCTGGGTCAAAAGGTATACATAATTTTATAGCCTTTTAGCCCCACACTTTTTCTCTTGTAAAGGTTCCCAGGGATAAGCTAGATGTGTGTGTGTGTGTGTGTGTGTGTGTGTGTGTGTGTGAGAGAGAGAGAGAGAG
>NW_020954723.1:25785585-25810532 GCF_900497805.2 Vombatus ursinus
ACTATAAATACAGAAAATAACATTTCTTTCCCAAAATTGGGGGCAGCTAGGTGGCACAGCAGATAGAGCAGTGGGCTTGGAATCAGGAAGACTCACTTTTTTGAGTTCAAATCTGGTCTCAGACACTCTCTAGCTGTGTTACCCTGGGCAAGTCACTTAACCCTGTTTACCTCAGTTTCTTCATCTGTAAAATGAACTGGGGTAGGAAATGGCAAACCACTTCAGTATCTTTGCCAAGAAAACCCAAAATGGGGTCATGAAGAATTAGACATGACTGAAATAACTCAACAACAACAAACATGGTCAGATTTATCCTACTAGAAGTGATTTCTTCACATGGCACAATGGAAGGGGCACTAGCTTTGGAGTCAGAGAAGTTGGGTTCAGATCTCTACTATGCTCTCTAGTACCTATGTGTGATCTCAAGTAAGTCACTCAACCTTGGTAGGTTTCAGTTTCCTCATCTGTAAAATGAGATGGTTGGACTAGACGACTGCTAAAGTCCTTTTTATCTCTGAATCTTTGATCCTATAATTTCTAGGCATCATTCTTGTGTAAAATTCCTTGGAGTATGTCTATATCTCCTAGAAACTACCAAGAGGAATGTGTAACTTTAAATGGTGCTAGGTGTCCTGAATGGCTCAGGTTACCCCTGAAAAGGAATTATTGTTCTGTACATAGCTACAGCGATAAGGGTTTAATTAAGTAGCAGAATTGGAGCTACTTCCCACTTTACAAGTACTTGAGCCAAGTTGCTGAGAATGTAAGGGGACAAGAGTTGCCCACACTTTATTTCGGAGAACATCAATGAACCTTATGTAATGAAGAGGCACCATTTGCTTATTTTAAAACCACACCGGGCCAGGATTTGTGAAGCTAGGTACTCCGGTGAGTATCCTATCTTCACCTTTCTACGATCGCTCTTTTCTGTGACCTTTGAGCAAAAGCCCTTAGTCTTGAGTAGACAACAAATAGCTTGGCAGCTCCTTCTGTTGGAGGCTCAACAGCTTGGGGCCAATGAAAACATTTCTCTTATGTAGTTTCCTTTTTGTCCTGGGCAAAGCTCACATCCATTGACCTTCATGAAATCAGACGAAATGATGAGTTCTTCTCTACAATTTCTTGGCTGGCTGTGTGCGTAGCCTACCCAGTTGATTTTGCCTTACTGCCAAACCAACATCCTTTGAGCACAGGGGAGGATTTCCAGGGTTCAGAGTAGCGATTGTTCCATATGCTGGATTCCTGACAATCTTCCCTCTGCAGCCATGGCTTGGACTGTATTTAGCTGGTGGAACTTGATTGTGAAATCATGGATTACTGAGATGGTGGTAAAGTCCACACCCAGAGAGAGCAGGACTTCAAAGTTGCTCTGCTTCACTCTCTTTTTTTTCCTTCTCTCTTTATCTCTCTTTGAATCTCTGTTTCTCTGTCTCTCACTACCCCTCTGTGTATCTCAACCCTCTCTTTCTCTCCTCCCTATCTCTCCTCTGCCCCTTCTTTTTTTCCTCTCTTCCCGCCTCCCTGCCATCCCCTCTCTTTCTCTCTCACTACCTCACTAGCTGATACTTAAATCAGACATCTATTCTTATTGAAAGTCTTGGCCAGTTTCCAGCTTCAGGCTGCTCTGGATTCTGTCTGCTCTCTGGGGAATTGTCTTTTCCTTCCTTCATTTTGTGGCTCTCTAATCCTTTTGGAATTACATGCTGAGTCCAGGAAGAACATATTGATCTTTTCCTAAATGAGAATACTCTTCTGGACTCAAGCAGAAGCAAATGGAGGGGGTTAATTTGATTCTGTTTGCTTGAAAAATGACCCAGAAAGATTAAGAAAAAAATAAGCAGAAAAAGGAGTAAAATAAAGTTTAAAGCCCGTTGATTTCTCCCCAGATGGACCAATGTCCATTGCTGTGGGTTCTTCATTTTTCACTTCTTTGGGATTTATGAAGACTATTTTTGCCTTCATCACATAGGCCATCCTAACCTTATACAATTGGCCATTGGACAGATATTATCTACAATGCCTCAATAGTCAGAGACTGATTGCAAAGAAGCAGACTCCAAGACTCCAGGATTCTTGCTTTTCAAGAGGAGGACAGAGATTGTGGTGGAAAGGCATATAGTAAATGAAAGAAAAGACATACTGGACAGAGTAATTATGCTATTGGATTACCTTGTACATGCAAAATGAAGACAGGGCATAAGCAAGTTGCCTTTTTCCTAGTCCCTCCAATACTACTAATTACACAATGGTCCTCTATTTTGTAATTTTCTTTCTTATAGTCTCACATTTTCTTTCTTTTTACTATTTTCCAGTCAACATCCTCACATGTTCATTCTCAGTTTCTTTTCTGACTATTTTAGGTAAGCCGGTACGCTAGCATATGAACAAAAATACTAAATGACACATTTAAAAAAATTATGAAACTGAGTGAATTTTTGACCTTTAGAGTAGTGATCCAGCTCATTTTTATGCAAATTGTCTGTCTCTCCTTAGAGACAATGAGCCTTCTCAGCAAGGATGGCATCTAATCTTATGTTCTAAATGGTGCCTAGTCACTTTTGCTGCTTGAAAATCATTATTATTAAAACTATCATAATGATAGCAATGTCTTCTCATGATATTGTTGTTTGCTATCTCTTGGGACATTAATTGCCTTTTAACTTGCTCCAAAATTGGTAGGTACTGTACATTGGCAGAACCAGAGAGAAAAAAGGTGCTGGCGATATGTTGAAAGAATGCCATTTTGTCATGGATCTATATTGTAACCTTAGAAATAATCAAGTTCAACTCCCTCATTTTACAGATGAGGAAACTGAGGCCTAAAGGGGTGAAATGATTTACTTGCCTGAGGTCACATAGGAAGCAGAGTTAGGATTTGCACCCAGTTCCTCTGACTTTAAATCCAGAATTCCTTCTGTAGCACCATTTCAGAACACGGCTCACTATCTGCAAGAATTTTAAGGTATGATTTGTCTTATCGCTTGGCTTCCATATTATTGTGGTCATTATCTGCTCTTCCCTTCAGCTAGCTGATTCAGACTTCGAGATTATTTTGGCTTCATACACTTTCCATTTACAGTCTTCTTATGAGTCACTCAAATGAGCTGGAGGTTATTTCCGGGTTGTGTTGTCTTGAAAGGTGGGATGAGAAAAGAGGAGGAGAAATTTCAGGAAAGCAATCAGGAAAAACATCCTTTAACTATGAGGTATAATTAATGTAGAATAATCTCCTGCACTATTTAAATATTTAAAACTAGACTAGAAAAAACTGCACAGTACTCAGATTGATAAGGGTGTCTGGACAATACACCAGATAATCCTTATTGGTCTTTATGCGCTAGTGTTTGGATTTCTTTGCTCTGCATTTACACAAGGGAGCTTGAGAAGAATGAAGATGGATGAGGGGCTGAGAGGAGGAAAAGGATATCCTCTAAATGTAAGAAATAGGATCCCTATTGAATGGAGAAGATACTTGGCTCTTCAGAGAGGCCTCCCCACCCCCTCACACTCTCAGTAGAGAAGGGACTTAACAGGGAAATAATTCCTCATCTTTATGATCATGACTGTATGAGTGTCCAGAATATTGGCTCCTTCCATTCCCAACCCCCTCAATTTAACAATTAAAAAACATCTATGACTTAAAGCAATCAACAATTATTATGTAACTACTTTGTGCAGAAAATCCATGTGCTAGGCAGGGAGGGAGGGGGAAGAGAGAGATAGAAAGTTAAGCTCTTTCCTCAAGAAGCTTATCCTGCAGAAAGGGGATAAAATACCAACACATCTATGATACATAATGGTATACGATTAAATACATCTGAGGGGTAAGATTATTACTAACCGGAACATCTGGGAATTGGTCTTTAAAGAATGAGTAGGAGTTCAACAGGCAAAGATGGGGAGGCAGTTCACAGCTAATTTATAATTTTGTAATTTATATTTATAATTTACGAGCTAAATCCTAGGCACATAGGTTAAGCGACTCGTCCAAGGTTTGGAAGGTGGGATTTGAACCCAATTTTTAAAAAAGCGTTTAAAAGTTATTATTTTTCTTTTTTACATCACATTCATTTCCCAATATGTCCCTCCCTCACCCAGAGAGGTATTCTTTATTACAAAGAATAAAAAAAGAAAGAGAAAAACGCAATTCTTCAAACCAACAGACAACAATCTGGACTGGAAGTATACAGCAATATTCTGCATCCATATACCTAACTCATGCAAAGACACTGAACCTAATTTTGACTTAGGTCAAACAGGGTATTCTAATCACTTCTCACTTGGGGGAAAAACCCAAATCAAATAAAAACCCTAAAACTGAACATTATAACAGAAACAACCTGGAAAAGCTAATGATAATGAATATAATTCAAGGAATACAGAGCTTTCTGTAGCAGCAGCAAGCTTTGAAAAAACTAAAACAAAAACCTACTGTGATTTATACACTAAGTGAATTTTTAAAAATGCAATCATTCTTTCTTTTGTATGGTAGTGATTCAGAAAAAAAACACAAATAAACCCCTGCAATTCATTCAATGGCACTAATATAGACAGCTTAGGAAGAGAAGTTTAGGGGAAGAAAAAAGTCTAGCTATTTAAATCTTTAACACACATCTAATAGGGCTATTTGAGAACTGCTGAACAGGAAGAAGCAAGTTTGTAGGGAATAGTCTAATTATCAGGATTTGACAAGGGAAAAGCCTGGCCCATTTAATCTAAACTAGTTAATGACTGCCTACTCACCTTAGAGAAGACAGCCAGCTCTAGGTTTTGATGTATTGGGGAAATGCTAACAGGCCATTTCTGTAGTACGGGAGTGTTTAGACTAGCAAGCAAGGCGTGTTGATTTTTGTTCGATCACTTTATGCGTATTGAACATTCAGTGAGAAGATCTCTGGAAAGCGGCCCAGGTTAATTTCAGTGCTTTGGAGACCTCAAAAGATAACCTGGCTCCTTCCTACCTTTCCAGTCTCATTACATCTTACTCCTTCCCTCCCCCCACGGACTCAGAGTTGCACATGACACTCCATCTCCCGACTGCTAGCATTTTCACTGATTGTCCCCCAGGCCTGGATCTCTCTCTCTCTCTCTCTCTCTCTCTCTCTCTCTCTCTCTCTCTCTCTCTCTAGTTAGCTTCTTCCCTTTGGGGCTTCCTTCACGTTTCAGCTAAAATCCCACCTTCTGTAAGAAACCTTTCCCAGAAGCCTTTCTTCTGAGATTACCTCCAATTTACCCTGCAGGTCCAGGATACTGCACAGTGATTAAAGTTTAAAACTGCACCAAGACTTTTGGGACACCCGGTAATTTGATTTGCACAGTCGTTTTTGTGTCCGCACCCCCCCCCCAACCCTCCCTTTTGGGGTCTGTGAGCTCCTTGACAGCAAAGAGGTTTTTTGTATTTCTTTATATTCTCAGCGCTTAGCACAGTGCCTGCCACATAGTAGGCGATTAGTAAATGCTTGTTGACTGCCTGACTGACAGACGCACGCTACATTTGTGCGCAAGGCATTTTAGAGCATAAACCTTTGGCGTTCTGCAAGTACCATGCCTACGTGGGAGCTGGGATGAATGAGTTTCGGTTAGAAATTGGAGAAAGGGATGAAATTCAAGGGCAGTCGAGTTAACCTCTTCCTGGTCCTCAGAATCCAGAAACTCAGAACCCAGTCTCCTCATCGCCTCTCTGTTGTGCAACCAAACTGCACACGCTCTAACCACCCTTGGCGGGCTCGTCCCCTGCCAGATGACTAAACAGGCAGTTTCTGCAGCCTATTATCATTTTCGACGGCTCCATTCCCTCAGCCAATTACAGCTGAAACTCGGGGGAGGGCGCTGCAGGTCCAGGCTGGGGCGAATACCGGGTCTCTGAAAAGGGGCGGGGCGTTTGCCGTGATGGGCGGGCCCTCGCTACCAATCGAAGCCGAGAGCTACCTTTACGCTAACCAATGAGCGACCCCAGAGTATGGAAACGGGTGGGCCTGTTGTCATGGGGGAGGCGGTGGCGCTTGGTGGCGACTGGCGGCGGAGGAAGAGGCAGGCGGCGGCGGCGGCGCTGGAGTTGGACTCGGGCGGCGGCAGGTGAGTGAGAGCGTCCGGGCCGGGCGGCCCGGAGCCCGCGGCGGGGTGCCCGGGCCGAGCGGGGCGGGGGCTCGAGCTCGGCGCTCCTCGGCGCTCGCGCTGCGGCTGCCGCGGCGGGCGGGGGAGGCTGGGGGCGGCCGGGGGCGCGCCCTCTCCTCCGGCTCGGCTGGAGCGGGGACCACGGCCCCGCGGCCGGCGCTGCCGGTGCTGGCGAGTGCGGAGGGGAGCGGGGGCAGAGGCGGCGCGGGCCATGCCCTGGGAGTGGGGGGTGGGAATCCCCGGGGACGCCGAGGACGGACGGGGCACCCGAGAGCACCGGCTTCGGGGGGAGCGGGACGGCCAGGCTGGGGGGGGCCCTGAGGAGATGGGGGCGCAGCCAGGTCTGGGGGAGGAGGAGGCGGGGAACTAGGGGGGCTGCTCGGTGTGTGTGGGGGGAGGGCAGTTGAGGTGGGGGGGAAACTGGGGCGGAAACGGGGAGCAGTTCACAGGTCAGGGGGAGGGGGAGCGGTTCAGGTATAGGGGAGGAGTTTGGCTTTGGGAGAGGAGGGATCGTGGGAAGGGAAAGCAATTCAGGTTTGGGGGAGAGAAGGAAGAAGGGGAACAGTTCAAGCCTGAGGGAGAGATGGCTTGGGGAGCAGTCCAGGTTTGGAGGAGGGGGTGGGAAGAGGGGGAGCAGTTCGGATTTGAGGGAGAGGTAGCATGGGGAGATGGGGAGCAGTTCAGATATGGGGAGGGGGATAAAAGGGTGAGGGAGAGCACTTCAGCTTGGAGGAGGGGTGGGAAAAGGGGGGCAGCTCAGTTTGGGGGAGGGGCGAGGGGAAATTCTGGGGACGGGGAAACCTGGGGAAGAAGGGAGAGTGCTTCAGAGAAGGAGCTGTTCAAATCTAGGGGAGCAGCTTGGCTCCAGGGCAAGGGAAAGTTGGAAAGAAAGGGGAGCAGTTCAGATCTGGGGGAGATGGGAAGCAGTTCGTTTTGGGGGCAGGGAAAACCTGGGGGAGAGGGGGAAACCATTGGAAATAGGGGAAACCCTGAAGAAAAGGGGAGCCGTTTGGTGTTGGGGCGGAAGCATGAGGATCAGTCTGAGCCTGAAGGAGAGGGTCCCTTGGGCCGCAGCCCGGTCTGGAGGAGGGGGAAGTACTGGGCGGGAGGAGCGGAGCAGACTTGGAGTTGGTCGCGGGCCAGGTCTCGGGTTTGGGGAGAAGACACAGGTGGAAACGGGAACAGCCAGAGTGTGTGGGGGGGGGGAGAAGGAGGAGAATAATGGAGAACTGGAAGGACTTAGGGTCTGGGGAGACGGGGAGTGGCCTGGGTCTCTGGGAAACCGACTCTGACTAGCTGGGGGTGAGGGGCGGGGGCGGAGAAGCCGCTCTGTGGCTTAGAGAATGGTGAATCCGGGGAAACCAAAGGGGTGTGTCTTAGGTGTGCTAAAGGGAAAACTAAGGAGATGGGTTAGCTGGGAAGAGAGGCTTGGGAGTTTCCCTGTGGATCCAGGAAAGTTGATCGGAGTAGGGTCAAAGGGAGCAGCTAGGGCTAGTGAGTAAAGGAAGCTCCTCTGAGAGGGAGCGGCAGCCACTGAGAAGTTGTCAGGGAGAAAGTGGAGGAATTGACCATGGGGGTATTGGCAAGGATCTAAGATGGTCTGAAGAGGAAAACATTTAGTAATAGAAACTACCTTCTACTGTGAGGACAGACTGAGTAACTTATGTGCACCGGAGCCAGATCTGGAAAAGGATGTGGGAGGTCAGATTCATTAATGCGTTTTGGGGATTGTAGAAAGGAAGATCATCTTTAGGTTGGGAAAATAACAAGTAGGGATACTGGCAGACTGGGGAATTTGAAAGAGAGAAAAAGCTGTTGGGGGCCGCGGGCAGGAAGAAAGAAACAGCTGAAGGAAAGATGAGTCGCGGAGCAGGGTCAGTTAGAAAGATGAACAGTCACAGACAAGAGAGCTGAAGAATAGTTAGACTGTTAGAGAATTGTAAATTTAAGCCGAGTGAGCAGGGAACAGAGATGAATGAGACTACCATTGTTTTACGGAGAAAATAATAAGGTAGGACCTTGAAGCAGGAGAGGTGGCACACTTGTCAAGAGACTAGATTGAAGAAATTTGTAAATCCTATTTTAACATGGGACACTATGCTATTAAGCAGCTACTAAAGCAAATCCTCCAGCAAAGGCTCTGGCATTTTCAGTTGTTCGGTAGTCAGACAACATCTCTTAAGTGCCTGTTATGTGTCATGCACTTTTTTAAAAGCTGGGGGTTGAAAGAAAGGTAAAAGACAGCCCCTGAGCTGAAGGAGCTCACGGTCTGATAATCACAGACCGGAGCCTGAACAGGAATCCCTTCTGTATGGTAGCTGACAATTAACAAGCATGCATTTAGCACCTACTAGGTACAAGCCACTGATAGTTGTTGGGGATACAGAAACAAAGAAACAAGCGCTTGCTGGGAAGCTCACATTCTATTAGTGGAGCAACACGTATGTGAAATAAATCCAAGGTAACTTTTGTGGAAATGCTAGAAGCTTGTGATTATTGAGCCTTTGCTTGAAGACCTCCAGAGAGGGCAGTCTTACCTCCCAAGTCAGACCAGTTCACTTTGGAGAGCACTAATCGAATGAAAGTTTTTCCATACATGAAGCCTAAATCAGCCTCCTTGCAACTTCTCATCCATTGTTCCTAGTTCTGCTGTCCTTAAATGTTGTGCCCAGAGTTGAACAGAGTACTTTAGATGTGCTCTGACTGGGAGAGAGTACAGCCTCTTTAGTTCTCATTATGCTTCTCCTCCTAATGAGGCCTAAGGTCACATTAGTTTTGGGTTTTTTTTTTTTTTTGGTTTTTTGGCTAGCCTGTATAATCTTAGATTTAGGACTGGAAGGCACTTTGGTCATTTAGTTCAAGCTTCATTTTACAGCTGATGAAACTGAAGCCCAGATGGATTAAGTGACTCACCTAAGGCCACACAGGTAGTAAATGACTGCAAGCCTGACTGCAAATCCAGTGTTCTTTTCGTTGTGCCATGTCGTCTTCCCACCGTTGAACTGGAGATCCATTAAGATCTCCACATCTTTTTCGTATGAACTGCACTATCTAGCTATTTCCATGCCTTCAATTATCACCTCTGTGCAGATGACACACAGTTTTAAATCTCAGTTTTCACCTGTTTTCTGGATTCCATTGGAGAGCTACATCTCTACTTATCTTTAAGACAACTCCATTTGCATGTTGTGGCAGCATTTCCGGCTCAACATGTCCAAAGCCCAACAGCTTATTTTGGTTAACTTCTCACAGGATTACTCCTTGATGACTTGGTTTCTTCCATGTTGAGTCTGTTGACCTTTTTTTTTTTAATATTGAGAATCTTTGGTAGGAGAACTTAAATTTGGAACAGAAGAGATGGGTCTTTGTTTTTCAGATGTGATTCCAACTTTTGTTTCACATGTGCCCTTTTGTTTTCTTTTGTCTTTTTTTCCCCCTTTACCCTCTCTTATTAAATAAAGTCAGCCATTGATAATTGGGTGAGTTTTGTGAGAGAGTGTAGATTGGTATGCATATGTATATGTGTTTGTTCACGTTCATATACTTTAATAATAATAATGATAATAACTAACATTTATGTGGCACTTTAAGGTTTGCAAAGCACTTTGCATATGATCTGTAATTTCTGTGATCCAGATTTCAACCCTTCTGTGACTTAGAGAGTTATTTGAGAGTTGGGTCAAAAATTAATCACACTGCCACCAACCTGGGAATCTGGAGAAACAGAAACAGGCCCATGTTCTTAAATCTTCTCAACTTGGTAGAACCTGTCAGAGATTATATTCCGCTGGCATATCAAAGTAAGACTTCAATAGAGAGATATATATTTATATCCTGTTTCCTCATCTATAATATGAAGAGGTTTGACCAGATAAAATTAATATGTTGTTATGGAAGGAATACAGGTGATTAGATGATGTGTTGATATCTTTGCTTCTTATAGTTACCTGTGAGCTTGCCTGATACAGTGCAAAGAGTATTGGATTTGGAGTCTGGGTTTGGGCTTGATTCCCGTCTGCCACTTACTGCTACCTGCGTGATCTTGGGCAAGTCACTTACCATCTCTGGGCCTCAGTTTTCTCATCTGTAAAATGAGGGGATTGGACTAGGTGCCCTCCAAAGGCTTTTCCAGTTATAAATTTATGATCTTTTGACTTGCAAGGTTCCTTCCAACTCTTGACTCTTTGATTCCGTATATATGCACCTGTTAGCTCATGCCTGAAATTCCTGTAATGGGGGCCAAAGCCTTTCATTCCATCACTAAAATTAAAAGACTTAGTGCACAAATGCCTGGTTAAGGAGCGTATGGACTGAAAAAATTGCATAATGATTCTCTAGATGTGGTCCAAGGGCCCTTGAATGTCCCCAAAATCCTTTTAGGGGATCCGTTAGATCAAAGCTATTTTCACTATAATATTAGTGTGTTCTAATGGATAATATAGTAAATATTTATAGACATAGCACACATAAACTAAAGGTCTTTTGGAGGTCCTTAATCATTTTTAAGAGTGAAAAGGAGTTCTGAAATCAAAAAGTTTGAGAACTGCTACATTAAAGTGCCATTAGTTAGTAAGTATAAATATTTTCTAGTTTTGATAGAGGGGGATATCCTTAGGCAAATAGGAGATATCCTTCCTTACGGCTTTCTTTCTTCCCCCTATGTGAAACTAAACCCCAACTAAAATCTCACTTTGTATGAGAAGACTTTTCCCATTCCTCTTAATGCTAATGCTTCCTCTGTTGATTATCCACAATTTATCCTGTATATTTCTGTTTTTATGTATTCTAATTATTTATAAATGTTTTTTACAAAGTAATTCTCATGTTGTCTCCCCCATTAGACTGTGAGCTCATAGAGAACAGGGACTGTTTTTTGCCTTTTGCTTAGTATGGTCTCTGGCACATAGAAGATGCTTAATAAATGCTTGTTGACTGTGCAGCTGAAGGAATGTGTGGAGCTTAGCGGGCACATGGCTGGTTAGCTGTATGGCATGCTAACCCAGTTTCACATGATTTGTAAAGATTTTAAAAAGCATTTTAGCAGATAATCCGATTATAAGTTTAACGCTGAAAGGACCTTAGAAGTCATCTAATGCAACTCTCGTATTTTATAGATGAGGAAGCCGAGGACAGAGAATAAATGATGTCCCCAGGTTACACATGATAACAAGTGACAGAAGCAGGATTTGAATCCAGGTCCTCCCGCTTCAAATCCCGTGTTTTTTCCACTGTATCACATTTCTCATCTCAGAGGATGGTTTTAATGGGTTATGTACTCAGTACACTTCTGCTGCATCACTCTTATCAATTCAGTTCAAGATGAAGTGCCTGTTATGTGCAAGGCACATTTTCAGCTTAGATTCTAACAGACCAGTGTTTTATTAACCTAAATATAATTATATTCAAATCTGCCTTTTTCATATCTAAGTCTCAATCTGCCATTTAATAGCTCAGAGACATACATATATTTATATTTATCTTATTGGAGAGATTAGTCATTTGTCATATGGATTGACAAATAGATATGTATTCTGATTGCTAGATGTGCAATGAACCAGTCTTTTTAGAATAATTATATTTTCTCCTGTTTTTCTAGTTATAAACAATGTTGGGGCATTCTAGAAAAACCTAAGTTGATACTCTAATCTTCCAGGTCATCAACATGCATTTGTTACATGCTGCTTCCTATGTTCCAGACACACTGCTAAGTGCTATGGATAGAAAGATAGGCAAAAACAGTTTCTGCCCTCCAGAAGCTTACGATCTAATGGGGGAATAGTAAAGGGTAGAGGAAGAAGACAAATATAGCCCCAGTCACATAATAGTTGTGTGATCCTGGGCAAGTCATTTAACACTAGCCTCAGTTTCCTAATTTGTAAAAGGGGAAAAATACCTCACAGGATTGTTGTGAGGACCAAATAAGATAACATATAAATTACTATGCAAAACAAAGTATCATATAGATACTAGTTATTTTAATTATAGTTTATGGCTGTTTAATTCAGTGATTTAGAATCTAGTGTCAGTGAGGCCAAAGTTCAAAATCCATTTAACTTTGCATGTGAGCGTAGTTGCAGATTGTACTTTCCTCTGTACTCAGCTAGCTGTTTTGTGGACGTGGACCATTGATCACAAGGTGGAGTATCCTAGAGTATATAACTAGATAAACAAAAAATATTAACTTCTAGTAAAAAATAATGTATTCTGATTGATGTAACATCATCTTTTCTTAGTTAATAAGTGCTCTTTTATGTAGAAATCAGGGCACTTGATTGATTCTGCCCATTCTGGGGTGCTCACTACTGAGTAAAGAGGAAATGGTTAAATGTGATAGTTATTTAAATTAAGTTGATTTAAATCCCTAGTTAGGAAGAGTTATTCTACTTAAAAAAAACCCAGTCTATCCTTTGAGCCTTTGAGCAAAAATATTCTTTGCAGCTCAGATAAATCTGTATGTCATTTTTAGAAAGTACATATTTTAAGCCAGTGAGTTATTTTTGTATTTTTCAGATTACCTATATCAGAAAACTAAATTACTTGTTTTAAAAAATTTCTCAAAGCTAATTGAAACAAATACTTGATAATATTTTGGAAGTATTATAGGGCTGGATGAGAGCCTAGTGACTTTCTTGGAAACTTTTTCATCACCAGAATTGGCCACCAGGTGATTGGTTTTTTTTTCACTTGGTATCTTAAGAAACTGTATAAAGTCAAGTTCTTCAGGGGTTTTTTGATCTGCTTCAGTGAAGGGGGTACCCATAAAAATGAAAGAATAGACTTTTGAGGGAGGATTGAATTATATTGTGAGGATTATACATAAGCAAGATCACAAATCTGTGAAGTGTTTGTATACACTCTTATGTATATATGCATATATGTGTATGTGTATGTATGTGTATATATTATACATATTTGTATACACATATGTATACGGTATGAATTCTCCCTCCATTGACACTGGTCTGAGCTCTGCAATGCATTTTAGATCATGTGTAGTTGTGGCAAAAAAATCATTGTGTTGGCCACTTTTATGAACAGTTTCTATGAATTTAGCTGTCTTCAGAAGACAGACACAGAGTTCTTAGACCATTTCTTTGTAACACCATTGCTAGGCTCTATGGGAGCTCTTTGTCTTTTATGTTGTAGATGGTCTGTCTACAAGTCGCTGGTAGCAGTGTGGGTAGAGACTGAACCTGGAGTCAGGATGCATCCTGAGACACTTGCTAGTTGTGTGAACTTAGGCATGTCACTTATGTTTGCCTCACTTTCATCATCTATAAAATGGCGATAATAATAGCAGCTACCTCCTAGGCTTATTGTGAGGTTCAAATGAGATAATATTTGTGAATAAGCACTTAGCACAGTGCCTGGGACATAGCAGGTACTCAATAAATGCTAGCTCATGTTGTTATTATGTCTTAGAGAGCCATATGAGGCTCAGAGAAGTTGAAGTAAGGGTCAGAAAAGGATTTGAACTCAGGTCTTCCTGACTGTTAATACTCAGACCTCCTATGACATGACATTGTTTATCAACCATAATACTGTCATCAAAAGCAATCTATAGTTAAATTTTTATTTAAAACAGCAAGTTTATACATTCTGAATCCCTTCCCATGTAATTTCAACAAAATAAGCTTATGTAACTTTGAATTTTATCTATTTTAGTTTAAAAGGAGAATATTAAACAAAAAACAAAGATAAATCAATATGAGCTACTTAATTTATTGTACTATGCAGCCAACTCAGTTTTTACTTTTTGTTGGTAGACTGGAAAACAAAGACAAACATTCATCCTTTTCAGTTTTCAAATTGTTTCTCAATTTGGGAAAAGATTTGGGGGTATGTGATAGGGTGGTTGAGTAGAGATCTTTCTACATCTGAGAAACACGATATTAGTTTTTAAAATTGAATTATCACCTAGTTTCTGATTAATCCAGTTATTAAATGAGCTTGAGTTCTCTTAGTGTGACTTCCCTTAGATCTTCTTAGTAATCCTCTATAGAATTAGAAGCTATTGGAGGTAAAAAGGATCTCAAAGATCTTAAGTGCCTTGCACATAAATGTTGAATTAAAGCTGCTTAACCCCATCATTTTATAGATAAGCAATTGGGGCTCAGAGAAGGTCAATAGCTTACAGATGTCAGTCAGAATTTGAAACTAGGTCATTCCTTAATTTTGAAATCTGTTATGGTAGGATTATGGTGGGGTTATTTTTATAGCCAAGTCTTTTCTTGATCATGGTCAATATATATAGTATTGAGAATGTTGGTTAAGAAAATAAAGATTACAAAAATGCATGTGCTGTTAACTTTTCTAAAAAGGTTATGTGTGTGTATGCACATATACATATGTATTTATATATGTAGCTATATTCTCTCAATATCCCATACTGATATATTTTATCATATCTTAAGTAGATCATAGCTAAAATTTACCTTCTCTTTTAAGTCCTTCTATACTAGTCAGTGCATGCTAAAATCTCTCTTCTCAATTTCTGTACTAGTGGTGTGAGCTACACAGTTTATTCTCTGATATTATATAGTATTTTTTAATTGTTTCTTGAGTGTTGGTCTTGTTTCTCCAACAATCAATCAGTAGATATTTATTAAGTACCCACTGTGTGCCAGGTATTGTGCTAAGTACAGGTCCTAAGTGAAGGGAACATGGATAATGTTTTATTTCAACCATGATTATGCTGCTCATGTAGTTGGTACTTAATTAATATTTGTTGATTGATTTTTATCTTAAAGCTATAGTTTTAAAGTTTTTTTCCAAGAAGCATATTAACAAATACTACTTAAGTGCATCAGTGGCTAGATACATGGTCTTATCAATAAGGGTCCTTTCAGCAGTGCTAAATAGCCCATTGATACCTGTGGATCCTTTGGCTTCTTGTACATGTGTTCCCATAAAAGTGCCAAGGAGGAGCCACCCAACCATTAGATGCCAACGCCCAGGTGTTTTAAAGGGTGCCAGGGCAGCACTCAGGCTGTCCAACTGTTTTCGATACATGATATCTTTTATACCACTTCTTGCGCCCACGTCATGTTGGTAAAACGGTAGAGCTTTTACCCTCTGCATGTCTTTCCACAACCGTTTAGGTACCTTGCTATTTTGATTGTTTGGAAATTGCGGTGCTGTGTGATTCATAGCAAAAAAAAAAATGTCACTGGAAGAATATTGACATTAAAAAAAGTCTTTACTAACAATTAATTTAACAGAAATATGATTAAAGTAACTGATGTTTGGGCAAGTCACTTAACCCCAGTTGCCTAAAAAACAAAACAAAACTGATCTTTCTGATTAAAAAACTCCTTAAAACGACTTAATATGCTCGGATGTTACAAGATTCAGTAAAGGCATATAGTATGTATGTGACTATGTACGTTAATTATTTTGGTGCTAACTTTTTACCTTAGTTTGACTCTGAAAAATGAAGAGCAATTTGCAGAATTAATCATGACTTTTTGCAATGAGAAAATCACCTTGTCATTGTCCTTCTGCTTATCAAAATGGCATTAGACAAATTCTGAATGCATTTGAATAGGAATTTCACAAACTTCAGAGGTACCCCAGAAGCCATCTGGTATGACCTGTAGCTGAACAACAAATCCACTGTGACATCAGACAAATGGTCTCCTAACCTTAAAGACTTTTATTGGGGGAAACCCACTAATTTTCGAGTCAAGTTTTGGACAACTCTTATTGTTAGGATGTTTTTTCCTGAGGTCTGCCTCTCTAACTTTTTAGTCATTGCTCTCAGTTCCGCCCTTTGAAATGTAGAACAAATAATACTCATCTACCCAACAGCCCTTCAGATATATGAAAGAGCTGTTATGTCTCCTTTCTCTTATGTTGTTCTAATTCTTTTTTTTTTTTGATGAGGCAATTGCGGTTAAGTGACTTGCCCAGGTTCACACAGCTAGTGTTATGTGTCTGAGGCAAGATTTGAACTCAGGTCCTCCTGACTCCAGGGCTGGTGCTCTATCCACTGTGTCACCCAGCTGCCCCTTCTCTTGTGTTCTTCAAGCCAAACATCTTCAGTTGTTTAAATGGTGTGATTCCAGAGTCCTTCACCATCCTGTTTTGCCCTTTGCTAGCCTAAAATGTGGTGCCTAGAGCTTAGCATTCTACTCCAACTGGTAGTATGACCAGGCTAGAGTACAACTGGGTTGTCCTTGTCCTGGATGTTAGGCCTCACCTAATGCAGCCTAAAGTCTCACTAGTTTTTGGGGCTACTAAATCACCCTTTTGACATATATGGAACTGGTAGTCCACTAAAACCCCTGTGTCTTTTTCAAACAATGTACCCCATTTTGTACTTGATTTAAAAAAAAATCAAATATAGGACTTTACATCTGTCCCTGTTACATTTCATTTTATTAATTTTGACTTTAATTCTAGCCTGTCAGGATCTTTTTGTATCCTGGCTGTGCCATCCAGGTTATTAGCTGTCCTGCCCAACTTTGTGTCATTAGCAAATTTGATACGTATTCCATCTATGCCTTATCTAAATCATTGATTAAACTGACTGATTACTCAGCATCAAGGACTACTTCGCTGGCCATGTCCCTTAGAATCCTTTTTCAAATTGACATTGTACCATTAATGACTATATGACTAGCCCCGTTCCAAATCCGTCTGTCTAACATATAGTATCTGTCTTATAGTGCATAAGTTCTTAACTTGAGAGCCTGTGAACTGGATTTTTAAAGTGTTTTGATCACTGTCAATTTAGTTGGTTTTCTTTTCAATCCTGTATGTGTTAGGTGTTTAAAAACATTCTGAGAAGGGGTCATAGACTTCAGCAAGCTGCCAAAGGAGTCCATGACACAGAAGAGGGTCAGAACCTCTGATGTAGCCCGTCTCTCTCTGTCTTGTCTGTCCATCAGAAGAACATGAGGGAGTTTGTGAAACGCTTGGCTAAAATCAAGTAAACTATGGCTATGACGTTCCTTTGATCTAATAGTCTATTAATCCTGTCGGAAAGGGAAATGCAGTTTGTCTAGCATGACCTGTTAGAGATTTAAAAAAAAAAAGTTTTATTCATGCCATGTTGTGTACAGTCATTTCAGCCCTTTTCTCTAGCTTGAACTCTCCATTGTGACAAAGAAAGTAAGCAAAACTATTTGTAACCATAACTGCATCTGATAATGCATGTGATGACTCTGCCATGGAAGTCCCTCCGCTTCCTTCCGCTTCCCTCCGCTTCTTCGCTTTGAAGGAAGAGGTTTCATCGCTCTTTGATTTTTCAGGTACTCAGACTCATTAGCTCTCTTTTCATTTACATTGTTGCAGTCACTCTTTGTTAGTTTATAAAATAGTTCCCATATTTCTTTGAATTTTTCATTTCTTCTTACATAATAATAATCAGTTTATATTTGTATGTCATTATTTTCTTTTTCAACTATTCCCCAGTTGATGGGCACCCATTTTGTTTTTAGTTACTTAAACAGTGCTGCCATGAATATCTTGACATATATTGCACCTTCGTTTCTGAGTTTGACCTCCTTGGAGTATAGACCTAGTGATGGAATCATTGAGTCAAAGAGTGTAGACACTCTGCTTGCATAATTCAAAACTGAAATCCAGAATAGTTGAACCATTTCACAGTTCCACTAATAGTGCCTGTCAGTCTGGTTTGAATCAAAGAATAAGAAGAGAAAAAGCATTTAGGTATTTACTCTGTGTCTAGGACACATACAAACAAGAAAGTGTCCCTGCCGTTAAGGACCCCTTCATGTTTGGCACATTCGAATGGGTACACAAGGGGATGCGGGATGATGACATAGTTTATAATTGGTTGGCAAGGCCTGGTTGCTGGCGAGACGAGGTAAAAGTTCACCTGTCAGAGCCCAGGATACCAGGAGCAGAGTCCAGGTTCTAGTGGGAGGGGGAAATGAGGATGGCCTGGCTATGGACAGCGTGGTTTGGAAGTGGCTGGGAAGGACTGTGGACGGTTGGCTCCAGTCTTCCTCTCCTGCCTCCAGCATTGATTGTTCCATCGTTTGTCAGCTTTGCCAATTTGCCTGGACTGAAGTAAGGCTGTTTAAATTTGTATTTTTCATGCTATTATTGATTTGGAGCATGTTTCATGGATAGTTTGCAGTTTTTGCAAAAGTGTGCATACCTTTTGACTGTTTATCTACTAGGGCATGATTTTTGGTATTACATAAATTTGTCAGTTCTCCGTATGTTTTGAATATCTGACTTTGTAGGTGGTAGTTGATGCACATTTTCCTACTGTTCCTCCTTTCATTCTTCATTGATTTTACTCATGCAAAATTTTACATTTTATTCAGTAACATGTTTATTTTTTTATAATCTCTTTCTCTTGTTTAGTTAAGAACAAGGTATAGTTATGACAGGCATCTGATTGCTTTCTCCTAATTTTTTTTATAGTATAATCTTTTATACTCAGGTTGTGTATCCATTTTGAGTAAGATTTTTGTCTAAGCTTCATTTATGCCAAACTGCTTTCCAACTGAAAAGCCATGTTGACTCTTCCAGAATTCCCTCATCAAATCAACAAGGATTCTTTAAGCACCTACTGCTATTACTGCCACTACTACTACAACTACAATAACAACAGCTACTACTACTAGGTAGCATTTCTGTAGTTTTTTAAGGTTTGCAAAACTTTTTACATATATTGTCTTATTTGATCCTTACAACAACCCTAAGAGATAGGTGATGATAATAATAGCAGTTATATAGCTAAGGTTTGCAAAGCACTAGGCACATATTACCTTATTTGTTCCCCACAATAATCCTATTATATAGGTGATATTCTTATCCTTATTTGATGAGGAAACTTAGGCTCAGACAGGTTAAGTGACTTGCCCAGGGTGACTTGACGTTTCTGAGGCAAGATTCAAACCCCATTCCTCAATCCAAGTTCCTGACTAGTTACCTAGCTGCCTCATAATAGCTGTCAAGTAGGTAGTTTTAGAATTTTGGCAGGAATCAAAGTCAAGTTGACTAACCATCCATTATAAATGAAGTATTTTGCCATTCAGCCAAATCCATGTTCTCATGATACTAAATAATGTGATCATTTCTTCATTTGACTGAGAAGCTCTGGTCAGGTTGTGGATTTCAGAATTTAAAATGTTGTAATGATACAGCACTTTTACTGGAACAGAGAGCCAAGCAGGTTTCTTTGAGGTGGATTATATAGGTTCCTGTACATGGATTATAAAGGCATTATGGGTGGTTAGTCTTAACCTTAAAAACTTAAGCCTCAGTCAATTTTGAAGAAGCACCTTTTAGTTCACCTGATCTGCCAAATAGCTTGAATTTTAATTTGTTGTAACTCAACTTTTTTTGTTTTTCAAAGCATATTAAATCCTTTTTATCTATACTAATTGGCAGGAATAGTGGTAATGATAAGTTCCCAAATGCTTTTTAGTGATAGTGTGGGTTTGTAATGCCGTGTGTGTGTGTATACACGTATATATATTTTCTAATACAATTATTTTGATAACTCTTTGTATCCTCAGCACCTAGGATAGTGCCTGGTGCATAGTAGATACTTAATAAATGCTTGTCTGTTTATTGCTAACTATCTTTTATTTAGGTTAATATTTAAAGTAGTTTGGATTCCCTTGGTTTATATTCCCTTGTATAACCTGGACTGGACCTTCTTTTCACTTTACTTTCATACATGACCCCTTTGTTGTAGCAAAGTTTTGGTTCCCCACAAAGGTTATATGCGTTGTTGCTGCCTCTGAGCCTTTCCTTGTATGATTCTTCCCACTGGGATTCCCTTTTCTTCCCAGCTCTGACATGCATTATTATTATTTTTCTTTTCATGACATGAGTATCAGAACTACTACATTCCATGGTTTGGTAGAAAGATAGAATGATGTTTTCTGTTTTGTTTCTAACACCCTTATTGATTGGACTTAGGACTTTTAAAAAATTGGGGGTGAGGTGGGGTATGGTGTGTATATCTCTCTTTTGGTTGGAGTGGTACATTGGGTCAGTGGTTTTAGAGAATAATTATAGATTTTTTTTTTCTTGTTGTAACAGCCCAGCACCCGATGTCTTATAAATATAATTTGGATTATTTCCCCCTTATTTTGTTACCTATGCTTAATACATTGATGTTCGGTGGCCACTTTTTGCTTATGTGTCAAGGCTACCTTTATATAATAGTTACAATATAATAGTTACAGTAGACTTTTCAGAGATGGGATACAAATTCAGGTCCCTCTACAGAAACATCTATAACCTAATGGCTAAATATGATGTCTACTTCCTGTTTTTTCCCCCCACACTACCTACTCTTTCCATGATCTCTTAGTATTCCTTTTTCCTATTTATTAAACATTTTCTTTCAGCAGAAAGTCATGGTATTAAGGCCTTACTATGTATCTTGAAAGTAAATGCATTGGGCGGCTAAGTGGTGCAGTGAATAGAGCACCGGCCCTGAAGTCAGGAGGACCTGAGTTCAAATGCAGCCTCAGACCAAACACTTGACACTTACTAGCTGTGTGACCCTGGGCGAGTCACTTAACCCCAATTGCCTAAAAAAAATTTTTTTAATTAAAAAAAATAAAAAAAGAAAGTAAATGCATAATTAAATTCTTATTCTTTATAATAATGATACCTCCTTCTGCATGAAAAAAAAATTCTGAATTTAAGGAGAAATTTAAAATTTAGAATTAATGGAAAACTCTATTTTCAAAAACTTTCTTTGTAATTCTAGGTAAATGTTAGAAAAATAATTTGGTATTTATCTTCTTACAAAATTAAAACCGTTGCATCATTTTTAAGATCTGTCTAGCATTTTAAAGGAAACTTGTGTTTATACAGCAGAGTTCTCTCTCATGTTGAACTTTTCTAACTTTTTTTTTGTATCTGTGTTCTTAATGACATTATTCTCCTTGGCACTGCTCCCTTTGGGCTTGCAGTGAGCCCTGCCTCTTTAGAATACAAAGCAAGTGCTTTGCCAAGTTAAGAACTAATTTCCTGGGAAATTGGGCTGCTGGCTTGACTTCTTGTTGTTCTTTCCCTCTTTTGTTGCTCAGAAAGAGTTAAGCTTAGTTTTGTGGAAAAATCACTAAATCATCTAATTATTTTCTCTTGCTCAAATTAAAAAACATGGTTGATTTTATATATACTTGCATTGTTAATGAATTCAGTAGTTTTTTTCTTGATTGCAGATTACTTGGACGAATTGGATTATGTTGAATGAATTAGCTATTAATGCATGTAGTAATACTGACGACTTTTTTTTTTTAGGAGACTGTAAATGTTCTGATTCACATGGTTTTACGTTGGATAGAATGTATAGTTCAAACACTTATAGAATCTCATTTATTCATAGTTTCTGTGATATATAAGACCTACAATCTTAGCAAAAGTCATTTATAAAGTGTCTGCTATATGCCCGGTACTGTGCTAAGCCCTGAGGAATACAAAGAAATATAAAGAAAGTTTCTGCTCTCAAGGAGCTCACAGTCTGATGGGGGCAACAACATGAAAACCACTGTACGAACAAACTATATAAAGGATAATAATCAAGAGAAGGAAGGCTCTAGAATTAGGAAATATTGTGGCAAATTGTGTATGTTTTCTGAGTTAAATAAGGACAGACTTAATCACTAGCAGGCTGGCCATCAGGTGATGAATTCTTTGGTCATGGTTAAACAAAGAAAAATACAAAATGACTCTATCCCAGGCAGCCTCTTTTGGTTGCTGCAGTGATGGGGACAGAATGGTGGAGAGGTTGCTAAGAGTCACACAGAGTTTAAATGTTTATAAACTAAATGTGAGATGCTTGTTCAACGCCCCAAAATTTGACATGCTTTTGGAGGGACTGCATCACTTTAAATGAAACCAGAAAATATAAAGAAGTAATAGCTAAATGGAAAGATAGTTTACAAGGTCTTTTTGGAGAGGCAAATAAAGAAGTGGGTGAATTTGTTTTTATTGTTTATCCAAAAGGAACAAGGAACAACTTTTCATGTAACCTTTGGTCTTAACATCTTAGTCATCTTGTAATATTCTTGATGATTATTAAAAAAAAACCAACAACAAACCCTTGTGAACATAATTATAGGTCATTCACCAAACTGATTGCTTTACAGATAGCAAATTCATGTTTACTTATATGAATCTTATCTGAATCAGTTGGCTGTTCAGACTGTCATTCATTAGAACATAGATAAAGATCAATGTCAAATTAGAAAAAAACAAGACTGTAAATGGTACATGATCAAAACAGTTTAAACCCAACTCATTATTTTATTTAAAAACATTTTATTGATGCTTTTTGTCTTTACCTCATGGTCATTCTCTAATCTTCCTTGTGACAAAGAAAGACAATTTAATAAAAATACTTGATTTTTATGACTGATAATAAATGTAAATATTCTGTCCTAATAGTTCTCTTACTCCTCTGTTGTGGGAAAAAAAGATATATTTCATTATCTGTTCTCCCTTCATTTCCAATCCACCTTATTTATATAAACAAGCTATTATAATGTAGCATAATGGGAAGTGGATGTAGGAACTGATATCAGTGTGAATTTTCACCATGTGCTATGGAAGTTTAACTGCTGTAAGACATTTGAGACAGTAAGGAGACCAAGAGAAACCCTACACTGACACAGCCAGTATATACTTGACCTCCTTGCCAAATGGAGAGAATTGGCATCCAAGGACAATACAGCTTTAGAATGTAAACTTCTTGAAATCTTATAGAGGAGAATTGTAGAAGATTATGATTGGTTTTATCTCAGAATAAAAATGGTAGAGAGACAAATGATTTAAAGAAAGACTGGTATGGAATCATTTGATCCAGATCAGCCAAGAAAGCATTAAAGGATGATACTGGCAGGAAGACAACAGATGAAAAATGGAAAAAAAAATTTTTTTTATCAAGATTTCTATACTAGCCTATTTTCTCCATCAATGAGTGTAGAACTACTACATTTGAACTCTAACATCACAGTCTCTGATATCCAATAGGAGGAATAACTGGACCAGACCTGTAAGTGTACATGGGGGAGATTTGTGCTGGAGGCAACAAAATTTGACTGCTGTTGAAACTTTCAAAGATATCTGAAATAACTTAAGATACTGAATGATTAGAAAGAAGTCAAAGACCATATTAGTAACAGAAAAGGTTCTCGAAAGAATATTAGTAATTAACATAGTTTGTGTTTACCGTCTCATCTCTAATCTTTGTGAGTAATTATACACATATTGAAGGTCTCCCTGATGAAAATTTGAAAAGGAAATAGGTATTTGTAGATAGTTTGTGGAAGGTGTAAAGGTAGGGTGGGTAAGTCCTGGAGGACCTCAGGAAGCAATGACAGGGCAAATGACAAGCCTTGGTAGTATTGTAGAAAGATTGTAGTTGGTGACTACGTGTCATTCAAGTGGCCAATATGGCTGAAAATGGGGAGGGAGAATAATGTGTGTTAAAAGACTGGAAATATGTTATGAGCAGCCATGTTGCTTTTCCTGCCTAGCCCTACCCCAGAGGAATCTGGGGGAAGGAAGGGCAAAGGACCTCTGTACCCCACCTCCAATGGGATCTGGGTGGCTGGGTTGGGGGAGGAGCAATGGGAAGACAAGGATGTCCTGGTTCCTTTTTCCTTTCTCCACCTTGGTTCTTTTAAAAACACAACAAAAGGGGCAGCTAGGTGGCACAGTAGATAGAGCACTGGCCCTGGAATTAGGAGGACCTGGGTTCAAAACCAGCCTCAGATGCTTGACACTTCCTAGCTGTGTGACCCCGGCCAAATCACTTAACCCTGATTCCCACCCACCACTACCACCATACCACCATGCAGATTTTTTTTTATAATGTTAACAAAATGGAAAAAGGAACATTTCCATATACATAGTAGAACAGAAAAAAGAGGATTGGGATTGTACATGAAGTTTATGTGCAGCTTGCTTTTCTTTTTAAATATCTAGTAAAGTTAACATGTACATTTCACAACTGTCTTTATTTGTGATTGCTTCTGTCCTTTCTGTTCTGTACATTAAAAAAAATGTTTCAGTCACCTTCTTTTCCTTCCTTCTTTCTTTCCCTCTCTCTCTTCTTTCTTGCAGCCCCCAGCCCCATCCTTAGTCTTCCTTACCAACCCAGCCACAGCCCCTTTTGAAAAAATCAAACAAACAAAACACAAAACAAAAGCTTTGTAACAAATAGGCAGAATCAGGTAAAACAATTCCCGCATGAGCCATGTCTGAAAATGCGTGACTCATTTTGCAGCTTGAGTCCATCTGTCTCTCTGTCTTCCTTGGCTTTTCTCACCTGGATTGTCTCTTCTGAACTTCTCTATTTCTGTCACAGGTACCACCATCCTTCTAGTCTAATGTATCTTGGCATTATTCTTGACTCCTCACTGTCTGACTCCATATAGCCATTTAGTTGTCAAATCTTGCTGTTTCTACCTCCGCAACGTCTCTTACATCTGACCCTCCCATGACCACTCCCCAGGTTTCGACTCTTACTGCCTGTCTTCTGGACTGTTGCAATAGCCTCCTAATTGCTCTCCCTGCTTCAAGTCTCCATTTCGTCTATCTTTGAGTCAAAATGTTTTTCCTAAAATGCAGCTCTGACCGTGTAACTTCAGTGGTTACCCGTAGGATTGAATACACTCTTCTGTTTGGCATTCGAGCCTTTTGCAATATGGCCCCAACAGGGCAGCCAGGTGGAGCAGTGGGTAGAGTACTGGCCCTGGAGTCAGGAGGACCTGAGGTCAAATCCGGCCTGAGACACTTGACACTTACTAGTGGTGTGATCCTGAGCAAGTCACTTAACCTCATTGCCTAGCCAAAAAAAAAAAAAAGAGAGAGAGAGACAA
>NW_020954723.1:25810563-25819338 GCF_900497805.2 Vombatus ursinus
ACCCCAAGCTGCCTTTTTAACCATATTACACATTAGACGACTTTCTGCACTATACCATTCAGCCTAACTGGCCTTCTTGCCACCTCACATGTACCTTTGCGTCTCTCAAATCTAAAATGTATTCCCTTGCTCCTGCCTATTGGAATCTCTTATTTCCTTCAAGACTTGACTAAAATACCTCCTAAATGAAGCCTTTCCTGATTCCCTCCCAGTTGTTAGCACTGTTAGAAAGAATTATCTTGTATTTTGTATGTGTTTTGAATATATTTTTAAAAGTCTATGTTCATGATATTTCCCCTGATAGAATGTAAACTTCTTGAGGGTAGGGACTGTTTCATTTTTGTCTTCGTATTCCTGCCATAGAATAGCACCTGGCACGTAGTATATGCTTAATAAATGCTTGTTGATTAATTGGCTATTAAATAAGTATTGTTTTTTGTAGAGCAAAATACAGCTTTAAAGATTTTTTTCTCACACTGCATCATCCATGAAATGTGTTAAAATCATTCAAGATTAAGGAGTCTTGAATGCAGTAGCAGAGAAAATTTAAGAATGCTGGATTTGGAGTCAGAAGATCTGGATTCAAATCCAGGCTTCATCACTTATTACATATACGATCTTTGGCAAATCACTTAATCCCTTTGGACCTCAGTTTCCTAAGCTGTAGTGAGGAGGTTAGACTAGATTACCGTAAAGGTACCTTGTATCTCTAAATCTATTACCGTGTGAACTTTGTTGTGACTTTTATTAATATTAAGCAAGGAATAATATAGGTTAAGACATTTAATGTCCTTAATTGCTTGTGAAAAAACACATTAGGTTAAAAAGCTTCACAGAAACAATTAGTTCCATAGCTACACTTAATAGTGTTACGAGGAGGTGGGATTTTGTGATCTGACAATGTGGTTTGGTTGTACTGTGTTAATGATGGGATATAAAATGATTTGGTCAGGGCAGGTTGTAACTGATGTATATCTGTAGTTAATGGTAGCAAGGCAGCTGTGCACAGTGCACAGCACTGGACCTGAAGTCAGGAAGACAGGAGTTAAAATCTGGCCTCAGATACTTAATTTAGCTGTGTGACCTCAGGCAAGTCACTTTACCTTAGTGAAATACTTAAACAATTTGAATTTTCGCACTGGAAAACACAACGGATGAGAGGGCAGCTCTGTGGTCAAAACAATTCTAAAGTCTGTAAATAGCAAATATAAGCTTAAATTGGTTTCTTCAACAGAATTTGCAAAGAGGACTCCTTACCAGTCAATTGTTGCCTGTTATGTCTTTGCCATGAACAGGGGGGAAATTTTAATTTGTAAAAATGGACAGTGAAAACCTCATAATGACCTGAGATTGAATGCTTGCTTTTAGTGGGATCTTTTTCCCAGAAAAGTGTGCCTTGATTTGGGACTTGGAAAAAGGAGCAAATTTAGGCTATCTGTAAGTAAGTGTTTTACTTAAGGCACTTTCATAAGAGTCTTCGAATACAAATGTTTAAAGCTAGCACCATTCCCTAGATTAAAAATTGAGCAGAATATGAGGTTGTTGGGATTTGTGCCCAATGGGACCTAATGTAGGGCCACTCAGAAGATAAGGTTTATTCACATGCACGTGATGTGAAGACAGAAGAATAAAGATTCTTGAAATGCTTTTCCTTTTTGAGCTGCCTAGACCCTGAAACCACTGGAATATTTGTTGTCTGTAAATTAGGATTAGTAGAGCAATTTATAGATTACTAGTAGCCATGCTGTGGTTCTTCCAGTTCCCTTGAGGATGAGAAAGGTGGAGAACATTCCTATTCCTGTTTGCATATGGCCTTTGTGGCTTCTCCCTTCTGATTTGGTAGAAGTTGTTGAGAGTGCTTTAAAAGAGCCCTTCCAGACCAGGGAGCTGTGTGTCTGTAGAAAGAGCAATCATTTAGGGATTAGGGAGCTTGAGTTCTTCTGGTCCTGACTTTGGCAGTAACTAGCTATGTGGAAAATCATTTAGGCTCTCTGGGCTCCATCTCAGTTTTCTTATCTATAAAATGAGGGTGTTGGCTAGGTAATCACTAACTGACAGCTCTAAAGTTCTGTGATTTTCTAGTTTCTTTAACTCTGGGGAGAAAGGAACTGATAGGAGTTAATAGTACTTTTACTAATTCTGCTCTTGGTTCTAACTCATAGATAACAAAAGGACTAGAAGTTAATTTCAATTAAAGCAAAATTCTTAGTTCCTGAGAAGCCTCTTGAAATACTTAACTTATCCCTTGGCTTGTGTTTAAGTGTTTTGGAATTTGGGTTAGCTCAACTATTAATATTATCTTGATTTTCCTTTTCTTTGACACTCCCTCCTGGTATATGGATTGGGAAAGAAATAAGCAGGATAGTTGGAGTCATTGACTAGACATTTCAGGAATCTTCCTAGTCTAACTCCAGCCTACCAGCCTTACCTTATTTGAATGAATGAAGGAGTGAAGGAAAAATCATTTGTTAGGCACTTACTCTGTGCCACTACTTTCCTTTACTGGCCCTGTATATGACAAGATGAGTACTAAAACGGTGACTGCCATGACTTGGATTCCGACTACTTAGTCTTGTCCTATTACTCCTGCCTCTGAATTCAGACCAAGCAGACCATCTTTTGTGCCTAGAGCACACACATTTTTCTATCCCCCCTGTTAATCTTTTTCTTCTTTCAGGATCATCCTCCGTTACTACCTCTTTGGAAGCTTTCCCTGATTTTTCCCTCAGATTTTCTTGTAGTGAACAGTTTCTGCCCTCCGGAGGGCCCAGGCAGTGTCAGTTTTAATCTTTAGATCCTTCATCTTTAATCTTTGGATGCCTAGCTGAGTGCCTTGGAGATAGTGCACACTTAGGACATTGTAGAATTGAATATTTTATAACTCTCATTAAATTAATGGTAAAACTACTCTGAAATTAATGAGCTTAACTTGTGTAAAGCTGATTTTCATATTCATCCAAAATGGTCTTCCCCCAGCCATATTCATAGGATGGTAGCTTTAGATCTGGAAGGGACCTTAGAAACCTTACAGAGGAGGAAACTGAGGCCCATAGAAGTTAAGTGGCCTGCCCAAGGTCAGGTAGACCCAGGATTGTACTCCAGTTCAGAGACTCCCAAGTCCAGCATTCTTTCTGTTGCAGTTTGTAGTCTCTTAACCTGCCCACCCAGTTTCTCTCAATGGCGCTATTGTTATTATTGCCCTTGTTTGAAATCTTTCTTTGGCTCTCTTTTTTTCCCCCTTACCTTCTATACCTAATCAGTCAGCAAATCCTGTTGATCCTTCTTAAAATATTGCATGCCATCCCTTGCCTTTTATTATGCCTAGACTATGGTTTCAGCAGATTCCTAACAAATACTTCTGTCAGTAGCTTCTTTTCTGTTTGAGTTAATATCTTGCATACTACCCAGTTTCATCTTCCTAAAACTATTTCAAAGGCTTAGGTTGAAGTCACATCTCTGCCACTTCCTGTGTGTCCTTGTGCCTCATTTTTTTTCTCTGTATGGTAATAACTGCCCATCCCATGGAGTATGAGATGGATATAGGCTTGTAGCTTATCTCCCTTCTGATGGGACTCCTGAGTGGGAAGAGAGGTGCATGTGTCTGGACTGTGGGACCTCACTGAGTAACTGAGGGGCTGATTCTAACTCAACCCGAGTGCTTAAGAGCCCCTTTTGTGAACCTCACACATGTTAGCTAATGATCTGAGTTTGCTTTCTTTTTGAAATTGGGTGATTTTGGACTTCTATTTGGAATGTCCTATGGTAGAGGTTCCTAAACTTCCTTGATTCACAGCACTCTTAGTGTTTCATTAATTTTCTCGTGGTGCCCCATGACCTCCTTTTGGCTTACCAAAAGAAATACCTGACAGTTCTTTTTATTAAGTAGTTAGGTCCCAACACCTTAATAGATATTTATGTCTTATCAACTTGGCTTTTTTGAAAAAATAATGTGAATTGAAATAAAATTTATATCATTCTTGTAAGCACAAGTGCTTTCTAATGGGATAAGTGCAGCTGTTAAGCATTGAACAATTTTCCAAACGTTGGAATGAGATTGGATACTTGTTTATCACAGCAACCACCAGACACTCGGCTTTGCAAAGGTAAAACGTCACAAATGAGAAAATTTGAGAAGTTACCAGCACAGTTTTAAGTGCAAGTAAACAAAAACGGATCTCAAACACTTGAAATCATCTAAAGGAATGTAGCTCTATCTAATGTTGAATTTGTAAACTACTTTGAGCTAGTGTTTCATGTGGTGTCCCACAATCACCATGTTTCCCTTGAAAATTTAAAGTAGCCTGCTATAAATTCACTACAGAGACTTGGGTGTGAATCACTACACCATGATTTTTCAGGGATCCACTGGAGAAAAATAGAGGTGGGAGGATGGGACATGGGATCATGTTGGTTGTGCATTGCTTTTATCACAAGACCTACCAGAAGGGTTGAGGGTACAGTCCTATTCTTATCCATGGTTGATGGAACGGTCACTGTTGCATGTAAAATGAAAGACTGGACAGTATGATTTCTGAAATACACTTATAGCTTCAGCATTCAATGATTCTGTCAATTTTCTGCTCAGAAATTTCCTAAACCTTTAATGGATCCCCATTGCCTAAAGAATATAATCCAAATTCCTTAGATTAATGTTTGGAACCTCCATGCACTGACATGTCTAACAGTTGCTAGCTTAAAATTAATTTTGTCTATTTGTACCTTAGCTTTATTTTATCCTTTAGTCATTTAGCTACATGGCTCTTCCAGACAAACTAATTGAATTGTATAGGAATTTTTTTTTTTTTTGTGAGGCAGTTGGGGTTAAGTGACTTGCCTCGGGTCACACAGCAAGAAAGTATCATGTGTCTGAGGCCGCATTTGAACTCAGGTCCTCCTGACTCCAGGGCCGGTACTCTATCCCCTGCACCACCTAGGTGTCCCAGAATTTTTGTAATTGCATGTTTTGTGGAATCTTTTCTTTTTTCAGGAGCATAGGTGAGAAAGTGAAGTAAATAATTCTAATCTCTACTCTTCTCTGAGAAGCAAATGTCTGGTGACAATTTTTTTTCAAATTCTTTCACAAACACTATTTGATGTAAGAAAGAATTTGAAAAGTATTTTAATTCTTTGTGATTATATGAGTTTTTTATTTTAGATCTTTAGCCTTTTCGTTTATTTTAGGATCATAGATTTAGAGCTGAAAGAAACCTCAGAGAACATCCAATTTAACCCCCTCATTCTACAGATAAGAAAACCAAGAAGGTGGAAAGGGTAAGGCATTTACCCAAAGTCACGTGATTTGTATAGAGAGGGCATTTAGGTCTAAGTTCTCTGATTATCAATCTAGTGTGATTATGACCATGTTGCCTTATTATAATGTAAGATCTTTTTTTTCTCCAGCTATGATATAGAAGGGATTCTTTTTAAAATACTATTTTAAAAAATTATGAACTTAAGAAACACTAACAAACATTTCAGCATACAGAGAAAAAACAGAAAAGGGGTTGTATAAGAGACTGTAAGCTTCTATTATGGACAGTGTTTTTTTTTTTTTTTTTTTTTTGTTGTTGTTGTATAATTCAAATTTAAGATGGTAGTTTCAACACTGGCCTGCTTTGTCTCTATTCCTTTCTGAACTTCCTTCTGCTCTAGCTTCTGTTTACTTTTTTTTAACGATTCATTGATTCTCTTTTCCCCCTTGTTTTATATTGATCTTATTACCTCCTCAACTTACTCCCCTCGTAAAAACAAATAAATTAAAGCCCCCTCTTCTAACAAATAAGTATAATCGAATAAAGCAGATTTACATATTGGATGTCTGACAATATATATCTCAGATCTGTATCTATAGTCCTCGCTTTTTTTTTCCATTCCCTTGATCTTGATCTTTTGTTTCTCCAGATGAATTTTGTAATTTTTTTGCTCTAGACGGTAAAGTAACTCTTTAGTAGTCTGTTGAGTGGTATGGCACTGAATCTATAAACTAATTTAGGTAAGTATTGTTATTTTATATTGTCATGGCTTAATTAGTTTACTCTCTCTCCACTTATTTAGTTGTGATTTTCTTTCTATAAAGAATGTTTTTAGTTGTATTCATATAATTCTTTTCCATGTAGCTGGATTCCCAAATATTTTATATATTTTGTAGTTCCTTCAACAGGAATTTCTTTTTTCTATCTCTTCCTTTGTTGGGTCTTATTAGTAACATAGAGAAATGCCAATGATTTTTGTGGGTTTATTTTTATGTCCTACTTTACTGAATATTGTTTCAGTTAATTTTAAGTTGACTCTCTAGACTTCTCTAAACCGTTTCATCTGTGAGAACTGATCATTTTGTTTTCTCTTTGCCTATGTTTATTCCTTCAAATTTTTTTTTTTTGCTTCACTGCTATAGTTAGCATTTCTAGAATAATAATGGTGACAGACACTCTTGTTTTACTTCAGATCACATTAGAATGTAAGCTTCTTTTTTCTTCCACTTAATAGTATTTTATTTTTTCCAATTACATGTAAAGATAGTTTTCAGCATTCACTTTTATAAGATTGTAAGTTGCGATTTTTTTCTCCCTCCCTTCCCTCCTCTCCCCTCTCCTCAAGGCAACAAGCTATCTGATATAGGTTATACATGTACAGTTATATTTAAACATATTTCCACATTAGTCATGTTGTGAAAGAGGAATCAGAGCAAAAGGGAAAAACCATGGGAAAGAAAAAACAAAACAAAAAAATAACATGCTTTAATCTGCATTCAGACTCCATAGTTCTTTCTCTCTATGTGGATAGCATTTTCCATCATGAGTCTTTTGGAATTGTCTTAAATCATTGTATTACTGAGAAGAGCTAAATCTATCAAAGTTGGTCATTGCACAATGTTGCTGTTACTGTATACAGTGTTCTTCTGGTTCTTCTCACTTCACTCAGCATCAGTTTGTGTAAATTTTTCTAGGTTTTTCTGAAATCTGCCTGCTCATCATTTCTTATAACACAAAATATTCCGCTGCATTCATATACTACAATTTGTTCAGCAATTCCCCAATTGATGGGCATCCCCTCAATTTCCAAGAATGTAACCTTCTTGAAGATAGGGACTGTTATCTGCAATGCTTAGCACAGTACCTAGCACATAATAGACATCTTTGCATTAAAAACTTCAGGATTATGAGCTTTTTGAGGAGCTTGTTTATCCTTGTATCTCCCCAGTGTGTAGTACAGCACCTTGCATAAAGTTGGTGACTTAATAAGTGCATGTTGAATGAATGATTACTCTGTTGTTTTTCCCTCTGTATTCAGGAAATCACCAGGTTAGAATAGGTGGTATTTTCCTAAAAGTTGATTTCTTAGTCTGTTGTTTTGTATACAGAACGCAGTTTCCCAAAGACAGAATGTCATATGTGAGATTTTAGTGTCCTCACTAGCTCACAAAAAGTCTGTTCACCTGACAGTAAAATGAAAAGAAAGGGAGACAGGTTTTTCTGAGGTAACTAGGCAAGAGCTGAAAGAGAGGGAAAGGAAAAAGGGCTTAAAGAGGATGTATATACAAGAGATCCCTTGAGGTAGAATTATCTATGCCATAAAACACCAAGAATATGTCAGCAGGATCATCCCATGGGAAAGTAAGGGATTGGTTGGCAGATTTTCTTCAGCAGTTCTTTATAGCAGTATGACTGTGCTAAAGATCTTTTGGGGGAATGTTAGGAATGTTAATAAGCGTAATGTATTGTGGTAGTTTCATCTGGCTGCTTTGGCTAGAGTACTAACTAATATTAATATGCTTGCCTGTTCTTTTTAAAAATATTTTATTTTTCCCCCAATTACATGTAAAAACAATTTTTAACCTTTATTTTTAAAAAAATTTTTGAGTTCTTCATCTCTCTGTCCTTCCTTCCCCTCCTCCCCCCATGAGATGGTAAGCAATCTGTTATGGGTTATATATGTGCAGTCATGTAAAACGGATTTCAGTATTTGTCATTTGTGGAAGGAAGCTTGAACCAAAAAGAAAAACAGAAAAAGAAAGTGAAAACGGGTATGCTTCAGTCTGTATTCAGACTCCATCAGTTCTTTCTTTGAAGGCAGGTAGCATTTGTTATCATGAGTCTTTTGGGATTGTCTTGGATCATTGTATTACTTGGAATAGTAGGTCATTCACGATTCTTCATTGTACGATATTGCTGTTACTGTGTACAGTGTTCTCCTGGTTCTGCTCATGTCACTCTGCATCAGTTCATGTCTCTCCAGGTTTTTCTGGAAACAATCTGCTCATCATTTCTTATAACAATAGTATTCCATTACAATTCTATACCACCACTTGCTCAGCCATCCCCCATTTGATGGGCATCTCCTCAATTTCCAGTTCTTTGCTATCACAAAAAGAGCTGCTATAAATACAGGTTCTTTTACTCTCTTTTTTAAAAATAATCTCTTTGGGGTACAGACCTAGTAGTGGTATTGCTGGATCAAAGGGTAGGCACAGTTTATAGCCATTTGGGCAGAGTTCCAAATTGCTCTCCAGAATGGTTGGATCAGTTGACAACTCCACTAGTCATGCATTAACATCCCAGTTTTCCCACATCTCCAACATTTATAATTTTCCTGTTTTGTCATATTAGTCAATCGCATAGGTGTGAAGTGGTACCTCAGGGTTGTTTTAATTTGCATTTCTCTAATCAGTAATGATTTAGAGCATTTTTTCATGTGACTACAGGTAGCTTTGATTTCTTTGTTTGAAAACTTCCTGTTCATATCCTTTGACCAATCAGTTGGGGAAAGACTTGTATT
>NW_020954723.1:25819372-25854693 GCF_900497805.2 Vombatus ursinus
AGAAATTTGACTAGGTTCTCTATATATTTGAGAAATGAGACCTTTATCAGAAATAGTTGCTGCAAACATTTTTTCCCCTAATTTTCTTCTTTCCTTCTAATTTTGGTTGTATTGGTTTTGTTTGTGCAAAAACTTTTAAATTTTATATAATCAAAATTATCCATTTTACATTTTGTAATGCTGTCTATATCTTGTTTGGTCCTAAATTCCTCCTTTCTCCATAGATCTGACAGATAAACTATTCCATGCTCCCCTAATTTGCTTGTACCCCATATGTCTAAATCATTTTGGCCTTATCTTGGTACATGGTGTGAGATGATGGTCTATACCTACTTTCTGCCATACTGTTTTCCAGTTTTCCCAGCAGTTTTTGTTAAATAATGAGTTCTTATCCCAGAAGCTGGGGTCTTTGGGTTTATCAAATAGTAGATTACTCTAGTCATTGACTACTCTGTCTTGCATGCCTAACCTATTCCACTGATCCACCACTCTATTGCTTAGTCAGTACCAAGTGGTTTTGATGATTCATGCAAACAACTATTAACAAACAGGCTACATACGGGATAAATGAGAAATATTTAATAGAGGGAAATTACTAGAATTAGTAAAGCTTTCTGTAGAAGGTGGGATTCTAGCTGGAACTTGAAGGAATCCAGGGAACCAAGGAGGTGGAGATGAGGAGGGAAGGGCATACTAGGCATGAGGACAATCGTCATTAAAAATGCAGGGAGTCAAAAGAAGGAGAATCTTGTTCCAGAAATAGCAAGGGTGGTGTAACTGGAACAAAGAATATGGGTGGGGGGAAGGGATATAAAGTTTAAGAAGACTTAAAAGGGCTGTGTATGTGGGGGTTGGGGGCAGGGGGAGAGGCAGGTTATAAACTTTAAGAAGTTCATGAGTCCCAGGTTGAGAACCTCTGATTTAGACTTGCATTTTATTTGCATTTATACTACAAGATTCTCATAACATAACACATGTTTTGAATGCCAAACAGAGGATTTTGTATGTGATAGGGAGCCACTAGAGTTTATTGAGTAGGGGGTGACATGGTTGGACCTGTGCTTTAGGAAAATCTCTTTGGTGGTTGACTGGAGTATGGCCTGGAGTGGGGGAAGACTTCTGACAGGCAGACTCATTAGTAGTCTATATTGCAATATTCCAGACAGATGAGTGCCTGCTCTGTTGCAGTAGTACGTCTGTGATTTCATCAACATAGGGAGCACATGTAGTGGGACCTAACTCTGTAATTTAATAGGTAAATTCTCGGGAGTTGCCCACGAACACAGAAGTTAAATGATTTGCCCAGGTCCCTGTGGTTACCGAATCACAGAATCTGAGAGTTGTCAGGAACCTGAGCAGCTACCTAGTACAACCCTCTCATGAAAGGAATCCTTGCCATAACACCTAATGAGTGGTAATTCCGTCTCTGCCAGAAGACCTCTAAGGAGGGGAAATTTTTTGTTTCTAAGGGCAGCCCATTCCACTTTTGAATAGTTTTAATGTTAGGAAGTTTTTCCTGTTTTTAAACCTAACTTGGTGTCTTTGCCACTCCCTTTCATTGCTCCTGGTTTTGACCTGTTGAGCCCCAAAAGATCAAGTATAGTCCCTCCTCCACATAATAGCCCTTCAGCTGTTTGAACATAGGTATCATGTCCCCCCAAGTGGCTGTCTTTTCCAGGCTACATATGCTCAATTCCTTCAGCCATTACTCATATGACAAAGGCTCAAGACTCCTCAGCACCTTGGTTGCCCATCATTTTAACACTCCCATTCTTCTGGTGAAGGCTGATGGTTGTGAGTCATGGAATCCAAGAGTCTGTGAACAAGTGAGGTCACACATTACCTAAAGATCAGTGAAAGAGGTAGATATGAGTGTGAGCAGGCTATCTATATAAAGCATGACAAATGAGGAATTATGTAAATGAAGTCCGATGAAAGTGTTATGAGAAGTCAGTGACTTGAAGAAAAGATAGGCCAGTCATGTGTCTAGATTCAAGAGTAACTAAGTAATGGATAGAATCTGTGCTTCCTTGTACACAGTCACAATGGTCTTTTTGACTTTTGTGATTATGTCTTTCCTTGTCTTGTTAAGAATTCTGCCTCTTGTTTTGGTTGTGCAAGGTAGCTCCTTCCAGTCTCCCTCCCTCTCTCTCTTTCTCTCTCTCTTCTTTTAAGTATGTGACTTTTTATGTTTAGGTTACATGTGTTATGTTATGAGAATCTTGTAGTATAAATGCAGATAAAATGCAAGTCTAAATCAGAGGTTCTCAACCAGGGACTCATGAACTTCTTAAAAAATATTTTGATAATTATTTCAATATAATTGTTTTCCTTTGTAGTCTTATGTATGATATTTTATGCACTTAAAAACATTATGAGTAGTCCATCCATGGGCAGATTGCCAAAGGGGTTGATGACATACTCAAAGTTAGGAACCCCTGTCTAAGCCTCATTTTTGTGAAACTAATTTCCAGTTTACTAACACTTCTTGTTGAATGGGGAGTCCTTACATCATTCATTTATGGAGTTATCCTTTTGAAACATTGGACTGCTCTGCTCAAATCTAGTTCTTATCTCTTCCCATTGACCAACCTTTGTATTTATAAACCAGTATAAAATAGTGTTTTATAATATAGTGTGAAGTCTAATAATGCTAACCTCTATTCCTGTTTTTTTTTTCATTTTTCCATTGAGATTCTTGACTTTTTGTCTCTACAGATAAATTTTCTTTATATTACTTTGCCTACTTCTCCAAAATAGCCCTTTGGTAGTTTGGTTGGTATAGCACTTAATTCTGTAAATTAATTTAGGTAGTATCACCACTTTAATTATAATTGTATGGCCAAACCACGAACAGTATTTCTCCAACTATCTATCTTTATTTCTCTAAAGAGTTTTTTGTAGTTGTATTTATATAGGGTGCCCCAAAGTCTCAGTGCAGTTTTAAACTTAAGTGGCCTAAAATTAATAATTTATTCATATTTTAATAGCTTAGCTTAAAACTGCACTGAAACTTTTGGGACACCCTGTATAAGTGCTAAGCTTCTCATGATTTTTAATTATTTTGTATGTTTTTTAGATATGTTGAGTGGAATTTATTTCTGTATTCTCCTGCCAGCTTTTGTTAATAGTATACAGAGAGTCTGATGGTTTTGTGGTTTTATTTTAAGATTTAAACTTTTAAAATTCTGAACTTAGCAAATAATATATAAATAAAATGGGCAAGTGTGTATTAGGACAGAAAAAACTGATTGCCCACCAAACTGCAGCTCTTTATTATGTACAGCTTGCTTTTCTTTTTAAATAAATGATAGCATGTGAATTCCATATGTAACTTTCAATGTTATCCTGCTTGCCTTAGATTATTTTTGTTCTTCCTTCTGTTCTGTTCTGTGCATTAAAAATGCTTTAATGAACCTCTTTTCTTTTTTTGCTACCTTATTACTATCTTTCCCTTTTCCCTCTCATTGGAAAAAGAAAAAGCCCTGATTATATGTGTGTGTGTGTGTGTGTGTGTGTACATTATTATATGTGTTATAAAACTAACCAAATTCTGTGGATTTACATTATAACTTGCTACTTTACAGAAATCATTAATTATTTTGATTAATTTTCTGAGTATGAATTGTTTCATTGTATTTGTACAGTGCATGTAGGAGGTGCTTAATAAATACTTATTGATTGGTTGATTCTAAGTAAAATATCATTGGTTATTTTCAGAAGAGCAGTATAAGTAGAGTGATAGCAATGGAAACTTAAGTGGCTTAAAATTAATAATTTGCTAATATTTTAATTGCTTAAAACTGCACTGAGACTTTTGGGACACTGTATAAGTGCTAAACTTGTGATTTTGCATTATTTTATATGTTTTTTAGATATGTTGAGTGGAATTTATTTCTAGGGATTTGCAAGAGATTGAGAAGTGAGTGGGTGTTGAAAAAATAGAGGCAGAAAACTTCTTTTAAAAAGTTTGGTAATAAAAGGGAAGAGGAATATGGATCAATATTTCTAGAAGTTAGCAGAGTACAAGGTCCCGACCTAAGCTTATGGAGATTCATAAATTAAAAAACGAAATCTTCTGTGACTTGAAGGTGTTTATGATTTAATTTGGATGGAGAGGGGAAGGATAAAAGGTAGAATGTTGTAAAAGCAAAGGAGCCATTCAGGCAAAGGGCTCTCAGACAATTTGTGAAGGGAGAGTCACCTTGACCTGAGGAAGATCCAGGAAGGATTCATGAAGGAGGTGGCATCTGAGCTTCACTTAAAAGGAAGATGAGCCCACAAAAGTCCATTATGTGTAGGAAGAAGTGCATTCCAGGCGTGGATGATGACTTGTGGAAATGTATGGGATTGGGAGAACAGAGGATGGTAGAAGGGAATATAGCATATTTGAGACAGTAGGGTGAAAAGTTGGTGCCAGTTTGAGAGAGGCTTAAATTAAATGTCTAGAAAACAAAATACTCAGACTGTCCTACTTTAATTCTTTACTAATCTTTGTACCAAAGGGAATGTTAACCATGACAACACCAGAGGATCATAGATTTAGAGCTAAAAGGGATTTTACAGGTCGAGTCCAGCTCGCCCATTTTACAGATAAGGAAATTGAGGTTCAGAGAGGTTGTTATTTGTTAGATTTGTTTGATTTTGAAGTTTTGAATTCTGGGTGGCACTTGAGGACCTAGAGGGCCACCTGTGGCCTCCAGGCTGCAGGTTCCCCACCCCTGAATTCTAAGGCAATATTTGAAGACAGATATCCTGACTTGGAGCCCAGCACTCTGTACACTGTGCCGCCTATTTGCCTTGGTTTCATTGTTAAATATGTATTTAACAACTTTAATCATAGGAGATTAAGGAATTTAATATAGTCCAGTGCCCTACCCACTATGCCATGCTGCCTTTCATCTAATTTACTTTATCAAAAACATTCAAAGAACAAGTAATTTCAGTATTACATAAATGGTTTGTTAAAACAAGAAATGAAGGTATCCTGTCAAGCTCCTGCTATGAGACAAATGCGGTTCTACTGAGCTTTCAAGGCATATCCCCTGCACTCCCCTTCTGTCCCCCACCACCTTTTCTGGCTTTGGCCCCGCCATCCCAATTCAGTCTTATCCGTAACTTGCATTGTGGTCAGGTTGTTCTTTTCATTGACCACTGAACATATCATACTAACTTCTGTCTCTTTGATAATACTTCAGTTTGCTTCTTTTAAAATACCTTCTCAAGCTTCTGCCTTACCAAAGTCTACCCTCTCTTTAAAGGCATAGCTTAAGACTTATCTACTTGAAGTCTTCCTGGACTACTTTAGCAGTTATTGATTTCCCTTTTTTACCTGAAATCCAGTAGTACTTTTAATAGGTTTGCAGTCTCAACCACACAATTAAACAACCATATAAAACCTTTTAATGATAACTATCTTGTATTTGCAGTGTTGTTCAAATTATATATCTATATCAGCTTTTTTTCCCCTATCATAATTAACACAGCCTTAAATATAATAAATACTGTCAAGTTGTCAAAAGTTGTCTGGTATGCTTAGTACTTGTTAGATTGCTGAGTATACTGACTCAACAGAAATTTTCTCTTTCAGTTTTTTGGTGTATCCCTGTTTTCAATGGTGTGGGTGCTTCAGTTGCTGACCAAAGACCCTTCATGCCTTCTTGTCTTGTGCCATAATGGCAGTGTTTTAGTAATAAAACATTGTGCTTTTATGTTTATGAGTTTTGGGTTTTTTTTGCTTTTTTATGAAGCAGTGGAGTGGTATGACTTGCCCTGGGTCACACAGCTAGTAAGTGTCAAGTGTCTGAGGCTGGATTTGAACTCAGGTCCTCCTGACTCCAAGGCAGGAGCTCTATCTACTGTGTCACCTAGCTGTCCCCAGAGTGTTTTCTTTATGACAGACTATTGAGCTAGGTAGTACAAGTAGTGTCCTAGGTATGTGTTGCAGATGAGGGAATTAAAGTTCATTTGATAGCTTATCTTTCTAGTACCAATATATATCCCTTGGGCTGTTAAATTGCTTTTTCTCATTCTCATTACCTTATAGTTACACCTGCTTTTCTAATCTTAATGTCCTCGGGGTCTTTTATGCCTCTTCTCCAGTGCAAGTGATCATTGCTGCAGCCTAGTTATTGCCTCTGTTTTAATTGTTTTTGTATCATTTGTAATTTTGATACTTCAGAGATTATGATGCTCTGTGATTTATAGCCAGAGAGAATCAACAGGGGAATGTTAGTGTTAAAGAGGAGGACTTTTGCAGGAGTCAGCACTTGGTGATTATTTGGAAGTGACATACAGTTTTCCAACTCTGATTAAGCCTCATCTTTTCCTTAGCATCAGGCTGTGTTCACTGCCCAGCTATCACACTTGTCCAAGATACTTATTTTGATGAATTGGCTTCATTGGCTGCATGTCATAGTGTGGGCGATGCATGTTTTCCTCCCACTTGGTTTTTAGGATTTGGATGGCTACACCAGGTTTTCTTGAACATTGCTGTGGATATCACTGAGAGCCTATCATCTGCTGATTCATTTAGAGAGCCTTGATGTCCATAGGAAAGCCTTTTTGTGTGTGTGACTCTTGTGAACACTGTAGTTAAACCTACGCCTACCTCTTTAATGCTTTGTTTCTTGTTTACACTTAGCGGATAGTTAAACAGAGTTATTTTCATCATTGTATCTGTCATAATCTTGTGTTATTTTGATAATAGTAATAGTTGGCATTTGTATTGTCCTTTAAGGTTTGCGGATTTTTATATACATTATTTCATTTGTCTTTCACAACAACGTAAGGGTGGATGCTGTTTTACAGATTGAGAAACTGATACTCAGCGAGGTTAATAAGCTGTCCAAGCTCTCACACAGCTGGTAAGAGTCTGAGGCAGAATTTGAACCCAAGGCTTTCTGATTCCCAAGTATCCACAAATAGATTATCCATCTGCCAGTGTCTTTCTAGGATATTTATACAGATGGACCACTTCTGTGGGCTGACTACAGCCTAGTCTGGACATAGATACTGAGTTACTAAACAAGCACTGTGTTCCAAGAACTGTGCTAGATACCAGGAATGCACGACCGAAAATGAAACACACCGAATATGTATGTACCTCTGTGTTCCTATATATAGATAGATATGCATACATATGTATGTGTGTGTATATGTACTATACACACACACACACACACACACACATATACATATATACACACATACAAAAGAAATGAAGGGTAATTTTGGGATTAGGCACTAGCTGTTTGGGAGGGGTTTAGGAAAAAAGCTCCTGTAGGAAGGAGGTAGTGTTTCAGCTTTGAGTTTTCAATTTTGAGGGAATCTAGGGGTTAAGTGACTTGCCCAGGGTCACACAGCTAGTCAGTCAAGTGTCTGTCTGAGGCTGGATTTGAACTCAGGTCCTCCTGACTCCAAGGCTGGAGCTGTATCCGCTGCGCCACCTAGCTGCCCCAGAATCTAGGGATTCTAAGGGGCAGAAATGAGAAGGGAGTATATTCTAGGCAGAAGGTACAACTTCTGCAAAAGTGTGGTGAAGGGAGGTAGAAGATTGTATGTGAGAAACAGCAAGAAGGTCCAGTTTGACTGGACCATAGAGGACACAAAAGGGAGTTGGGTGGAGCCAGGTCATGAAGGTCTCTAAATACCAAGTAGGAGTTTTTATTTTCTCCTAGAGGTAAAAGGAAACCACTGGAGTCTACAACATGATCAGACCTGTGCTTTGCTAATATTATTTCGGTAGTCTTGCTGTCGGTGGAGAAGTTGGAGTGGGGAAAGACTTGAGGCAGGGAGACTTGTTAGGGAGGCTGTTGTAGTAGTTCAGGCAAGAGGTGAAGAACACCTGAGCTAGGATGGTAGCCATGTGGGTAGCAAAAAGATGGTGTGTATGAGAAGTGGGGCAGAGGTAGAAGTGACAAGGCCTCGTCACTGATTGGCTCTTTGGAGGGAGGGAAAGTAGAGGCTCAAGGAAGACTGAGCTTTCAAACCAGGGTGACTGAAGAATGGTGCTGCCTTGAACAGAAACAGGGAAATTCAGAAGAGGCATATATTTGACAGGAGCTGCTCCTAAGGAGCTTACAATCTAGTAGGGAGGTAAGGAAGAAGCACAAATAACTGCAGTAGAACTTACTGTATGGTTAGGCAGCATGGTATAGTGGATAAAGGGTTCTACTTGAAGTCAGGAAGACTTGGGTTCAAATTTCACCTCTTGACATTTATTAGCCAGGTGCCTGGACAAGACACTTTTCTCTGAGTCTCAGTTTCCTTATCCATATCATGATGGTAATTATGATGGTAGTACCTGATATGTGAGGCTCAAATGAGGTCAGACATGTAACCTTTAAAGGGCTATACAAATGTCAGCTATTACTGTTCTTATTCTTTTAAAATTCATCGGAGAGGCATGAAGCATTATAAGAGATTCAAGACGTTCTGATGAGGGCAGGGAGCGGTTTTGCAGAAATAAGGGCAAAAATTGTAGAGGAATGAGGACCTGAAGCTAGGATTTGAGGGAGGGAGCTCCAAGTACACGAAAAGTTGGAGGTAGAAGAGGATGAAACAAATTTTAGAAGTTCCTGGTGGTCCGGTTTGACTGGTTTGGTGATTGTGTGGAGTACTGAGAGAGAAAGCTGGAAAGATTTAAACCAGATTGTGCTGACTAGGGGTTTATTCCTCCGCCCAAGCCCTTAGAGGCTCCCTGCTCTCCCTCTAGAATAACATGATCAGAATTGTGCACTGGAAAGATTATTCTGCAGGCAATGTTTAAGCAAAGAAGCCTTTTAGGAGCTTATTACAATAACCCAGGGAATAAGCAATGAGGTCTTGCATCAAGGCAGGAGAAGTTGGAAGTGGGGAATAGATGGGAGAAATTTCAGGATATAATTACTCAGGCCTGCTGATTAGATGGGTGTGTGTGTGAGTGAGATTCAGAACCTGGATGACTTGGAAAATGGTATTACCATGAATAGAAATAGGAAAGTTAGGAGGATGGGCAGGTTTTGGGGGAAACACTATGAATTTAGTTTTGGACTTGTTATGTTCAGAAATGAGAGGCTATAGATATCAATCAGGAGTCCACCCCATAGAGTTTATAATTGAAACAGGAAGAGAAGTCATGGGATCTCTAAGGGAGACAATGTAGAGAGAAGAGGATTAATAAGAATAGTCCCAAAGGATATCAGGATTTAGGGGATGGGAAGGAGAAAGAAGGAACTAGTTGAATGCAGTGTTAGCAGGACCTAGGGAGGAGAGATATTAAGAACAGTTAGCAGTATTGAATGTTATGATAAGGTTAAAGAGGATGAAGACTGAGAAAGGCTATTGGGGCTTATGATAGGGGGTTCATTGATGACTTTGGAGGAAGCTGTTTCAGTACATTGGTAGGACAGAAAGGAAAATTAGAAGAGCATGAAGAACAAGTAGGTGGTGTCTACACTGTCTAGAAATTTGGCAGTGAGGGCAGGAGAGGAAGATGTCAGTAGTCCGTGATGTGGCACGGAAATGTGGGAAGGTTTATTTTTAGGATGGGGGAGCTCTAAGCGTGTTTATAGTCAGAGAAGGGAGAGTTTGAAGCTATCAGAGAAAGAAAGTTGGGCTAGGCAAAAGGGGATAATAATGATGATAAATAGCACATGTCAGTAGTATTTTAAATTTGCAAAGTGCTTTGCATACATTATCTCATTTGATGCTCACAACCCTGTAAAGCTGCTTCTGTTAGTAACTCCATTTTACAACTGAAGACCCTTAGGCACAGAAAGTTTAGGTGGTTTATACAGGGTCACACAACAAAGTTGGGATCCTAACCCAGGTAGGTGTTACAGACTGCATCTTCTATCCACTGTACTGTGATATAGTTGCAGGGATTAACATTGGCAAAGATAGAAGGAGAGGATATGTATAGACATACTTTTTATGATATATAAGCTCCCATTGGATTTGACTTCCCTCTTCTTTAAAAAAATTTTTATTAATTTATTTTGATTTATCAACAATCACTTCCATAAGCTTTTGAGTTTAAAACTTTTCTCCCCCTCCCTTCCTCCCTCCATCCCCAAGATGGTGCACAATCTGATATAGTGGCTTCCCTTTTTAAAAGTGGGATATGAGATTGTCAGTTGAATGTTAGAGTTGTTGGACAAGTTAGAGAGCTTAAGGAAAATGGAAAAGTTTTGGAATAACTTGTTTGTGGAATAATGAATAAAGTGATAAATAAAGAGATGTATAATGTGGTTGCCTTATAGCTGATGGCCCAGCTTTGTAACATGAATTTTTACTGGGCTTAGTTATTACTAGGCAGCTAGGTGGCCCAGTGGATAGACCACTGGGCCTGGAGTCAGGAAGCCCTGAATTCAAATCCAGTTTCAGACACTTACTACTAGCACCAAGGAAAGTGGAGGTCAGTGAACTTCAAGAGAGCATGATGGGAGAAAGAGTACTGGATTGGAAGTCAGAGAACCTGAGTTTGAATCCTGGGTGATGTGTCAGCTACTTGACCACTTTGGGCCTTAATTCTTCATCTTTTTTCTTTTTTTAAAGGCAGTTGGGGTTAAGTGACTTGCCCAGGGTCACACAGCTAGTAAGTGACAAGTTAGTAAGTGACTGAGGCCAGATTTGAACTCAGGTCCATTCTGACTTCAGGGCCGATACTCTATCCACTGCGCCACCTAGCTGCCCCCTTCATCTTTTAAATGAAGGGGTTGGACCTCAGAGATTTTTTTTTAGGTTTAAACCTATAATCCTGTCATTTATTAACTTCTAAATCCAGTGACCTTTTCTTTGTCCTCATTCTCTTTGACCACATGACTACCCACTGTCCCTATGTCCTGGATATTTACTCTTCTCTTGGCTTCTGTAACATTATTTTCTCCTAGCTCTTCTCTTGTCCTTCTCTTTCTCCTTTGCTGGATCATTATTTACCTTCCCCATTTCCATGGGTTCAATTGAAATCCCCGCACAGGTGATTTACAGCTCTCTTTTTAAAGTGTGCCTCACTTTTGGGGTTAAGTGACTTGCCCAGGGTCACACAGCTAGTACATGACAAGTGTTTGGTCTGAGGCTGGATTTGAACTCAGGTCCTCCTGACTTCAGGGCCGGTGCTCTATCCACTGCGCCACCTAGCTGCCCCCTACAGCTCTTTCTGTATGTCTGATCCTAATCTTTATCTAAATCCAACCCTGCATCTCCACATGGATCTCTCATAGACACCTCAAACTCAATATATTTGAAACTATTTCTTCATTTGCCCTCCTAACCTCAAATTCAACTGTCTTCTAAATTTCCCTATTATTTTGACATGTAACAATATCTTCCTAGTCTCCTCTGTAACCTTAGATTTATCTTTGATTCTTTTATCTCTCCTTCCGCTTCCCCAGTATGCAGTCTGTTGCCATGTCATGTTCTGCCTACAAAGTAGTTGTCTCCTGGCCCCTTCTTTCTGCCTAACACCTCAACTGCCTTAGTGTTCTAGCCTTCATCATCTCTCATTTAGACTGTTGTAGTAAATCCTAATTAGTTTCCCTATTCCAGTTTCTGCATTTTCCAATCATTCCTTCCTATAGCTCCAAAGTAATCTTTGTAATGCATAGGTCTAACCATGTCTTGGCCCTGTTCAAGTAGTTCCTTTCTGATAAAGCATGGCGACAGGATAGAGATAGAGATAAGGACAGAGATTGGACTTATGTTTTCACTGGTGTAGAGAGCCCCCAGTGAGGAATTTATTCTGCCAATGCAGTCTGTAGAGCATTGCCTAAAACAGAGGTCAGCAAATTGTGCCCCATGGGCCCGTTGTGGCCCGCATCCTGTTTTTATACAGCCCACAAGCTAAGAATGGTTTTTACATTTTTAAATTGTTGAGAAGAAACAAAAGAATATTTTGTGACACATGAAAATTATATGAAATTTAAATTTCAGTGTCCATAAATAAAGTTTTATTGTAACACAGCCATGCTTATTTATATGTGTGGAGCCACAATCAATGGCAGTGTTTAGTTGTTGGGATAGGGACTGTTATGTTGTGCTTTCATGCTTTCCATGGCTGCTCAGTGAATTACAAATCAAAGTAATATAGTTACAACTTAACAGCATTTCCAATGCCATGCAAATTACCGTATATTGCTATTTTATTTATTTTTTATTACCAGTGCATACTTATGTCAAAACAAGAAAAGAAGGTGAAAAGAAAGTTTTATGATTTTTTTTGAGCCAAAGACCAAGATTAAATTTTCTTGAATGAGAACCACCTTCAACCACTATTACCGAACACAATGACTTTTGAAATTATCTTTCACTGCAGACTTGATAATGTTTCTTGATGAATTCAACCTAAAATTACAAGGCAAAACAGTGCTTATATGTGAAACTTAAACTGTGATCAGGTCAGTTGCATGACAACTAAGATTGTTTGAATCACAAGTATTGGAGAGGTTCTTTATGTGTTTCCTGTGCTGTCAAAAGTAAAAACAAGAAGTGAGATCTCTATTCTCACGTAAATTTGCAGAGGATATTATTTTCTGAGCTCCAAGTACAATTCCAGTGGTATTTTCCAAAACTTGATATAAGTACAAAAGAAATTCCCATATTTCCAAATCCAATTAACTGTGCAATTGATAAGCTTTAATTGGAAGTGACTGTTCTGCAATGTAATGATATGCTAAAGGGAAATATCAAGAGAAGAATCTAGCGGAATTCTATAAATGCCTTCTAGATGTTGAGTATGCATAATTAAAGTTATGTGCTCATGGATTGATAACAATATTTGGTAGCACTTACATGTGTGAAAGAACATTTTCAAAAATGAAATGCATAAAATCTTATTACAGATCAATATCCTTAGTGCTTAGCGCAATTACTGGCACATAGTAGTAAGAGCTTAATAAATGTTTGTTGATTGATTGATTAATAGGTGAGCATTTGTAATCAATTTTGATGGTATGGAAAGCTGACTTTGAATCCTATTTAAGCTAAATGTTATCCCCAAAGAAAGAATTCTGTTCTTCTCATTAGTAGATCTGTATAACAAAAAATTACACTAAATTACTCAATTATTATTATACTTTGAATTTTGTCAATAAAAATTTATGGAAATTTGTTTTCTTTCTTGTTAATCTCTTCAACTTTGCCTCTTGGTCCACAAAACCAAAAATATTTACTATCTGACTCTTTACAGAAAAAGCTTGTCAACTCCTAACCTAGAGTATTTTTTTCTTTTTTTTTTCCTTAATAGTATTTTATTTTTCCAAATTATATGTAAAGATAGTTTTAAACATTCATTTTTGTAAAATTTTGAGTTCCAAAATTTTCTTCCTCCCGCCCTTCCCCTCCCCTCCCCCTTCCTTTCTTCCCTTCCCCAATCCCCAAGACAGCAAGCAATCTGATATAGACTATTCATGTACAATCATGTTGTGAAAGAAGAATCAGAACAAAAGGGGAAAACCACCAGAAAGAAAAAACAAACAAAAAAAAAAGTGACAATAGTGTGCTTCGATCTTCATTCAGACTCCATAGTTCTGTCTCTGGATGTGGATAGCATTTTCCATCATGAATCTTTTGGAATTGTCTTGGATCATTGTATTGCTGAGAAGAGCTAATTCTGTCATAGTTAATCATTACACAGTGTTGCAGTTGCTATGTACAATGTTCTCCTGGTTCTGCTCACTGCACTCAGCATCAGTTCATGTTAGTCTTTCCACCTAACCTAGAGTATACAGAGGTCAAGTGCCTCCCCCAGGGTCCCACAGTAACTATGTGTCCAGGGCAGAACTTGAACCGAGGTCTTCTGAGACCTGCCTCTAAGGTACCTCTGTATTCACTTCCCCATACTGCCTCTCATCAAGAGGACTATAGATTATATGCCCTCTTTAGGGCAGAAAAGTGTATGTTAGATTTACATTAAAATGGCTAAGAAAAGCTTTCATGCTTATGTGAATAAGCTTCATGTTTCTGGGGAATACATTTTGGTAGGAAAGTTCGAGTTTTGTGTTTTGAGCATATTTTCTTGTCCTTTGATTTTTCTTGTAGTATAAATCAGTAGAGTAGCCAGGGATACTTCAGTCTCTTTTCTCTTCAAAAAGTGTTGCAAAAATAGTAAAACTGAGTTCTATCCTTGAATTTTATATGCTAAGATGAGAAAGCACATAAGATAGAGCTAGTTTGGAGTTAATTAGATCTCATTTGAACAAAACCTGAACAGAACTTTGATAAGGCTTTAAAAGCCAAGTATTTAGCTGCCTTTAAACATCTGTCCCCATTGGCATAAAAGTAGTGGTATTTAGTTTCTGCATTGTTTTCCTCCTAACTCCCTGCTTCTATTTGCACTGTTGCTTCCATCTAATGTTCCTCCAACTTTTGCCTCCTTAATGTGATCCCTGTCACTTCCACAAGCTAGTAATGACCTCATAACCTAGGGTTTTCCCATAATGTTTGATACTGCCAGTGGGTTTTGTGATTGTCATTGTAGCTAAATTTCTTACTATAAAATGATTTTAGGTTTAGCTATCGTTTTAGGTCAGTAACAAGTTAAAGCCTTGGAAATTTCCATTGGGGTAATTTTTAACTTTTTAGGAAAACACAAATTATGTCATCACATTGGCAGTTAGGTGGTGAAGTGGATAGAGGGTCCAGAGGGTCCTGGAGTCAGGAAGGCCTCAATTCAAATTCTGCCTCAGACACTAAAGTATATGACCCCGAGCAAGTCACTTGACCTCTGTTTGCCTCAGTTACCTCATCCATTAAATGGGGATGATAATAGCACTTACCTCCCAGGGTTATTGTGAGGATCAAATGAGATAATAATTTTAAAGTGCTATAGAAATGTTAGCATTTTCTCCCTTTCTCTCTGTGTATCTATATCTAACATTTATAGTGCTTTAAAGTGAAATTGGAAGGGAATTCATATGTGTGTATATATATGTATATATATTTTATATAAGATACTTTATTTTTTTAATATTTTCTTTTTTTTTCTTTTTTTTTTTTTTGGTGAGGCAGTTGGGGTTAAGTGACTCGCCCAAGGTCACACAGCTAGTAAGTGTTAAGTGTCTGAGGCTGGATTTGAACTCAGGTCCTCCTGACTCCAAGGCCAGAGCTCTGTTCAGTGCACCACCTAGCTGCCTCATAAGATACTTTAAGGATATAAAAATATAAATTGATTTTGAATATTTAAGCAAAACATTATATAAATTTTGGTGTTAGTTAAAAAAACATAATGTCTTATAATCATTCTAAACCTTGGAGAAACAGCAGTGCAGAAATGAGTATTGCAAATAATCCTTCTTTAAGCATAAGTAGCCGCTAATCATGAGTGATTGTTAGGCAGCATTTTATGGTGTATAGGGTACTGGATTTAGGAAGATCCATTTACACATCCTACCTTAGACACTTGCTAGATTTTTACTCTGGGCAAATCATTTGCCTTTCTTTGCCTCAGTTTCCTTATTTGTTGAATGAGGTGGTTGAACTTGATGGACTCTTCTTCCTTTCAGTTTTAATTCAGTGAGTGTGTGAACTGCTAATTTAATTAATTTTTATTATCTTTGTGTCTTTTGGGAGGTATTTGGGCAATTAAAATGTTTTTTTTGTGGGATGACAAACTTTTGGTCCTGTCATTTACTCATATGATTGCCACATATATTTCCCTAGACTCCCAACCAGCCTGGGCCAGAGCTAGGGGATTATTTGAGAATCTGAGTCCTTGTCCTTTCAGTCTCTGTTAATGTTTGCTTTTCATATCTAGTTTACTTTTAAAAAAATATTAAGTGTGGCATAAGTTATAAAGTGCTGGATCTAGAGTCAGGAAGATTTAGATCCAGTCTCTGGCACTAAGAAGCTGTGTGAACCTGGACCAGTTACCTAACTTGTGTGTGCCTCAGGGAACTCCATAGAGTTTATCTGCTAAGTAGATTGGTTGGAGAGAGTTCTTTACACACATGAAATTAGAGATGCTTAGCAAAGGATCCACTTGTTAGTATAGTTTCAGTTACAGAGCAGTTAGTGACAAAGTTATTTTTAATCCTGATCTAACAATTTCTCCCTTTCTTTAGCAATTCCTTAATGCTTTTGGTGACTGTCAATTAATAAGCATTTATTAAGTGTCTGCTGTGGGCCAGGCATTGTGTTGGGGATAAAATAAAAAGGTAAAAGACAGTTCTTGCCCTCCATGAGCTCTTAATCTAACAATGTTCAAATTGACTCATATACACTTAGGCAAAACCATTTGCCCTTTCCCCATGCAAATGAAATTGTAGTCTTATGGAGTGAAACTCTAGACTTGATCTCAACTCACACTTGCACTGGCAGGTACCCAGAATGAGGCTGACAACATTTCCTCAGTTTTAGGGGTGCCCTTGATGTATTTGGGGTATCTTTTCTTTGGATGTGGTATCTTTCTAATGTTACTTGTTTAAGTCCCCACTGCAGAATGTTCTCCCCAACATTACAGTTAGTATCTCCCTCATATCATTGATTGACTCAGTTATTAGCTCCCTAATGTCAGTTACCAGTTAATATCACTTAGCTTTTACAAAAGGATATTTACTGAGATAGAGTTAAGAATCATAGTATAGAAAGCCTCTCTCCTGTTTTCCAAGTGAAGAAACACACTCCGCTCAATCCCCTTGGTCCCTGGGGAGAGCGGGCTCAAACTTAAAGGGACCTGGAGAGAGTGGGCCTCGATTTAAAGGGGTTCCTACAAAGCATTCATGCTTCCAGCTTAATTTCTGAATAGCCCTTGGACAGTTGCTCCCTTGTTTATAGAACATGGTGTCTAGGCTGTTGTCAGACTCCACTGCTAGATTGGTTCCTGCAGGTTGCTCCTTGGGGATGTGCTCCTTTCTGGACTTCAACCACTAGCAAACTCTGGTGTAGTCCTGTACTCTTCTCACTTTTTAGAGCTTACAAGGTTGTGGAATCTAGTCTGTTCCATCTCAGGTAATTCTTCACCTAAGAGAAGGAAAGAATAAATACAACAGGGATAGAAGCAAAAGCAAGGTAGTGTGTTTACTGGCCACATCGTGGTGGCCTGGGAGGGGAGATAAAAGTCTGAGAATGTCTTCCCATGTGAAAATTTATAGCATTTCATTCTCCTCACTAAAAACATAGTCCAGAGAACAGAAAGAGTGATTTGGCTGGTTGGTAAGGGCTCTTTGTCATATATACGTAATTCTGGTTCAGCAGCTGATGGATGATAAGACCTTTGCACCAAGCACCAAGCAGACAAAAAACAGAATCCCTGCCTGAGCATACCATGAAGTGGAAATGAGGAGTTGGTCCCCCTCCATTCCCCAGAATCCCAGAAGTTGGTTCCCTACCCATCCATAGGCTTTTGGGCATGCTCCCAGACTAGATCCTCATTTGCCAGTGCCCCCTTACACCCATCAGAGAGACACAGAAAAGGATGAATTGCAAATGATTGAAAGGAAATACTTCGAATTTCCTTTTCTTTAAAATTTTATATTTGAGGTTTAAGCAACTCTTTGTTTAACAGAAGCTAGAAGTATAGTAATTCATAACTTGTGTAGGGTTGTATAGTGGAAAGAGTGCTGGGCTTGGAATAAGAAGGCTTCAATTCTACTACTGGATGTTTCAAACTGGGTGCACTATGGATGCCTTAAGTTTAATGTGACTAAAATAGAACTCACGGTTTTTTGCTACCACACTCACTTATCTTCTCGACTTTCCCACTTTTTATCCAGTGTACCAGCATCCTGCCAGTTATAGAAACTTGGTGTCATCTTTGTCTTGGTGTCATTTTCATTCTCCTTTATCCGAATCTTCCAGTCTGTTGTCACCTTTTGTTTTTATTGTCACAACATCTTTTACATGTGTCCCCTTCTCTCTGCCTACACAGCTGCCATGATAGTTTAGCCTTTCATCATCTCTCACCTGGATTTTTGCAATAACCTCTTTATTGGTTTCCTTGCCTCAAGTCTCTCTTCCATTTGTCACACAGCTGCCAAGATGATTTTCCTAAAATTCAGGTGTGACTATATTACTCCCCTGATCAGAAGCCTCTAGTGACTCCCTGTTTCCTCTAGAATCAAGTAGAAACTGTTTGGAATATAAAGTTCTTCCCAGTCTGGACCCAACCTAACTTCTTAGCTTTATTATGTAATATTCTCCATCATGCTTCCTAAGGTCTAGCCAGACTGACTGTCTTACTGCTCTGCATACATAACACTTTTTTGGTTCTATTTCTGTGTATTGGTTGTCTGCCTAGAATATACTCCCTCACCTTTTCCTCTTAGAATCCTAGTTTTCCTTCAAAGCTCAGTTTAAAGACCACATTCTTTCTGTGTGAGACCTTTCCTGATGGTTCCCTCCCCCAGGATGTAATATAAGTTAGTTATTTGGGTAGTATGGGTCTGATTTGAAGGGAATTGACAGTTAAGCAACTGTAGATGTGTTTCCCTTCTAAGGAATCCATGATTGTTGAGACTTATGAGTCTCTTTGGGCAGCTAGGTGCAGTGGATAGAGTGCCAGGCTTGGAGTCAGCCTCAGACACTTACCAGCTGTATGGCCCTGGGCAAATCACTTAACCCTCTTTGCCCCAGTTTCCTCATCTATAAAGTGAGCCGGAGAAAGAAATGGCAAACCATCCCAGGATCTTGCCAAGAAAATGTCAAGACAAAGAGTCAGACAGAACTGAACAATGAATTTCCATAGGGACAGAAAGAAGGACTCAGTAGAATGTTGGGATTTTGCACATCTGACAATTCCAAGTTTATTTCCCTTCTGAGGGTACTCTAAACCACAGGATGGTGATTTAAGTTTGAAGGACTGCATGCATCCCTATGGAAGCACTCACTAAAATATTTGGTCTTCCTTTGAGGGGAGTCCAAACCATATACTAAGTTTGGAGGACTTTAGGATGCCTCTGGAAAGTGGAAATCATTGGAGAGGAAGGAAATTTTGTTGATTATTATGGGTTGTCATGTTTTTTTTTTCTATATTTGTTTATGGGCTCTTTCAAATCCTTTGCATTTTTCCTTTTTTTTTTTCTGTGAGGCAGAAAAAAAACTTGTCTTTTATTCAATATTGAATGCTTGTATAAATTCCTTTTACTCGCAACTCTGGAGACAGAAAAATGAGATATAACCTGAGATTTCTGAGAGTAAACTTTGGCTGGGGGCAGAACAAGTCAAAGAAAGTGACATTTTGGAAGTCAGACCCCAAGACTGCACCAATCCATGTGAACCCAGACCTTGAGACACAGGGCTGACAGTGGTTATACCTACTGATTGTATAAATGAGTTGTGATGACCAGTTGTGGTATCCCAGAGTACAGTTGATTTGGAGTCAGCAGCTCTGGGTTCTCAGCCAGGCTTGGACACTTACTAGCTTTATGACCATGGGCAAATCCTTGAACTAACTGGTCTTTGTCTCAGTCACTTTATATATGAAGTGGGATAATTCCTGTATCATCAACGGTACAGGATTGTTTGGGGATCTGGTAAGGTGATGTGTGTAAAGCATTGAACAAAAATGCAAAACTGCATCATCCACCTCTTCTTCGGTGTTTGTTTAGCCAGTCCCCTAATTGATGGGCTCCCACATAGATTTTCAGTTCTTTGCTATTACCAAAAAGAGCTGCTAAAGAAATTTTGTTTACCTACCCCCCCCCCCTTTTTTTTGTCTTTGGGTGGTATTGTTAAGTCAAGGAGTTTGAAAAATTTAGTGACTTTTTGGGTATTAATTACTTTCCAGAATGGCCGTGCCATGAGATAGCATTCCAATAGTCCCTCCAACAATTATTATTTTCTCTTTCTGTCAACTGCCAGTCTTATAGAGGTGAGGTGGAACCTTAGGTTTGTTTTAATTTGCATTTCTCTAGTGATTTGGAATTTTTTTATATTGTTATTGGTAGATTGGGTTTCTTCCTTTGAGAACTGTCTGTTTACGTCCTTTTAATCATTTATCTATTGTGGGATGGCTCTTAAAGAAGTATAAACTTTGAAGAGGAAATCATCACAGTGTTGTCAGCAAAGAAATATTGCTGATTTCTAGAGAAAAAGACATAAACAAGATGCAAGTTGAAGCTTAACTGTAAAAAGAAAAATACGCTATATTGATACCTTTTGTCTTTGTCTTTTATCATTTCAAACCCCTTCTAGATCAAACTATCTCTTGTGATAAAGAAAAAAATCAAATACTCCTGACACAAACCTTGTCTGACAATGTATATAAATTATGTCCTAATAGTAGGGTTCCCCCCCCCTTTTGTGTGAGGGAGGAGGTTTGCTTATCTCTTTCAGGACCTGGACCTTCATGAGTTTTTCAGCTAATCAAGAGTTCAACATCTTTTTATTGAAATTTTCATTTACTTTGTTGTACTCATTATGTATATTATTCTCTTCTGCTTATTTGTCTCTGTATCAATTCCTACAAATCTTTCCACTTGCCATTTATCACCAATTTTCTCATATTCAGTCATTTCTTATTGCATAAAAAGTATTCAGTGGGCACTATTTTGTGTATAGTTTTTTTCCTAAGAGTGCTGCTATGAATATTTTGACATATATTAGACCTTGGTTTCTTTAAAAAAAATTTTTTTGTTTTTAGCTTTGATTTCTTTAGGGTATATGCCATGTAGGATTGCTGGATATCAAAATTGTATGGACAGTTTACTTATTTTTCTTGAATCTTTCTGAAATGAAATCCAGAACAGTTGGATCCGTTCACAGCTCCAGCAGCTGAGCAGTATGCCTGTGTATTCATAGTTCCTTCAACCGTGAGTGTTGAACCCATCTTTGCCAGTTTGTATGGAGTTTGGTGGAAACTCAGTGGTTTTATTCAGGATTTGAAGTGTATTTTCCTGTGATCATTTGTGGTTGGTAAAACTTCATTTGAAAAAAAAAATTATGTTCTTTGACTTATTTACTGGGAGGCAGCTCTTGATGTTATTTTGTATATAAGATTTTAAAGTGATTTTTGAGGCAGGCTTAGATTTTTAGAGCATATGATAGCTATTATAGTTTCCCTCGAAATTGAAAGTCTATCTGTGCTTTAATTTTCAGGAGAAAGGGGGATTCCGGGAGATACATGTCAGGAGGTAGCACATTCCAGGCTTCAGGTGGTGCAAAGGTCACGTAGACCCCCTCTGTTTGAAGAACAGAGACAAAGGGGAATTTGGGTGGATCACAGAGTGTGAAATAGGGAGTAATGTACCATGACACTAGAAAGATTGGGGTAAGATTGTGAATGACCTTACAAACTCAACAGAGGTTATATTTGATTCTAGAAGCAACGGGAAGCCACTGGAGTTGGTTGAGTAGGGGAGTGACGTGATCAAATAATTATGGCAGCGGTGTGGAGAATGGTTCTAAGTAGAGAGAAACTTTGAAGCAAGTTGGAAAGGCTCTGAGAATGGGGTGTTTGTTGAGGCCTTCTATATCTGCTGTCTTATGAACTTAGCAGAAACTTGCTCTTGGGTTGGCTGTGCTGTGGTCAACTTTTTGGCCATGGTAGTTCTTGAAGATTACCAAAATCAGTGGAATGACAGATCCTTGAGATGCTGAAGTAATTAATTTCAAAAATGTGTAGTTCAACCAGATTTATATATTACCTTAACTGTGTATCATACTGAATGTTTAAGATGCATTTGAAATAGGTAATTTATAATTGTTAAGGATTTAACAAACATTTCAGTAATCTTATATAACTTTCTCTGTCATAGGAATAAAGAAAATTATGACTCTTGGGCTTTATATCAAACCAGTTTTACTTGTTTGACTGCAGTTGGGGAAACACAGAATTCTCTGTTTTGCCTGCTTTCCCTCCTTTTAGTCTTTTCTAGGCATGGAACGTATCCTAGTGCTTTTCTTCAAGGACAACATTGCCTTAATGGATTACTTAAAACTGCTTCTACCTTGCCTTATTATTTCTGACATGATTAAATTACTCATAATTTACCTGTACCTGCCTCTTCTTTTTTTTTCTTTTTAAAATTTTTTTTATTTTTTATTACTTTATTTTGATTTATCAGCAATCACTTCCATAAGCTTTTGAGTTTTAAATTTTTTCTCCCCCTCTCTTCCTACCTCCCTCCCCAAGACATTGTGCAATCTGACACAGGCTATACATATATAGTCCTATTAAACATTTTCACATTAGTCATGTTGTAAGGAAGAATTAGAACCAATAGAAGGAACCACAAGAAAGAGGAAACAAAACAGAACAGAAGAAAAAAAGAGAAAATAGCATGCTTCGATCTGTCTTCATACTCCATAGTTCTTTCTTTGGGTGTGGATAGCATTTTCCATTATGAGAACTTTGGAGATGTCTTATAGTCTTGCATTGCCGCTGTCTCTTCTTTTACAAATTATCGAGCAAAGTACACCTTTCTCTCAAATTTGATACCTAAACTAAAAATTATACAGAGTTATTAGTCAGTTTTGACCCTTCCCTGTATGGAACAGGAAGCTAATTGTTAACTGGTAGTAGAATGAACAGTTTAATTGATAGTAAAGAGAAAAGTTTTCCACTCCTCAAAACAGTTTCCTGCAAAACACTGACCATTTTGTGAGAAGCCCTGAGAAATGTAATCTATTTCCACTGCTTATGCCTGGGTGAAGAATGGAAGGGGTTGCAGTCTGTATCAGCGGAGGGAAATGTACTTAAACTGATGAAATTATACATCTTTTGAAGTGTTAAAATGAGGAAAAACTTTAGTCAGAACTCTGTGACTTGCTTTGATAAAACCTTGAACAAAAAAAAAATATGAGCCAGGCAGAGGTAAACTAAGAGAGAATTTTTCATGTCCTGAAAGAATTCTTGGAGCAGGTAGATGGCGCAGTGGATAGAGTACCAGCCCTGGAGTCAGGAGGACCTGAGTTCAAATGTGGCCTCAGACACTTGACACTCCTGTGTGACCCTAGGGAATTCACTTAACCCTAATTACCTCACCGAGAAAAAAATATTTTAAAAAATTCTTTACTTCAAGGGATCCACTGAAGGGTAGACAGAAAGCTCTCCTACTGATTTAAAATATAGTTTGATTTGCAGAAAACTCCGTTTATGTTCAGTTTTTCAGGAACATCAGTTTTATAATGAAGTGAAATTCACCAGTGCAAACAGAAACTCTGGGGAAATAATTTTATACATTAAAGTTAAAACTCAAAAAAACAAACAAACCATGCTGTTTGTTGACTGCAGTCCTGTGTTTTGGCATACTGCCGTAGGATCACAAACAGAAATAAAATTAGATATGTTTTCACTATGAGCACTGCTTGTGGTTTTATATTTTGAACACATTTTTCCTTAACAGACTTTTAAAATGATTATTTTGATGACCAAATTGGATATATGTAAATGAAGGAAATATTTTCTCTATCAGTAGATGGAATTTACTGTTAGGAAACAACTCTATAGCATTGCATTTTGTTGGCTGTTTGAGAGACCTCTTAAAAAGCAGCAGCTGCAGCAGCACAGTGGTTAATCTGCTGTGGTATGGGATCACATCATAACAAGAAGCCTTCTAAGGGGTGAGCAGAGGACTGCAGAGTTACAAGAGAGCCTTAACTACAGTTACTCTTTCTGGTCTTTGAAGAAAGGAGTAGTCAGTGTCACACAAAAACATGGATTTTAGAATTGTACTCTGATTTGAACATGTGCGGTGGCGTTTACTTGCTGAGAATGAATAATAAAGACTGTTTTATCCTCTCTTGAAAGTCTCATCAAACAAATAGTCCTTTAGAAAAATCATCTTCCTTAAGTAGGCATCAGTATTAGGTGCCAAATAATCAAATATTTCACACATTAAGCTCTAAACAGTTGTTCTCTTTATTAAGGCCTATGGAAGGTGTTACTGGGAATTCAGGTTCCTCATATTTGTTTTATGAGGCATTTAGGGGGTATAGTGGGTAGAGAGCTTTATGTGGCGTCGAGAAGACCTGAGTCTGAACCCTACAGCAAACAAATTAACTAGCTGGGTGACTGGGCAAATCATATGACTTCTCTCAGCCACGGTTTCCTCATCTGCAAAATGAGGCTAGTAGTAAGCACCTACCTCACAGAATTGTTGAGGATCAAATAAAATAACTAACTTACAGCTCTTTGCAGACTTTAAAGCACTATATTGTATAAATGCTATCATCAGCATCATTAGCAATAATAATACAATCTAATTGAGAAAGGAGTACATAAGGTAAGTATATTTCTCTTGTGAAAATGAGTATGAGTATGTAAATAGGTTTTTTTTGCCTGATGTAACTTCCTTATACCTCAAAAGTCTAGTGTAGTAGTCTGGGTGACTTTTTTATGAGGTATAAAATTAAGTTTTGCTGAACTTTGGTTTTCCCTTCCCCTTCTTGTTTGAGGGCAGAAAAAATTGGACTTTTTATGTTTTAGTGCAGATGTCTTATACACATACATATATCACAGATATGTAGTAGACTGGCCTAATTATGATAGATAAGACTGTAGCATATTACCAAAAATGTCTTGGAAACAGGAAATAGCATAAAGGGTATTTTGCTATCTAGGAAGTATATGATTGGAGAAATAGTGTTCATGTAGTGTACAGATGTTTCTTAAAGTGTGTTCTCGCAATCTCTGAGGATTATGAAGACCCTTTCAGGGCATTTGTGAGATCAAAATGTTGATATCTGTAACTCATATAAAGAAAAGCTTTTTGGGGGACTTTCAGTTTTTGGTTTGGTTTTTTTTTTTTTGGACTTTTTCTTTTTTTTTTTTAATTAATTTTGAAGTATCAACAATCGCTTCCATAAGCTTTTGAGTTTTAAATTTTTCTCCCCTTCTCTCCCCACCTCCCTCCCCAAGACTGCGCTCAATCTGATGTAGGTTATACATATCCATTCCTATTAAACATATTTTCACATTAGTGATGTTGTAAGGAAGAATTGGAACCAATAGGAGGAACTACAAGAAAGAGAAAACAAAACAAAACAGAAGGAAAAAAATAGCAAAAATAGTATGCTTCGATGTGCATTCAAACTCCATAGTTTTTTCTTTGGATGTGGATAGCATTTTCCATCATGAGACCTTTGGAGATGTTAGATCCTTGCATTGCTGAGAACAGTCAAGTCTATCAATATTAGTCATCGAACAGCATGACTGTTAATGTGTACAACATTCTCTTGGTTCTGCTCACTTCACTCAGCATCAGACCATACAAGTCTTTCCAGGTTTTTGAAGTCAGCATGTTCATCATTTCTTATAGCACAGTTGTATTCCATTACATTCATATACCACAACTTGCTCAGCCATTCCCCAAGGGACTTTCAGTTTTTAAGAGCGTAAAGGGAACCTGAGACTAAACTGCTAATGTAGTGAAAGCAGGGACTAATAATTGGACATCCTAAGTGCTGCCCTACAATGTTCAAAAGAATTAGAGGTCTTTTAATAAAGTGTTTGTGAAATTGAATTGATCCTAGAAAGGTGGTCAGCATGATAGAGATATTTTGTAGATGATTTATGGGAAGACATGGACAAGATAAGCATAAAAAGTTTTCTTTGTGCACATTTGCAAAGAGCTATGTACTCATTGATTTGATTATAGTGCCAATGAAAGATTAACGTACAAATGATATTCATTGTCAAGTTAGGGGCAGTTTACTTTTAGTTTGTGTTTCTGCTTGTTAGAAGGTCATATTAAGCTCTTAAATTGCTACTTCAAGTCAAGTCAGCAAGCATTTATTAAGCCCTTAATGGTGTTCTAGGCATTATGCTAATCTCTGGGAATTTAAATCTTTTGTCGTCAATGTGTATTTGATAGGTTTGAGGTAAATCTTCAGTTGTTTTCATTTAACTTTCTCTTATTAGTAATTTGTAACTTTTAAATGGTTATTAATAATTTTCATTTCTTATTTAAATAGTGTTTGTTCCTTTGTTCCAGTATGTTTTGACCACTTGTTGGAGAATACCCCTTAGTCTTACATATTTGTGTCACTTTCTCGTATATCTTGGATATCTGACCTTGTTCAGAGAGTGATGCAAAGATTTTTTTCCCTCACTCAGTAATTTCTCTCATTACTGTAGTTGCATTGATCTTGTATGCACAAAATTTTGTACATACAAATACCAGATCTTTTGTAATCTCCTCTTTCTCTTCTTAGGTTATAAATTCTTTTGTCCTCTTAAAAAATGAGACTTTTTATATCTAGATAATTTATTTGGAGGTTTTTATATTATGCAATATAAGATGCTGGTCTAAATCTATTTTCTGCCAAACTGCTTTCCCATTTTCTCACCAGTTCTTATCAAATAGGAATTCATTCAGAATTTTGTGTTCTTGGGTTTATCAAACACTAGATTACGGTGTTTGTTTATTTTTGAGGCTGGCTTGTCTAGTCTGTTCTACTGATCTGATTTTCTACTTTTCAGTTACCAGATAGTCTTGATGATTGTAACTTAAAATGTAGTTTTAGGTTTGGTAATGCTAGGTCACATTAATTTCTACCTTTAAAAAATATTTCTCTTGAGATTCTGGACCTTTGTTCCTCCAAATTAATTTTACTATTTTGTCTAGTTTTATCAAATAACCCTTTATAGTTTGATTGGTATAATGTTAAATGTGTAAATGAATTTTAAAAATATTGTCATTTTTATTATATTGACATGAATATATTTCCAATTATTTAAAAGTTCATTTATTATATGCAGAATGTTTTGTTTTGTTTTTTGGTACATCCTAAGTGTGTCTTGATAGATTGTCACAAATAGTTTATGTATTTTGAAATTATTTTGAGTAGAATTTTCTTTCATTTCTTCCTGTCATTTATTAGTATTCTATAGGGATGTTGACCACTCCTTGATTTTGAGATGTGAGGAACAACAGTGCCTGATGACCAGAGTGTTGGATTTAGAGGCAAAAATACCTGTGTTTGAATCAGTTCTCAACACTTAACTAGTTATGTGACTTTTGGAAAGTCAATTGAATCCATTTCTAAAATAGGAGTTATAATAGAAACTTTTCCACAAGCTTTTCAACACCAAATGAGATAAAACATGTAAATCACTTGGCAAACTTTTAAAGCACTGTATAAACTTCAATTGTTACTATTTTGATGAGGCAAGCATCGTGGGATCTTAAATTCCCAATGTCCAAGTGAAAGTGAACTTGGGTATAGGTTTGTTGGCTCTTGTTAGAGTGCAGTGTAGTGGGTGTTCAGTCATTTCAATCGTGTCTTATTCTTCCTGACCCTATTTGGGATTTTCTTGGCAAGGATACTGGAGTGTTTTGCCATTTCCTTTTCCAGCTCATTTTACAGATGAAGAAACTGAGGCAAACAGGGTTAAGTGACTTGCTCAAGGTCACACAGCTAGTAAGAGGCTGGATTTGCCCTCACTAAGATGAGTCTTCCTGACTCCAGGCCCCACGCCCTATCCTCTTTGCTACATAGCTGCCATATCATCTAGGGTAGTTATGGACTTGGATTATTAACTTACATTTTTAAGTTCCTAGTTTGTCCCAAGATTCGTGTGCCCAGAATGTTCTCTTCTCCTAAGTCACAAACTGCTAGAGTGTGTGACTTAATTTTGTTTTTGTATTTCTCTTGCCCACAGCAAGAATGCATTGCACATAGGAGACTTTTAGTGAATTTTTGCTAAATTAATGAATTAACAAACTTCATGTTCGAATAGTATAGGCCCTTCATGAATCTGACCTTGTCTGTCTTTTTAATTTAAAGAAGGCAGTAACCTGATTTAGTCCAACCTCTGTTCAATAATTTCAGTATCCTTCTCTGATGAGGCCTAGGACATTCAAGAAAAATGATTGCTGAATTTCCTATATAATGATCACAATCTAAAATAAAGCCTCATTTTAGTGCTTAATTGGATCTCTTTCTTGATTTTACCCATTTAAAAAAATGCCACAGACAGATTTAGCAGTGTTAAGGGCATCACTTCATTCTGCTTTTTTCATCCTTAAAAGAAACAGATATACTATAAATGTTATATCCATTTTAAAAAGTGAACCTAAAGTTTGATGCCTTGCCTAGAGATATATAGATTTAGACATATTTATATATCTCTTCTATGAACAGTTAGACTCTTCTTCCTCACCTGGCACAAACATCACTTTAAACATCATTTTTAAAAATAAAAAACCTGCTTGCTATGCATTTTGTTATAAGTGGTTCTAAAGCTCTTAGAAGCAAAATAGAGAAAAAACACCAGCAAGAAGCTTAGAATTTTTTTTTTTTTTTTTTTTTTAGCCTGAAAGAGATAGTAACATGGAAATACTCCTTGGAAGTACAAGTAATTTCAAAGGCCTTTATTAGATTAAGATCTAGAGTTTACAGATGTTGGTGAGAAGCAGGACAATTTCAGTAGTTTTCCCTTATTTAACTGGTCCTTACTATTGGCACCTGGTGTTTTTGCTTTTGTAGCTAAGTTAAAGACCAGTTCCAAACACTAGAACTGGCAGTTGTCCCAACCTTCTCACAATGACTTTTGGAGTTTTTTTTTCTTTTCTTCAAATGAGTGCCTTTAACTCAAGGGGCTGATTTTATGATGGCATTACTAGAGTCTGCCAAACCACTGTATCTAGCAGTTTATATAACTTTAGAAATTACAAATGTAACTGTTAGATTATTTATATGAAAGCCTTTTTTTCTTTTTGTTATTTAAGGTAAATATTCTTGACTTACAATATTAAATAATTTCTATCCACTATGTCACAATCCTGTTTTATATCTTTATGCAACATAATAGATACATTGATCTGCCTAGGTGGGCTGAGCATTCATGCAATTGTATGGTAGATCTTTGAAGACTACTGAAATATGGCAAGATGATATGTACATTGGTTGTGAAAATCAAATCAGATAATGCATATAAAATGTTTGCAGATGTCAATTATTATTATTGTTCTCATTTTTTATCTTCTATTTGAAGCAGTTCAGTTATAAACAGTGTTGGGACAGGTCACAGTCCCACTATTATTCTTTAATGTTTATTGTTTAAGGGATTTTTGTTCAGGTAAGATAAAATGACTGCTTTGTGTAACTGAGTAGAAGTACTCAGGTGTAAACTCATCTTCTGTAGGCTCAATGAACGCATCTTTGGGACAAGTCCAAAAGCAGACAGGATAACAGGAATGATTTGTACTTCATCCTTTCTCACGTGGTTTTGATTTCTTCTTTCAGGTATTATCTGTGTTTTGAGAACTTTTTATTCGACATAGATTGGAAACTGATTATTCATTTTGTTATCTTTAAGGCATTGCACTTAAATTTTTAATATGGTAACGTTAGGTCCAGGCAGTTTTGGACAATGGTTTTGTATGTGATGATGTTCCAGTACAGATTATTTGTTTAAGAATATTTGAGGATTTGCCTGTGGGGCCTCAGGGTCACCCCTGAACTTCTCTTGATTGCTCCCATTTTATCTGGTACATGTACGTCTTGTTTGTGGAGTTACTTGCTTGTTGTCTCCTCCATTAGACTGTGAGCTCCTTAAAAGCAAGGGTGGCCTTTTGCTTTCTTTTGTCCCCAGCACTTGGCACAGTGCCTGTCACACAGTAGTTGCTTGATAAATACTTGCTTACTACTGAACCACAGTAAAGCATTGGAAGAGGTTCATGTCATGCAGAGCCATAACGGTCTTGAGGATAGTATGTATTCCAAACTCCTAATTTCACGTATGAGGAAACTGAGACCCAAAGATCTTAAGTAAAAGTTTACATAAATAGTAAATGTCAGAGACTGGATTTTAAGTCAGATCTTCTGTTTACAAATCAAGTATCCTTTCCTGATAAATCAGACCTCGCCTTTGAGAATCCCCTCTCCTCCCACCAATATCATCTGAGGGTGGGCAAAGAGCTATCTATCATTCAGGGAGGTAAAGGAAAAGTTCTGGAGAGTAGTGGAAGTTGTACAGATTTCATTAGATAATTGGATTTCTTCTTGATCTCATTATATAATTAGACTTCTTGTATCCTTCTTTCTGCTAAATAAATAATGGAGGACCTTGAAATGCTAAAAATGTTAACTATTGATGGCAGCATGATATAGTCAAGAGAGTTCTGGACTTGGAATTGAGATCTGGGTTAAAATTCTGCTTCCAGCACTTAAATATTTGTTGTATGATGCTGCACAAGTCACTTAGCTTTTTTTGAGTCTCAATTTCTGCAGCTGTAAAATGAGGATAATAATATCTCAATTTTTTTCCTCATAATCATTTAATTAATAAGCATTTGTTCAGTGCTTACTATTTTTTAGGCACTGTTCTGGGATCAAATCATATAATGTGTTGTGGCAAACTTTATATAAATGTCAACTATTATTATTATTATTACTACTACTACAGTTCAAGGCTCATATTCAAGAGTCATTATTATAGAAAACATTTGAACTTGGGATTCTTGAATTAAAAAGTAATGGTTCTTTAATTTTTCTCTGAGTTTCTGTGTGATATTAAATGGCACAATTAATATTCAATTAGTAATCTTAAAGGCACATTTTTGGGAGTGTGTACTCACCAAGCAGAGTAGCTGCTCTGTTCTACCAGAACCTATTGACAAAACACCCACTAGAACAGAAAACTGACCCACTTAATGCTGACAAGAGAAACATCTCTGGAATGGTAAGAGCATTCAATCAGCTTCTTTGTCTGTGGTGGGGGATAAAGAAGGATATTGGACCTTAGTGGAGGAAATACATTGTAGAACTGTTTGATTAAAAACTGCTTGTTAAGAGAAATAATATTTAAAAGGAATTTGAAAATGACTATGATGTAGTGCATCTTTACTATGTGTATTTTTTCCTAGGTTCAGCCCTAGTTAACTTCAATTGAGGCAGGATATACTTTTTTTAATTTTTAAAATTTTTTCCCCAGTTACATGCAAAAACAATTTTTAGCATTTGTTTTTGAAACTTTGAGTCCCAAATTCTCTCCTTTCCTCCCTCCCCACCCCCATTGAGAAGGCAAGCAATTCAATATAGGTTATACCTGTGTAGTCATGTAAAACATTTCCATAATAGTTATATTGTGAAACAAAACAATCCAAAAAAAAAACCTCAAGAAAAAGAAAATGAAAAAGTATGCTTCAGTCTGTATTTAGATACTGTCAGTTCTTTCTCTGAGGAGAGATAGCATTTTTCATCATAAATCCTTCAGAGTTGTTTTGGATCATTGTATTGCTGAGAATAGCTAAGTCATTCACAGCTGATCATCTTACAATATTGTTGTTTCTCTGTACACAGTACATTTCACTTTGTGTCAGCTCATGGCAAGTTTCACCAGGCTTTTCTGAGAACATCTTGCTCATCATTTCTTCTAGTACAACTGTATTTGAGGCAGGATATGTTGAAGTTTTTGGTGAGGCATTTTAAAATAGAAGAAATATTACTTTGTAGGAAATTTTTATTTTTCCCAAATTAAAGTTTTATCAGAGCACTACTATTTGTTCAGAAAAAAAAATAGTTGGCACAAATCTGTGACCAAATTGACCCATCCTGTGCTGTCTCTAAAAAAAGTTTTTATCAATTTCTTTTATAAAGAACAAAAGACATTTTGCTACAGAACTCTCCTGTATTACAAAAAGTAACAAGTTAATCTAATGAACAGTGTAGCTAGATCTTAAAACACGTGCAATATTCTGTACATAGAATCTTTTACCTTTCATAAGAGGAGGTGGTGTGTTTCATTATCTGTATTCTTTAGTGCCATTAATATGAGATCAGTTTCCTTTTAGTGTTGTTTTAATTTATGTTGTTGAAATTGTTGTATATTGTTCTCCTGGCTCTTTGAATCAGTTCATTTAAGTTTTCCCGTATTTCTCTGAAATAATGACATCCCATCACATTCATATAGCATAATTGTTTTAACCATTGTCTAATCGATAGGCATTTATATTCTTTCCACTTTTTTTGTTATGTGTTAACAAAGACTTATCTTTGGTGTTAAATAAAATTAATTTGTATTTTTAGCCCAAGTAAACATCATATGCAATTTACTTACTACAATTTCTCTAGAAATGAAATGCTTTGTTCACATTCTGGCACTTTCTCTTAAAGCATTTCTCACCATGTTTCCAGTTTCTGAATTCTCTAGGTTCCTAGTTCCCAAATTTGAATATTACTTGATGACTCAAATTTGTTCATCTTTCCTCTCTTCTATCAATTAAAAATAAAAACACAACAGAAAAAACAACAACCAAGGATCTCTATTACAGTTAACAAATAGCCTAAAGTACTTTAAGGCTTGCAAATGAACCAAACAGTTATCAAACATTTATTAAGCACCTAAGAGGGATGGTCCAGGCCAATTATTGGTGGTATAAATACTAAAATGAGGATTTCTGACCTCCAGGACTCCATGTTTTAGTAATAAAAGCTCATATTTGTATAGTCTTAATTTATATGCATTATCTTATTTGATCTTCCCAGTAATCCTGTAAAGAAAGCTACTTTTAAATGGGGACTCTAATTTGTAATTAATGAAATTACTCCCAGTTGTGATCAGTTTCTAGTTTTTTTTTTTTGTTTTGTTTTTTTTAATTTTATGTATTGTACTTGTTAGTCACATATTTCTCCTGGACACAGGAAGAAATGGGCAAAGCAGGGGGATCAGGCCAGAGCCCAACAGAGGCAGGTAACTTCAGCCAAGTGCATTACTTTTGTTTAAATTTTATAGAATTAGGTAACACATTGATTTTATGAAGGTAAACAATAACAGAATGTTCTTATGAAATATTTAGAGAAAAGGAATGCTAGGTTGGCTCTGATTTTTGAGTGTGAGTTTTTTAATTAAGCGATCATTTTGTATACTGGAGAAAACTCAAAAAAACCCCCAACAACTTGGCTTTATAGTTTTGTTTGTTATCCCAGTTAATACTCCAGTACTTGTATAATCTAAGTTAAGTCATCAAATTCATGCTGTGTAAATTTTTTTTGTCAGTTTTTGTTTTTATTATCATGAGCTTGACAAGCATCAACAAACCTGACACCATTATTTTAAGCCAGTTGTGACAACATAAACAAACTCTTTGGTACATTTACAGAAGCTTTCTGTACAAAAGAACTCCAACTTAAGATGAATAATGAAATACCTTTGTTCTACTCCTCTGAATTGAATTTAAGCCCAAAGGAATCTGAACTTGATTTTAATAATTAAATGACTGGACAGAAATATAAAACTTATGGGAAAATAGAATGTGTATCTATCCATGGAAGATATTTCAGTCATAAACTACATTTGCTATTTAATTTGCATAATAAATTTGGGCCCTGTGAGAATGGAGAGCAGACCTTTTAGTACACTGTATCATTTAGGATCCTAGAAACATTTGGTGAAGTAGAGATAAAGCACTAGGGACTTGATAATACCTATGTTCCTGGAAATGAAAGTTCTTTTTTTTTTTTTTTTTGAACTTAGTCTTATATTCAAGGACCCTGGAACCAGTTTCTGTTTGAATTTGATGATATGTCCATTTCATTGTATTTTTCTCCTCCAAATGTTCCTCCCTACCTGCCTTATGAATGAGATTTCCTGCCACAACCCTTCCTGTTGGGGGCCTCTTCTGAATGGCCCTAGAAGGGATGACTGGGAATGGAATGGAACTTGGAATCTATTCCTAAATACAAGGCTATGTATCTGTTCCTAAATACAAGGATGGATATGTGTGTGTGTATTAACACATATGTATATGTATGTAGTGTGTATGTAGAGGTATATAGACATGTATCCATACATAGAAACACACATATAAGTGAGCCAATCTTCCATAGGTATCTTTTAATTATGATTTCACTACAAATGTAATTAGTTTTAAACTATTAAAAATTGAGCACCTTAAAAAATGTTTCACATACTCGTATCAACTTTCGAATTATCTTAATGTTAAAGGCATGTCTTGATAGCCAGCTGTGTGATTTGAAATAGCAGATGTGCTGGCCTGTAGATTATTTTGGTGATGTTAGTGATGCTCTAGCTCTTGTTAGTGCCTTATATTTTTAGCTCTTTGTAGTAGATTTGTGTACCTCATAACAGCAAATAATGTAAACTACTCTTATCATTTAATTACTGAGTAAATTTAGATACAAAGAAGTTGTCATTTGTATTATTTATCTGCCTCAATGGTCTAAATAATATTAACAGGAGTAAGCAAGTAGTAGAACATTGAAACAGCTGTAGAGAGAATCATAGAAAGTTCAAATGCTGGAAAAGGGGTTTAGTTCTAGGGATCTGTGATGCCAGTATAACTATAAGAGGAGACTGTGGTCCAAAGAGGTTTGCCCCAAGGCCACACAAGTAGTTAGTGGCAGCAGGTAACTAGCTAGTGGCACACTATTAAAATTTAGTAGTCATCTTTTGACCCTAGCTTGGTATTTTCTCCCGTTATATCCTCCCTATTTGTTTAGCTTTGAAGAACTTCCACCTAAGTTCTGGGAATTGGGAAGGGTAATTCTGATTGTGTTATCCTATTATAGTAACTCACCAAGTTATAACAAAGGACACGACTTTAGTCCCAAAACATTCATTCTCCTGCTTTGTGATGTAAACTGCAGATCCAAAAAAGAAATATCACTGAAGAATTAGCAAGGATTTGAGCCATAGTACTTGTTACCTGTACTGTGCATTTTGATGTTTATTTTCTGTTCTATATTGTTGACTTATTTTTTCATCTATATAAATTTTAGTCTTACTAATTAAATGCACTAACTAAATTAATTTCATGTTAAGGCTGGAAGGGTAGCATAAAGATAATCTCATCTGACCTTTTTAATTACCAGATGATGAAGCTGAGGCCCAGAGAGGCCAAGTGATTGAACCCAGAGAACACAGCTTATCAGTAGTAGAGCCTGGACCAGAATCTAGCTCTCCTGACTCCCACTCCAGTGTTCTTTCCCTTCTGTCCTTTTTTTGTTTCCTGCTTTGTCTAGGCAATCTTGCATTAAATATAATGCTAAACTAAAAATTTTGGTGTTTGTGTATGAGAATGAGAAAGTTAGGAAAATTATTGGGAGTTCTTTTTTTTATTAATTTTTTTGATTTATCAACAATCACTTCCATGAGCTTTTGAGTTTTAAATTTTTCTACTCCTCCCTCCCCAAGATGGCACGCAATCTGATACAGTCTATACATATCCATTCCTATTAAACATATTTTCACATTAGTGATGTTGTAAGGAAGAATTAGAGCCAATAGGAGGAACCACAAGAAAGAGAAAACAAAACAAAACAGAAGAAAAAAAATAGAAAATAGTATGATTCGATCTGCATTCATACACCATAGTTTTTTCTTTGGATGTGGATAGCATTTTCTGTCATGAGACCTTTGGAGATGTTAGATCCTTGCATTGCTGAGAAGGGTTAAGTCTATCAATATTAGTCATTGAACAACGTGGCTGTTACTGTGT
>NW_020954723.1:25854810-25857078 GCF_900497805.2 Vombatus ursinus
ACTACAAAAAGAGCTGTTATAAATGTTTTTGTACATGTGGGTCCTTTTCTCACTTGTCTGATGTCTTTGGGATACAGCTGTAGAAGTGCTATTGCTGGGTAAAAGGGTATGTACGTTTTTATAGCCCTTTGGGCATAGTTCCAAATTGCTCTCCAAGGTGGTTGGATCATTTCACAACTCCACCAATAATGCATTAGTTTTCCAATTTTCCCACATCTTCTGGGAGTTCTTTTTAAAACATAGTTATAGGTGACAGTAGGACATTCAAGTGGAAATATTTCTTACATAGAAAGAAATGAGCTAGAGAGAATGAGAGGTCAAGACTTTAGTGATGGATCTGGGAGTTTTATATATATGTATGTGTGTGTATACATATATATATATGAATGATAATTGAAACATCTAGTATATGAACTTCCTTAAGTGACAGAAAAAGGCACATTGACCAGCTCCTGTGGGAGTCATTGATAATTAATGGATGAGGAGAAAGTAGAGGAGTTGGTGAAGAAGATATTGAAGAAGCTAACAAAATTATGAGGAGAAATAAGAGAATTTAGAGAGCCAGAGAAGGAAAGAATGTTGAAATCTCTGGCCTTGGCCATGAGAATAGATCCAGTTCTCAATGGTCAAGATTCAGCTACAGCCCCTGAAGGGTATTGGAATTCTATTTTACTTTTTTAAAATTTCAATAAATAAAGTTCAATAATTTACTTTCTCGAATCTTTGTCCTTTTATGTTTTGTTAATACTCTAAATTCTGATAACACATCAATGAAACATATAAAAAATACAAAAGAGGACAGGAGGAAGTTCATAAGAAGACCCCGATAAGAATGGCAGTATTGATACTATCATGTTAAAGTTTGTTTATACTTAAAAAAATCAAGTGGTACATGGTAGATGCATATTATAATGTGCAATCATATTTTTTATTTCCCTTCATATCAGGAAATGTTGATGATTGTTGATGACTGTCAAATTCTTAATAAAACTTAAAATTTAAATTCTAAAAAATTCTGATAGCACCTTTGGTTATCCAGACTAGATCAATAAAGAGTACTCTGAACAGTTGAAAATCTTGTTAATGTGACTTAGCCCCAGAGAGAGAAATGGACTATATTTTTTTCCTAAAGTTAAGCAAGGAACACAAGGAAAGGTACCATGTGTTAATTATTCCCTTTCCCTCACCCCAACCCCAGTGCCTAGCCAGAGAGTCTAATAAGTGATTGTGGAATGTATTTCAGTAGCTGCTTCTGTAGAGATTATGGGATGGTTTCCTAGAATGGGTCTTTTTGAAAAAATATTTAATGAAAACTTATTAACACCTATAATATTCAAAGGTACTGGGGATGGAAAGAAAAAGAGAGAATGCCTTTCAAACACTTAAATTCTGAGGGTGGAGGATAACATGTATATCACATGTATATCATCACATGGATGAAGAAATTTGAAAAATACACGAAATAATCTATCCAGAGGAGAGCACAAGTCACTGCAGGGATAAGTAAAGTCTTCTTGTATGAGCTGGTGCCTGAGGAGGGAGGGAAGACATTGTGGGAGATGGAGGGCTTAGAATAGAGAATAGGCTAGCAGGCTATATATATAGCTAGATAGATATAGATATAGAAGAGTAGGTAAATGGAAGAATAATATATTGAAAAGGTAGGTGGAAACCAGATTGTGGAGGGCTTTACATGACAGAGAAATTGGTATTTTATCCTAGAGAAAATAAGGAGCCATTGAAGGATTTTGAATAGGAGAGGGATATGATCAGATCTGTGTTTTAGGAACAACAGTTTGGTAGCTATGTTGAGAATTACCTTCTAGGACATAAGGTGATTATCAGAATAAGAATTGTAATTTCAGTTACGATTTGCCATCCCACTTTTCTTTTACAACAACTCAGGAGCTCTCGTCTGCAAAACCTTTATTAAAAATATTAAGTATACATTGATTTCTCTTTTTTTTGGGGTGTTTCACTCTCATGACAGCTATAAAATATGATTTTATCAAACTATTTGGCTTTCTGTGTGCTTGCTATAACCAGATGTGCCTAGCATGGTGCCTGGTATATTGTTTGTTGTTGCTTTTCGGTCATTTCAGTTGTGTCCAACCCTTTGTGACCCCATTTGGGTTTTTTTTTGGCAAAGGTACTGGAATGTTTTGCCATTTCCTTCTCAAGCTCATTTTACAGATAAGGAAACTGAGACAGACAGGGTTAAGTGATTTGCCCAGAGTCACACAGCTAGTAAGTGTCTGAAGCTGGATT
>NW_020954723.1:25857152-25860382 GCF_900497805.2 Vombatus ursinus
TGCTGTAGCTTTTTCGTGTAAGTTTGAAAGCAGAGTAAGCAAAATAATCCTAGTCTTGTATGGGTTTTCTTTCTGTCATTGCTAGAAAGATTTTTACTTTTTTGTTTTCCTCGGGGATAAGTGTTAGTTCTTCGGGTACTATAAGTTAATGAATGTTAAGTGCCTACTGTGTTCCAGGCTCAGTGCTAAGCACTGGAAGATGTTAAGTGAGGCACAGCTGATTTATGGCTCTGCTTCCCAGTGCATGAACTTTTCTTTCATTTTCTTTAGTGGTTGAACTTGATTCTTTGACTAGAAGGTGCTTGTAGCTCCATTGACCAAGAAATTTTCTAAGTACAAGTAAATTGGGAGGGGGGTGCAAGTTTTTAATTTTAAACTCTTCAGACTTCAATTTCCTCATTTGTTAAATGGAGGTAATAATACCTATACTACCTAATTCCCATGGTATTTGAGAGCATTATATGAATGACAGCTGTGTTACTACCTCTCTGAAGAACAAAATTCTCTTCCTTGTATATTCCATATTAGTTCACATGTTTAAGTGCATGGGTCAAAGTTGCTTTCTGCTCTTATGAGTTCAATTTCAGGCACCATTATCTGATATTTGGCGAGAATAAGGGGAATTTTTACAGCTACTGAAGAGTATTCTTTAAAATTGTTTAAAAAAATTTTTTTTGCCATTTTGTTGAAAACATTTTAAAAATGTATTGCTATTCCTGTTTTCTTAAGCAGAATATACGAAACATAATTTAACATCGTCTTGATGACTCAGTCATCATTATAACCATTCATTATTGTGCTGGGCTATAATACAGTAGTTTTCCTGTCTTCTCTCTTATTATTGCTTGCTACTCCTACTGTCAGTAGGCCTGCCTCTTTTAGCCCTCTACCTTCTAATTTTTAAAAAATCTATTTTGATCTTCTGTGGTGGGGAAATGAGCTCACAAAGTAGTTAGATCTTAATATAGACTGAGGGTCAGTAAATTCTGAATATGTGCAATCTTTCCTTCTGTGGTTGTCTTTGTGACACTACTTCAGTAGCTAAGGCCCTTCTCTCCTCTCTCCTCTCTTCTTCTACTTCTCCATCTCCTTCTCCCCTTCCTCCCTCTTCTCTTTCTTCTCCTCTTCCTCCTTCCTTTCCTCCTCCTCTTCCCCCTCCCTCTCTTCTCCTTTCCTCTTTATTTTTTTCCTTGCTTGTGGTTTTTCCAGATGGTGTAGGTTGTCAGAAATCTGACCTATGAATAAGTGGGTTGTGGTGATGCCATTTGCACATGAATGACTCCCCATACCCCATCCAGACCTGGTCTTTCATGCTCTGTGTAGTATTAATCTCCAGGAGTCTTCCAGGCTTCCACTTGGGCTCTGCTGGTGTCTATAGCCTGCTGAAAACTAAATTTATCTTTATCCTCTGGACTTCATTTCATTTCCTTCCATACCATTCTCTTCGATTTTACAGACATTTATTAGGACCTATCCTGAACTGAGAAAAGTTGCGAGACTTGCCCACAATCAAACAGCTAGTAATTGCCAGAGGCTGGATTCAAACTCAGGGCTTCCTGACTCCTTATCTATCACTCTAGCCACTGTGCCAAACAAAAGAGGCAGTTAGGGCCATTCACTGAAGCAATTTGAATGAAGGTTATTTGAGTGAGGTGTTGGGCAGAGCCAGGAGTCAGGAAGGCTTGAGTTCAAATTCAGCCTCAGACACTGCCTAGCTTTGTGACTTTGTATCAAGTAATTTAGTCTTTGCATCAGTTTCCCCAACTGTAAAATGGGGATAATAGCAGCCATCTACATTGCAATTGTCAGGAACAAATGAAGTTTTTTTTTTTTTAAAGTGCTTAGTACAATGCCAGGCACATACTGGGTGCTTATTCCCTTCCCATTGTGATCAGTTTATACTACCCCATTTCAACTCCTATATTTTGAGGCAAAAGGCTAAAATGAGTGATTATGGAGGTAAATCAGCCTCTGCACCAGGGAGGGAAATAGGAGAAAACCCTGGCACAAGATTTGTGTGTATTAAAGAATATTCTGTACATCTAATGGAGACCACAGGATGGACTGAGGCAAGGGAAGCATGCTGCACATCTACAAGTGTATACCCTGATGGGGATAGTGGTATGGTATCTCTTAAGGTGGCTTCCCAGTTCTCCTCTTTTGTACTGGGAAAGTACAATCCTATTTCCAATGTGTTCCAGAGACAGTCTTCCTTTGAGGGGTGATTATTGGTAGGGAATCAAAGTGTTATCTGTTAGCTTCACTTCCAGATAAAAGTTTTGGAATCTTTGAGCACTGCAGTTTGTTGAGGGGGAATGAGTGGCGTAGGATTAAAATGCCCCTAATCCATTTCACCTCAGCACTTGAAATTTGGTAACTGAGGTATGTGAAAGTGCTTACCTGTAAGTATCCAAGTGCTCTGGGGCTATGATGTTATAGTTGGAAGTTGAGAGACTTTTTCTTCTGGCTTTTGGGGTTAAAACGAGAAGGAGGGGTGGCAGACAATCAATTTTCTAGGCATACAGCACTGGTTCTCATTTTTGTTGTTGTTCGTGGCACAGAATTCATGCTGTGAGGATTTGTAATAACTTTGTAGCATAATGTTGACAACTTAAATTGTCAACAAAGAAGAGTCCCATGGCAATTGGGTCTCTAGACTCAAAACACTTTATCCTTGGGATTCCTCTGCCTCTCTTCTCCTCATCCTGTGTGTTTGTCACCCCCTTCCCTTCTTTTTTCTTTATTTCCCCTACAATTTCATGGAGGAAGCAGGTTGGGGCAGAGCTGCCCTTGTGACTTTCCCCCTACCAACTCCGGAAGAGCAAGTGGCAATCTTGGGGAATACGGTGGTGTGCAAGGAGTGTCATGGCATACCTAAGTGAAACTTGGAGGATGCTGTTCTGTGGGATGTATTTTGAGAATCACTGTTACACAGGATAGTAATCAATTAGTATAACTCCCAGGGAGTTCTGACTCTAAATTACTTGCCGTTGCCAGGAGGATAGACTTGAGTTGTTCTCTCTAATGAGAGATCAAAGGCCCTTGCTAAAGGTGATTATAGCTTTTCACTTGAGATTCTCTATATAAATGCCAACTCAGGTAATCTTTGTGGCAGAGAAGAAGCTTACAATGTACAGAGATCTCAAGTTTGGGGAGAAGGTTTCAGTTATTTTAGCTGTGTGTGTGTGTGTGTGTGTGTGTGTGTGTGTGTGTGTGTGTGTGTGTGTGTG
>NW_020954723.1:25860407-25862471 GCF_900497805.2 Vombatus ursinus
TCTAGCAAGCAAAATTGGTTCATTTTGCATTCCCAGAGAGGATGGCACATGCAGTTTAAAATTTTTCTAAGAAACATATCCTTACACACATCATAAGAAGGCTCGTAGTAACCATTACCTAGATGCAACAAAATGAAACCTGAGCAGACATTTCACTAAGCCTTGTGAGAGAGGCATTATAATAATATGTGGAGAGAATAATGGATTTGGAATCGTATCACCAGGGTTTAGTATTTAAACTTTTGCTGCTTACTGCTTTGTGTGACTGTGGTCAAGTCACTTTATTCTTTGGGCCTCAGACCTATCATCTGTAAAATGATGGGATTGAACCAGAGGGCATCTAAGCTCATTTCCAGCTCTGAATCTCTTACTACATGAAATAAGGAACTCTTTAATTATTATTGGGGGGGGTGCTGATCGACATAATGGATAGCATACACAGGACTCGGAACTTTTCTGGGCCTGATCTTGGAAGCCAAACAGGGACTTCCTTTATCTGCCTAGAGCCAGAATCTCTCAATGCAGTGGCCTAAGTTGGAGATGCTTGACAGAGAGCATTAAATTTAAAGTCAGTGGAGAGTTGATGCTAGTTTTTGATGTCCCACTATTTATTATCTGACTTTAGTGCTCCCAATGCCTCATCTGGCCCCCACAGCCCATCCCCAAGTGACATGTAATTCAGGGTATGGGGGAGTAAGTAGGGGTGATTTAGAGCATGGGAACTAGTGTCATCTAAGAAAGATTGAGGGTTGCTGATGTGGAGGAACTAAGTTATATTTTCTGTTCTCTTCCTTTTGAGTTCATGCTTTCTGGTGCAGAAACTTGGTGAGGTTATTTTGATTTTTTTGCTAAAAAAACTGTCTTTTGTCAGAAAGATGTGAACCATAGGATTTAGACCTGGAAGATGTTGTACAGGTGAGGAAACCGAGGCCCCAAAAGGTAAATCACCTTTGCTGAGATGGCAGCTTTTCCTTTTCATGTAGAATTTTCTGTGTCTATGTGTTTCCAAGTCCTGTAGAAGACTGTACATTTCAACTGAACTACACCTACTCTGGTACTATAATATAAATGCCATTTTTCATAATTGTTGTATCATAATTCATCCAGCACTCCTTTCTTCAAAATACTAAGAAATAATGGTACACTCATTATTTGATATTTTTTAAAAAGCTGATGAAAATATTGCTACAATGTCACTCTACCCAATAGGTTATGTTCTTTACTTACACAATTCTATCAAAGTTTTGGTTACTGTCAGAAGCCTTCTAATGGGGCAAAACTTAATCTTCTTGTCAAGTGAATCTGAATGAAATACTTAATATGTTTTTAGGTCTTATTATAGAGTATAGTTTTCCATTTTCATCTTAAGTTTTATTTATCGGCAGAATTCCTCTAATTTACCATCTAGCTTAATTAATCTATGAGAAAGCAATTGGGTCCAAGCTGTCCAATCTGAATGATTATTTTGGTTTCTTATCCAGGAATAGGAAATTACTTTATATGCCAAGAGAAATTTTTTTTTTCCTACAGAAAGATCTGTTTTTACTGAGCTACTCACTCTTTTAAAAAAATCATTCTCACCTCTTATTATATTTATAAAAGGGAATATTTTACAGTGTGGATTTGAAATTGTATCTAAAGTACTTTCAGCAAATGTTAGGAAGTTGTATAAATGTTGCCATGCCATTTAATCTATTAGAATTTCTATGTGTGGATGTAAAAAAAAAGTGCTATAATACAGCTTGCCTTTGTAGTTTAGATCAGCTGTGGCTGTAAAGTAGGAGAAGTATGATTATTCACGTAGTTGAAGAGTTTCATTGATTGAGTAGGAAGTAAGAACCTTGTAGGATCTGTATGTGCCTTTCAGGTGGAATGTTTGCACCATTTTTCTGCCTTTCATTAAATCTCAGTGCCTGGGATATGGTAGATGCTCAATAAACACTTTTTGACTTGACTATTCCAAAGCAAAGATTTGCTGTTAAAAATAAAGCTTAAGGATACTAACTAGTGAGAAAAGGGTGTGTGTGTGTGTGTGTGTGTGTGTGTGTGTGTGTGTGTGTGTGT
>NW_020954723.1:25862480-25880119 GCF_900497805.2 Vombatus ursinus
CTAAAGTTCTAGTCCTTTGCCTTATAATAGCATAAAGGTAATTCTAGATTTTTGAAGGTTGTATTAGAAACTGGGAGTGACTTTAATAAAACACCATGAAGTGTTTTGCACCATTATCTCATTTAGGATCTTAGGGTTTTCAGGGTTGGAAAGGATCATTTGAGCCTCACAGCAGCCTTTGAGGTAGGTGGTAGAGATATTGTCTGCATCAGAGAAAACTGAGGCACAAACATCTTTCTTAGGGTCACACAGGAGTAACAAAGTCATAATTCAGATTTAAATCTTCTGACTTAAAATTCGTCATTCTTTTTACCACATCATCCCATCTTCTTTAGTGATATAAAAGCTATGAGTTTAAGCCTTGATGCTAAATTTGAAGGATTGGCCCCCAGGTGATAGATTATTTTGGCCATAGCTGTTCTTGGGGGAGGTAGGCTACCTGTCTCTTAGGAATGAATGAAAAAGTAGTTTTCAAGCACTTACTATTTGCAAAGCCCTTTGCCAAGTGCTGGGGATACAGATAGAAAATTTAAGACAGTTCCTGCTCTCAAGGGGCTCACATTTAATGGAGGAGACAACACTTGGAATGTTTTAGTCTCAAGTCAGATTGAGAAGTCCAGCTGTCCTTAAGGTATAGCAGCAAAACAGATGTTAATTCATCTTCTTTAATTTCACTTATACTGATAAAATTATCAGTTTCAGATGTTGAACCATTTGACAGTGCCAAATACTTTGGTAGCAAGAACTTTTTTTCCAAGTCTCTTCAGTACCTGTGAATGAAGCACCCAGGAAGCATTTTCTAGGCTGCTTCTCCCCAAGGATTTTTTCCCAGGATGATGGCTTTGGGGAGCTAGGCTAGAAACATGTCAGAGGCCCATGGAATGCTGCCACTTCCAGGGCTCTTGGTTACCTGCTTATTGGTGGCAATTGGTCAACAGTTGGTTTTGGAGATATTGATAGAAGGCGGGTCCCTTCTCAGTGATAGCTGTGGGCCTGTATTGGAAGTAGAACTGGAGGTATTGGAGGTGAGGGGGAGACAGGTGAGGAGTTGCTCTTCCCAAAGTTCTTGAGTTCAGAGTCTTGGACTATCTCCATTGAGGTCTTCAGTTAGATGTCAGTTGTAGTTTGACTTGGTATATGGTTGGTTCACCATTTCTGGACATAGATCTTGATGACATATTTTATGTCACTCTTTCTGTGAAATTTTTCAGTAATGTGTTGTAGTCTGCTCTTGCCTACTCCACACCTCTTAATTTCTTCTTGAGTGACCCTCAATTTTAATTCTTTGGAGATTGTGTTAATCTATGATTCATAGCCCAACAACATCACCAGAAGAATATTGCTGTTAAAAAGATCGGTCTTTATTTCAGAGAAGCTTAGTGTCATTAAAAGCAATATACAACTTCCCAAAGGTATTATAACCCATTTTCTTCTTGTTCAGTTCTGGCCTTACCTTTAATTCCATTAACTCAACATATGAGAAAGATTTATTAATGGACAAGGTCCATCCAGATGCATGTCATAATCTGGACAATACACATTGTTCATCTACTTTTTTCTCCCAGTGTGGATAGGCCAAACTGTCTTGAGTGATTCTGGGGCTTGATGCAATCAACACGATGGCATTTCTGAACAAGGAGATCTGGAGGCCCTTACCATCTGTTTGCATGCTGCACTGGCCAAGCTCAGTTACGCCGTCTGTGTCCATGCTGCATTGGTCGTGCTCTGTTACAGTACCTGATAGCTTTGGAATGCATACATTTTCCTGTTTTATGCCTTGCTTAGTATTGATAATCAGAGGGTCATCTGAAAAAAGTTGATACATCTTTCAAGGATTCTTGTATAATTTTGACATATGCATGGGAGGCACTTTATTGGAGGAGAGTCTTTAAGGTTGTGTTTTCCTCCATTGGAAAAAAATGTGTTTTTATAGTCAAGAAGCCATAAATACCATGGGATCTTGTATTTCCTAAACCTTTCAGTTAATTTATCATAAAACTGTTTTGCTCTAAAATCTAATGTGTGGCTACATACTTGTCATTTGTCATGCCTTTAGTAAAGGTGTCTTTTCATGATTATCCTCATGAAAATTTGTAGAGGTGGGAAAGTATTGCTGATTATTATTGATATTTTCTGTTTCCTTTTTTGGATGATAATAAAGGATAGAAGTCAATTGAAGGGATTCATGACTGCTACATTCAAGTCAGTGAAAAATAATGTGGTTAGCTTTTAAAAGAGTTAAAAGTTAAAAGAGTCCATTGAATAAATAGGTTCAACTCTAATTTAGGATAGAGTACGTTAAGGGACAAAGGAGAGATCCAGAGTATCCAGGAACTTCAGAAAGATAAAAACCCTTTAATAGAGAATTTTTATGAAAAGAGTAGTGAATCTGGATTCTGGGGTTAGGATCCTTGAGATGCTGCTGCCAACTCATGTGACCTTGGGTAAGTCACCTCCCCCTCTCTCTAGCCCTTAATTTCCACATCTGCAAAATGGTGTTTCAAGGTAGCCTCTGAGGTCTCTTGTAGCTTTAAATATTTTGTCTTGAGATTCTTTGAAAGTCTTTTTTTTTCCTCATCCATTGGTATTGTCTCTATTTTAAAAGATTTTGAAAATCAAGTCTGTCAATGACCTCAGAATTGTGTCACCTTCAACATAGATCTTCTTTGTGTATACTTGGTCTATTCTAACTGCTTTTCTCTTTTTTTTGTTTTCTTTAGTGCTCTTTCTACTTATTCTTGAAGTACATTGGGGTATATAATATTAAAATTAAAATGTGGTGGTTCTACTGCCCTTGCTGAAGGGAAGACTTTGTTGCAAGAAATCTTGACACAATTTGCTGTTGTTTTTTTAAATTTGAAAATTATTTATTATCTTTCCAATTTCATCCTAGGCATTTCCAAAACATTGCTGTCGGCTCTCTGGACCTCCTCCCCTTCCAACTCTAGCACCCGTTCATATGAACTTCTTTTCTTTCCACTGCCTCTCACTTTTCTTCAAGATGATTCTGCTCATAATCATCCACCATCCTCCTCTGTTAAGGTTTTACAGCTGAATTTGTTCTAAGTTATAGTTGCCCTTTGCTGCCATATCTTTCCACTTGGTAAGAAGATAATTTTTGTTGGTTATGGCTGTTTCTGAGCTTTCCTGGTTTCCTAATTTTGATGACTGACTTACATTGGTTAAACTTCCTTAGGAAATAGTGATAGTCTGTCAATATTCTCTGGTCCATTTCTCAGTTTTGGTAGTCAATAGCTTGTTTACATAAGTCTATTTGATGTTGCCTTAGTTGTAGACCGTATCTTCTCATTTTTATGTGAATGTGGTATTGGTGGATTTTTATTTTTGCCCACGAAAGTCAGTGGTCTCACTGTATACAGACAGGTCATTCAGGAATGACTTCATATCAGTAACTAGTCATATACTTTCAGTTGAAATATAATTAATTTTATTTTTCATGATACTTTTTTCTCTTCCTTTCCCCACCATGTCCATTCAATTGCCAAGTCTTGTTGGTTCTACTTCTACAACATCTTTTCCATCTGTTCCTTTCTCTCTTCTCACAGGTTACCCATCACCATAATTAAGGTCCTTATTGCCTCTTCCCTGAACTGGAATGACCTCTTAACTGGTCTTCCGGTGTTGTGTATCTCCCCTTGCCGTCGTATCCTGAGCACTGCTATGAAATCCTTAAAATACAGATCTGACAATGTCAGTTTTCTGTTCAAGAGGCCTCAGTAGTTCTCTGTTGCATCTAGTATCAGACACAAACTTCTTTTTGGCACTTAAAGTCCTCTATAACATGTCTCCAACTTATCATTCTAGAATCTATCCCAGCTTCCCATAATTTCCCTTCACACACACAGATTTGAGCTAACTTGGACTGTTTCTTCTACATCACATTCCCTCTGTACTTTGCACAGGCTCTCTCCCACTTGGAGAATGCTCTCTTCTTACTTCTTGGAATCCCTAGCTTAATTCAAGACTCAGCTTAAGTGCTGCTTCCTCCACTAGGCATTTCCTTAGCTTTTGAATTGTTAGAAATGCCCTCTGTTCAATCACCTACTCACTGAAATGACTGTGTGTATTTTGTATTTTCTTATTTGTGTATGTGTTGATTTCCCTAAAAGAACATAAGCTTCTTGAGGTCAGGAACTATTTGTCTTTGTTCTTTGTGTATTCTCCACATGTAGGACTGGTGAACACTGTTCCTAGCTACCTTAATTGTTGAAATCATTCAGCTAGCTCACTGTTTCCAGCCAGCCCCAGACCACTCCAACTAGACCATGCTTCACATCCCATCTAGCCACCTTGCCATCCTTCTGGTCCTACTCGATAATCACATGAATACTAAATATTACTATATATACTACATATCACATACCCACACTATAGCACGTGTACTACCATTGTACAGAGAAAGGGCCAATTTACTGCCTTATGGATCAAGTCACCATTCCGGTGATTTCTCCAGGCACTTTGTTCTCTACCACAACTCCCAAATATATGTTGTCTCCTCCATTAGAATGTAAGCTCTCCAAAGGCAGGGGCTTTCTTGCTTTTGTATTTGTATCATTAGTACTTAGGGAAGTACCTGGTACATATAAGTACATGCTCATTCATTTGTTCATAATAACTGACACAGAGTAGATATTTAACAGGTGCTTGTGGAATTGGATTGAATGAAGCACTCAAGTGGGACTTTGTGAGAAACCACCAAGTACCCTTGGAAGTTAAGAATTAAGTTCATATTAGTGGCCAACAATAATATCTCTTAAAGCCAAAGTTCATAGTCTGACAGACTGTCTGTCCCAATTTATCTTAAAGCATCTTATTTACTCTTACACAAAGTTTGCTTTTGGAATTAGCTGCTGCTGCTTCTTTTTTGCTGTTGCTTTTTTTCTTAGCCTATTTCTAGTATTTTTTCCAAGTGACATTTTTCTCTTTTTACTTCCCATCTAAGCCACACTCATTCTTTTCTGACTCTCCAGATTCTCACACCTTCGCCTCCTCCCACTCCGGCAGATGCTGGGTAGAAGAAATTCAGTGTAAAAAAGTAGGCTGACATTCTCAGTAATTCTGCCCTTTAGTATCAAGATGTTTCTTGCTAAATCAAAGTGGGGCAGTACTATCATTTTTAATTTTAAGTTATCTTTTTTCCACTTGCAGTCGCATAGTTTGTTATACAAAGAACTGAGTAAAAAAGAAATTAGACTAAATATTCCTGAATGGAAACATTCACCTTTAATGATCTCCTAGCCTGTCTCCCATTGGTATTCCAGATATTCAGATTTCTCAGAGGTGATTACCAACTACACACACACACACATACTTTTGGAAAGGGAACAGGGGAAAGACTAAACTGAATTGTCTATACTGGAGGAAAAAATAGTAAACCAGGGAAGATGGTAAGGGGTTTTCATTCACTGATTCAGATTCATGACCCAAAAGAAAAATCATTTTGTTCAGCTGACCAGTCCAAAGAAAATTACAGAATCTGAGAGTTGGAAGGGACTTTAGTGGCTACATAGTCTAACCACATAGAAGGAATTCTCAATAAATAATCCTTATAGTAGCACTATTCTAATGAAGATAGATAATGTTTTATCTGTAAAAGGCTGTAAATCCTAAAAGGCATTTGCAATTGAATTAGTTATATTTGGCTAATAGTTTACTTGAATGGTAGGCTGCCAATTTACTGAAAGTTTGGTTTTAATATAAAATACAAAGTGATTCCTTGGAAAAGATGGCTCTTGAGTATTTAACTTAACATGGACTGAAGCAATATTCCTTCAGCTCCCAAGATCCCCACTTGATTTAGGTATATTAAATAGGCTAAAGGTTCAAAGGTACTCCAGTTTATGAAATGCTGATTTTTTATTTCTTGTGTGTAAAGAACTAAAATTAGAAAAACTTCATTTTTGTTTGTTTTGTTTTTTGTTGGTGAGGCAATTGGGGTTAAGTGACTTGTCCAGGGTCACACAGCTAGTGAGTATTATATGTCTGAGGTCAGGTTTGAACTCATGTCCTCCTGACTTTAGGGCCCGTGCTCTATCCACTGCACCACCTAGCTGCCCCCAGAAAAGCTTCATATTTTCAAATAAACACAGGGGTCCTGCTGTTAAAGTGGGTGGATGAAAGGTGAAATAGTTAAATACTGTATAGAGAGTTGATGGTGATGAAGCCAAATATGCTTCATGGTGAACAGTGCTTAAGGGTAGAGGCACTATTAATATGTACTTGAATCATTTGCTATTAGTTAATTTATGAATGAAACTATTAACTGAAATAAACTGAGATCCCTAGGTAGCTAACTTGATTAATCTTCATCTGCTTTAACTATTGTGTAATCTTTAAGGGAGCTTCACATGAAATTAAATATGGATAAGAATCATTTTCACATTTTCACATGGTGAACACTGTATCAGTGGCATAGTTTTATCATAGTATCTAAGTGCAGCTTTAGTATGTTTCAAACCAAAAGAACCTCAATGGAATTTATTACTGCTAAGTGGCTCAAGTCTACGACTCCTTTCTCTAAGGATAATTTAACATTGAGGAATGGATTTCTGGGGGAGGTTGTAGAGATTTTTGAAATATGGCAAATAATCTTTTTTCTAGGATTATTTAAGCTTAAGGCAAGGGTGAGGACCTCATGTCGTTTTTAGGTTCTTTTGTCAAGCTCTATGATTCTTAGAGATTTTTCCTGATACTTTTGCACTAAGACATATAGGAATTCCCTTTTCTATGGACAATACTCCTAAACCCGACCATCCATCTTATGAATGTGTGCAGTTGTTTGCAAAGATGACTAGAGAAGATAACATATATAGTATAGAAAATTCATTACAAAAGACATTTCTATTATTAGTGTATTAGATGCATTTATCTTCATGTGAAGACTGGATTAGAAGTTCCAGAGAATCAGGATCAATTTTTATTCTTTTTGAAAACCCTTTGTTCATAGCAGGCACTAAATAATATTTGTTGAATGAATGAACAACATATTATGTTTTAAGAGACAAACTAGTAGAGGTATACCCCAACACCTTTGTCCAGATAGATGTTTGCTTACATGTAAAAGACCAACAAAATGGTTGCCTGAGATGGTGGTGGTAAGTTTACCCCAATTAGATTTTGCAGTGGTTATAGGTGGTTTAGATCATACGGTTAGGACCTCAGTGCTATCTAGTATAGCCTCCTCATTATACAGATAAAGAATCTGAGGAATGCTAAGGTAACATGAGTGAAGTATCAAAAAGCAAGTTTTGAACCCAGGTCCTCTGGCTCCAGAGCTTTTGCTCTTTGTAGTAGCTGTCAGGCTGAGCCAGCTTGCCCCCATCTTGCATCCAGGTGTTCTCTCTCTCCCAATGCCATTTCTGCCCTTTCCTTTCCCCACTTTGTTGATTGAAAGATGGGCTAAATTATTATTAGTTAAGTCTAGTTGCATCAGTGCAAAGGTAGGACTAACTCCATGATGGTCAAGGAGGGGAATGCTAGGAGATTTCTGTCCTGAACTGCAGATGTTTATGTCTGGAATCCATATATTATTGGCAACCCGATAGGAGAATTATACTTAAAATAATGACATCTCCAATAGAAGATTTGTGTAATGAGAAGAGCAGAAAAGCCCAGGGATTCCTTCTTAAAGTGCTTAAGGCTTAACATTGAATTCTATCCATCTTGTTTTTGTTCTGTATATAATTCTGTGTTCTGTGGCAAACTCTATTGACTGTGTCCTTTCAATAGAGGAAAGAAGGGAGGTATTAATTCATAAAGTAAATTTATCAAACATTTAAGTTACTGCTGTAGACAAAATATGATAGCTTCTGTTCCTGTTTAAAAGAAGAATTGTCACAACCCTAGGCAGTGTGGGAGGGGGTGGTGGTGAGGGGGAGGATTGGGCAATCCTTTTCCTATGCTGGGATCTCAGAAATTACTGTATCTCTCTGTGAATTATTTCCTCAGGCTCAGAGGATAGTGATAATTCAAAAAGATAGAAGAGCAAGGCAAATTCTCTTGGGCTGCAGTAATTATTTGTATGCCTGTCTTTATCTTGTATGAAATTAGAAATTGCTTGAGGGCACGATCTAACTTTTTCTTAATTTGAATCGCCAGTGCATAGCATAGTCACTTACTTACATTCAGATACTCAGTGGATCTGTGACCTCATCAAATAGATCTCAGGCATCCATCCCTGACATCCTGCCCAACTCATCTATGGCCTTTCATAAGTCTGCCACAGGGTCTCCAAACAACACATCTTATTTTCTTTTGACATCCTCAGGATACCAGTAGAATACATGGTCTATCTACATGCAGCGGTTATCTCTTACTCTGTCCCTGTGACCAACCCATCTATTTTTTCAACCATACGTTATTTTGACAACATTCTTTGTTTAGGTCTTTGTAGTTCATTATGGGCTGTGTCCTGCTCACACCCACTGTGTGCCATTCCATTCCCTTTTGAGTGATATTTATTTTTTTAGTTCTTCAGAGACTAATGTTCCATGCTAGGACTTGTGGCAGATGGGCCAGAAGCTCCTTGATTGTAAAGACTATTTCATTTTGCCTTTTTATCCACAGCACTTAACATAGTATCTAGTAGACAGTAGTCACTTAATAAATATTGGCTGATTGATTTCTATAACAATATTTGTAGAATATTGGTGTTGAAAAGCCTTGCTTATAAGAGGTATATAGCAAATATTTTAAAAATTGATATGAATGAATAGGAATTGACAGGAAGGATTAGTGAAAGATATTATAAAGAAAGAATAGGTAATTTGTTTACTAGCTTTCAGGTATGAGGGAAAAAGAAATATGAGATGATTTAGTTTTTTAAATGAGTATAAGTCATAAGGAGGCAGATTTCAACTCACTGTTAAAGATAAAATTTCCCAATTACCTTTATCAAAAAATGGAATGGATTTCCATATTTAGTAGTGAATTCCATATGTACAAGCAAAAGCTGGGGTGAATATTTGTCAAGGATGCTGAATTTCCACATAACGTTCATGTTAACATCTTCGGTTTCTTGCCACTAAGCTAGCAGTTGCCTATAAGAGGAAGCCTCTTGCATCATAAACCTCACCACATGGTTTCTTCATTATTTAAAACTTCCTGTTGGATTTAGGTGCTTGATAGTTCAGGGAGGGATCTTGCTGAACTTTAACAGAAAACTGAAGGTGTCACTTTAAAATTTTGAGAGTCTATTATGTCGTAGGACCCTAGCTCGTCAAATTTGTTGCTTTGTTATTCTTGAATATTGTTTATTTTACCAATCTGATCTTCCTGTCCTTTTGTTTGTGAATATTAGCCAACACACCTCCTTTAGAATAGTAGGAGAGTGTCTTTCCCACTTGACATATAAGAAACTTATTTTAGCTTACATCTGTATTGAGTAAATGACCAGATCTTTATCTTGGGAAATGATTAGCTTATGCTAGTGATTGCAGACCGGAAAATTTGTCAATAGTGACCTGTGGCTATCACTAAAAGGCTGGGATAAGACATACTCTTGCCTTAGGTTCACTGAATCCTAGGTTGAGAACAAGTTCTTTGTATTGTTGGTACATCAGATAGAAAAGAACTATTATATTCTCCATATAAGTTTTAGTGTCCCGTGTATTTAAAAAATACCTCAGTTCTTCCATTGTTTTAGGATGATTGGTTTTACTAAAATATGACAAATTTCAAATTGATTTTATATTCAGAGGCTATTAAAATAGCTTCTGTATTTTGCCCTATATCTACCAACTTAAAACATTTTTAGATATCTAACAGCTGTCTGCCTTGCACCTGTTTGAGAAAACTTTTCAGTTATACCGCTGCTTTATTTTTTTAAGGCAATTGGGGTTAAGTGACTTGCCCAGGGTCACACAGCTAGTAAGTTTCAAGTGTTTGGTCTGAGGCCAGATTTGAGCTCAGGTCCTCCTGACTTCAGGGCCGGTGCTCTGTCCACTGCGCCACCTAGCTGCCCTACTGCTACTTTTGAGTTAGAAATCTTTTAAAAGAATTGAAAGCCTTTTGAGTGGCTCTTTTCTGACCTTCTGTAATTCCCAGGCAGCACTAGGGAGGAGGTCAAGCCAAGATGTCAATCACCCCTCCCCCCCCTTTTTTTCTTTTAAGCACTAAAGAATAAAAGTATACCTAGGCTTTGTATTGTGTATTACTTAGCTCCCTTTGTAATCCTTAAAGACAGTGAGATTCCTTCTCTCCATATTATCATGTAAGCACTTCATCATCCTTTTGCCTCTTATAGTTTCTCAAATATATTTACCTTTCTGGTTTTCTCTTGTCTTCTGTCTTTTCCTTTTCGATTTTAATTTCAACTTGGGTCTTTCTATCAAGAATGCTTGAACATTCTCAATTCTATCAATAGTTCACTTTCCTCTCACAGGATTATATTTAACTAAGTTACACTTGGTTTGTAAGCCTTTTATCTTCTGCCATTTGGAATATGGTATTAAAAATTTTCTCTTCATCATAGTTGTTGGCACCAGAGTTTTATGTAATTTTGATTGGTTTCTTGGTACATGACATTTATTCTTGCTCAGAATATTTTTTCTTTGACTTGGAAACTCTGGATTTTGCTATAACATTTCTGGCTGTTTTCAGGATTTTTTTTTCCCCTTGCCTAGGCATGATTGATAGATTCTTTCTGCTCTCACTTTGCTCTGTGGGTCAATAGATATGGGTTTGTTTGTTTTTTAACTTTTTAACTTTTTGTATTTTTTAACTATATCTTAGGGTTCTGTTTGGTTATGGTTTTCAAGAAGTTCAATCATGATCATATTATCTCTCCTCAACCTGTTTTCCATGTCAGTTGTTTTTGCTAATATATGCCTTATATTTTCTTTTTCCCCCTAATCTTTTGATTTTGTTCCAGTATTTCTTATTGTCTTCTGTAGTCGTATAATTCTGATTGCTCCATTCTATTTTTCAGGGAGTCAGTTACTTGGGTAAGGTTTTCCATCTTCTGTATCAAGCTGTTTACTTTCTTTCCTTGTTTTTTTCTTATTTTCTGTCCTGGTGTTTTTCTTCCAAGACCTCTTCAGGTTTAGTTTCATTTTTTTTCTTTGCTTCATTTCTTCTATATACTCTTACAGTCCTTGTAAGTCATTTTTTTTTTCCTCTCAGAAGTTCCGCTTTTATTTGTTTGTAGTTACTCTCTTCATCTAGGTTAACCTCTTGATCATCTCCTAAACCATAATATTTCTTCATTTAGATTAGTTTTTTCTTTTGTTTACTCATATTTTATAGCCTTAGTTCTTATGTTGAAGCTTTGTGCTGGGTCACTTGGGGCTTTTGTCTTACCCCTCTGTAGTCTGGATGCCTCTGCTATTCTGAATGAGGCTATTTCTAGACACTTATCTTTGCCTTACTCCCTAACATTTCCTTTAGTTTCCTAACAGTTTAGTTCAAATGTTGGCCTCTTTCTTCTTGCAGAATCCCCAACTGAGAGTTGATTTCATTCCTTGCTGTGACCCTGACTAGGGAGTTGGAGAATCATACTGGTCTCAGGCCTTCTGCAAGATCCCTTGGTGCAAATGCCAAGGTTCTGACTTGGCCTTATCACTTGCCATGTCTCCCAGTTCTCTTGAGTAGGCCATGGACTGTCTCTATCTTCTTGGAGTGACCACTGATTGTCCCCTGCTTCTGTTCTGACAAGCCAGAGCTGAGATTTTGTTTCAGGCCTGCTTAATAGAGCTCCCATTACTTTATGAGACCCCCCTGACGCATTTGGTCAGAAAATGTGGTCACCATAGTAGTCACCATAGTTTTATAGAAAAATGATAGCAGTTGGGCTTTTTCCCCCCCAAAGTAAATTTGTCCACACTAAATTTTAGACACAGAATATTAGACACAGAATAATGGAAATGAAGCCCGTTCAATTTTTTTTCATTAATGATTTATATAGCACATTAAAGTTTACAACTATTTTACTCACAACAACTCTGTGAGGCAGATACTTTAATATTTATTGCATTTTACAAGTGAGAAAAATAAGGCTTAGTGTGAGGTTGACTAACTTACACACAGATAGGCAATCAGGTAACCAAGAAGTATGAGCGCTGATACGTGAAGCCAGGTCTTCTGATGCTGATTCTGAGTCAAGTATTATGTCCAAGTCATTATGTATTTTATCTTCTGGTAGCATTCTTATTTTTTAGGGAGAGGGTAGTGTTGGTGAATCTAAATTTTTGAGAAAGATTTAACTTCTTAATAATTCTTGTTATATTTTCTATTTCTCCAGGTTGTGTACGTTAAAATGAACAAATTACGGCAGAGTTTTAGGAGAAAGAAAGACGTCTATGTTCCTGAGGCCAGTCGTCCACATCAGTGGCAAACAGATGAAGAAGGTGTTCGTACTGGAAAATGTAGTTTTCCAGTTAAGGTAAGAATCATTGTTATGGTAGAACCTATTTTGTTGTCACAGCTATCTGGCAAACTACTTGTATATATACGAAAGGCAAATGAGATAAAAAATAAGATAAAATCAGGTATTTATTTAATAGCTGAGACCATGTGTGAGAGATGCAGGTCGGGTGTCTATCCTAAGTTCAGTATTCATAGGTGTGCCTCAGGAGGAGAGGAGTCTTCAGGTTGCCGAAAGAGGGGCAAACTAGCCTAGGTCTGAAATGGAGAAGGTGAAAATCCTCTGCTAATCAGTAGTGGGATTAGGCCTTGTCAGAAGCTCCTGCATTTCTAGCCTGGGTGAGATGGGGAGACTCTGTCTTTAAAAAAGGGAGGAAGGTTACATTAAGGTTTGTTTTAGCTCTGACATCCTACGAATTTGTTTATTATAGGGAACTTCCTAAGGTGGAAAAGCAGATTGATAGGTTTTAGAAAGAAGGATTAGAACAAAAAGGATTCTTTTTTTTATTAACCCTGTGGTTCCTTCTAAATGTATTCACAAACTTTGTTTTGTTTTTAAATTTTTTTCATAAAGTACCAGCAATTTGGAAATTTGTTCTTCAGATATTCCCTGTGCTAATCATTTTGTGAAGGAAGTAAAAATAATCTTTAGCTTCAAAGACCTCTGTGTTATATTAAACTTGATTAGTTAACATTGATTCACTTTAGAAGTTTTAGTCAAATGAAGCACCTTCAAGAAAGATTCAAGGTTTAATATTAAACTGATGAGTTAAATCTTTTGTATTGATTTATATACACGCTAACTAGTGATGTAGCATTGTATAACTGTGAGTCTTCTTTTTCATATTCTTGTTAACTGTCTCTTAAAAAATCCAAATGACAAACTCAGAATAAGGTTTCAGAAATTAAAAAAAAAATCTATTACGTATTAGAAAAATACATATTATTTGTTGGGTAGGCAGTCTATCAATAGTTATATCTTGAGTCTGTGCTACAGTTGACTTTGATGAAAAGGAGAAGAAATGAGACCACACACAGTCTGTTTTTTTAATAGCAGTGTTCCCCAGGTAATGCTGTAGAACAAGAATCGTGGATGACAGGAATCATGGACAGAAAATGAGGTATAACAGGTAGATAAGATAATCCAGGTGTTTTACACTGATATATGCAGAGCATGAAAATAACCAGAGGAAGGTGTCCTGCATCCTAGGTGAAGCCTTTATGGAAATACATGGATAGGAATCACACTGGATGAAAAAGTGTAACTAGGTTGTAATCTCCACTTGTAGAGCAAGTACCTATGGTAATGAGATCATGGATATATATTCAGTATTAGAATATATGTGTCAAATGAATATCTTGTTTCATTTTCTTTCCATTCATTTGCCATAGATCTAGTTGATCTAAATTTAATTTGTGAAGAATTTTTTAGTAGAAAGCTACTTCTGGAATATTAAGATTCTAATTGAAATCCAGAGCGGTACGTGAGAATAAGGAAGCCACAGCCTGTTTTCTGAGAACTAATCACCTACAGTGATACTGATCCATTAAAAATATTTGGCTTAAGGGTTAAGTAAAATATAGTCCAACATAAGTATTAGTTATATTTATAAATTAGTCCAATTATTTTAGCACACTATTTAAAAGTTTTAAAAGTTAGAATTCAGGTATTTATAGATAGTGAATGGATTGCATAGCATTCTGAAGTCAAATGGTTCTAAGGATCTATTTAGAAATATGTGATTTTTAGTTGTTTAACGTGAGGCAGAAGATAACGCACTGTTTTCTTCTAATTCTCACGTGCACAGGAAATTGAACCAGAGGAGATGGACTTCATAAAGTGGAAATTAATGTTATAAATTGGAGATAGCTTACTGATTTAGAGGCAGTCTTAGTCAATTGTCTTCTTGAAATCCCTTCCCTGTTGCTTTTATCAAAAACAATTCTGAACCTGAAATACACTTTTTTATAGGTCTGAAATAGGTTTATACTGAATATACCTGGGTCAATGGTAGCTTGCTTTTTATCACTCCTAGAAAACATTCAGTTCCTTTCTAGCCTTTACTTTAAGTATGTTTAGTGAGTGAGCTACTTATAAATTAGTTTGCTTGGGAAGTAGATCTGACTTAGGGTGAATTGGGAAGACTGATCTGTAGTTGTCCAAGCAAGTCCAATTCAGCCTTCTTTGAAGTCAAGGTCAAAGTGTAGCTTCATGAGGCAGAGGGTGTGGTGAGTCTGAAGGTTTATGAAATGGATGCTGTTTCAAGTTTAACATTTCAGTGGGTTTGAACCTTTAAAACTTCGCTGGTCTAGAGCATTACCTTTGGAACTGGGAACTATTATATCTTCTAAAGCTTGAGGGACAAAACTATATCTGTATAAGCATTTGCTTGGGTGTATTTGCTTTGTTATAGAACTGTTTTTAATCTTTGTTTTCAGGTGATTTAGAAACAGTCCATAATGTTGTCAGCACCAAAAAAATATATGGCAGTTTTATTTTGCATTACAATTTGAAACATTGTGGGTTACTAATCCTATATACCAACTACACCATTGGGTAAATCATTTCTGGGCTACAGAAGTATCACTTCTGATATTTGGCATAAATTACAAGAGAACTTGAAAGTAATTTAATCTCTGCTGTGTATGTTGACGTTCTAGTGATTAGGTATAGGGAAAGACTGAGTATTAGAATAATATAGTAAATAGTTAAACAGGTTAAGATTTTTGGATATGTTCACAAAGCTGTAACTTGTATCTGCTTGCTGTTCTACAGGTTAGCATTATAGTGGCAACTCTTATTTTCAGAGATAAAGAATTATGTTATAATTGAAATAATATCTGCCTCAGGACTTATGTTTGCATTATCAATTCAGTTATACTAAGATTCTCCCTGTATTTGGCTACTCGCATTTATTTGGTAATAATTTTTGTTGCCTATTAAGAGACGAGGAACAATGCAAGGCCATTGAATTGTGATCCAGTAAAGGTGTTTGGTCATCTGACTGTATATAATGATGTAGATTAAAATGAACACTATTGAATAGATTGTGGAGGTCAGATTTATCTTCAGATTTTGTGAAGATTTGGCTTAAGGGTTAAAAAAAATAAAATATAAGGGGAAGGTAGGTGGCACAGTGGATAGAGCACCAGCCCTGGAGTCAAGAGGACCTGAGTTCAAATGTGGTCTCAGACACATAAAACTCACTAGCTGTGTGACTCTGGGCAACTCACTTTACCCCAATTGCCTCACCAAAAATATATGTATATATAGTCCAACGTAAGTATTAGTTATATTTATAAATTGGTCCAATTATTTTAGCACACTATTAAATGAAGTGGTAATTATTTGCTGCTTTGGTTCAGAACTATACAAAACATGCTACCTAATTTTTAATAGTTGCTAGGAAGCATTTCAGCGTGATCAAATAGGGTTAACCAGATGGAAAGTTGAATGTATAAGCAGTAAAAGTACATACTTGTTCTGCCTTTTAGGTCAGATCTTATCTGTTTGAGTGACCTGCCAGATGGCATTTGGGGACCAGAACTTTCAAGGATTAAAAATGCAATTTTGTGTGTTACACAAAATAGACATCTGATAACCATACAGCCAAGAACTTTCAAAACAGAACTCAGACCAATTTCATCTTTAAGCTAACTCATACTGGTAATGATTTATTCAGTGGTCTAACATATGTGCTTAACATATTTTGGTGCAGGATGTTGGTAATAGATCCTTTTTACTTGAATTTTCTCCCCTGAAAACTGCTCATGCACGTAGCATGTTTTCTTATCTCCGTAGCATTTTTTATAACAATGGAAGTGCATACTTTATGAAAACATAAGAATGGAACAGACAGGCTTTCACAGGCTCTTTCATTTCTGTTGTTTTCTTTGGTATGCTGAAATTCTTCCGAGTAGTTAGCTGGATGGTGTTGGAATCAGGAAACATGGGTTTAAATCCCACTTCATATATTACTAGTTGTGTGATTTTTGGAGAAGTCGCTTAACTTCTCTGAGGCTGTTGTGAAGAAAGTGCTTTGCAAACCTTTGAGACATCATATAACGGCTTCATGAAAAATGTCCTGCATATAAAGTCCAAAGAAAAGAAACGTTTTCTATCAATGGCAAAGTTCTAAAATTTTTATTAATAGCCAAAATGCAACAGCAAATTTCTATTAATAGCCAACAACAACAACATGCAACAACAGGCCCATTTTATCAGTCAGAATTCTGAGAGCCTTCTCAGTGAAATCCTAAGTTATCCGTAAGAGAGTAATCTCATCATGTGTGATGGACAAACAAAATGGATGAAAGACACATCTTGTCAAGATTATTGTCCTGATTATGCTGGTGGTCTTAAATGGACCACACCATGCAGTATCTTGTACAGCACAATAATAGTGTATTTTAACCTTGTGTGTTTCAAGTTACAAACTAGTTCTTACTGCTATCAATTCGAAAGCTAATCTTTTCACCTGTAATACAAAACAAAACTGTAGCAACTGTATAACATCTATGTTCATAGAATTATGGTAAGAAGAATCTTAATGATCATCCAATTCAAACTCATCATTCAAATGAAGAAACTGAGCTGGTGAAGTCATTTGCCCAGAACTGGGAGTAGAACTCAGGTTTCTTTGCACTTGGTTCAGCACTTTTTCTTTTGTATCTTACTGTTTCATCATCTTCCCCTCAAACTTATGCATGGCATGGAAGTGGGGGTGGGTTGAGAAAGGTCAGGGGGAGAAAATGTGTGTCTCCAGCGAATAGGAACTTTGAATGTATTGTTATTGTTGAATATTAATATAGGGAATATGAAAGTTTGAACTTAAAGTACAGGGAATGCCTTTTTTTTCTCTTTGATTTGCCATATCCTTGAGGGCAGGAGCTAGGTGTGAGCAAAAGTGTAGCAACAATTAGTTATAATTCGTACATTAGTGCAAAGTACTTTGCATTCAGTGGATCTTAGTAAAATACTTTTTTTTTTTAAATGAGCTACCTTATACCTAGAAAAATGTTTCTACAGTCCTAAAACTTTAGGAACCCTCGTCAGTGTTTCCTCAGGTGGTCTAATTTTTGTATTGGTAGAGTATGTTCTTGGTTTTTTGGTATGTGGTTTTTCTTTTTGTTTTTTTGTGAGGCAGTTGGGGTTAAATGACTTGCCTAGGGTCACATAGCTAGTGTCAAGTGTCTTAGACCAGATTTGAACTCAGGTCCTCTTGATTCCAGGTCTGGTGCTCTGTTCATGCACCACC
>NW_020954723.1:25880185-25909178 GCF_900497805.2 Vombatus ursinus
CCTTAATTGAGAATTTTGACTGTAATGTAACTACAGTTTATTTTCTGTTTTTATTATCATTTTCTGCTGAGCAGCATTTGACCAAGCCACATATTTGCATTTTATGTAAATCAGTTTTAAATGTTTAGAGCTAGAAAAAGAACTTTAGAGATCATGTCAGTCAGCCCTCCTCCCCTCCCCCTACCTTTTGGAGGTGCCCAAGGTTCCACAGTAGTGTAACTGGAACCCAAGCCTTCTAATTCCCAGGCTACTGCATTGTGGTCCCCTCTCTTGGTGGGTCAGTGATGTTAACAGTGAGGGCACTTGTTCCACCAATATAGATAGGAACCTTTCACATCTTTTTACTCTGTGCTTCATCTACAAGGATAATTGCTGCTTATGTGCCAACATCTGATGCATAGGATGAAAAGATCAGTTTGGTGAAGAACTTGTTATGGTCTAATAAATCACTCAGTGACTTTATTGTGAAGGTGTATATGCAGGAGCAGGCAGCAAAAAATAGGTTGGAAAATACAGTTTGGAATTAGGAAGTGAAAGAGATCAGGGGATTGTACAGTTTCTGAAACCTTAAGCCTACATATATCATAAGTATTTTCTTTTCTCTTTTTTAATATTAATTTATTTTTAGTTTTCAGCCTTCACTTCCATAAGCTTTTGAGTTTTAAATTTTCTCCCCCTCCCTCTCCAAGACAGCATGTAATCTAACATAGGCTCTACATATATGTTCTTATTAAACGTATTTTCACGTTAGTCATGTTCTAAAGAAGAATTAGAACCAATAGGAAAAAGAAAGAAAGAAACAAAAGAAAGAAAAGAAAGAAGAAACGAAACAAAAGAAAAAAAGAGCAAATAATATGCTTTGATCTGCATTCAAACTCTATAATTCTTTCTTTGGATGTGGATTTTCCACATTTCATTTTGAATGTAGCATTTTCCGTCTTGAGCCTTTTGGAGATGTCTTAGATTGCATTGCTGAGAAGAGCTGAGTCTATCAAAGTTAGGCATTGCACAACGTGACTGTTACTGTATCATAAGTATTTTCTTCAAGAAAAGTCAGGAAACACTGGACATGGTAAATACCAAACAGTGTCACAAAAAATGAACTTGACAGTATCTTAACAGACAGAAACTGACTTATGTATTACTTAGTGATTCATTTATGAATCAACTCTGTGTGTGCAGACAGACCATCAACTAGTTATACCAAAGGTCATAATCAGCATCAGATTAGGAGACAAGACAGCAATGACAAATAGCCACTTAATGTACTTACAGTTGCACTAATTCAATGTATGCAAATGTACTATTGATGCTCAAAAATGAGAAATGAACAGAGGAAAAGATGTTGGTTCTAATTATCATAATTTGTCCAGTTCATTCAGTTTAAAGAAGTTTATCCAGTGTAAAACTGTCATCCCAAGAAGGAAAACAGAAACCCAAAAACTACCTTAGCCAGCAAATAATCCTTTGCAACCTGAGAGATGTGGCAGCCCGGGGTAACTTAAGATATAAACTCATTTGCAGAGCATTTCCAAGAAGGATGATGAAAGCATTATTATCTCAAAAAGCAGTCAATGGTGATAGGGAAAATAAATCTGCAAAAAAGCTTGACATGAGATCCAACTAAATCAGTCTCCTTTGCTGGAACATAATTCTTCCCTCTGCTAAATTTGAGTATCCACCAAGAATCAGTAGCAGTGAAGGGCTGTATAGTCTCTCAAGATACCAAGCCTCATCTTCAAAACTTAAGTCTTGCCCACACTATCACATCATTGCTCACTTACCTCATATCATTGGCTTTTCCCCAAAGCCTTGCCCTCCCTATCATGCACCTGCTCACCAGTTAGTCCCTCCCACTGGTGACATCCTCACATTGTTATCATGCTCCGATGACCTGTCTCTCCACACTTTGGAACTGGGCTGCAACCTGGCTTTTCCCTTCTACCTAGAAGGAAAGTTTGAGTTGCCACCTCAGCCACATTTCTGGCTTCCTACCCTTTCATCAGGGACCTTCAAGAAAGCAACTTTTTACTCTCTGGCCAGCTTTTAACCTACTACACCAATGTATTGAATGTCAACACCAAATTATTTTAGCAGTGTAGTCATGAGTCAAATTTCTTCTCTGTTTCCCAGCACCAATCGGAAGAAATGTTGAGAGCTAAATAAGGAGAAAATCCCTAGCCCATTATACCAGGTATCATTCCTCAAACCAATCTTGGCTTTTTCTGATTCGCCTTCAATCTGTCTATTCCCATCTATTCTTGTCACCTCTGTGGACTAAACTATCTTTGCAAAGACGACCTTACCCTGGCCCTTCAATCAAACTGTTCGGCTTCGGACATCTCTTCCCTTCCTCTCTGTGTCTCTTCTATATCCTACCCCTTCTGCTCAGAGGACAGAGGTCAAACCAGTAAAAGTGGAAGCTGCAAGCATGTCAGAGGAGGTTTGAGCTGCCATTGTCTCCTCTCTTCCCCTCTCCAATTCTCTTGTATGGTCTTGAACTGATGAGAGGCATCAGAACTGTAATTAGGATAGGTAAGCTACAGAGAAGTCATGCCTTTTCTTTTTTGCCTTTTCTTTTTTACCTTTCTTTCTTTTTTTTTTAATGGCAACGAAGTCACTTTAGAACGAGTTTAAATCATTTGACTCTTGGTGCTGACTTGATGCATGGAAAAGACACAAGTAAGCTATAATGACATTCTCATCTTCTCTTTCAGTAAAATATTTTTAAACACATAAAACAACATCATCTTAGGCTTATGGATTTAGAGCTGAAGAGAATCTCAGAAGATATCTGTCCCTATATTTTACACGTGAAGAAACAGAGAGGTTTATAGAGTTAAGTGACTTGTCCAAGATCATGTAAGCAGTGTCAGAGCAAGGATTTAAACCCAGGTCTTATGATGCCATGCTTAATATTATTTTCATTGTACCATGCTGACTGGGGGGAGCCTGTGTCCTATAGGCTCAAGGATTAAGACTTTGATTTGAGTGCAAATGATCACTTAAATACTAGGTGTGGCTGATGTGTGAACTTTGGCCTAAGGGCCAGAGAAAGGTTTCTAATAATATTATAGCTTACAAACTAAGTCTGTATGATATTGAAGTGGTGTTTAATCAAGTAATGACCATAGTCTTGGTCTGGACTGTAGAGGAGACTTTTGTTTTGTTTGGGTGGGAATGGGGATAAGATTAGGGACTTGACTAGTGATGTCAGTGATAGGGAAGTTCCAGATGAGGAAAACTCCACCAATACAGGTTGGTAGAGGTTTGATGATTCCCTGGAGACATCTGCCCTGGAACTAGGGATTCTACACAGTCCACCTGAGAAACTTTATGCCCTTGTCACCCTGCTGGGGTGATATTGCTGACATCCTGGAGAGGAAATTGTCAGGATGGATTACCTCATCACTGTACACACCAGTTGAGTTCCAGAAACCTTAATAGCAATCAAAGAACTCCACCCCAGTCCTCTGAACATGAGAGAAAATTCCAAGAATTACTGAGGTTCCTGTCATAAGGCCCTGACACTGAAGTACCTCTGACCCTTAGTCACAATAGTACGCTCTACATGGAGTTAGGAAAGCCTGGTAGCAACCAGATATTACCCTCTCCCCTCTCTTCCAGAGTTCTCTGTACTCAAGAAAATGTCCCAAGAAATGCAGAGGTTCTCACAGATGTTCTGATGTGAGCCCTGAAATATTTTTGAAACAGTCAGGTGGTAGGAGAAGCCCATAAGGACCTAAAAGACTATTAGTAAGGATTTTAGTTTGTTAATCAGGTATTTTAGTCAGGCTTCCGCTGTCATTACAGCTATTACATTATTTTACATTTACATATTACATCATTACATTATTTTAGGTGAGGTCTAAAAGAATTGTGGATAGAACACTGTGCTGAAGTTAGGAAGACTGGAGTTCAGATGTGGCCCCAGACAATTCCTAGCTGTGTGGCCCTGGGCAAGTCTATTTAGCCTCTGTCTATTTCAATTTTCTCCTGTATAACGAGGATGATAAAAGCACCTGCCTCCCAGGATTGTTGTGAGGATAAAATGAGATAATATTTTTGACATGTTTTGCAACCCTTAAAGTGCTGTATAAATACTAGCTATTAATATTAAATTATTATTTAATTATTAGTAAATATTGTTGGGCAGTGGAGGTTTGTACTATTCATGTTTTCAGGAAGATAGAAGAGTGGCAAGTTGAATTCAGAGAAATTTCTGGACTATGATGATGGTTGTGTTATGGGGAATGGGGAAGGAATATTGGTGTTACACATAGAAAGTTAAAATCTACCCTTTGTAGCCAGAGATGATCAATCCCAAAAGATGCTACCTTGTTGACTTCACTACATAGATGTGAACTTTTCCTTTGCTGTGGCATTCTTGTGCTTCCTTGAAAATGGTCGTAAAGATTCCCAGATAAATGAATAGGACTTAAGGTTTCATTAGACCCCAAGTTTTTTTTAGCTCAGAAGATCCAGCTTGGCAATATTATTCTTTTTGAAGAACATTTGGGATCAAATGGGTGAGTGGCAGCAGTTCTCCACTGTTGATCAGCACCAGTCCAAATCATTTTATTTTGCTGCACAGTGACAATTTGTATGTAGTACTAGATAAAGAAGTATTTATTGGTGCAGATTTACCTCCATGATTGGTGTCATGCTGCGTATGGAGAGGCACAGCTACCCGTGTTTCTGACAGTTATCAGTTACTATTGTGCTTAAAGCATCTTATCTCCTTGGCAGGAGTTTTTGTTGCATAGTTTGATGTTTGGTATGGTATGGGTTTCTAGCAGCCACCCAGGAGATAAGAGTGCAGGGGTTGGAAACTTGGTGACAGCTGTTACAGATGTTTTTGTCTTCTAAAGAAACACTACAAGTATAAAGGTGTTTGGTGTGAATATGAATATTGAAAAAGATGGCAGACAATTATCTGGGAATCATTTAAAGAATATGACACCACTGGAAATTAGGTGGTAGATGACTGTGAATGCATGCAAGAGACAGGTATGCAATCCCAAATTGCATTATGTCGTACATAGGTGTGAGTCTCACCAGGAGGGGAAATTTAAAAGTGTGGACTGTGTGGAACAATTTATAAAAATAGTTATAGCTGCCACATTTTAAAAGTTCATATTTATTGCATATGTTTCAAAATCTTAGGGATGACTCTTCATGGTTTAGCAGCTGTTACCTGAGAAAATGGAATTGGAGATCATGCACCAGGTGGGGAAACAAACTGGTATGTGTAGAAATCAAAACCTCAAACACCTGCTTTCTTGAGTCTCCAATTTTTTTTTGCAGGTGAAAACAGAGTAAGCTACTCTGGATGGCAGAATTTTCTGGGAGAAAGATTATTTCCCAGATTTTCTTGAATGTGACCCAAGTTCAGGATTACAGTGAGACCCAAAGTGCAGAATTTAAAATATTAGGGACCTGATCAGATGGTACCCAGTGAATGGGCTGGGCTGGTGGACTGGTGTGAGATAAATAGAAGTGATGTGTTAGATCTAGAGCACTGGGCCTGGAGTCAGGAAGATCTGAATTTACATCTGATCTCAGACCCTGGTCAGGTCACTTCACATCAGTCTGCCTCAGTTTCCCCAACTGCAAAATGGTGATAATGATAGCACCTACCTCCTGGGGTTATTATGAGAACCAATTGAGATAATGTCTGTAAAGTGCTTTGCAACCTTTTTTTTTGGAAACATTCATTTAAAAATTTTCAGTTCTACATTCTGTCTCTTTAGCTCTTGCCTCATTCATTGAGAAGGCAAGCAATATAGTACCCATTATACATGTGAGGTCATGTGAAACCTATTTCTGTGTTAACGATGTTCTACCACCCCTTCCCCCCAAAAAAGATAAGAAAAATAAAGAAAGTGGGAAAAAATCTGCATGTGTACTCAGAGTTACCTCTCTGGAAGTAGATATCATTTTTCATCCTGAGTGCTTTGGAATTGTCTTGAATCATTGTATTGATCAATGTGCTTTTCAAACCTTAAAGCACTATATAAATGCTAGAAGTGTGATATGCATATCTTAGAGAACAGTCTTGTACTGTTGTACTGTTGTACTGAGTACAGTCTTGTACTCTGTAATTCTCTGAAATTATAGCCATGGCCTGGAGGATGGTGTGAGAGACTCAGACAGTGGTATTGTTACCATGGATCAGATAGCCATAAGCCAGAATGATTTTAACATAGATCCAAAGGATGGCTATGTCACCATGTTTCAGCCATGTATCTACTCTTTCCAATACCACATATTTATGTCTATTTGGCCAAGTAAATGTGATATTCCAAAAGACAAAGGATATAGATTTCTAGTGAAGAATAATGTAACCCAGAAAAACTGAGGATAATACTACAAGTCATTATAAAAATAATTTATCACTGCTCTTGAATTGTAGATATTGGAAATGCCCCCTAACAGAAATTTCTGGTTGATGACAGAGTTTCCTTGCACAGGCACGTTCCAACTCAGCAGCATTTGTCTCATACAAGTAGCTGGCCAGTACGATGCTGGGGATGAATGTGTCCTAAACCTTGCTCAGTGAAAATCATTCCCCAGGTCACAATGTTCTTTCTCACTGGTCAGCCAACAGACATTGGGATGGTAAAAGATGAGTGGTGTGGGTGGTAGAGAGAATTTCTTAGAGGGCTGCTATATCTTTGTGATGGAGAAAGTAGAGAGCTTTTCTGACTTGAATGTTGTTGCCTGCATGACTATGGGGGAGGGAGAGGTTCCTTCTCTTGCGTGGCCATTGTGGGAAGATGTGTTCTGTTTGTCCTTGGCCTGCTTGCATATGCATTTTCCTATAGATATTATTATAAATGATGGTTAGATTGCGAGGCTTATATCCACATTGTGGATTAAATTAGTCCTTATGGAGTAGTCTTAGAACCTAGCCATCATTTTAAAAATGACTTGTTCCAGGCAATAAAATTGTAAATAAACTGATGTTACTCCACATAGCTTTTGGAATCAGAGAACCTGGATTCCAACCTAGTTCTGCTGCTGTGTGTCTGCTACCTTTCTGGCCCTGGGTAAGTAACCTAACCTCTTTAGACCTTAATTTTTTCATCTGTAAATGGAGGGAGTTATACTAGACAATCTCTAAGGTCCCCTTCAGCTTTAGGTCCTTTGATTTCCTAGTCTTTAGTCTGTACCTAGTTACTTCTGGCACAGTGACTGATTCTTTTAGGGCCAACTCTGACCACCAACTGTGAAGATTTTTGCTATTGAACTCCAAAGGTTTTAGGAAAGCTTTAGTTGAGAGAGTGTGAATCTAACCATGATATTACTTTGAAAGCACATGTAGAAAACCATATAGTTTTCAAATCTGTCATCAGTACAGTATTGAAAAATGAGTCACAATTTAACAGTACAATATTTTACCTTCACACAATTTGCTTTCTAGCCAAACTAGAGTTCTCTTCATTCCTCATTCTTGTTCTGTCCTATTCTGTCTCCATGACTTTATTTAGGCTGTCGCCTTTTTTCTATGCCCTATATCATCTGTCTGATGAAGCACCTCTCTTCATTCAGAGCTTCGCTAAGATGCTACTTCTTCTATGAAACTTTCCATAATGTATGGTCCCCACTAGCTCAAAAGGAGGTTTTTGGATTTCTCTTAGATCTTTGCCTTTATCTGTCCTTTGATTGAATCTCACCCTGGTATCCTGTTGCATGCATGATTTTCACACTATTTACATTGTAAACTTCTTGAAACTAGGTCTTTATCATAGGTGGCCCAGTTTCTCTGGTACCTTGCATTGATTGCACAGAGCGCCTTCTACAAACTGGGCATTTAATAATTGCTGACGTATTTGTTTGTTGAATAAATAGGTAGATGAATTAATGGTTTAAGGTTTATAAAAGGATGTAGAAATGGGAAAATGTGTGTTCCTTCATGTACAACCCTAAATTAGGGGAGATATTGCTTATGAGTAAAATTGCTATTTTTTACCCCAAAAGGATTAGAAAATAATCAAAAACAGAATTTTTAGAAGGCTTGTTTTGTTGTTTTGTTGTTTGTTTTTTTATCAAGACCTGTAATTTCATTGGTGTGGTTGAATTGTAGTAAGTGGACATCTTATAAGGCCATGAAAATTTGGAACTGTTCTACAATTTACGATTTTAGAGAGTTGACAGGGAGTGGTGAGAGGTTGTCAGTGGTGTCAGACTCATGAAACAGGGCCACCAAACCATACATAACAATCCCTGTGGATCTCTCATGGACTTATAAAACCACATGTTAATATCACCTGTATTTTTCCTTATTTTGTTAAATATTTCCCAGTTACATTTTAATCTTGTTCTGGCTTCACTTGGTAGTGCACATTATTTGACACCACTGGGTTAAGTGAGTTGCATAGTGTCATACATTCCATTATGTGTCAGGGCCAAGTCTTCTTGGCTTCTGAGACCAATTTTCTATTATTCCAGTTGTCTCACTTGTAATTAAAGGTTAAAGAAACAAAATATTCTTTGGTTTTCAGGGTAGCTAGCAAATCATAGATTTCTTAGAGGGGAACTACTCTTGAAGAAAATGAAGGGGCTAGGGAAAGAAGAGGTTAAAATAAATTTCAAAATAATTTTTATTCAAACTTGTCAGATCTGAAGTAAATTATTTAAAAATATTTTCAGTTAAGTTGATATTCTTCATGAGAGTCAAATTTGACATTTATTTTGATGAGATTTCCTTGAGATTGTTATGAAAGTTGTTTGTACCAATATCTCTTTAGCTGAATGACTTGCTTCTGACAAATGTATCATTTGACAAACAAAATCTGTAGAGTACTTGGCAGCCAGTTTAAATTTTTTAAAAAACGTTTTTATCGATATTTTCATCATAGTATCTTATAATATCCCTCCCTTCCCTTTCCCAGAGAGCCATCCCGAAAGACAAATGGTGTTCTTTTAGAGAGGGAAAAAATGTCAGCACAATTGATACATTGAAATGATACACTGAAAAAATTAAAAAAACATATGCAATGTGTAACACCTGTGGATTCTCACTTCCAAGGTCCACTTGATCTTTATGATTTTGTTGTATCTACATTTGATTTGTGAGTGTGTTATTCTTTCCATTTACATTGCTGTAGTTACTGTGTATATTGTTTCCTTGTCTCTGCTTACTTCACTCTGCACCTTTCCGTACAGATCTGTCTTTCCGTGCTTTTCTGCACTCGTCACATGCATTGTTTCTTATATAACGCAGTAATATCTCAATACATTCATGTACCACAGTTTGTTCAGCCTTTTCTCAGTCAGTGGATATCTACTGTGTTTCCATCTTTTGTGGCGTTCAGTAATTCAGTCGTGTCCAACTCTTCATGACCTCATATGGAGTTTTCTTGGCAAAGATATTGGAATGGTTTGCCATTTCCTTCCCCAGTGGATTAAGGGAAACTGAAGTTAAGTGAGTTGCTCAGGGTCACGCAGCTAGTGTTTTAGGCTGGATTTGAACTCAGGTCTTCCTTACTTGAGGCCCAGTGCTCTATCCAGTGATCCACCTAGCTGCCTCCAAAGCAATGACTTGCCCAGGGTCACATAGCTAGTGAGTGTCTGAGGTCAAATTTGAACTCAGGACTTCCTGATTTCAGTCCCAGCACTCTATCTACTTAGTCATGTAGCTGCTGCTAACTCTTAGCTATCAAAACATGCTGCTATAAATCTTTTGGAGTATATTGGGACTTTTTTCTTCTCATTGGCTTCTTTGGGGGTATAACCTCAGTAGTGGAGTCTCTGGTTCAAAGGGTGCAGAGTTGTAGACATTTTAGTCACTTTATTTGCATAATTCCAAATTGTTTTCCAAAATGGTTGTACCATTTCACAGTTTCACCAGTGATGTATTAGTGTGCCTATCTATCTTATCAACTGGACTGAACTAGCCTCTAACCTGTGGATGGCTGAAACTGAACAGAGCAGGATAGAGACAGGAGAGTCAGGAATCAAACAGAAGTTTAATTTCAAAATGAGGGAAATGGCTTGCAAGCAAGGACACATGTGCTGGGACCCTACCCCTAGTGGAGGGACCTGCTTTAGTGTGGCCAAATTTCAATACTTATACCAATGGCTGTGTGGTGCGCAGCAGCCCTAACAGTGAGGGGTACAAGTTTGATTCATAGCAGGGCTACATGAGTGGAACATGGATACAGCAGGTGCTTGTCTGAGCTCAGAGAACACCTGGTGCTGGTCAAAGCAATACAGTAATTATGTGAAACAATTCTGGGATTTTGCTGGGCTGAGATCATCCAGAGGGTGAGCGCGAAGAATTATTGTTACGCCATGTTCAGGGCACAGCTTGCTTGCTGGGCCTTAGCTTTGCAAAACAGTGTGTCTCCTGATATCTTGACATTCTACAACCCCTCCAACATTAACTCTTGTCATTTTTGCTCATTTGTAGGGGGCGAAACCTCGGGTTCTTTTTAATTTGCATTTTTCTTATTATTAGTGATAATGGAACATATTTTTTTCAAGTGGTTGTGAATACTTTTCAGTTCTTTCGAATGCTGTTTTTTCCTATCCTTTGACCAGTGGCTTTATCTGGTAACAAAAGTTTCTGAAAAGAGCTTTTTTACCCAGGCAAACACTGTGAAACAAATATTAATTTTTCCCCCACAGTTGATAAGCAAGTATTCATTTTTTTTAGATTTGTCATACCTTTCCTTAGAAACTTAAGATTTCAAACCCAAATAATTGTCATAAATATTACAAGAGATAATAAAGCACATTTTTTTAAAAAGACTACTTATGGAACCTTTTACATTGGAGTAGTAATGATAAGCATACTTAATATAGTAAATAGAACCAAGTCATTAGCGATACATTGTATTTACAAAATGATATTCATTATCCTTGCTCTACAGATAGAGTTTCTAGAATTTCTGCCACATTCATTTTCACTCGTGGGTCAGATTTCCAAAGCCCCCAGCCACACTTAGAAATATCTCCTGGCCATCTCTGACTTCAAAACAAAACTAATCCTGATAACTTGAGGCTAAAAATAGTAGCAGCTAGATGGTGCAGTGGATAGAGCACCAGGCCTGGAATCAGGAAGACTTGAGTTCAAATGTGTCCTCAGACACTTATTAGCTGTGTAATCCTGGGCAAGTCACTTAACCCTTCTTACCTGAGTTTCTTCATCTGTAAAATGAGCTGGAGAAAGAAATGGCAAACCATTCCAGTATCTTTGCCAAGAAAACCCCAAAGAGTCAGACATGACTGAAATGACAGAAACTAAAAAATCCCAGTATATTGTAAGCCAGATACATTGCATTTACCAAGAAATACAACTCCTACTGCAGATATTAGAAGTCCTTACTAGATTTTCCTAAAGCATTTGGATGATTTTTTTTTTTAAGGTTCTGGTTTTCTGCAGTTTTGTTCATGTTATAAACTAAACCTAACACTAGCTATGTGACCCTTGGCAAGTTGGTTTTTTCATCTATAAAATGAGAGGATTTTACTCAGAAGTCTCTAAGATCCGTTCTAACTCTAAACTCATGATCCTTTGAACTGTATTCTTCAGGCCTCAGAGCCAGAAAGTTCTGGTTTTCAGTCCCTTCTGTGGCACATACAGACTTTATAACCCTAGGCCAAGTGTCCTAGGCAGTTTTCTAAGACTAAGCTGCAGACAAGATGCTGGTCTGCACTGCAGGAGAGAGAGTTTTCTGATTAGGAAGCGCCCTACACTGATGAAATCATAGGTCCAGACCAAGCAAAGAGCATCATCTAGAGGGCTGGGAGAGACTCAACTCTTATAGTCAGTAGAGCTGATCTAGGAGGGTGGAGCTTTCAGGCTAGAATTGAAGAGAAACATTTTGGATATAATATTTAACAATATACATTAGTTATATCAAACAATAATCTTGCTGTTTCATTCTCGAAAGTAACAGATTAAATCAAGTCTTCCTGAATAGGTTATTTTAAAATTTAATTCGCTTGTAAGACCTTTATAATACGTTTCCAACCTTATCAGGGCTTTATCTCTCAAATAAAGTTGGGCCATGGAGAGAAATTGACTTTGAAAATAAAACTCTACTCTGTCGTGGTGTCCAGATCTGACTTCATCCGTGCCAGAGAAAGGTCTTGAATCCAGGTGGAATTTCCAGTGGAAAGAGCATTGGAAAGGGACCTAAGCCCTCAAGTCAGAGGAACTGAGTTTATCAGAGACCTCTATGGCCGGCTTGCCTGTGGTCACCTGTGTGACCTTAGGTAAGTTACCTAATCTCCCTGGGTCTTGGTTTCTCCATCTGTAAAATGTCGGGGTTGGACTGGATAACATCTGAGGCCCCTTCTGGCTTTGGAGAGCCCGTATCACTCAGGCCACACTATCTGTTCTTTACATGGATGGTTATCCACTTTATTACCATTTCCTAGGAATGTGAAATACAGCCACATGGTGAGATCATAGATTTGGTTCTGGGAAGAACCAAGAAGGTCATTCAGTCCCAGATAGTCATTTTATAGATGAGGAAATTGAGGTTCTCGAGGTAAAATGACTTGTCCACAGTCACACAGGTAATAAGTATCAAAGCTAGATTTGAAGTCCAGGTCAGATCCTATGATTCCTGTTCGGAAGTGCTCATTCTGTTATAACATATTGCCCCTTCCTGTATACATTTTTAGTAAAGTTATTTTACTGATCTAAACTAGAAAGTATAACAAAAATCCTTGAGAATGCTATTACAGTATTCCTCCAGGAAACCCTTTTAGCAAGCTCTGAACATCCTCATAAACTCGCATTTATGTAACTACTTAATATTTACAAAGCTCTTTCCTCTCAATTGTTAGTATCCCCATGCTATTGGTAAAGAAACTGAGATTCAGATACTAACTTCTCTGTGTCATATAGCTAATAAATGTGGATCCAGGAGCTTAAAATAAAATTTTCTTACTCTTAAGACCTGCTTAGGATTAAATATTAGTATTGCTTCATTCATAATAAAGTATAAATTAATATGTAGTGTGTTTTTCCAATAAAAATATTTTTATCGAATACCAGGCAAATTGTTTATTTCCTTGCTTCCTGGTAATTTGTGCTTGAAGTATGATCCAGTGGAGAGCATATTGGATATGGAGTATAAGGATCTGGTTTGGAATCTCACCTCTAGCATTTACTAACTGTTTTACTTTGGACAAATCGCTTAACATTTCTGGGCCTCAGTTTTCTCATCTGTAAAATGAAGGGGCACTGTCTTTGACACTGCCTCTTTGGTTAATCGTGGGCAATTAAATTCAGCAAACATTTATTAAGATGACTAGGTGACTTCCAAGCTTCTTTTTAGTTTTAAACTCATGATCCTGTGATTGGGCTCTTGAAACTTGTGCACAAGGGCAACAGAAATATCACTAGCAGCAGTATTTTACTCCTCCCCCCGATATATTTTCATTTATTTCATTAAATATTTATCAGTTACCTGTATTCATTTTTTAAAATTTTGAGTACCAAATCTCTCCCTCCCTCCCATCCCTCCCCCTTCTTTGAAAAGGCAAGCAATTTGACTTGTTATATATGTGAAGTGATTCAAAACATTTCCATATTAGCCATGTTGCAAAAGAAAACATACACACAAAAAATCCCAAGAAAAATAAAGTTTGAAAAAAAAGTACACTTTAGTCTGCATTCAGAGTGTTATCAGTTCTCTTTGTGTTGTGGATAGCATTTTTCATCATAAGTCCTTTGGAATTGTCTTGGATCATTGTATTGATCAGAGTAGGTAAGTCTTTAACAGTTTATCATCCTTATAATATTGCTGTTATTGTGTACAATGTTCTCCTGGTTCTGCTCACTTTACTTTGCTTCAGTTCATATATGTCTTCCCAGGTTTTTCTAAAGCCATCTTGTTCATCATTTCTTATAGCATAACAGTATTCCATCATAATCCTGTGCCATAACTTGTTCAATTGATGGACATACCCTTGATTTCCAATTCTTTGCCATCACAAAAAGAGCTAGCAGTAGCATTTGCAACCACTAAGAACAGTGGTACGTAAATTAATAGGAGACTGGACCAATGTTGGAGAAAGCAACTATAGATATTTACATTCACACTATCTATTCCTGTTTCATGGGTCCTCTTGCTTACTTGACCTAGTGCTTATGTTTTTAGGTGCCCATTGAATTACATCTCTACACCTAAGGATAATGTTCTTGAATCTTATTGTTCTAATCTTAAATTACTTTATTCACTTATGAAAATTAGACTTATTTGGAGTTTGCTTCAGATATGATCCTCTTAGTTGTGCCAGTGTTGGCAAGAAGTCTTTTCTGAATGGCAGGTGGAAAGAATGATGGAGATGGGTAGGGAAGAGACCTATAGTTTTTAGTCATGGCTGTATCACTGTCTAGCTTGTGACTTTAATCAAATTGCTTAACTCTGGTACTCCGGTTTCTCATTTGAAAAATTAAGGGGATTAGACTGTGTAATTTCTAAGGTAAGAAGACGTATTATGCCTCCAAAACACTGGAGTTTTCAGGTTCAGTAATTGTCTGTGCTTATGTATGACCCGTTAGGGCAAGTCACTTAATCTCTCTGGGACTCAGTTTCCTCATCTGTAAAATAAGGGAGTTTGCCTAGATAATCTATAAGGTCTCTTACAGCTAGCTCTAAGATGTTGTGATCCTTTGCATTTACTATATCTGAAATTCAACATTTAATTTCCTTTACAATGTAGTATAATGTAAAGATCACTAAACTTGGAGTCAGGAAACCTCAGTTTAAATCCTTTCTCTGACATCATCATTGTGGTCCTGGATCAACTTAACCTCTTAGTTTAATTTCTCCATATGTCAAGTGATGATAGTAACATATCAATTAATTTACCTCACAGGATTAGTGTGGAGCAGGAAGAGTGTTGGACTCAGAGTCTGGTGACAATTTCAGGCACTGATTCCAATGCTTAGCAATAACCAGGCACAATTAAATTCAGCAAGCATTGATTAAGTAAATATATGTTACTTGTACAAGGCCCTTGTACAAGGTTCCTTCATCTCTTTGAGCCTCTCTTTTCTTATCTGTGTAATGGAAAGAGTAATACATTGGCTGCCTGTTGGGGTTGTTATAAGAAAAACATGTTCTCATAAACCTCATTAAAGTGCTTCGTAAAGGATGTGGTGGTGGTGGTGGTATTTATTTATAAGCCTGGAAGTTACCCACTTGAGTTTGGACCTTTGTTGTATAAAAATCCTCAGTGCCAAGTGAAGAATCCTCAGTGCCAACCTGTTCAGATCTGTCATAAAATTTTTTTTTCTTTTTTGAAAGGGTAAAGGGAAAGATAATTTTTTTCCAAGAGAAAACTTTCAAATACTAGTTTTTATGAGTTATTTTTATGACTAAAATGCTATAACCTGACATATTGTGGAAATATGAATAATCTAGCCATTAAAAAAAAATCAGCTATAATTCTTCATTGAGGTAGTAACTGAAAGAGAAAAAGATTTTTAAAAACATGGCTTTTGTGTTTTGATACAGTATTAGTGTATGAGACTTTTTAAAAATCTTATTAAGACACAGGAAAATAAAGTTGAATTGTTTTCGTAGAATGTACCAAAAATTCAGTGTTCACATAAGCTACTTTAGCTCTTTTCTTTCTGCCTATCCCACTTCCTGTTTGTTTTTTTTTCTTTCAATGGCATAAAAGATTATCTCCAAACCAATTTAACCCATCAATATGAGACAGAAAAAGTGTAAGGATTTAATTATATTTTGAAGCCATTATATACCTGCTAATTCTGAATTAACAATAGACAGATTTCTAGATTGTACCTTTTCAACTTAGTGTTTGTCACTCAACTAGTTCTCTCCAAAGATACCTGTAATCTCTTAATTGCCCCCTCTGATGGTCTTTTCTCAGTCCTAATCCTTCTCAACCTATTTGCTGTATTTCACCCTGTTGAAGCACATTTCTTCTTGGACAATGTGCTCCCTGGGTTTTCATGACACTGTCTGGTTCTTCTGGCAATCTGACCACCCCTTCTCTGTCTCCTTTTTTGTTTCTTCATCCACAATTTGGTAACTAGGGGGTTCCTCCAAGAGTCTGTCCTGGGGCATTTTCTCTTTTTCTCTACTTCCTCTTTTGGTAACCTCATTAGCACTTTGAGATTTAACTGCTGTTTCCATGCAGATGGTTCTCAGTCTGGTTTCTCCCCTGGGCTTTGGTTCTGCATCCCCAGTTGCCTATTAGATACTCCAAAATGTTTGTCCCAAACGTAATATTGAACTCATTCTCTTCCATCCTAAATCCTCCCCTCTTCCAAGCCTTCCTATTTCAGTTGAAAGCACCATTATCATCCTTTCAGTGCCTCAGGTTCATAATCTCAACATTAGCTTGGCCTCCTTACTCTCCCTCACTCCACATATCCATTCAGTTGCCAAATCTTACAGGTTTTGCATTTACAGTATCTCTCAATTCCGCTTTTTCCCTCTAGTCAAATAGCTGCCACCTCTCTACTAGACTTGTAATAGCTTCCTAATTGATCGGCCTGCCAGAAACACGGCATCATTCTACTCTGTCCTATGTACTGCTGCCAAGTCTTTTTTTTTTTTTTTTTTTTTTATTTTTGGTCTAGGCAGTGGGGTCAAGTGATTTACCCAGGGTCATACAGCTAGTAAGTGTCAAATGTCTGAGGCTGGATTTGAGCTCAGGTCCTCCTGACTCCAGGGCTGGTGCTCTATCTACTGCGCCACCTAGCTGCCCCCCTCAAGTCATTTTCCCTAAGCGCAAATCTGACTATAATCACTTACCCGCCCTACCAACTCCAGTGGTTTCTTTTTTCCTCTTGGATAAAACAATTGGACTTTACTCTTCTGTCTGCAGTATGTGATAGAGCCAAATTGACTTTCTCTCTGTTCTTTATTCATCATGCCTTTCCACTTGCTATCTATCCCCCATTCCTGGAGTGGATTCGTTCTTTATTGCCACCCCAGAGAGTCTCTCTCTTCATTCAGGAGTCATCTGCATGAAGCTTTTCCTGATTCCCCCAAATAAAATTGTCCTCCTTAGACTACCATGTATTTTACATGTGTGTGGGGGTGGGGTGGGGGTGGATAAAGCCCTAAGACTGGAGTCAGGAAGACATAAGTTCAAATCCTATATCCAACATCTGCTAGCTTTGTGACCCAGGACAAATTAATTAACCTCTCTCTCTGCCTGATCTCAGTTTCCTCAACTGTAAAATGAAATAATAGTACCTACAACCCTGGGTTGTTGGGAGGATCAAATGAAATAATGTTTCTTAAGAACTTAGCTCTGTGTCTGGCATGTAGTAGGCACTTGATACATGCTTGTTTCCTTCTTATATATTTGTGCTGCATATGTTTTCATATGTACTTGTCTCCCACATTAGAATGAAAGATCATTTCGAGTAGGAATTGTTTTCATTCTTTGTACTTGAATCTCTAGTACCTAGCATAGTGCCTAGCACATAGTAGGCACTTAAATTCTTGTTAATTGATTATTATAACTAACAGCTACTGTTTTCTTTAACAACTCTCTGAGGGGTGGGGGATGGGCAGAGGGTCTCTTATGTGTTTCCTTCTCTTTTTAATACAGCATAGTTTTAATTGAGGACTTCAGGTGGAAAGAGCAATCTGAGTAGTGAGCCAGAAGTCCTGAGTTTATGTCACCAAGTTTGTACTATTACCTTGGACAAGTCATTTAACCTTGCCACAGTGTTGTCATTGAGAAAAGGAAAAAAAAAAGTTAATGCAATGACCTTTAAGGGCCTTTCTAGCTCTAAAGTTCTGATTCTTAGGCTGTTCTCATCTCACCTTTCTCTGTCCTAAAGAGCTATGTCACCAACAGCTGTCTTTGCTCTTGTTCCAGTTGTTCCGTAAGGAAAGCTTGGAGCTGGGTGTCTTTGAGTGGATTGTCCAGTCTCTGATTTTGCCTGGAAATTGATCAGCTTCTCTTGGTTTTAACACTAGAGAAAGTAGAGCCAGAGGACTCCTGTTAGTATCGGTGGACTAGGAATCCAGCAGCCCTGGGGATTGTCAGTGGGAATTGAGGAGCCTCTTCCTGCAGTGGAATTTTTTTGGTTTTTGATCTTCAATCCAGGAAACATCTTATTCTGGGCATCTAGCAAAATACAGTGTGGTGAAGTTCTACTTCAATATAATACAACTTCAACTCTCTATTAAAGTGTATTGTAATGGGATTTTGAACTAAATGGTCAGCAATTTCCTAAAGCTATTTTAATCCTTTTTTTTATTAGATCACTGAGGAAGTTATGAGTAAAGAATTAAAACTAAAGTATAGGCACATCAGACTTCTAAACAAAGCAGTATTTTATATGGTGAATTAGAGGATTGCTTCCTGTCACTCATAGGCTTCCCATAGCTACAGTCCCTGAATTCTAGCATTAGAGTTTTCTTTACTGATTACCTCAGAATTTCATTTATTCTTGACCTGTTAATGATGTAAACAGTTTGCTGTTGTGTTGTTGAAATGTTTTTAGTTTATATGCGTATGTTAGACATATGCTTTTCATGTCAGTTTAATCTGTCTTCAAATGTAAGTTCCAAGAGAAAGGGAGGAGAATCTGGCCCAGTCTAAGGCTGGCCTTTCTCAGTACCCTAATAGTTGTCATTGTCACCCGCACAGTGCTACAGTCCAGAAATGATGACTTTGTCCCGAGGCTACCAAGTTTAGAAACCGATAGATTGATAAGAGCAATTGAAGAGCTGTGAATAATAGAAAATTATTAGCAAGTTGAGTATATTTCAGAAGCGAAGAACAGATGATGATAATATGCATGCAATTTAAGTGAATGTGAGTGGACATAAGTAATGTAATTTGCTTAAATTAATGTGTTTGTTTCATCTTTTGAGCCTTTTTTCTTTGTCTGTTTTTTCTCCTATACTTTGTGTGTCTGTTTTCCTCCATCCAATTCTGCCTTTATTTTCCTCTTTTCTCTCCTCCACTCATTCCTACCTCTTGCCTTTCTTTGTCACTCTATCCTTGTGTGTTTTTATTTCATTTATCAAGTTGCTTACCTTTCTTCTTTTCTCCCTCATTTTTGTGAAACTAGTAATGCTATAAATTTTCTGTTGAATGCTACTAATTTTTGCTTTGTGGATAAACTCTTGTTATTTAATGTATTAAATACTAGTAAGGAGGTTAAGTTAGTTCTGTTTCAGTTCATCAAGTCAGTATCTACTGTGTGTCAGGCACTATGTCAGGTGCCAAAGATACAAGGACCAAAATGAAGCAGTCCCTGTTCCTAAAAGGTTTGCATTCTACTGGTGCAAAACAATATGTGTCCAGCTAAGTAAATTCAAAGTATATCCAAAGTAAACGCAAAATAATTTCAAGTAAGGGAGAAATACTAATAACTAGGGGAGATCAGGAAAGGCCCATAGGAGGTGGCACATAAACTGAGCTTTGAAGGGAATTAGGAATTCCAAGACATCAAGGGGAGCAGGAGCATTCCTGATGTGGAGTGCAAAACCCACATCATGGACAGGAAACAGCAAATAGGCCAGTTTGTCTAGAGTGTAGGGGAGTGATGAGAGATTTACACGAAATCAGTCTGTAAAGATAAGTTTGAGCCAGATTGTGAAGAACTTTAAATGCCAAACAATGAAGTGTATATCCTGTCCTAGAGTCAGTAAGGATGACCAAAGCCTTGTGACCAGAAAATGACATGGTCGGGCGTGTGCTTTAGGACTATCGGTTTAAATCCTGAGTGGAGGATAGATTGGAGAGAAGAGATTGGAGGAAAGGACTAAATTAGAAGGCTGTTCGAATAGTGGAGGCAGGAGACAGTGAAGATTTTAACTAGATGTTGGCATCGGGAGTACTGAGTTTAGATAACATGAATTTGTAGTGAACCCAATTAGCATGGTTTTGTGACTTCCTCTAGTAGTATTCAACAGTATATAAGTAGGAATGAAGAATGTGGATGGTGGGGTTAATCCAGGATGTTATGGAAGGAGATGAGATGAGATGAGCAGTGATAGGACAAGGTGGTAAGGGACTTGAAGGTAGTATAAAGTTGAAGTGAGGCAAGAGCAGGGGTGATGGACTGGCAAAACAAGGAGGAGTGGAGTGACTGGGAGTTGTGATGAAGACAAAAAATAGGGTTAGGAGCTGAGGCATGGGGCAGATTGAAGAATAAGAGGTTATAATAAGATAGAAGAAATTTAAGAATTCTTGACTGTGGAAGTGCAACACTTGTGAGGTGAAGATGAGGTCAAGAGTATGACCCTCCCTTGTCTGTGACCCATGTAGAGTAGAGGTACAGGCCATGGAAGTTAAAGTATTTGAGGAAATATCAGTACCTTCAAGTCCCCAGGTGTAAAAGCCAATTGGTGTAGGAGATGTTATTGCATAATGGCAATAGGGAAGGGTCAAGATGTGAGGAGCAATGAATACATATATTCCTTCTCCAGACCCAATGTGAACCAAGAGAGCCATGAAAGATGGTACATTCAAGAGTAGAGAGAGTGGCCAAGGATTCAGTGTCTTCTGGGCAGAGCAAGGTTTCTGTGATTGCAAGAAAAAGGAATGAATGCTAGAAGAAGAAGTCTGGTAGGAAAGAATAACTTGTTAACAGTAGAAAGGATTTTCAGAGGGCACAATGGAAAAAGAAGACAGAGTGAATATACAGTGACCAATCTCTGGGTAAGGATATAAGTTTCTAGAAACATAAAGGTCAAGTCACCTGCCAAAAAGTTGAAATAAGATTGATTTCAGAAAAAGGTTTATGCTTTAAGTAAGGTAAGCCTGTTGGTGTGGACCTAGCTCGATTATTTGTTGTTTAGTTGTTCAGTCATATCTAACTCTTTGTGACTCTGTGGACCATACTATGCCAATACCACCCTTGTGATTTTCTTGGCAAAGATACTGTAGGAATTTGCCATTCCCATCTCCAATGGATTGAGGCAAACAAGGGTTAAATGACTTGCCCAGGATCACACAGCTAGTATATCTGAGATCAAATTTGAATTCAGGTCCAGGCTCTATCCACTGAGCTACCTAACTGGCACAACTCAGTCATAAGAGATAACAAATAGTTGAACTGTTTGTACATCTTTTACATAGATCACCAGATGCTTTGTCTGCTGAAGTTTACAGCTAATAACCAGCTAAGAAAGCTGTAAGTGAATTAATTCCATTTTTAGAAACATGAGACTTTGACTCAAAAACTTTAAACAACCCTAATAAAAATTTCTCTGCTTTCTGAAGGTGAAAAAATGATGACCAGGTGATTTATCAAGTTAAAAAGTAGCAGAACTTAAGACTTGACTCTGAGAGTCATTTTCTTCTACCACAGGACATGAACACTCTTACATATTAGGATAACTAACACTTATTAGCTCTGTACCTAGAGGCCAATCATTAACTTCTCTCAGCTTTAGTTTTCTTATTTGTAAAAAGGATATGGTAATACTTCTCCCTATTTCAAAGGAACTTAGAAGGCATCAAGGCCTGCCCCTTTTTTTTACAAATGAGGAAACTGAGGTCCAAATGACATACTCATAGTCACACAGAAAATAAGTAACAGCCAGGATTTGAAATCATATCTTCTAAGGCCAAATCTAGCATTCTTTCCAATACATCATGTATTGTTGTGAGGAAAAGTAGTTTGTAAATCATAAAGTACTGTATAAATGTCAGTTATTAAAAATACAAGCTATATATGTTGGAATGCAGTTTGCAACCATGCCCAAAAAGTCATTAAATTGGATATAACATTTGATCCAGCAGTATTACTACTAGGTCTATACCCTAAAGAGATCAAAGAAAGAGGGAAAAGGACTGATATATACAAAAATATTTATAGTCAAGTCAAATCAAATGCAAAAACACTCTCTGCTCTCAAGGAGCTCACAGTCTAATGGGGGAGAAACATGAAAACAACTGTGTAGTTAGACAGCATAAAGTTAAGATAATCTCAGAGAAGAATAATCACTAAAGGGGAACTGGAAAGGCTTCTTGTAGAAGATGGGTTTTTAGCTGGGACTTCAGGGAATCCAGAGAAACAAGGAAGTGGAGATGAGGGGGTTAGAGTTCAGGCATAGGGGTTATCTGAGTTGCGTGATGGAGTGTCATATTTGAGGACCTGCAAGGTAACCAGTGTCACTGGATTGCAAAGTACCCGGAGGGGAGAAAGGTTAGAGTGGGAAGGTAGGAGTTATGAAGGATTATGAAGGGTTTTAAAAGCCAGACAGAGGATTTTATATTTGATCCTGGAGGTAATAGGAAGTATTAGAAATTAGGAGGTAATAGGAAGCCAGTAGAGTTTATTGAATATAGAGTTTCTCCCCCATTAGACTGTGAGCTTCTTGAGAGCAGAGACTGTTTTTGTTAATTTATTTTGATTTATCAACAATCACTTCCATAAGCTTTTGAGTTTTAAATTTTCCTCCCCCTCCCTCCCCAGGATGGCATGCAATTTGATATAGGCTATACATATAGATTCCTGTTAAACATGTTGTAAGGAATAATTAGAACCAATAGGAGGAACCACAAGAAAGAGGAAACAAAACAGAAGAAAAAAAATAGCAAGTAGTATGCTTCAATCTGCATTCAAATTCCATAGTTCTTTCTTTGGATGTGGATAGCATTTTCCATCATGAGACCTTTGGAGATGCCTATCAAAGTTAGGCATTGCATAGTGTGGCTGTTACTGTGTGCAGGGTTCTCCTGCTTCTGCTCACTTCACTCAGCATCAGTCCATACAAGTCTTCCCAGGTTTTTCTGAAGTCTGCCTGCTCATCATTTCTTATAGCACAATAGTATTCCATTACATTCATATACCACAACTTGTTCAGCCATTCCCCAATTGTTGGGCATCCCCTTAATTTCCCATTCTTTGCCACCACAAAAAAGAACTGTACATGTAGGTCCTTTCTCCATTTTTAGTCCTGATAACAGATTGGCTATGAAAGAGCTGGGTGAGAAAGAGGGAGTAGTCAGAGATACCACCTAGGTTGCATCTTGGGTGACTAAGATGATGGTAGTGCCCTGAACAGGGGGAGAGAAAGTTAATGAGTTCAGTTTTGAACATGTTGAGTTTTTGATGTCTATAGAACATACTGTTTAAGATGTTTAATAGGCAAAAGTGGGATTAGTGGTCATTAAAGAGTTTAGGGCTGGATAAATAGATTAAAGAATCATCAACTCCAACTACTACTACTAATAATAATAATAGTATTTATATAGTGCTTTTTAAAATTTTCAGAGCACTTTAAAAATATTTTCCTCATAGTAACTCTGGGAGGTAGGTGCTATTATTATTATTATTCCTATTTTATACATGAAGAAACTGAGGCAGATAGAAGTTAACTGACTTGTCCAGGATCACACAGGTACAAGTATCTGAGACAGCATTTGAACCTCAGTTCTTCCTGTCTCCAAGTTCAGTGCTCTATCCATCGTGACACCTAGATTCATTATCAAGATGATAATTGAACGGAGACAGTGAGTGAGATAAATGATTTTAATTAGACCCCTATTTTATTCCAATCAGTATTAACCAATGTAGTGTGATTTCATAAAGGTAGATGATTATTAGTATTATACTTATCTAGTAGTAATAATGTATGTTTAGTCAGTCTAGTCAACTAATATTAGCATAAGAATTACATATATTAATACATATTTTACATACATTTAGGGATAATTGGATAAGATAGATTCTTTCTTATAATGAGCCTCAAAACTTTAAACTCCAAGCTATTAGCTCACTGTTGACTAACCTGATATAAAGTTCACTTGCCTAACCATGAAATGCTGACTAGTGGACCTCCACTCTTTTGATCTGTAGGACCATGAGTGGGGGGATGGTAGGACTCTGGACCTCCACCCTTTTTTGCTTAAAAATCACCATGATCAAACCCAGCTGTGGGTGGGATGTCTTGATGTGTTAATGGAAAGTCCCCCGACTTATTTTTGTACCGCTGGACCACTCTCTCTTCTTGCTCAACATGTGGAAGGGCAGAACTTATAATCCCATAGTCAGCAGAGATGACCCCTGCCTTGTCCATCCTGCGACCACCCATGCTGATGCATCATTTCTGGTCCTCCTGGAAGGTCAAGAGCAAGGTCTGTCAACCAACGAGACTCTGTATTTTACTTTGCCTCTTCTGTGTGTCTGGATATCAAGCCCTATAAAAGTCTGGCCCTGGGGCCAGAAAAAGGGGCCCCTGGGGAAAAGGGGCATCTCAGATCATGAGGAAGATCTGAGGTCCTATTCATCAAAGAGGACCTCGTCCCTTTAATAAGTGGTTATTGGCTCAGACCTCTGCCTTAGTTTCTTTTATTGTAAATTGGACAATTTTGGAGCCCACATGAGATCACCAATTGAAATAGGATAGAGGTAGAAAAGAAGAGGGCACATTACAGAACCTTTGGGGATACCCACAGTTAATAAAAGTGACCTGGATGAAGACAGAACAAAGGAAACTGGAGAGCAGTCAGACAGATTAGAAAAGAACTGGGAGAGAACAATGTCTTGAAAACCTAGTGAGAAGAGAGTATTAAGAAGAGGGTGATCTACAGTGTCAGAGACTGAAGAGGTCAAGCAGCATGAGGTTTGAGAAAAGGACGTTAGATTTGGCAGTTAAGAGTTCATTGTTAATGGAGAGAGAATGTTTCAATTGAATGGTGAGGTTAGAAGCCAGAGTGCAGAGAGTTAGGAAGAAAGTGAGAGGAAAGAAGTGGACACCCCTCTTGTTGAGGACCTTCTCCAGGAATTTAGCCCTGAAAGGGAAGAAAACAGATATATGGGGAGGAATGGACAATTCAAGTAAGGGCTTTCTGAGGGTGGTGGAAACATGGGGGTGTCTTTAAGGGTGCAGGAAAGCAGCCAGTCGACTGGGAGACATTGAAGATTAGTGAGAGCAGCCAAGATTACAAAGATTTGAAATTCAAACAAGGTTCTCTGAAACTCTGGGAACTAAGAAGATCAGAAAATAAGGAGATGGATCTAAGTGCTGAGTCCCACAATTCCTAGAGTGCAAAGGACAGGGCAAGACTGAAGAGGGGTGGAGAGAAGGGAAACAGCAAATCAGAATATAAAAGCTATTTGAGCTCGTGAGGAGAAACTGCACAGACTAACTGAAGGAATTCTTTGTTCTGACCATGACCTGCAATCCCTCCAATCCTTAGTACTTTGCCAGGCCATCACTCCTATTCAGGCTGCACTTTCTTCCCTTCACAATTTCAGTCCCTTGCTGAATACTGTCCTCTGCTCATAAATCCCTTACTCCCTTGTTCTGTTGCTTCTCACTCCTTGCCAAGCCCCAACCCTGGATTACTGCCATCTTCTGTGCTTCTACTCACTCACATGGTGCTGAATGGAACTAGAGGAAGTCATGCAATCACGCTGACTGAATCCACTGCACATTTATTACCTAATCACTCCTGGGCCCTCATTGCATCAAGGTAGTCCTTTTACACTTCCTCAGTTGTTTCTTTATCTCTGTTGTTCCAGTAGCTTTTCCAAACCATCCCTTCCCTCAAGCCTCTCACATCATTCCCTCTTAACCCCACTCTCTCAACTGAATTTCCCTTTTGTGCTTGTTAAGTAAATCAAGGCCATTTGCTGAGCGTTTCCTCTTCTCTCCTTATCTCATCACGCCCCTTTAACCTTACAAATCCTTGACATAATTACCCTCCCAACCTTGACTGTTTTCTCCTTTGGTCTCTGATGAAGAGTTTCTCCTTTATTTCATCATGACTAATGCCTCTACATGATCCCAACCTCTCTCATCTCCAGCAGAGTGCCCCCACAATTGTCTGTTTCTAGTCTTTAATATTTCCCCACCTACTTAATCCCGCTCTGCTGCCTACAAGTCTGTCCTCGTCTCCCCTGTCCTCAAAAAACACTCACTAGATCCCACCATCTCTACTAGTTATCATTCTGTATCTCTCCTAATTTTCTCAGCCAAACTCCTAGAAAAATTGTCCGTAAGCAATGCTTCCACTTATCTTTCTTCTCTTTTATACCCTCTGCAATTTGTCTTTTCACCTCATCACTCACCTGAAGCTCTTCTTTCCAAAAATTGCCAATGATTTCTTAATTGCCAAGTCTAATGACTTATTCTCAGTTTTTATCCTTCTTGACCTCTCTGCCTCAGTTTACCCCTATTGGCCACTCTTCCCATGTACCCTTTGTTCCTTAGGTTTTTGTGACTGCTTTCTCCTGGCTTTCCTCTACTTGTCTCCTCAGTTACTTATATCAGAGGTGTCAGAACACAGCCCCTAGCATTCCAAAGTGTGGTCAATTAAAATGTAATTGGGAAATATTTAACTAAATAAATAAAAGTATAATGAAACATACGTAATATTACTTTGTAAAATTAAGTCAATATACAGCCCACAGGGATCCTTATGTATGGACTAGTGGCCCCTGTTTCTGTTTGAGTTTGAGTTGAATTCTGTTTGAATTGTTAGCCTATATCATGCCCACTCTCATGGGTTCAATTACTAGTTCTGTATAGATGATTTACCAGATCCATGTATCTAGCCCCGTGTCACCAGCTGCCTAGTAGACATTTCAAACTGGATGTCTTGTAGGCGTCTCCAACTCAACATGTCCAAAAACGGAAGACGTTATCTTTCTGTCCAAACACAGCTTTCTTCTCAATCTTCTTGTTAATGTTGAAGGCACTTCTGTTCTTGGGGTTATCCAGGATCACAACCTCAGAATCATCCTCAGTTCCTCCCTCTCACACATTTTTTATCTACAATGAGTTACCCACTCTTGTCTCCCAAGGCCCTTGGTGTAGGCCCTCATCATCAAGATTATCATAATAGTCTTATAATTAATTATTCCTGTTTCTGATCTCTCCCTACCTCATTCCATTCAACAAAGTGATTTTTACTAAAGCATGGACCTTATCATGTCACCCTTTCCTCAGGCCTTCAATGGTATCTTATTATCTCTAAGATCAACTATAAAATGCTCTGTTTGGCATGTATAGCTCTTCACAATCTAGCCCATTCCTGCATTTACAATCCGTGTACTCCGAAGTTCAGCCATACTAGCCTACACGTGACACTCTATCTCCCTTCCCCATGCCTTTATATTATCTGTCCTTCATGCCTGGAATGCACTCCCTTCTCACCTCTGCCTCTTGGAGTCCCTACTTCCTTTTAGCTCAAGTGCCACCTTGTATATGAAGTCTTTCCTGAGCCCTGCCCCCCCAATCAACCACACATACTGTTGTCTACTCCCCCAACTACCTTATATTCATTTTATACGTATTTCATATTTGTGTACATTTTTGCAACAGCAGGATCTAGGAAAGCACTGCTAACTAAGGAGTTCCTTCCTTGACTTCAGTTGTCATCCTAGAGTATTTGTTTTTATTTTGAGATCCTTTAGTGTTTGGAGGGGAAAGCAAAGCTTGCATTGAGGCATGAACTTGGGGTAGTCTAGGCTATATAGTATAAAGCTTTTCAGGAAATGGTTCTGCCATCCTGATGATTTATTTTTTCACTGAAAGATGTACATGTAGTCTGCCCAGTTAGGAAGTGTGCTCTTTGAGGACAGGGTCTGTTTCAATACCTTTTATCTTTTTATCTTTGGCTCTTAGCCAATACCTGTCAGAGCAGATTTTAATAAAGGCATATTGATTGATTTCCATTTTATAGATGAGCAAACAGAGGTTCATAGAAGTGAAGATATGTCTGCTCTGCTCTTTAATCCAAGGTCTTTTCCCATCTAGGGCTCTTTTTTCCCCCTAGTGCTCTTTCTAATTCTAAACTGCCTCCCTCATTCATCCTGAAGATTTAACTAGAACATTCATTTGCCTAAATATCTTAACACATTGAAGTTTTAGTTGGGCTTTTCTCTTGTTAGGATATTTTTAACAGGTGAGGATCCACTAAAACTCAGCTGATATTACTTCTAGAAGAATAATTTTGAAGTATATATGTAGACATATGTTTCATAGTTCAAGACCTAGAATTATTTTAAGGAATAATTTTTATTAAAAGAGACAGATGAATATTGTAAATCATTGATAACATAAAGCATATTAACTTAAACCATCAGCAGTATAGATAGCAGCAAGATGAGCTGGAAAAACAGTGGTAACTAAGGAGTTTTTCCCTGGCTCCAGCTGTAATTTTCGAGTCTTTGTTTAAATTTTGAGTTCCTTTTGTGTATGGGGGAAAAGCAAAGCTTGTATCCAGGCATGAACTTGGGGTAGTCTAGGCTGTGTAGCATAGAAGCCTTTCAACAAATGGTTCTGCCACCACACTGATTCATTTGTTCACATTTTCAATCCTCAGCTATTTAAGAACCATGGATTGTGCAGTGGTGGATCTCTGAGCTCAGATTTTAAAGAGACATTTGCAAAAGATGGCAAGAGGAATATATAACTAAAGCAGAATACAGAAAAGTAGCTGGATCCAGTAAAAAAAAATAGTGCACAGAAAACCAAAACCCAGAATAAGCTAAAGCTTGAGGGAAAAAAATGGTAAGAATGACAAAAAGGGATTTCTTTAGCTGTTTGGAACAAGATGATGAAAAGAAAGAAATGGACCCTCTGCTTTGGAGCAGATTTTTTTTTTATTAATTTGTTTTGATTTATCAACAAGCATTTCCATAAGTTTTTGAGTTTTACATTTTTCTCCCCCTCCCCAAGACGGTACGCAATCTAATATAGGCTATACGTGTACATTCCTATTAAACATATTTTCACGTTAGTGATGTTGTAAGGAAGAATTAGAACTAATAGGAGGAACCACCAAAAAGAGGAAACAAAATACAGCGGAAGAAAAAATAGCAAATAGTATGCTTCAATCTGCATTCAAACTCCATAGTTTTTTCTTTGGATGTGGATACCATTTTCCATCATGAGACATTTGGAGATGTTAAATTCTTGCATTGCGGAGAAGGGTTAAGTCTATCAATATTAGTCATCGAACAATGTGGTTGTTACTGTGTGCAGTGTTCTTCTGGTTCTGCTCACTTCACTCAGCACCAGTCCATACAAGACTTTCCAGGTTTTTCTGAAGT
>NW_020954723.1:25909188-25909341 GCF_900497805.2 Vombatus ursinus
TTGGATCATTTCACAACTCCACCAACAATGCATTAGTGTTCCAATTTTCCCACATCATCTCGAACATTTATAATTTTCCTGTTTTGTCATGTTGACCAACCTGATAGGTGTGATATGGTACCTCAGAGCTGTTTTGATTTGCATTTCTCTAAT
>NW_020954723.1:25909490-25934863 GCF_900497805.2 Vombatus ursinus
CTAACCCTGCCATTTGTTTACCTGGATGAACTTGGGAGCAGGTAACTTCTCTGGGCTTCAGCTTGATCATCTATGCAGTGGAAGGGTTGAACTAGATAGTCACTAAGTTTCCTTTCACCTCTTGAGCTATCATCATGTGGCCTTCAAAATGGAAATGTTAGAAAACCTGTAAGACCTGTTAAATGGAGAGACTTTTAAAGAGAGCACCTCCCTGCTTTAAACGAATTCCTATCCAAGTCCAGATCAATTGCATTGGAAGATACTGAAGGAAGTTAAGGATGGGATTCCGGTACCACTGTCAATAATCTTTATACTTACCTCTGGCAAAATTCAAGCATGAATTATATTACTAAACAGATAGCTTGTGAACACGTAAAAGAAACTATCCGAAGTTAGAAGGATGGAGTTAAACAAGATGGTTTCATCTTTTCTTGGTATCCTCAATGCCTAACACAGTTACTTGCACACAGTAGTCCTACATACAGTAGTTATTTTAAAACACTAAGATTACTAGGACAATTTTATAACGCATTCAAAGTGTAAAATCCAAATTAAAAGAAGCAAAAGTTCCCCTGTGCTCTGCATTATTCAGATATTTAGAATATTGTGTTCAGTTTGGGATACTACAGTTTATTTTTATTTTAAGCAAGAAGTTTAGACAACAAGATGCTGGACTTGAAAGAAAAACTATTTAGAATCAGTTTTTCAATAGTAATTTATCTCTATCAAAAGATAAAGATTGTCCCACATGTAACAGCTGTATTCAAAAAAAGTTATAAAATTGTCCTTGATTTTACAATGATAAAAGATAAACATTTAAATTATCCAATCAAACAAGGTATGCAGGGATTTTTTTGTGTTTTTTTTGTTAAATAGTGAGAGCAAAATAACTTACTGTAATATAGAGTTAAAAGTTGAATGAACTAATTGAGAAAATCAATTGAAAAAAGGCCTATTTTCAAAAATGTTTGTTTTTTCATCTCCCCATCTTCATTTGATGTTGATCAAAACATACCATCAAGCCGTTTAGTCATTTTTAAATTATACATTATGCCTATGCACATATACCAGTTACTTTACGTGCAATAAAGAAATAATAGGAAAAGGGAATCAAAGAAGAAAGAAATATATACTTCGGTAGTGAGGATGTGAATGAATCAAACCCCAGTTTTCTAATTGTGAATGTATGGTTTTCCTTGGGAGCAGAGTTCTGGAGTAGAGTTGCAGGCTCCCTTTTTAGTAACACCTCCTATCTGCAGCTGGAATGCATCAGTTGTATCTTCATCCTTCATTTCCATCTGTGCAGGTAGATCTGTTTCACTGATGGGCCATCCATCAAATTGGAAGCTGATCTGCCTCCTTCATGAACCTGTGGTTCACAATAGGCTTTCATTAATTTGCTAAGTGGGGTGTGCCTCTTGATCTTAAGTGGTACCACAAAACCATCTTGCCCTGCCACCTTCAACTTAATGTGGTCATTGTTTTCAGCCCTGGCTCCACCTTAGCTATCATGTCAACTCTGCTAAAGTCCCAGGCTCTTCTCAGTTTCTGCTTCACAAAAGAGGTGTACCAGATTTGTACACCTAGGGAATGGGGGGAGCAGCAGCAGAGGGAGGAGGAGGAGGAGGCAGAGGTGGCAGTGGAGGAGGGAGGCTGGGTACTACATTTTAAAAGGGACATTGAGAAACTAGAATATGTGCAGAAAAGTATGTACAGAAAAGGGTAATAGCTAACAGGTTGAATGGCAGAGTCAGGATCCAAAAAGATCTTGATGGGATAGAATGTTGGGCTGAATTTAGTGAAAAAAGATTAAATTTATTAGGGATAAATGTAAAATTTTTACACTTGGGTTAAAAAAAAATCAACCACGTAAATTGAAGATGAGGTAGAAAGCATTCTGTTTGAAAAATTCCACCTCTGCATAATGAGACATGTATTTCCAGACATGGGCAATGTGGGAATTTTCTTTGTTTAACTATACATATTTGTTTACAGGGTTTTTTTTTCTTCTTTTTAACCCCCAGTGGTGGGGAGAGTAGAGCTAGTAGTAATGGTGTTGAAAAAGAAAAGGAAGGAAAAACCTCAAGAGAGCATTTTTTAAAAAATGAACAAAAGAAAACAGAAAAGCCAGAAGGAACTGTAAGCGGGACAACCTCAAAAGTTACATGTTGAATCTATTATATACTTAGAACAAAAAGTAAGCCGAAAATAATAGATTCACCGTTTCCTATATAGTCCTCCTCTTCTCTTCTACTTTTTATATAGAAATGCTAATTTTATTGGTGTTTAAGTTTAAGATAAAACTAAAAAAAAAAATTTTTTTTTTTTTTGGTGAGGCAGTCGGGGTTAAGTGACTTGCTCAAGGTCACACAGCTAGTACGTGTCAAGTGTTTGGTCTGAGGCCGGATTTGGACTCAGGTCCTCCTGACTTCAGGGCCAGTGCTCTATCCACTGCGCCACTTAGCTGCCCCAATAAAACTAAAATTTAAAAAAGAAAAATCTCATTTCTGATACTTAGACATGTGACCATTGGCAAATCACTTGATTTGTTTTAATTCACTTTATTGTAGCAAATGTTTTTAAGTACCTACTGTGTGCTGGCCACTGTACTGTGCTTAGAGGATACAAAAATAAAATAGTCTCTGCCTAGAAGGAGGTTGAATTTATGCTAAGGAGATACATATAAAATAATTTGAGGAGGAGATGACTAATAATAAGGTGATTAGAAAAGGTGCTAGAGGGAATGGACCTGAGCTGAATCTTGAAGAAAGCTAGGGATTCTTACCCTCTCCCAGCCTCGGTTTCTGTATCTGTAAAATGTGGATGAAACTTCTGGTACTGATTCCCAGAGGGTTATGAGATCATACAAATCTTAAAAGATTTATTTTATAAGTACAATAAAATGTCACCTGTCATATGATGATAACTGTATCAGACAAAAAGCGATTAACACCAATGGAGTCATCCAAAAAGAGAATGGGCTGTCCTTATTCTTCTAAAGGTTCTAGTAGAGGCTGTATGATTATTTGCCAAAGATGTGGTAGACAATTTAGTTAATTTCAGCATATTTTTATTGGATATCTGCTGTGAGAAAAAGGAGGGTGCAAAGATGAGTTAAGCACAATGGCACAAGTACATTGGAGTCTAGTGGATATATAGGTGAGGAGGAGGAATAAGACAGGAATACAAATATAGTATAAGGTAGGGGGATGAGTGTCATATGAGAGGTATAAAGTCCTGTAGTGTAGAAAAGGGGGACTGTTCATGTACTCTTGGTTGGAGGATCAGGCAAATTTTCATGCAAGATAAGCGCTTAAAGAAGGCCTTGGAAGATGAAATATTCAGTCACATTTAAGTGGCACTTTACGACTTACAAAGTACTTTCCTCAGAAAACTTTGTGTAGTAAGTAGTACAATCAAGAAATATTTGTTAAGTGACTACTGTATGCCAGGGACTGTACCACATGCTGGGGATAGAAATATGATGAATGAAACAATCCTGACTCCTGAGGGTCTTATGTTCTAATGGGGGAAACAAGTAATATCTTCATTATGTAGATGCAGATACTGGGGTGTTGACTGGTAAAATAATGACTTAAAATGCACACGGCTAGTAAGTGGTAGAGCCAAAGCTCAAGGCCAGACTTTCTGATTCCACATACGGTGTTTTTTTCAGCATACCACATAACATTTTGACAGGTAGAGGGAGAGGGCATTACAGAGGGAATGGCCCGAGCACAGATGCAGAGACAGGATAATGCAGAATATATTTAAGCACCAGTGAGAAATCCAGTTTAACAGGTATGCAGAGTACCTGTGGAAGAGTAATAGGCAGGAAAGGATAAGTAGATAGGATATTTTGAAGGGCCTTGAATGCCAGCTGAAGAACTTGGTTTAGTTGATAGTGAGTAACCAATGAAGATTTTTTAGTAGGAGAGTAACTTTATTTCTGCATTGTGAAGGAAATTGAGCCTAGGTGATTTTACAGGTCAGTTCACATTCTAGAATTCTGTGATGTTCTGTAAGAACTGATAGAATTTGGAGCAGCTAGGTGGTGCAGTGGATATAAGAGTACCCACCCTGTAGTCAGGAGGACCTGAGTTCAAATGTGACCTCAGACACTTATTAGTCATGTGACCCTGGGCAAGTCACTTAACCCTGATTGCCTTGCAAAAAACCCAAACCAAAACAAAAAAAACCTAATAGAATTTCCCAGAAAGTTCTAAAAGACTGAAGTTTTTTCCCCCACTTATTCTTTGAATTTTCCACCTGCTTTATTCTTTCTGATTTTTTTTATGTACTTCAATTTCATTTGCTTTTCAATAATGACTTTCCCAACTTTCTTTTTATTATTCTGTCTTCTGCCTCCTCCAACATAAAAAGAACTCCAGAGTGACTCATTTTTACATAGCTTCTTTTATCTTGGTGTGGAAGTCAGAGTTTTAAACCCTAGACAAGTAACCAATCACTGGAAAACTTTCACTGCTGAAAACTTTTTTTTTTTTTTTTTAAATAAACCCTCACAGAAAAGCTTACAGTCAGTTAGCCTTCCTCGGTAAATTGATTCTCTCTCCCTAACCACAACCCTAAATACCATCTAGCACTGAACTGTTTTTTTCTAATTATCCAGTTTTATGAAGAGAGCCTTTTCCTGTCCTAAGCATTATTGTCTTGATAAAACATTGAAGCACTTTTCTGTTGGTGGATTCATTAGAGAGGGTCGAATATCCTTATCTTTATTACACAGGCATAGGATAGATTAAATCGCTCACTTTTTGTTTTCCTTTTAAAGAGTAAATTATTCATTCTTCAGAAGGTGCTAAGTAACTGACAAAAGATAAATTGATAAATCATATTTAAAACTGTCCTAGTCACCATACAAAGCCAACATCTGAGTAAAAAGAACCAGCCTAGTGAATAAAACAGGGGACTCAAATGGAGTAGATTTCTTTCTTTGACCCCATAACTTATCTGGGGGGTAGTCTTCATTGGCTCACCATTGCTTTTAGAATAAAAAAATAAGCTTTTTCAGGCTGCTGTCTGGCTCCATCTTACCTTTACAGTGTTGTTTTGTAGACCAAACTGAACTATCAGCTCTTCCCCAAACACTGCTATCCCTCATGTGGGGAATGCATTCCTCAGGCACTGCTGTTTCTCAGAGTGCTTATCTTACTTCGTGTGCCACTTGTGCCGTGATCCTCCCAGTAACAATGTTAATGTGCTGTCCCTCCTCAAATTAGCTCCTGTTGAAGGACCCACAAAGCTTGGGGCCTATTGGAGACTGTTCTTTAGACTGCATTTCCTAGAAGGCCATTTGAGAGCCCGCTGCCTCCATTTATCCTTATCCAGGTATCTGTTTACACTTGTAGTTATCAGGGTAGGGTAGGACATGCTCCTTGGGATCAGGGACTGTTTTGATTTGATTTTATTTTTTTTAATCATCGGTTTCCAGTCCAGTATCTTGTATGTAATAAATGTGTTAAATTGAATTTAACTACTTTAATCTCGGTTTTCCATCAGAAAATCAATAACCATTTGTGCTTTCCATCTCCAGCAGGGATGTGATGAGAGCAGAGGCATATGTTGGAACACTTTGTATTCATGAAATTTCTTCTGAAAAGAATAAAATTCTTATAGACATATTTTTTAACATATGAATCCCTCTTTTCCTTCTTTTTTTTTTTAACTGTATCTCCCTTTTGTGTTATATTCAACTTGGACAGGAATTACTGGCTTAGTTTCATTTACCAGTTATGAAGAACAATGTCTTGTTGTTTGAGCCTGTGGCACTCCTAATAAGTATTTAATTACATAGGTTTATTCCTATACCACTCTTAGGCTTTTAAGGACTATAAAAAAAAACCCTTTTTTTAAGAAAAAAATGTTAATTGATAGGTAGAATATGTCGATACAGATTGTACCTCACTCTGTTGGGGGGGGTGCTTAAATGCCTGTACCTTCTTGCTAACAGAAGGGCACAGCTGTGTAATTGTTTTAATTAGTAACTACATGGCCGATTGACATCTAGCTCAGTCAGTGAATTAGCCTTTTCTGGAGTTGAGGAAGGGAACTATGAGTGTATTTCATGTACCCTTAATGTCCTATTCATTAAATGAGTGGAGGCTCTATAGGAAACAGCTGATGAGATTTGCACATGGATGGTAGGAAGCAGTGAACTTGGTGTGGAGACTTAAAATTTTTTAAACTCCTACTTAAAGTCCAAGCATGTGACATCTTCAGAAGAAATAAGGAAAAGCTTTAGAAAATAGATCAGTCCAATCAGCAGTGGAACATGTGGCAGCCTTGTTTAACCTGAATAGCTTCTCTTCTTTTTCTAGCAAGGGGCAAGTTGCCAAGCACAAGGACTAAATAAATAGGCTTAATCTAATTGGGTCTGTAGAGGAGAAAACACTTGGCCTGTTCTATTATGAAAAAGACATGCACAGAGTCAGCATTCCTTGAGCAGTTAAAGCACCATTACATGTAACACAAAATCTGTTTTCTTGGAAATGCAATAATGGACACAGGATTGGTTCAAGTGGTCTAGAAATTTAGACTTGTGACTTCCAGATTTACCCTATGCATGTAGCATTTAAACAAAGATTAGTTTCTCCCTATATCTCACAAGAACTTTTATTATTTATAATTTGTATTATTTACCTGTCCCCCTACTCCCTTCTAACCTTTTTATTTTGCTTTTTTTGTGGATATTTTACAACTAGAATAGGATGCGATGGAAGGAGTGGGATGGGACCTATTACAGAATTTCAGAACATGAAAGGACCTCAGCAGCTATCCAGTCTTACCCATCCCTGAAAAGTGACCCCAATACAGCATGGTCTTCTAGCATTTGTTTGAAGGAAGAGAAGGGAAACATGGCTCCTTCCAACGCAGCCGTTCTACTTGTGCATAGCCATCAGAGGAAGATGTTCTTGACATCCAACCTAAGGGTGCCTCTTTGCAAGACCCCCACGTCTTCTTTTCTTTCTCCAAGCTAAGCATCCCCAGCTCTTTCAGTTCTTACGACCAGGACTTACATGGCATAGAATTGGAACTTCCATGTAGAAGTTTGGAGCCTGGATATTATTAGCTCCAGCTCTATCATGTTAGATGTATGCCTTTGTATTAACTTCTCTAAGACTATATTGTTGTTCAGTCATTTCAGTCATGTCCAATTCTTCATGACCCTATTTGGGGTCTCCTTCTCCAGCTCATTTTACAGATGAGGAAACTGAGGCAAGCAGGTTTAAATGATTTGCCCAGGGTCACACAACTACTAATATCTAAGACTGGATTTGAACTCAGGTCTTCCCGGACCCTAGGCCTAACACTGTCTCCACTGTGCCACCTAATGTTGCCCCTGGGCTGTCTATACAAATGTAAAATGAGGGAGTTGAACTAGATATCTGCAAGGACCTTTCCAGTGTTCTATAATCCTGTAATATTATTTAGTAGTCAGTCTCAGCCCCTTGTACTCAGCTTCCATTATTCAAGTGAAACTTTCGCTCCAAAGTCGTTCTTCATCCTTTGCAGTCTTTCTGCAACAGTTAACATTATTGACCACACCTCCCCTCTGAAAATTCTTTCTTCCCTTGAGTGCCGTGACACTACTTAGAGTTCTTTTCCTACTTGTTTGACCTTTTCTTCTTGGTCTACTTTTGTGGTTCATCTTCTTCTTCCTGGCTCACTAAAAGTCCTTATCCCTTTGTGACTTTTTCTTTACTGTCTCTTTAGATAATCTCATAAATTCCCATGACTTCAGATGTCACATCAATGGAAATGACTCCCAAATCAGTTTGTCTAGTCTGTTTCTTTCCTGATCTTCTGTGTTGCATCTCCCATTGTCTGTTGGACTTTTCCTTCTGCAGAAGTCCTGCCAGCTCCTCAAAAACTTGTCCCACCTAAACTGGTCCTTACTCACAACTTCTCTATTGCTGTTGAAGAGACCATTGTCTTCGCAGTCACCTAGGTTGAAATTTAGGCCCTCAGTCATATCATCATCATCATCATCACCATCATCAAGGTTTTACAAAGCACTGTGTACCATGTGCTATGCTAAACATTGTGAATACAAAAGAAAAAGTGAAACATTCTCTACCTTCAAGGACCCAATGGCGAGGTAGACCACATGTACATATATAGGTAGATACAAGATAGATACAAAGTAGATGTAAATACAAGGTAAATTTAGAGGGGAAAGCACTAGCAGCCAAGGGTGGAGCTAGAGGTGAGGATGAAAATGTTTCTTGCAGAAGGTGGTATTTGAGTAGAGTTCTTGAGGGCCAGGGATTCTTAGAGCCAGAGGTGAGAAGGGAGAACATTTCAGAACAGCCAGTGAAAAGGCATAGAGATTGGAATAGTATGTCAGTATGGCTGAACTGTGGAGTATAAGGAAGGGAGTAACATGTAAGAAGACTGGTCACAAAGGAAGGAGCCAGATTGTGAAGAACTTTAAATGACAAACAGTTGAGTTTATATTTGATCCGAGAAGTAATATGGAACTACTGGAGTTTATTGAAGAAGGGTGTAGGGATAACTTGTCCAGACCCCTGCTTTAGAAAATTCACTTTTCTAATTGTATGGGGAATGGATGAGTGTGGAAAGAAGCTTGGAAACCAGTTAGGCTGTTGCACATAATTCAGGCAAGAGGTGATGAAGGCCTAGATTGGTGGTGGCGTTGCGTGCAGAAAAAAGGGCATATATGAGAGAAGTAGAAATGATAATATTTCAGATTGTGTCTTGGACGTGTGGAGGCAGTGAGAGTGAAAAATTGAGGATTACACTAAGCTTGTGAATCTGGATGAGTAGACGAATAATTGTACCTTCTATTATGGAAATGTCTAACAACCAGCTTGTGGCCTGCATGGGGTCCACACCACAGTTCCTGAATGGGGCCAAACCAGATTAAAATGTAATAACAAAATAAATAAAAATATAGTAAAACATAGATAAGATTACATTTTGAAACTAAGTCAATTTGTAGCCCTCAGGGATCCTTATGGGTAGATTATTTGCCCCCATTTCTTGACATCACTGTTCTATAGTAATAGGGAAGTTTAGAAGAAGGGTGAGTTTTGGGAAAAGATGACCAGTTGTGTTTTGAACGTGTTGAAATTGAGATGCTTATGAGCCCTCTACTTTGAAATGTCCAATATGTGTGTATGTGTTTGTTCATTCCATTTACATTGTTGTTGTAATTGTACAAATTATTTTCCTGGTTACTTTGCTTTGCATCATTTGTGAGGGATGATTCTTTGGGTGGGGAAGAGGAATGTATTTTGGAATGAAGGTGATGTAAAGATAAGAGATAGCAATAAACATTTAAAATGTTACTTTTAAAAATAGCCTAATAAGTTATAGAATCACACTGAAAATTTGTAGATGTTTTTAAAATCACATATTTAAAGGGAAAATGTTCCGATAAAACTTTGAGATATTTCCAAAATAACATTGCCAACTGAAGTAATAGTCCTAAATATGTAATCAAATGTACTATAAAAAAGAGAAAATTTTGATAAATCTTACACATTTAATGATTTTTCTCTTCCGAGTCATGTGGAAGGAGTTTCAACCAGCCATCAGCCAAAACAGTAAATATTCAGTGAGAAATTTAGAACATGGTTTTTAAAATTCATTGTTCACAGGGACCTTCTCTCATAGGTGCCATCTAATGACCCTAGATCTTTTATTTCTTATAAATGATGACACTGAAAAGAATACTGGACTGGGAGTCTGGAGATTTGGATTCTAGTGACAGTTTTGCCATAACCTCAGACAGATCTCTTCACTTATGTGGACCTCAGTTTTCCTCATTTTTAAAATGAAGGTGCTAGCTCAGGTGATCCTCTTTGGGTCTCTTTAGCTTCAAAAACATCATTGCATTTGCCATTTGAGATGTACAGACTAACTGCTTTAGGTGTGAAGAGGAAGGAGGAATCACTTCTGGCCATTATGATCTGGAAAGACTTCATGAAAAAAGCGGCATTTCAATTGACTGTTGAAGGATAGGTGAATATAAGAGAGGAGAGAGGACATAGTAGTTCCCCAGACATGATATTTCATCTCCCATCTCCCACATACTATCTCTTGTTGGTTGCTGCACCCTGTGCCCAGCAATGCATGCCATCCTCACCTTCACCTTTTGTTGAACTAATTTCCTGTAAGGTTAACTCAGGAGTCTATATAGAAACTTTTCCCTTACCCAGCAATTACAAGTTGCCTTGTGTTTACTTTTCTGGGACAAAATGTAAGCTTCTTGAAGGCAATGACTGTTTTGATTTTGTCCACATACAGTGCCCAGCGCAATGCCTTATACATGTTAGGGGTTTAATAAATGTTTGATGAGTTGCATTCAGTTTAATCCATAAGTGGTAGAGAGCCATTGAAGGTTTTGGAGCGAATTGAGGGATGTGATCCAAATGGTGCTTTGAAAAGATTAATCCAGTGCCAGCATGTAAGATAGATTGAAGAGGGAGGAGGAGCCTGAAGTTAAGGAGGAGCATTGCGATAGCCCTGGCGTTCTGTGACGAGAGATTGAGCCAGCTTAGCCTCAGCTTCAGGGAGAAGGGAAGAGTCATCAGCATGTGGTAAGAGGGTGAGTGCTGGAAGAGAGGAAGAGGTGAAAATCACTGAAGAGATTTCGAGTCTTAAGTGACTGGAGACAATTAACCAAAGTACTTGTTTCCGTAAGAGTTCTTTTCCCTGGCCTAATACTTACTAACATTTTCCTTCTCTTTCCAGTACCTAGGCCATGTGGAAGTTGACGAATCAAGAGGAATGCACATTTGTGAAGATGCTGTGAAGAGACTGAAAGCTGTATGTATATTTGTTTGTCAGCATGTCGGTCCGTATGCTGTTGTTTGTTTGTCTAAAAACTGTTACCCAAATAACTAAAGCAATCCAGTGTCCTACTTAATAATGAGCCCTTGTTTCCTTTAAGGAAAAATGTGGGTTTGCTAATACAGACCACCTATGGTGGTCACTGATCCACACTGCAGCCTCTTGATTTGACAAACATTCCAGTGGAAAAAAAAATTATTTTTTTTTTCAGTCCATGCTGCATTCTTGGAACCAAAATTTTTGAATTTTTTAGAGTAAGTCAAGTGGGGCAGCTCAGTGGTGCAGCAGTTAGAGCACTGGCCCTGGAGTCAGTAGGACCTGAGTTCAAATGCGACCTCTGACACTGTGTGACCCTGGGCAAGTCACTTAACCCCAATTTCCTTCAAAAAAAAAAAAAACAAACCAAAAAACAAAGTAATTCAGGAAACATTTCTTGAGTGCCTGCTGTTTTGTAGGCATGGTAAATGAGGTACATTAGTATTTGAGGAGAGACATGATGGCTTAGCAGAGAATGAGCAGAGGATAGAGATGGAGCCAGCCTTGAAATCAGGAAGGTTAGGGATTTGAGTCCCACTTCTGACTGTGTGACTTTTGGCTGTGTGGCCCTAGGCAAGACATTTAACCTCCCGGTGTCCCTGGAAGCTCTAAAACAGTAAGCTGCAAAATACTTGCTGATCAGTTTTGGTGTGATGAAACACTCCTCATGGGGAGTCCTGTGTACCAAGGAAGTCACAGACTAGTTGAGAGGCTGCCTCACCTGCCAGAAAAAGTCCTCCATCAGGGTTTAAATCCCCAGCTGTGTTGCCTTCTGCTTGTATGTCCTTCAGCAAGCCCCTTCCCTTCTCTAGCCTATTTCCTTGTGTGTAAAAGGAGAGAATTGGACTAGATGTCCTCCAAAGTCCTTCTACTTCTGGATTCGTGATCCTATTTTAAAGTCCCTTCCAGCTTTAAATCGTCTGACCCTATAGATACTCCAATTAGAGAACATATATTTCAGAACAAGGTGAAAATCCACCCCATTTTTATCCACATCTCTACTTCCAGAGAGAGTGTGTGTGTGTGTATACACAGACATATACATGTGTGTATATACACATGTATGTGTGTGTACACAAAGATATACTTTTCCTAGGTCTTCCCCAATATAACTCAACTCAACACTCTAAACTCCACTACCTTTTTATATACAAAATGGAAGACCCTTTTCTAGAATGGACTATTCATTTTGCCTGAATTTCATGTTGGACGTGTATGAGTTTATTTGAGAAAAGTTTTTTTTGGGGGGGGGTTCTGTTTTGTTTAAAAAAAATAGTAAGCAACATAGGTTCTGAATTCTATGGAGTTTAGATAAAACTTTGAATTTTCTATTATTGGATAGATAAGAAGATTGTTGAATCATCTGATACCTGTTTCCCTCTGGGTTGAATGAATTACTCCCTTTCTCCAACATGCTCTTTAACTGTTACTGCACAAGCTTACTTCTGCATGCCAAATTTATCCTTATCCCGAAGAGCATTAAAGACCTATTGCTTTGGGTTTGTCAATGAAAGGCTGCCATTGGGATGGCTTCTAATGACTGCTTTTTCTAATAGTGCTTAGTAATTCAAACTTTTCTTCTAAAATGCATTCTGGATAATATTTTGTCTAAATCTGCGAGTATCATTGGGATAGAATATGGAGGAAGCAATCAACTCAGAGAGGTTAGGGAAGACATGGTATGTAAAAGAACTCAGATTGTTATAATCAATGGTACAATTAGGAGGAAAGGAACGCCCTTAAAATAATACATTGTGGTAGCTAAAAAACTGTATTGCCATCTATACATTTGCTTTTTTTACTTCTTTCCACCCTCCCAACAGTGGATACTTAATCCTTGTATACTTTTGGTTGATAGATGCTCTTCTATGTCTATTTGCATAGCAGACTACTTTAAAATTAACCAGTATGTGCAATATATCATAGGGTCATTTTGAAGGGATCATTGTCAAAGTCTGCTTACAAAGTGCTTTGCTATTCCACACATTTATACACCTGTACACCTAATTAGTAACATCTAGTGTTTCCCTCATTATCATGGAGAAAGCCTAGACTCTGGGGCAGCTAGGTGGCGAAGTGGATAGAGCACTGGCCCTAGATTCAGGAGGACCTGAGTTAAAATCTGGCCTCAGACACACAACACTTAGTAGCTGTATGGCCCTGGGCAAGTCACTTAACCCCCCATTCTCCCAAAAACCAAAAAAAAAAAAAAGAAAGAAAGAAAGAAACAAGCCTAGACTCACGGTTACTTTCTCTATAACTCTCAAGGTCTTGGTACTTCATTAGGTGAGAAAGCAGACTTGAGATTTGCTCATGGCCTCTTTCAGGCTACTCTGGGAGCTGTACAAAAGAACTGTCACAAGAGGTGAACTTACCCCCAAAAAAAACAAAAAACAAAAAACCTACCCGCGTTCTATTCGTCTTTTAGTTCTTCCAAAGTTGAAAATATCAAGTCTGACTGCTAAGGAGAAAACAAAACAAAAAACCTCTCTCTCTTCTAAAGTCACAGGACCCAGAATGAGCTGTTCTGGGACAGGTGAGTGCAGACGACTGGAAAGGGAGATGGCCTGCAAAAGTCCCACCCCAGATACTTAACAACAACAACAATCAACCTGTTTAGCAGAAACTGATAAATACACAACAAGGCGAGACAAGTGAAAATGAAGAACAGTGGGGAAAAAATACAATTAACCAGTATGAAATTTTTTTTTAAAGTGTCTACAATTTTAAAGAGTTTATAGAGGTTACCTAATGGCAACTTTTTCCACATTCCATCAGTTTTCTACTCATGATAATAGGGCTTATTTCTGCTGTTTTAGCACATGCATCTGTGGTCTATAGATGTCCTGTGAATGCACTCACCAATTAAGCATCACCTAAGAATTTCATTTTTCAATCTGCTTCAACTGGTTAAGAGCAGGAATAAGAACTCCTTCTGTTTTTGATCATTAGTTCTCCTGAAAAATTACGGGAAAAATTTGAAGCATTGATAATACATTGGATAGTTTAAAAATTAGCTAAATGTTAAGGCTGTTACTGAAATTTCATTGCCAGAGAAAAAGGCATATATGGTTTTTTGAAATCCAGATGTTGCTTATGTTCACTCCTAGTACTGATAAAAACTAGAGGTTGACTTTGCTAAGGTGTGCAGTTTCAGTCTACTGTTTTTATTTAAATTGGAAAAGGGAAAAAGCAATAAAACCTTCTTTATATACACCTCCAGGTCAGTATACTAAAACTTACATACTATCCAATGGGGAGCAAGAGGGTGTCACATTTTTTTATATTATCGAGACCTAAAAGTTCCAAGGATCACAAAGAATGATTTTGAAATTTGTCAGAGAATACTTGACAATAGTGCTTGAGTAGTTTAATGCACCATCTCAGAGAAACTCAAAGCAAGCACATTGCTTTTCTAGTCAGAGCTTTACCATGTGTATGCAATGCTTGGTAAGAACAAAATTTACAGGGGCAGCTAAGTGGTGCAGTGGATAGAGCACTGGCTCTGGATTCAGGAGGACCTGAGTTCAAATGAGGCCTTAGACACATAGCACTTACTAGCTGTGTGACCCTAGGCAAGTTACTTAACCCCATTGCCTAGCCCCCCTCCCCCAAAAAAGAACAAAGTTTAGATTTTATATTAGTGGAAGTGATGATTCTTTGATATTCCTTGGAAGTAGTGTGTTGTTTTTTCAATTGTATATATTTTTTTCTATTGTAAACTATTGAAAGACTGAAGATCTTTTGAATAACTCGTTTTTGTTTGTTGATTGTTTTGGAGGGTGATTGGGGTACGTATAGTAATACTTAGATCTCTTGGGGTTTTGTTCTTGACACCAGAAAGCTTAATTATTTGAGGCCATGAGACTTATTTGTACCATGACATTCTAATGAATATTTATATTCACCAGATATGGTAAAGAAATTATTAGTTTTACCTATACCAGAGAATATTACAAACCTCAGTGCATGATCAGTTCAAATACACTCCTTCATTTTTCTAGATCTGCAAAGCGATTGCTGTCTGTGTTGGTAGTAATTTCACAAGACATATTTAATCTTTTCAATTTTAGAAAAGCTTGGCTATTTTGGCCGCTCTGGAAATATGAGAATACCTTTGTAGGAGGCACATCTGGAATTCAATTCTCTCCCTTTTTTCCCCCTCTTTCCATCTCTGTCCCTCCTTCTTTCCCTCCCTCCTCCTCTTTTATTTCTTTGCCCCCACTCATCTTCCTTATTTCTCTTTCCCACTTTACTTTTCTTCCTTCTTTCTCATTTTCCTGACTTTTCTTTCTTTCTTTTAAATGTAAGGTGTATAGGGGAGGGAGGATGATCCCTCAACCCCAATTTAAATACCCTTATACTAGAATGAACAAAGGCTCCCACCAATGTTTTAGGGTCAAGTGTCTACATTTATGCAACCTCTGTAACTTCATGAAGTTGATTAGGGGACTCATCAAATTGATCAGGGATTCCTCCAATCAATCCCCCTTTCATAAATAGAATTGATTTATTGGGTAAATATGATAATTTTCCTATATTTAAGTTGAAACATCCTCTATGTCCCACCCCTTCTTCCAAGTTTCCTTTCCATAAAATATCATGTTAAAAGGCCAACAGAATTTCAAAAATTCTGAAAGTCTTCAGAATTCTGTGGTACCCCATTCATATTGGCCCATATGTAAGTTGATGATTCTTTTATTCTTTGAAAGCTTTGTTGTGTGCAATTTATAGTTGCCTTTCCTCCCTCTACCAAAACATTCATTCAACAAAAATGATATGAAATGGCTCTCTGGCCTTTTTTATATTTGCTGTTTATTTTTTATCTAGCTGCTGATTGGATATAAAATAATCTTAACTGAGTACATTATTCCATACTACTCATGAATTTTATGAACAAGGCTATGTTTTTCTAGAAAAACTCTAAACCCAGTCTGCTGTAGAAAGAAAGAGTTTAGAGACACATAATCTGCTTCATCAAGGGCTTGTATTGTGCCAAATGCTGTGTCTTTAGTGTTTTTCATAAATGATAAAGCTTCCATTTAGACTTTGCTGTAAAAATACAGGCAATGTTGGAGAATAAGCCTACAGAATGAGGCTTATGCTAAGGCAATAACAAGTCTTTGAAACTTTTTTGAGTTTAAAATTTTAAAGAATTGTTTAGCAGTGATGCACCAAAAATCTGATAGAAAAAATGAATTTCACAAAGACCAATGACTTTGGAATTATGTGATTCTTGAATTAAAAAGGAACTTAGCATTGTGATGCTGTTTGAATTTTGGAAGAAATTTAAGAAGCAACAAGAAATCTCACTTTGTCATTCTTTCCCCACCCCTAGTCTCAAGTAATTCCCTTCTACTTTTAAAGTTATTCTAATATAATTTAGGAAATATCTGTACACAGACGTAAACTATACAGCTGCTGTTAATTTGCAGCATCTTTAATACATGATAACTAGTCTCCACTGTAATATTTTCCAAGATGCAAATAAGATGTTTAGCAGTATTGCCAAATTAGCCCCAACAACATTAACTTCCCTCAGTATAAGTGTACTTATCATCCCATTTATAATATTGTTCCTAGGGAATAAGGTCCCCTTCCCCCAAATTTATATTGCTGTTTTGCCTAACATCATGTTTTTGTGGAACCAATTAAGATCATCAGGTCTCTGTACTTAGAGCTGGTGATATTCTCCAGTGGGAAGTAACTAGAACTGGAATGGGATCTAGTTTGAGAATCAAAAAATACAATTAAATATACCGTCTATTATACCTGACTTTAAGTTACCACCTGAACATGTCTGTCACCAGCTTGGGAAAGCCTTTATTTCTTGTGTATCACGTTTGTACTTTTCTGTATTTCGACTTATTATGCCATATACAGGCGATCAGGATTTTTCTTTGATAATTAATCGGCAATGGATTGATGACAGAAATGTCTGTTGTCCATCTAGTGTTCTCATGATACTTCTCAGAATTCATTTAATTGGATTGAAAGGTTGCAGTTTTCTAAGCAATTTCTTAAAAGATAAACCAGAGTTTTATATATCTCTTGACTCAGATGTAAAACACATTTAAAAAGGGAAGTCTTTTTTCCATTGTTTATGTGTTCCTCCCTCTTTGTTTTGGTTTTAAATTAGCTTCATTGTATTACTAGTTTCTAATATATTCGGTTTTTTAAAAACTTAGCTATAATGATATATTTGTTTTAATATATGTTCTTGTTTTAGCAGGTAAAAGAATCATAATTTAATTGTTATTAAATGAGCATTAGAAGTATTCACTAAACTATTAACTTGTAATATTTTAAAAATTCATTTTGCATGTCAGCTCTTCCATTAACATTTGGGATCTTTTTAAAGAAAGAAAAAAATATGTTCTTCACGTTTAACAAGTGCTTTGCTGAAAACCAAATTAATTAACTGACAATTTCCCTACACTCTTTCCCTTCCACAAGAATGAGGTAGCCACTGATGAATTTCCTAGCTTTTGCTGCAACTTTGAGGGCTGGTGGTTACTTAAAGTTTAACAAAACCACAATCACTGAATTTGGCAGCAGAGATGGGCCCTTTCACTCGTGCTACACGAACTTCATTTTGATTACTTCAGTTAACAAATCTTTATTAAGCTCCTGCTGTGTGCAAGGCTGTGGAGAGACAAGGAAAAAAGTGAATAGCCCCTGTCCTCAAGGAATTTACATTCATTCCAAATTCAAAGTACTCTGCTCTACTTTAGGATATTATTTGTGTTCTAGAAATGTGTTCTTGTTTTTTCTAAGAAAATTTTCCATTATTTATGATTATACTGTATGGATTTACATACCTTAAAATTGCCTGCAAGGATTTAGTCAAGATATTTTTGTGTGATAAATATCTATTTCTAGAACAGAATTCCTAGCTTTTTTTTTTTATGTCATAGACCTTTTTTGGCTGTCTGAGACCCCTTTTCAGAGGGATGCTTTTAAATGCATAAATTAGAATGCATAGAATTACAAAGGAAACAGTTACATTGAAATATGGTTTTCAAAATGTTTCTTAAAACAAGTTCCTGGACTCCATGTTAAGAATCCCTGTTTTATAAATAGATCCAATACTAAAAACAAATAAACGTAAAAACCTTGAGGTACTGTGTGACCAAATCCAGGAAATATGAACTGAAAACTGAAGCTCTCCACTCCCAGCCTCTTCAGGTCTTTGATTGGAGAGGTTGGTGGCGTTACCCTAACTGGCCTTAAATACTGACTCAAGTTTAATTACATGTTTTTTCTTTATCAGAGGTTACATGTTTAATGAATAATAGTGTATCTATTTTGTTTCATAAGTATTTAGTAAATTGCAATTTCTTCCTTTATAACAGTGGCCAGTTTTTATAATTTTGTAAAAATTATTAAAATTCTTTAAAATTTGTACTTGAATTGTAGTTACCAACCTCTCTTGTCCAAATCTTTTCAGAAAATATACATAGCTTTATTAAGAGGGAGGGGAGAATTCCCTTGTTCCCTAAATCTAGATTAAGGTCCACTGACTTGATTGATTCCCCGATTAATCTGTCCTCCTGACACCAGTTGTACCAAATGCAGTGGCTTGATGCTCTCTGCAGGTGGTTGAGGCGAACTCCATCAGCTCTTTTTCCCAAATACACTTGTGTATGCTGTCTATATTTAAAAGAAGCAGATCTTAAGGGATAAGCGAATGGAATTCCATGCACTACCAAGTATAAAGATCTTCGGAACTGGGCTATTGCCATTTCTTTAATGTGGCATGCAAACTTTTTCTTATCTAGTGTAGAGAGCTCTATCAGTTTACAATTTGGGAAAAGCAATAATATGAATTAAGGAGTTAGCCTTGATACACATTCATTAAAAAAAGAACCTTAAGTTTTAGGGGGGATAATTGTGGATCTTCTTCCCTGGAGATGGCCTTGTCAGTTGATGTCTTCCATAGCGGTGCTTTGCCAATTGTAAAGGGAAGAATGTCTCTCATATAAAAGGACCCTATAATTGTTCAGAAATTTAAAATGTAAATTTCATCAGACTGAAGAGTCCTCATGCTTCTCTGCTGCCAAATTTAGAGGATTACTATATTAAGAGAAATAAATGGGATTGCAGAAGAAAATGCCAGACTAACCACTCTGCATGGGTGCAGATCTGAAGTTATATTTTCTTCTCATCCTTCTTTTCACCAATTCTGGGGCTGTGTGATGCTTTTTTTTTGTTTTCATGGGCCTTTCCTCTTTCCCTGTCACTCCCTATATGGATAACTCTAAAACTCTTCCTCGCTCCCCTCCCCTCTTTATCCCTTCCCCAACTTTTGTATGTGCTTGTGGGTTTGAAACCCTGGGACATTTGTAGCCTCGTACAATAATAGCGCTCGACTTGTCCCTCCTGTTCCTCCAGGAAAGGAAGTTCTTCAAAGGCTTCTTTGGAAAAGTAAGTTTAATGCCCTGTTTGTGCTTGTTGTATAAGGAGTTACACCCCTGGTTTAGCACTGCATCTCTCTATATATATCATATATGCCAGTTTTACAAAACTTAGAGTAACTTTGGTGTCAGTATTTTACTACTCATTAATCAATCCAAGGATTGACTTGGACAGTGTGTGTGGACTAAAAAGTAGGTTTCAAGTAATGTTTTTAATACCTGAATGTCAGTTGATGTCCAAGATAATCAAACATTCCTAGTAGAGCCAAGGAAATGATTTTAAAGTTATGATCATTCATCAAGACTAGTTGTCAAAGGATCTTGTTGAGGGGCTTGAGCTAGAATGACCCCCAGTATCCCTTCCAGGTCTAAATTTATGATCCTCTGTTCCTGCCCACAGTATCGTTCATAAGGTAACAAAACGAGAGCTTCTGTTTAATGTTCAGTATTGGAAAAGAAGCAAAGAAGAAAGTTCAAATTCAAGTGAAAATGAACTCTCTTCCAGATTTTGTCACCATAAATTCAAAACTACTTCCTTTAAACCACATTCAGCCAAAATTAAAATAAAGTATAGAATTCTGGGAGTTCAGAAGCATTGTCTCCAGGAAGCCTACCAATGTTTTAACATTGTTACCCAAGGAAAATAAGTGTTTAATCATGGCTCATCATGAAGCCTGTCATTTATATTATGTCTTTTATGAGGACCACTCCAAAGACATAACTTTGTAATACTCATTCTTCCTTGTAAGGACTGAGAGTATGTAATCAGTCAACAGATTCATTTAGAGAAGAATACCATTCCATAGCTTGTGGTAAGTTTCTACTATTTTATTTACAAGACTTTCATCTTTTACTTTTGCCAGAGTAGAGCTGAGTAGATCATAGAACATTTCAGAAAAAAATGTGTCATTTGATCTGAATATAAATTTCTAGAATCATTTTAATATGTTCATAAACTGCTTCAGTTTTGAAGAAAACATTAAGTTGAGATCTCTTTTCCCAATCAAGAAGACATCTAATCATCACTTTATTTTAAAATGTTTTTGACCTAGTTGAGGTCACTTACAGTGGCTTAATTGTAATTGATTTTAAGAAATTTGACGGGTGATACAGTTCAATTTTTGCTGGCATTTTGAAATGAAAGGTCAAATAGTCTTTGCATGTCATGGGGAAATTTTTAGCAAGTAGCTTGACTATCAGTCATCTTAACTGTTCCTTAGTTCATGAGAAGTATGAATGGGGCAGCTAGGTGGTACAGTGGAGAGAGTGCCAGGCTTGGAGTCAGAAAGACTCGTCTTCCTTAAAGTCACACACCTGCTAGCTGTGTGACCCTGAGCAAGTCACTTAGTTTGCCTCAGTTTCCTCATCTATAAAATGAGCTTGAGAAGGAAATGGCAAACCACTCCAGTATCTTTGCCAAGAAAACTCCAAATAGGATCATGAAGCGTTGGACAAGACTGAAAGGTGACTGTACCAACTATACCAGTAACAGCAGAGTTTCATGACACCCATGTTTGGACGGGATCTGATACATATGACATTTTTTTTGATTGAGCAAACATCGTATTTGGTCCCTGTGAAGTCCAGGTCCAGGATGATCGACTCTAAACAGACAGACTTAGCCCTCACGGACCTTCCATTCTATTGGAAGATAAAACACATAAACCCAATGGTAAATAAAGGGTTATAGAAAGCTTTTCCAGCTTTTCAATATTCTTTTCAAAATGCATTTCCTAAAAGCAGTACCACATTGCCACAGTACACGATTTCCCACTTCTAATTTCTTACACTTAGCTTCAAATAAAATTGGATGGCATAGTTAAGAATAGGGATTACGTTTACATTGGTATTTCCATCATTCAGCCAACAAACATTAATGAAACCCTTACTATATGCCAAGCACCATGCTCTGCAGTGGGAATACAAAGAAAAGCACACATTCTAATGGGGGAGAAAACATGTAACATGTAAATAATTAAGCACATAGTAAATAGAGGAAGTGGAAGGTAATCTAAAAGAAGGCATTAGGAAGTGGGGGGACCTGACAAGTCCTCCTGCAGAAGGTGGACCTTGAATTGTATCTTGAAGACAGAAATTCCAAAAGCAAAAGTCAGAGCATTCCAGGCATGGGGGAAAGGCATGGAGATGGCATGTTGTGTTTGAGGAACTGCAAAGAGATCAGTGTGCTGGATCATAGAGTACACTGAAGAATATGTAAGGTGTGAGAAGACTAGAAAGGTAGGAAGAGGCTAGGTTAGGAAGAGCTTTAAATATCAAACAAATGATTTTATATTTGATCCTACAGGATCAATGAAATCAAATATGTGAATGTTCTTTATGTTCTGCAAATCACTTAACAAATGTAAACAATTGTTATTCTCTTTATAAATTACAAAGATGCAGTAAGTGATGCAGTGGATAGAGCACTGGACTTGGAATCAGGAAGATTTATCTTTGTGAGTTCAAATCTGGCCTCAGATACTTCCTAGCTGTGTGATCCTGGGCAAGTCATTTAACCCTCTTTGCCTCAGTTTCTCATCTGTAATATGAACTGGAGAAGAAAATGGCAAACCACCCAAGTATCTTTGCCCACAGAACCCCCAATGGGGTCACAAAGAGTCGAACACAACTGAAACAATTCAACAAAAAAAATCATAATTAAATATATAATATATTAAAGTATTGTATTGCAAGTTTTTATTGCATTGTACTACCTGCTCACATTTTGTGACTAGAAAAGGGGCAGGCACAGATGAAACTATGTCTGTATCACTTCTATAAAGTTAATTTGCAAACATTTTTTATAAAGTAAGAATCAGAAAGTACATTTCAACCACACAGATTTCCAGGAACTCACTTTCTAAACTTTTTTACGTTAAAGTTAAATGTCATTTTTCTAAAAAATGTTTATCTCTAATAAAAGTGCCTCTCCCAGCAGTTAAATTAATCATGCTGATATTTACTAGGTAGAGCTATTTACAATTTGGCTAAAATGTTAGAGTACTGCTCTTGAGGATGTTTTTAGCAGAACTTTTCCAAAAGAAATTCTTGGGGCAGCTAGGTGGCACAGTGAGTAGAGCACTCCCTGGATTCAGGAGGACCTGAGTTGAAATCTCGCCTCAGGCACGTAACACTTACTAGCTGTGTGACCCTGGGCAATTCACTTAACCCTGTTGCCTAGCCAAAATAAATAAATAAATAAATGAAATTCTCATAATTTTTTGGGAAAAAATCATGAATTTTTCAAGGAGTCTTTTTTCCCCTGCTCTAGTAAATAAGTGGATCTTCATTTTATGACAAAGTATGATTTTAAAAGAAAGGTTTTCATCCTGAGCTTTTTAAACCCTTAATTAATCATCATAGCTAAGAAGTCGACTGCTGAGAAAGAACACCCAAATTCTAAAGATCCTTGGATCACTTGTGTATTGATGAGAGCTGACAATGAACAGGGCTTTATAATATATGCTAACAATGGCCAAATTGCATTAATTATAGGAACTGCCCCTCCTAATAGTTCAGAAATTATAATCTGAAGGTATTAAAATGAGAAGGGAAACAGATACTTACAAAGACATAGCAAACACCATTTTGTAAATAGGAATGAATTACAAGTTTTGAACTGTTCATCCTGATCCTGACTTACTTTTGCCAGGAGTCCCAGCCCTGCCTCTTCTCTCCTGAGCAGCCTCCTGGCCCTACCTAGTCCTGCTTTCTCTTGTTCCTAAGGATAACATTGATATTATAAGTTTCAGCAGCGTGGCATAAATGAATTTAGGTTTTATTATAGAGCTGTGATATGCTAAGTATTCCTCTATCTGTGATAAGATTATACTTCTAAGCCTATTTCAGGAGTTGAGAGAATTCCAAATCAAAGGCTCAAAGAATTATTTGCTTGAATTTTTTCTCTTTCTTTGTATGCCTAGTACTTAGCACAGTGCATGGCACACCATAGGCACTTAATAAATGTTTAGTGACTAACTGATTCCAAGCCTTCTATGAGCCATCCTAGTAAGATTTTGCTGAATATGTCATTTAGCCATACTACCTATAAGTATCAGCAGTGCCATTCCTAATCTTGGCCTTCTGGAGATTATCATATGCCAGTAAATCTGACAACCTAAGCTAGACGCATGCACATATGCACAAACGTGCCGTCACACTCGCACAAACACAAATTATTGCAAAACAGGCACATGGTGCACTTAACTTAAAATATATTTTCAATAAATTTTGTTGTTTATTTGAACACTTCAGCTAAAATCCTACTCTGATTCCCTATTGGTCTCAGACCCTTCCTAGCTGTGTAACCCTGGGCAAGTCATCTAACCAGTTTGCCTCAGTTTCCATATCTGTAAAATGGAGATAATGATAGCACCTACCTCCCAGAGTTATTGTGAGGATCAAATGAGATAATAATTATGAAGCACTTAGCACAGTGCCTGACACATAGGAGGCATTATACAAATGTTAGCTATTACCTTTTATTACTGTGGCACAGAGTGACACTGGGCACTCCAAGGCCATGTCAGTACAGCACAGACTAAAAAATGCCTTGAAAGAGAAATGCTTGTTGTCTGAGGAGTGATCTGACCAACTTTGGAGAGGCCCATCACCAAGTTGGCATCAAAAGGATAAACTTTGCAGCCACAGCAACTCTCAAAGACCACCTGCTATGTTACAGAACAGTTGTGTTCTACATTTTTACTTTCTCCATACCAGTGCAATCACAGATGTTGTAGTACTGGAATAGCTGAATCATAACATTCTCTAAGTATCATTTCTATCTTGTGGGAAGGAACAGGAAAAAGAAATTCTTTGTTCCAGGTCACAGTTTTTTAAACTTTATTTTATTTTTAATTTATGGAATAAAACAAGCATTTCTGTAACACACAGTGTTTTAAACCCACCTACCTGTGTAACTTCTGCATTGAAAAATATTTATTCCTAACTTCCTTAACAATTTAGGACAAAGTCAACGGTAAAGAGCTAAGTCTTCCAGCTACTTTATTTTAATTTTTGTTTCTATAACAATCTGAAAACCATATTATAAACCAAAGGAAACTCCCTATCCTCTCACTTAGGTTTTCTATTCTTAGAGAATCTTAGAATTTATCTGAAGTCTGAGATCAGTGTGTCCACTGCTGTGACTTATATAATAAAACTTTGCTGTGTACTTTAACATGTCTAAATTATAATAAGTAGAGGAATGTTCAGTGTGTTGCCATGATCATTTTGTTTGAAGTCACCGAGCCTTAGTGTAAAAGTCACCAAAATAATTGACTTGAGTTTTTTATATTCCATTTTGTTAGCTGTGGCTAATGCCATGCCAAACATTGTTTTGTTCAAATCATTGTCTTTGGAGTGTTTTGTGGCTTTTGCCACAAGTAGAGAATAGAACATTTAGAAATAGCACGCTATGTTATTTTAGTATTATAAAGTGGAAGGTTTTTTTTAAGTATGTGTGTAGTTTTTCTTTTAAAAGACCTTCATCTTCCAATTCCATGGTATAAATGTTTCATTAGGTGCCTGGCTACATACATTCTTACATCAGTTTTCCCAGGTTATAGTTTAGATCATTTAAAGGCATCATTTTCTATGGTGAAAGGACCATAGTTCAGTGAGGCTTAAAGTATGGCATAGTAACTCACGACATGTTCATCTTTAAAATTAAAATACTTCCTTTATTGAAAATGCTTGGCCCTGGGGCAGCTAGGTGGCGCAGTGGATAGAGCACCACTGGCCCTGGAGTCAGGAGGACCTGAGTTCAAATCTGGACTCAGACACATATTACTTACTAGGTGTGTAACGCTGGGCAAGTCACTTAACCCCATTGCCTAGCCAAAAAAAAAAAATGCTTGACCCGTATCAAAAGAACGATACTAAATTCTAATCCTTCAGTTAGAGAAATACTGCACAATACATTTCTTATTTGTTGCATATGTAACTCAAGTTTACTTGTTTCTAGTGACTATATATGTAGTAGTTTCTGCAGGCAGCATTTGGAATTAACAGGGTTCTCCTCTATATTTCTTTTTGTGTGTGTGGGGGGGGGTTTGTTTTTGTTTTTTGTGGGTTTTTTTT
>NW_020954723.1:25934914-25940928 GCF_900497805.2 Vombatus ursinus
AGCTCTATCCACTGTGCCACCTAGCTGTCTTTTCTCTATATTTCTAAGGCAACTCAGGAAGGGTAAGCTAAAAGTTTTCCTCATATACAGGTTTAAGAATCATTCTTTTCCAGGAACACACCTATCTGTGAGGTACTTAATATGAATCCAACCTTTTTGTTACAGTGTGGTTGGTGAACCATGGACTCCTCCAGAGAACATTGTGGTATTGTCTCTCTAGGGAAGGGGAGAAACTCAGACATTTCACATAAAAACCCAGTGAGTGAGTGATGTGGGAGAATGTGGACTTGGAAAAATGATTTTCCAGTTCCTCTTGGTGCTATTGCTTTTTAATATGTCAGAACATGTATTCCAAAGAATAAAACAAAAATAAGAATCCAGAAAGAACATATCTAATAAAGTACAAAAAAGATTAACGTCATACAGGAAAGGGTGTGGGAATTAAAATAGCAGCAAAGAGGAAAAGGGAGGGTATACCAGGCACTCCCTCATTTAGGGAGAAAGAACCAAGTCCATTCCCCAGTAGATAAGTGGTCAAAGGATGTGAACAAATGGTTTTCAAAAAAAGAATTACAACCTATAAATGACCCCATGAAAACATGCTTCAAGTCACTGATGGTAAGAAAACCACAAAATAAACACAGCTCTAAGATTTCATATCACTCCATAAAAGATGGGAATAGTCAATTTTGGAGGGGCCGTGGGAAGACAGGCATACTAAGAGCTTTGTAGTAATCTAGTTGCTCTGGATTTCATTTTGGAATTATGCAATAAAAGTGACTAAATTGTCCATACCCTTTGACCCAGCAATCTCATTATTGGACGAGTACTACAAGAAAGCAAAAGTCAAAAATGAAGATCCAATATGAACCAAAAATATTGCCACACTCTGGTAGTAAGCAATTGAAAACAAAGAGGGGACCCATGAAGAGGGAGATGGTGAAAATATTACAGTCTAAGAATGTAACATTGTAGTCATACAGTGAGAAATGATAAACATTAGGAATATGGAGAAACATAAGAAAGTTCCTATAAACTGATGCACAGGGATATGGAGAATCAAAAGAAGAATTAACAATGAGTACAACAAAGTAGATGAGAAGCTCACTAAAAGAAAATGACGCTCTTGAGTCATGGAGAAACCCAGCAAAGATCCTTCAGAACAGACAATAAAACATATCTCATCCCTCACTTCGAGGAGTGAAAAGCCAGTAGGGCAGACTTGTCAGCTATCGACTCTAAATCAGACATTTTTGCTTAATGTGTTTAGTATGAAGGCAGCATGGGAAAGAACTGTGATGTAAAGATTAGGTGCCAATGAAACACATTTTAAGAAAAAGAACTAAGAAGTTGCTGGAGGCAACAATCCAGAACTTGCCGTAAGGAATTAATTAGGATAGACCTTAAACCCTAGTGAACGGTGGTCCTCCCTTCACCGTAGGCATGATGCCTCCAGGCCCCTCTGACAGAAGAAGGTATAAATATATTGAAAGAATTCCTCTATCTCATAGCTCTGGGGAAAATTCACCCTAACTGAGAAGTTTTTTTTTTTTTAATTGCACTGTTACAGTCTCAGACTCTTCAAGAGTTGTAATATTCCTTTTTCACATCAGAAAGCTTTGGTGAGGATGCGAGATAAAACTGAAGGTTTCATTCCATGTCCTGTAGTAGAAATGTGAATTCCATTGGTTCCCTTCATCTGGGGCTGTTCCCTCTTTGGTTCTTCAAAAAAATCTTCCACGGATAATGCTGCATGTCACATTCTTACTGTCTCATCATGAATTCATCCTTCACCATAGAATAAGGATGGTCTCTTTTGTGCCTTCTGGGTTGGTGATGCTTCGTTGTGGGGTCCAGTCAGTATCAGTTTGGTGAACATCCATGCCTACGTTAGAAAATGCTGTTTGCAAATCTGTTGCCATCCCTTTCTGTATGTGTTTTGGAGGAAAAAAAGCAAAACAAAACCCGAGTTCTTTCCCCATAGTGTGCACGTGCCTTAGTTTGAGACTGGGGACATTTGCAAAGCTTTCCCTTATAGTCTGCAGTCACCTCTGTGCTCTGATGACCAATTGATATGCTGCAGCTGTGGTTTCCCAGCATTTTATAACTGTTCCACATAGTTTGACATTGTACCCCTGTGTTGGTAAGGCATTTTTTTTTTTGTGTCTACCCTGTTAGTTTGTGGTTGCCCCCATTTTAGATCAGTGATCAGGATATCCTGATGTTCTGTGCATACTTTCAGTTCCAGCCACCACTGTGACTTCTTCACTGGTTTTGAATGAATGCCAGTACCTGATTGGTAGTATGAGTAATAAGATCATTTAAGCCTCATCTCTCCATTTTATGTAAAAAGTAGCTTGTAGGTAAATTGATCAAGAAAAAGAATTCAGTGATCCCATTCAAATAAGAGTTTATTGGAGGCAGCTAGGTGGCATAGTGGATAGAGCACCGGCTCTGAAGTCAGGAGGACCTGAGTTCAAATCCGGCCTCAGACCAGGCACTTGATACTTACTAGCTGTGTGACCCTGGGCAAGTGACTTAACCCCAACTGCCTTAAAAAAATAATAATTAAAAAAAAAACAAGTAAGAGTTTATTTCTCAAGATCAACACATTCAGAGTTCGAAGGAACTTCAGAGCTCATCTAGTCCCACTCCTAACTGAATCCTTTCTTATAGCATCCATGCTGACAAGCAGTCATCTAAATTCTGCTTCAAGACTTCCAGTGACAAGGAACTCAATACCTTTTGGGCAGTTTGGATTGTTAGGAAGGCCCATTTTGCTTGAAAGGAGCCTAAATCTACTTCTCTCTGACTTCTACCCACGCACCTAATTCTTCACTCTCAGGCCTAAAAGAACAATTTTCATTCCTGTTCCATGTGACAAGCCATTTAAAAATTTGAAGCCGCCTATTATGTCTTCTCTCAGTTAGTCTCTTGGCTAAACATCTCCAGTCTTCCATGGATCTTCCCAAGGCATGTTCTCTAGTTCCGGCATTATTCTGATCACTCCAGGCTATCACTATGCTGCTGAAATGTGCCAGCCAGAACTAGAGAAGGTACCCTAGATACATGATCTGATCAGGGCCATCACATCCCTCGTCCGAGAGGCTCTCTCTCTTAATGCCGCCGAGGACTACATTAGCTTTTGACTTCTGTGTCACCTGTGCACTCATACAGTCCACTGAAATCCACGATCTCTTTAGCACAAACTGGTCATTGTGCCTTCCCCATCCTGTTCATTATTCCTGTTAAATTTCATCTTGTTAGATTTGGTCCCTTATTCTAACCAGTGGAGTTTTTTGGGTCTTTTAAAATCCTGACACTTGTCATTCAGTGAATTTGCTCTCCCTATCCAAAGAACTAGGTCCAAAACTTGCCCCTGCCATTTATTAGCTGTGTAATCATGAGTAAGTCAGTTCATCTTTCTTGAATGCAGTTTTCCTCATCTGTAACAAGGTGATAATCATATTTATGAAGCCTGCCTTACAAGATTGTTGTGAGGAAAGTGCTTTATAAAACTTTTAAGTACTACATAAATGTGAGCAGTTATTATAATTGCCCCTGAAATACATCCCAGGTGTGTGCTTATCAGTTTATATTATTATTTAAAAGGGAAAAACAACTAGAAGCCAGCCAATTGACCTATAATTCCCCCAATTTTTTTTTTGACTTTTTGAATGGAGCACAACTAAAACAAGCAACGGACAATAAAGGAGATATGAAAAGGATAGGGTTCTGACCTTTTATTATCACCATGGTTAATCCAAAACTCTTTTTTATTTCAAATTCTTTTTTTGAGAAAAAAAAATGATCCTGTAAGCCTGGAATTAATTTGCTATATACAATTCCCTCTCTAAAGCCAATAATTCGCTTTTTTGTGTTCCTTCCTGATACCCATATTGAAACCAATTTTTATACCTGTTCATAAAATTACCAATGAATTTCTCATATGTTCAGGACAGATTTTATTTGTGAAGTGTACATATTCTTTTCTCCATTCAGTGTTAAGTGTAGTTAAGCAACTTACTGATTTGGTAATTTACAATAAATCCAACACTTGCTTTCACTTTCTCCAGTGTCAGATTATTTAAACTGTCGCTGGATTGCTTCTTTTAAGCACACAGTACTGTCGGCTAAGGTAGAAAATAATTTTAAAAGCCAAACATCAAAACATTTAGCAAGAATAAAGAGTGCACATTTGAAATTCACAGCAAACTAAATTCCATTTCCTGTCATTGACCCACAGGTTGACATGGTGGCTTGACAAATTAAGTTTGGTGGTTTAAACTCTGAATCAAAGTACGGCCTTTCCTTTCCATACAGTCCATATTTTCAGAATGATTTCCTCTATATTGTGAATCTGTATTCTAAATTTTATTGACTCTAGTCAGTGTTAACTCCACCTCTAGCTTTGATGTCATTGGTAAAGTAGAAAGTGTTGAGACGGTGGTGTTAAAATAATTCTTAATGTCTCACATCTACATTTCTGCTGCCACATTTCTATCTTAGCAATACTCGGGTGTCAAGTGTTCTTAAAAATATGTATATGCTTATACCATTTAAGTATTCTTAAAGTCTCCATTCTAAATGCAAAACTGTTATATTTGTCCTTGGATACTTTTCCCCTGGATCCTCTGGTCAGCTGACTTTAACTCAACAAAAAGCCTTGCTTGTGACTATGAAATGAAATACTGTCCTTTTGTGACACACCATAAATTATAAGAGGCAGCTAGGTGGCACAATGGATAGTGCCTGGAGTCAGGAAAACTCCTCTTCCTGAGTACAGATCTGGCCTCAGACCTTTACTAGCTGTGTGACCCTTGGCAAGTCACTTGTTTGCCTCAGTTTCCTCATCTGTAAAATGAGCTAGAGAAAGAAATGGCAAACAACTCCAGTATCTTTGCCAAGAAAACCCCAAATGGGGTCACAGAGAATGAGACATGACTGAAAAACAACAAAAAATAAATTAAAAAACTGATGTTTCACTAACTCAAGCTTGAGATGGTTTGAAGATTGTGGCTTTGATCCATTGCTTATGAGATACAATGTTTAGGAATCATTGACTGGTAAGCTAGTTCAGAGCTTGAAGATTTAAATGCAGTCAGAGATCCTGTGTATCCAAAGCAACCTGGACCCGAGTTCAGCTACAGGACAAAACATCTAAGTGAGGTAGCAGTTACTAGGCAGACTATAGTAACTGAATGAGATTTTAAGAACAGGACTAAACAAGAAAAATTCCATGGAATTGTTAGGATGTTATGGCAGCCAAAGCCCTTTATTGTCAAAGGAATAGAATCATGGAAAAAGTTTATATCAGAAAGCACATAAGTATGTTCCCCATAAAATAAGTGCCATTTCTAAGATAACCCAGTAATGATACAAAGGTGTATATTTAGGGCTCTATTCCCACCCCACCCCCCCCATATGCAGGGAAGCCTCAGAGTATTATTGGAGTAGACATTGGTTTTATACCACTTTATTCTCTCTTAGACACTGCAGTCTAGCTGTTTAAGGTTTCTCTTCTTGTCCTTGTGACAGTATCCTAATTTGAAGTTGACATACTCCATTTCCAGTCATCATTTCATATTATTTTGTTTGTACCCCTTAAAGCAGGTAAGAAAAAAAAAGCCATTAAAATGACATTGCAAACTCTCCCATTGCCTTTCTTTCAGAGAAATCATATGCTAGCCTATTCTTGAGTATGTCTCTGTATCCCCAAACCTAATTTTTTCTGCAGCAAAAAAATTAAATTCATATTGTATTAAAGTCACAACTGTTTTCAACTGATCTTCTTAAACTTCTAGTTGTCACTACATATTTGGTGCTCAGTTAAAAATGGACAAACATTTTTGTGCTTATCTTGAAAAAAATAACAATCATTAGCTTCTTTCGCTGGTAAAATGAAAATGTTGACCTGATTGCCCCCTTCTAGCACTAAATCTATGATGCTGTGATAAAAAAAAAAAAAAAAAAAACAAATACACACACAATAACAGTTCTTGGGCCTTGGACTT
>NW_020954723.1:25940934-25947399 GCF_900497805.2 Vombatus ursinus
AACAGTTCTTGGGCCTTGGACTTTACCATGATAATTTAAAAAGACACTGTGATACTGCCACACACACTGGGGGCATTAGGGGTTGTGGGACTGGTCAGTGCTCAAATTTAGGCCTAGTATGTTATTACCTATTCCATTTAAGTACATTTTTGGAAGCTACTTGTGGTGTAACTCCTTATGCATTTAATGTGTATCTTACTCTTGTTTTTTCTTGGTTGATGTTTGGAAATGGATGAAGAATCTAGCCTTGAGTTCTTTGCCCTTGACTGAATGTGATAACCTGGTTTTGATTCCACCTGTCCCCTCCCCCCTTTACTTAATTTCATCTTATTGTTTTGCATTGTGTTTCTAAATTACTGGCTTTGGCTTGGTTTTCCCTGAATGTTTTTGCAGTCTGGTTTGAGTATCTGGCTTTGGGCATCCCTCCTGAACTTGGACTCCATCTGCACTTATTGTTGTGGTCCTTGGAAAGCACAGCTGGGTTTTTTTTTTTTCCTCAGAAAGGTGACACTGTTTGTTAATATTTTATATGTGTATATGTCTTTCTCTTGTCTTCTCTTGAAAGACTGGAAAGAAGGCCGTGAAAGCCGTCCTGTGGGTTTCAGCAGATGGACTCCGAGTTGTGGATGAAAAAACTAAGGTTAGATTTGTCTGGACTTAATTGTAATCGTTTGTGTGTTGTGTGTTCTCCCTAGTGATCAGGTCTGATTCCATTAAGCTATTGTAGTCACTGTACATCCTTCCGCTTTGTCCAAAGTGCAGCCCTCTGAGGGATTTTTAGTATGCATGAAGCCAACTTAGTTACTCATTACCTCCTTAAAAAGGAAATTTTCTCAGCAGTACACTTCTGGCTTGTTTCACATGACAGAGCATGTTTGTTCTGCTCAACATTAGCATTTAATGTTAAAATTGGGGTCTTTTTTGTTCCTATATATAACAAAACTGTTATCTACCAGAGATTTTACTTGAATTATGAGTAGCAATGTCTGAACCTGCATGTCTTTCCTTCCTGAACAGTATGTTTTGAAAAGTGATGTTTAAATTGATTAACCTGCTTTTTCTCCAGAAGCCTCTGTTAAGGCAAATCTCATGAATCTGGAGGTTGGTTCATTTAGTAAACATTTATTTAGGTCCAATAAATTACGTAAGTACTCTGAGCAGCATTCGCTGTGTGGGAGAAAAGAATCCCACAGGACTCGGCTTAACCTTGACATTATGTGTCTGTGGGTCTGGAGGATAGAGAAGACAGACTGTCTGTCTTAAGGGCAGAATTGTTACAAAGATACAAGTAATCTTGAATAAAAATCTCCCAAGAAATGGCCAAAGGCCAGGAATTTCTTAGCTCAAATGTGACCTCTGCAGTTAGTTAAACCTAGAAATTACTTTTGTTCTAGAAGAAAGGGAGAAAAGCTTATCAGATAAAGAACACTTTTTTACCACATGGCTTTTAACTTGCCTAGTTTGGTTGATTATTCAAAACGTTGATGACCAGAATTGTAGTAATTTCATCACTTTTGAGGAGTTTTACTCTCCCCCATACTAAAAATAAAAATAAAGAGTGGCCTTTAGAGGTAAATGGTTGCTAGCATATGCAGTCATTTTGTTCAGTTTTTCCAATAAGAATGTGGGGTTTTGTTTTTTTTTAATGCCATCCTGGAGGAGCACTGCCTCTCTTGGGGTGGTAGAATACATTGCTTTACAGTTTAAGGGTGTGATGCTGCTCTCTGGTGGCCCAATACAACATAACCAGTGGTTTTGCTCAGATAATAAATCCAGTGATACTAGTATTGGTATCAATGTCTATACCAAAGAAAATAACTATTTTCACAAGCTATCATGAGACCCTCTCACCCAAGTAATAAATAGAATTGGCTCTAGACCTCACATGTTTGCTTTTAAGATGTTTCTCCTTGAAGTACATTTTTTTTTTTTTTAGGAAGCCATTTGATAATGTGTTCCTTATAGAATTCATTGAATGTTTTAGTGCAGAAAATAAAACAGTCATAAAAATTAAAAATTTAAGTTTCTAAGGAAGAGAAAAGGGGAAAATCAAGATCTGAATTACAATGCATATCAGGAAGACAGATTTCTATAAGCTCAAGGCAACTATGGGATCATATGGTGCCATGGAAAGAATACTGAAAATTTGTGGTTCAACTCTGAGTCTGAATCCCATTTCTACCTCTCTGTGCCTGTGTGATGTTGGGCAAGGCACTGAACCTTTACAAGGAGGCTGAACCTTGAAGGTCCCATCTACCTCTAAATTTGTGATCCAAGACTTTCCACCAAACCTGAGAATCCAAGGCAAGAAGATGAATCCAACAAATGAACAGAATGATTGCCTAAAGTCAAACCTAAAAACACTAAAGCAATAAAAGAGATAAGAAAGGAAACCAACCAGTCCACAACCATTAAAATGTGGATAGAGAATAGAGAACTGGCCTTGAGGCCAAGAAAACATGGGTTCAAGTCCTACCTCTGACTGTGACCTTGTGTAAGTCGCTTAACTTCTTGACTCTCTAGGTAAATCTTTTAAGAGTATAGATTGAGAAGGTGCCAACCTGCATTGCTAGAGGGAGTTTTCTTGCCCCCGAATTCTCCTATGCCACAGGTCAGTACCTGGCTATACTATGCGCCAGGTACTGGGGCTCAGAGCTAGAGTTACAAAAAGAAAAATAAAATGGTTCTTGCCCTCAAGTTGCTTGCAATCTGTTGGGGGAGACAATATGTTCACAAATAAATATACTCAAAATAAATACAAGGTAATTGGGGAGGTAATTCTCCTAGCAGAACCTGGAGGGATTAGGGAGGGCTTCGTGTGGAAAGGTAGGTTTTTGAGCAGTTTGAAGGAAACTGTGGATTCTAAGAAGTGATGTAGTGAGTGCATTCCAGGCACGGGGGACCGACTGGTAGGTACAGAGATAAACTGTCATATTTGAGGGACAACAAAACTTGACCATGGTTATGTTTGTGGATAGCAATGGAGGAGCTAGTCAATGGGGAAAGACTGAAAATGGGGATGGGGTGGAAGTAGGGATGATTATGGACTTGATTTGCTTAGAGAAGATGAGAGGAAATGGCATCCAAGGAACATGTAGAAAGATTGCGCTTGGCAAAGAGAAGCATCACTTCTTAATCAGAGACTGGAATAAAGGAGGAGAGAATGGAAGATGAAAAGGCATCAGAATGTAGACAAAAAAAGAAAGTGAGGTCATAGCAAATGATGTCTTATTTCATCAGTAAAGTATGAGGAGACCTGGTCTTCACCTGAGAGGACGGGGTAAAGAGAACATGTGGGAAGCTTGAACAGATGAGAACGTTTGAACAGTCTTTGTGGATAGTGGGATATAGAATCAGGGAGAAGTAAAAGAATTGTCTCAATAATAGGATTCTTTTTTTTTTGTTTTTGAACTCTGTAATGGAAAAGTAGTTAATTTTTTTAAAGTTCTTTGGCAGAGAAGGAAAAGTCCTGGAATACTACCTTTTCCTCTCTCCCTCCAAAAAGCCAAACAACTGTGGCCATATAATAATAATGAATAAAGGTCCCATGTAGAACAAGGGAGTGCCAAAATGGAAGGAAGATTGCCCTTAAAGACAATAGTGCTTATCAAACCTAGCTTTATTTAATCAGTTTCCTTAGACTATTTACAGAAGATTTTACAAAACTGCTTACTAACTGCTGTTTCTGAGGAATGTGAAGCAGACAGAAGACAGGAAAAAGGGCAAGTATAATACTCATCTTGAAAAGGAAAAAAAGGATCTATCAGCTCAACAATGATACTTGGAGAAATGCTACCCAAAAAAATCATCAAATAAGTCATACACACTTACTTAAAGAGCACAGGCTACTTGACAATGAGGCTACACGGTAAGCAAGCAATTCCTACCAAGCTAAGAATGAAATTCATTCTTTTCTATGAAATCTAGGAAAGAAGGGGGAAATATTGTATAATGTGACTTTGCTAACAGTTTTTATTCTATACTAGACAACTTTTATCATAAAATTAGAAAGATAGTAGTTTAAACTATTTCACCAGACTTTAGTCTTCTACAAGACATCTCTAGGGTCCCTTGAGTGTAATGTCAAAGCAGATGTTCTTTTGACTTGTGTCTCTCATATCACCTTTCATTCCACCCCAGCACCTCCAGTATTAAAATTCCAGATTATGAAAAACACTACAAGAAAGTTTCATAAGCTCGGAATTTTAAAAACACTATTTTAGATCGTACTGTCAGATATCTAACTAGAGTATCATTCTCAAAATGAAATTTTTAATATTTTAACATCATTTTAGAGGAATATGAACCCATGGAAATCATCACTAACAAAAACTGGAGAAAGAGAAATTCAATTTACGGTCATAACAAAATGTTTTAAGTAACTGGGATGTAACCTACCAAGAAAAGCATAAGCCCAACATAATGGTAACTATAAAACAACTTTAAGAGAAATAAAGGAAAAATTAAATAATTGGAGATATATTGAATGACAAAAATTGATCACATTCTAAATCACAAAAAAAGGTGGAAATCTTTTATAAATAAGATCAAGAAGCCGTCCATTTTGCATGGTATATTTTAGTTGAATTTCCTGATCCTTTTTTTTTTAATCTTCTGGAAACAGTGAGCTGACTTAAATGACCTCTTGAAATCTCTTGTAATTCTACAATTCTCTTTATTTTAATGTGTGTATAATATATATAGGATGTTCCAAAAATGCAGTTTTAAACTTAGTATTAATAATAATGATAGCTATAATAGCTTTAATAATATAAAACTTCACTAAGACTTGTGGGACACCCTGTATTTGCACACATATGGATATGGATATGTGTGTATAAAATATAGATTGTTGGGTCATGGACCACTTTGGCAATGTGGAAAAGTGTATGGGATGGACGGCTTCTCAGTATAATGTTTTTAAATGCATAAAGTAAAAGATTACAAAAAAGTCAATTCTGTTGAAATGAAGATGTAATTTTTTTCCCCGTTCAAAGTCAGGGAACCTCTGAAATCTATTCATGGACCCAGATTAAGAACCCCTGGTCTAGATAACAAAGCTGTGACTCATAAATTTTTATGTTTTGTTTTTATATCATTGTTATTTTAAACTAATTAGTTTTATCTCTGTAGATATTAAATGTAAGCTATATATAGACATACATGCACAAATTGGATAATGTTCATCTGTTGCTCACAAAAATTTCCTAGTTTCTCCCTGTGATGCTCTTATCCTACCTTTCATATGCACCCAAAAATGAATGTCTCCTTTCCTTTGGCTGGGTAGGTAGTACGTAGCCAGATTTCTGAGCACATTCTGTTTTATTCCATATTAGAGTAAGATCCAAATGTTTTAGACTTTTGAATTTGAGTATTGTAAAATTAGTAAAGCCTTTCTTTCCTTGTGCTTCAATTTTCTAGGACCTCATAGTTGACCAGACAATAGAGAAAGTTTCTTTCTGTGCCCCAGACAGGAACTTTGACAGGGCTTTCTCTTACATTTGTCGGGATGGCACTACACGACGCTGGATTTGCCATTGTTTCATGGCCGTTAAGGACACGGTGAGTTTGTGGCAGCCTGTTTTTTCATAATTACATCCAGAAGCTGGACTTTCTCCAAATTTGGTTAGTCATAAATTTCCCTCCCAAAAACACAGGTAAGAAACTAGATGCTACAGCAGCTACTGATGATATAACAGTGCCCAAGCATAACTTTCTTCTTCCCATTTGGTCATCAAGTTCAAATAACCCAGCATTACATTCAGTAAAGTGAATAGTAGACATTCAGGATTAGTCTAGGGTCCCTGGAGATTAGCTAATGTGCTCATGGCTGTGTACATATCTTTTCGTATGTATCTTCTTTTCTTATGTATTTTATTTTTTTTAAGAATTAAGTATTTTATTTTCAATTCCAAATTCTCTCCCTTCTCTTCTCTGCCCCCATCCCTCCCAAGAAGGCAAGAGAAATAAAACCAATTATAAATATGTATAGACATATAAAACATTTCTGCATTAACCATGCCCCCACCCCCCCAAAAACAAGCAAGAAAAGGAAAGAAGTAGAAGAAAACATGCTTCGATCGGTACCCTGAGTACGTCGGGTCCCTTTCTGTAGGTGGATAAGCTGTTTCCTCCTGAGTCTTTTTGGAATTGTGGCTGGTCATTGTGTTGATCCAAGTCCTTCAGAGTTGGTTAGCTTTACAGTATTGCTATAAATTGCTCTTTTGGTTTTGCTCACTTCACTTTGCATCAGTTCATACAGGTCTTCCCAGGTTTTTTCCGTAACTATCCACCATCATTTCTTACAGTAATGTGTATATATTTAAATTTGAAGTAGCTCATTAGAATTTCAGTTTTCTTAAACTTGAATGAAAGTTGGTTAGCCTACCTGGGAGCTACTTTGATGAAATTAATAGCAGTTGTAAGCACTTTATGTAAACTAGCAAAAAAAAAAAAAAAAAAAAA
>NW_020954723.1:25947423-25953201 GCF_900497805.2 Vombatus ursinus
AGGGTTGAAGTGGTATTTATTTTGTAATAACTGGTGAACCTCTTCTAAAGTGCTGTTCTGATACCTCATTGTGGCATGTGACCCTGGGGTCCTGAAGACTGGCAAGGCTTTAAGTATAAGCCTAGCTATGTGTAGAAAGGCTCATCATCAGAAAGCTAAATATAAGTTAACAAACTATTTTGACTAAGGAAACTGATGAAGGCTGTCTATTAAAAAAAACTGAGGTTTGCATCAGTGCATCTGTTTGCATTTTTAATCAAATCACCGATCTCTTGAGGTACTGAAGTGATGAATAACTAGAAATGCTAAAAGCATCCAGGGTATCTGGTATAATAAGCTTGAAAGAGATTTTCATTTCTGTTTTTACGACCAAAAATTGATTTATAAATGCAAATTTGTGAATGGCTAAAACTATTATTAAAGGAAGGCAGTTTCTCTTGCAAGATTATCATTTTTTAAGGAATTCTTTCCTGGTTGGAGTTCTGTCATTCAGCAGAAGTTAAAGTCAAAGTTCAGATTTTTAAAAATCCAAACAGTAAAGAAACAATCTGATCATTTGTAAAGTCCAGCTGGGAGGTAATGTAGCTACTAGAGCCCAAACTGGGAGGGAAAATGCTTCTGCTCTTTTGGAGCTTCGCTCAAACCATTGGGCAAACCCCAAGGATAAGGTGGAGAGAAGAGATTGGAGGGACAACATGCTCTTTCCTCATCTTAGACTCCAAAAAAAGTTGTTTTTTATTCTGTCTAGACTTTTAAAATCTTGAAAAGCTTCTGGACTAGGGTTGTCCCACCTTAATTTTAGAACAGTTTTTACCTCAAAGCCTTTCAAACTTTCTTTGATTTCCCTAGGAGACTTTTTCTGCTTTTAAAACTTTGTTCCTCCCGCACACACTCTTTGGTATAAATAATAATCCAGCTGTATTCACGTGTGATGCAATTCCCAGAATCCCTCAGTGTTTTGACCTTTTGTTCTTTATTATTAGCTGGGTGACTGGGGTGATTCACTTGACTGTCAAATGTCTTAGGCAGCTCTCTGAGTCTATATAAGCTACAAACAAGTTGCTCATCTGCATTGGTTGATTGTTTCCGGATTGGGAACTCCCTACACTGATGAAATACTGGGTTCTGGCAGGGGAAAAAAAAAAAAAGAATTCCGTATTATACCTCCTTAGCAGATGTATCATTTTGTTGAAGGGATAGATGAAAATTTAGTCGGATTCAGTCAGTATCATTCTTAAGCTAAGGAGCTGAAGGGCAGTTAATAAGCACTGCAAGTTTTCTTAGGGGCAATAGAAATTTTAGAGCAATAGTTGTGTTATAATGTCTAAAACTATGAAATCCATTAAAACTTCTTGTCATTGCTTGACCTTGTGTGTACATAGAGGAGGAAGCTTCCCACATCTATAATAAATAGGACTCTGGGAAGGACCCTCTGATCAGAAACATCTTCATTATTGCTGGTGCCTGAAATGGTCACATCGCTACTGCATATTAGCCAAATAACCCTAGATAGGTCACATGGCCTTTCTGAGCCTGGTGTTGCTCTTTTACAAAATGTAGGGTTGTGCTAGATGTTTTTAAGGCCCCTTCCTACCAGTCTATGTTTCTGTGAAAATCACTTAACAGGAGACAGAGTATGACATTCTATAATTAGAAAGTTTACAATACATAATCTTCTTGGAGAAGAAATATAGTAACTTGAATTCGTAAAGTTGTGTTGTTGTAATTACAAAAAAATACTTATTTTATATTACTACCAAGCTACACAAAAATCTGTCTTAGTGCTCCTTACTGGGAGCTCTTCTGCTCCTAGACCCTCCTCCATCCACCCTATAATCTCTTGAGGTAAGGAAGATGTTGGGAGTCCCAGACCCTACCTAGCCCAGAGAAGTTGGCAGGAGACTGAGTCTAAATAGAACTTTGACCACCCACTTCACCTGCTCCACCCCCAGGCAGGCCAGAAAGCAGTTGAGTGGTCAAAGCCCAGCATCGCTAACTTTTGCCTGAATACCCTGCCCAATGGAAACTGTTAATAATGCAGTTGTAAATGTCATGAAGGAGCCCTGCTTTCCCACATACATCTAAAGAGGATCACAGATGAAAGAACAATAAAGAAAGACAAAGAGGACAGTAAAGCTCCCCTGTCTAGTTCATAAGTGCATGAAAAGGAGGATGGAAGAGGTGACACAGAAGTGAGCTCAAGCTCCACTAAGGGAGATAATTTATGGGTCATCAGAATCCCTAAAAACCCCGACCAAACCAATGGATGTTCTTGTTTTGAGAAAAATGCCCAGATCTGTTAGAATCCTGGTTAAAAAAAAATCCAGCAATCATCTCCTAAAAGAAATCCCTAACCAAAAACACCCAGAAATTTCATATTCAAAATCTAGAGCTTCCAAGTCAAAGAAAAAGAATACTACAGGCAGCCAGAAAGAAAGATTGCAGGTACCAAGAAACCATAGTCAGAATCACACAAAACTTTATGATAATTACATTTGAGAAAAGAAAATCTTGGAATACAGAATTCTAAAGAGTAGAAGAAAACTGCTTTTACAAACGAGAAACTTACTCTGAAACATTGAACACAGTTCTACAATGGAAAAAATGGAGCTTTAATAGACTAGAGGACTTTCAAGTGTTCCCAGTGAAAAGACTGGAGCTATTTACAATCTTTCAATTCTAAACATGAGTTGAGAGAAACCTTGAAAGAGTAATATGTGTGAGCATCGGCTTCCATGAATTTAACAAGGATGTCCGTTGTCAACACTAATCTTTCATATAGTTTTAAAAATGTTTGGTGTAACAATAAGACAAGAAAAAATGTTGAGGAAATAAACATAGGAAAAGAGAAAAACAAACATCACTTTTGAAGATAGACATGATGTTTTAGAGAACCCTAAAAGTTAAATTAAAATTGATTTAATTAATTTTAGCAAAATGGCATAATATAAAACACATCCACAAAAAATTATCAGTCTTTTTATTATTGCCAGCAAAACTTAGCAGGCAGAGATAGAACAAGAAATTCCTGTCAAAAGAACCAATGGATATATAAAATGTCTGGGTGTGGACTTAGTTTAACATAGATAGGAATTTTATGAATATCACTACAAAAAAGCTTTTACAAAAACACAGGCAAATTATTGGAGAAATATTGGTTACATATGGTTATGCCTTGCCAAGATAATAAAAATTACAGTACTAGCTAAACTAAGTTGCATATAATACCACATCGATTATACTAACAAAGGGTAACTTTACAGAACTAGAAAAAATATCAAAATTCCTTGAGGCTATTGTTCAATCTCTAAGCTCCCTTTCTCAATCAGATTCCTTAGAAAAAAACATCTACATTGACTACCTCCACTTCCTCTCTTCATTCCTCAACTCTTTGCAATCTGGCTTCTGACCTAGACATTCAATTGAAACTGTCCTCTCCAAAGTTACCAGTGGTCTCTTAATTATAAAATCTGATTGTCTTTTTCTCTGTTCTCATTCTTCTTGACCTCTGTTGCATTTGACCCTCACCTTTTTTTCTTGCATATTCTGTCCTCTCTAGTTTTTGTGACACTGATTTCTCTTGGTTCTCCTACCTATCTGACCACTCCTCTGTCTTCTTTGATGGCTTATAATCTGTATCACAGCCTCTAACTGTGTATGTTCCCCAGTTTTCTGTCTTAGGCTGCCTTCTCTTCTCCCTTTATACTTTCTTTTGATAACTATGAAAGACTTAAGAAATATAATCAATCAAGACTGATGATAAATCATGTTTCCTACCTCTTGGCAAAGAGATGATGAACTGAAGGTGTAGAGGGAGACACTTTCAGACAAGACCAGTATATGATATTTTGTTTGATTATACTTATTTGTTGTAAGGGAAGGCTTTTATGGAGTGGGTTAGGGTTATGGGAGGAATTGGGGGGGGGGATAGTGATCCCCCCAAAAAAAGATGGAAAGAAGCATCAGTGAAACATTTTTTAAAATACAGAAAAGATCAGAAAGAATTTCAGAAGAGGACACAGGCAATCAGTTATTTTGGCACTTCTTTTTGTTTTTGTTTTTTTTTTAGTGAGGCAATCGGGATTAAGTGACTTGCCCAAGGCCACACAGCTAGAACATGTCAGGTGTTTGGTCTGAGGTCAGATTTGAACTCAGGTCCTCCTGACTTCAGGGCCGGTACTCTATCCACTGCGCCACCTAGCTGCCCCTATTTTGGCACTTCTTTGAGAAAATTAATATGTACTTTAAAATAAAAACAAGCTGTGTGTAATAGAGATTTGCAGTGTTGTATACAAACCTTTTTCTGTTCTTTGGGTAAGGAAATGTTTACATTGACATCGAGTTCATAATAACAAATGATATTTTCTAAATACTTTTTTTAGTTACTCAATGTGAGTGACAAGTTATCAGATAATTTCCCAAAAGTAGGTTTTAAGGTGGAAAAACAAAATAAATTGGGCAGTATATGAGATCACTAAACTCTGTGGCTGACGTGTGTGTGTGTGTGTGTGTGTGTGTGTGTATGTGTTGGGCTTGACTAGGTTTCTCATGAGTGAGAATGCATGATGTAATAGAAAAGCATATACTAGGAGTTTAGGAGATAAAGGTTATAATCTCAACTCTGTTACTGACTAGTTGAGTAACTTCAGGCAAGTAATTTAAGGTCTCTGGGCCTCACTTTTCTTATTAGTAGAATGAAGGAGAATGAGATTAGCTCCAGAGTTCTTTGACCCTCTGATATTTTTCCTACTGCATAGGTTTTGTGGGGTTTCTTTTCCCTCTAGGATCAACCTTCAGTTATTGTAATATGGACTATTTTTTTTTCTGAATTCATTAAATTTCTAGTGTCAGTATGTACTGGGTTCCTCCAATTTGTATTGCATTTTCTGCTATTTACATTAATTTCTTAGAAGTTCCTTAGTAAATATCCCCATTGTTCTACCTATTCTATTTGAAGAATCCTGTATGGGGGCTTTAGCATAACTTATAATGATGCTTCCACAAAACCAACATTTAAAAAGGAGAAGCAGTATTCTAACCCTTTAAAAAATCATTAGTTTCCAATAGATGGTTAAGTCATAATGATCCCTTTATGCAAAGCTCACAATTTGTTTTATTACAGATCTTCACTTTAAAGTAAGCAATTAGTAAAGCATAGTAAACAATCAGAGGTGGTGTGTTATAGTGGACAGAGAGCAGACCTTAGTGTCAAGAGCAAGTTGTACATAATAGTTTTGCAGTTTCATTTGTAATCGCCTTTTTTATTATACTATGTTATGGAAATGTTTGTTTTATTCCATAAATTATAAATTAATTACAAAAAAAAAAACCAGACAAACAAAGAAGCAGCAGCAGCAGCTTGACACTGGATTCAGGTCCCACTTCTGAGACCTACTGGCCATGTGGTCATTTAATTTCTCAGTGCTCCATGCACACTGAGTTGCAGGCAGCTCTAAGTTTCAGGCAAGGTACAGGCCCATGTTGGTAGGGCATTCCTTCACTGGGAATTCCCCTTGTCCTCGAATATTCTTAAGAAAAATTGAGCTAATTACCTCTATTTGCTGTATTTTTCCATAGGCCTCAGAACAGTGTAGAAGAAGCAGCTTTCATATATAAATAGAATTCCTGTGGCCATGTATGCTTGAACCCATTTTAAAGAAAATATATAGAGATTATGAAACATTAAGGTAGCAAATTAATTTTCCATACTAACAGCTGTGAACTAAATTTTTGTTTTTTTTTTTTTTTTTTTTTTTTTTTTTTTTTTTTTTTTTTTTT
>NW_020954723.1:25953245-25965249 GCF_900497805.2 Vombatus ursinus
TTCTATCACCTGTACCACCTAGCTCCCCCTGTGAACTAAATTTTTACCAAAAAAAAAAAAGATCCTTTTAGGCTAGATCTGAAGTCTTCAGAAATGATGGGACACCTAAGGATAGACTCCCTCATATAAAGAAGTTTATTTGTGGCTCTTTTTATAAAGGTCATTTGGAGCCTCCAAGCCACTCCCTTACTACCTTTTAGGAAGTTTTGACTCGCTTTTTAACTCTGCTACAAAAATAAAATGTCACTGCACTCTTCCCTTTTTACAGGGAGAAAGATTGAGCCATGCAGTGGGTTGTGCTTTTGCAGCCTGCCTGGAACGGAAACAGAAACGGGAGAAGGAGTGTGGTGTGACAGCCACTTTTGATGCCAGCCGGACCACGTTTACCAGAGAAGGCTCCTTCCGAGTCACCACAGCCCTTGAGCAAGCGGAAAGAGAAGAGGTCATGAGGCAGATGCAGGACACAAAGAAAGGTACAGTGCCATTGTTTGGCAGCCGGGCTGAGGGAGCGGGAGTCACTGCATTACTCACGAGCACGTGAACTCAGAGCAATCCTAGACAAGGTGTTGAAGAGAAGTCGGTGGCTCTGTGTTTGACAGACAGGTGTCAGTACGTCCATTTAGAGAAGATCTTTTCTCCATGTCCTTTGGCTTCTTAACCAGCCATTTTAATTTGTCACCTCAGTTAGTAATGGCGTCAGCAAGAAAAGACACAGTCGTCATCTCCTGTATTTGAAGACGACACTTAGGATGACACTGATTGTTAGCTCTGGCTGGAAGAGGCAATGTAGTATCCCGGCAGATCGACTTAGGGCGATAGGGCTTCAAGTCCTGTTCTGACACAGACCGTCTTGAGTGATTGCTGGCAAGTGCTCCAGGCATCTCTTTAAAACTCATGTTTAAGGAACGTGCCAAGTTATCCTGGTTCAGCTTTGTCCCTGAGCCTGGAGTCTTGGGGCCAAGTTCAGGTCCCAGCCCTGCCGCTTACTGTGTGACCTTAGACAAGTCTATCTGGGCTCCATCTCCTCTTGTTTAAAGCAAGGGGCCTGGAGTACCTGAGAGTACTCTGCAGTCTGTCAGAGCTCCAGGTCTGTGAGCCACTGATCCTGAGCAGTAGAGGGAATTTCTATCCTGAGAGCTCTCTGGCCCAGAGAAATCGCAGAAATCTTTGTAGAGTGCTTTAATTCAGGAAGCTGAATGATAAAGCAGCACAGACCGAGCAGCCCCTTTACTGTGGAATCAAAAAGTGTGGTTTAATCATTTGTATGTCAAACGTAGAATAACGTCTGTTAGTTACACACGTTGGAACAGAAACTCTTCTCGTGATGAATATGATGGCTGTTCATGGCAGAACAACTTGACATTTAGGTTTAATATTCCATTTGAGTCTTCATTTTAGGTGCAGATCCTTATCAGAGGTAAGGCTGCAGCTGGCCATCTCAGCTTCACAGATGCAGGGGTGCTAGAATCAGTGAAATCTAATTGAAACTGAACTCACTTGGAACTTTCTGACTCTTACCCCAGTGGCTTTAAAATACTTTCATTGCCAGAGCGGAGTCCTTTTTGGAAACCTATATGATGGGAACCCATGTGTAACTGCTTTTCTTCTTGCCTGGCTCACTGGCAAGTTATAGGTGTTTATAAATCATAAAGATGGGACCACGAGATCTAAGGTCCCTTCCAACTTTAAAATCCTATTTTCTTGAAATCTATTTTTAGCTTTGTGACATGAGGGTAAGATTTCTTTTTTGTGAGTAATAAAAATAAGCCACACCTTTCCTACACTTCAATAACATTTAAAGGATGAAGCTACCTTTGAAAGATTTTTAATTTCTTAGTTATGTGGGCTCTGATTATTTTGAAGAAGGCACAATTTCCCTTTTGCTTTCCCAAGCTGAAACAGATGTGAAGACTACAGTGGCTTCATCGGCAACGCCCAGTAACACTGCCCCATCCCCCTCTTCTCCTACCTCCCCAACTGCTGACACCACTGCCTCTCTTGAGATGAACAATCCCCATGCCATCCCTCGACGTCATGCACCGATTGAGCAGCTTGCCAGGCAAGGTTCGTTCCGAGGCTTTCCTGCCCTTAGTCAGAAGATGTCACCTTTTAAACGCCAGCTGTCCCTGCGCATCAATGAGTTGCCTTCCACTATGCAACGGAAGACTGACTTCCCCATCAAAAATGCAGGTAAGGTTAGAATCCACCCGCCTTAGAAGCACCACTACTAGTCACTCCTTTGGCTTGCCAAATGTTTTCTGATTCTCTGCATTGAGGGGGCCCCTGCCAGCCCTGTCACATAAGTTGCTGGTGTTCTCCATGGTAGGAATGAAATGGATGAAAGAAACTGAGGCCAGAGAAGGGGATTGTTTTGATCATTCTATTTCGCTTCCTATAGGGGGTCCAGGAAGAGTGTGTCAGCCTCCTGCTAAAGAAAAAGAATCTCTAGTTTCCTTTTTTATGTTCCTGTTTGGCAGTCAACAAGGGTAGATTAAAAAGACTTTGGATATAAGAGCAATTAAAGAGACATAGAAAGTCAGATGGACTCAAAAGAACAGTTAAACTTTTTTTTTTTGTCCTTTTAATATTTACCCAAAGAGATGAAGGAAGGACTAAGGTTTCGATCTAAAAAGTGCTTATCAGCCATAAGGGTATATGCTCACATATACTGCTTACGTACCTGAGCATCTGTCCATGTGTTTCTGTCTCTTGACTAAGTCTTTTGCCCAGTTCCTGTAGTTGTAGGAACTTCACTGGGTCTTGAATTTTAAGATCTAGTTAGTCTTTAATAGGTATCCTTCAGGAACCTGAGTGACTCCCTTCTCTCTCAGTTACTGTTGAGCTTTTATTCCATTCTGATGTAGGGAAACTTTCTTGTTCAAGATAGTCCTCTTATGGAATGCACCATGAAACCATATTGCTACTGTTCTCTAGTGAAACCAGCCCATCTCTTGGGAGCTGCTAGATATTCAATATGTCTCACTTATGATATCTCGTGGTGAGAGAAGGGGTAGAGGTGGTTAGCATCACCTCACAGATAAGGAGACTGGAGTTCAGAGTAGTTCATTGATTTTTACAAAATCACAAGGGTGGATTATAGGTCTCAGATTAAGGAAGTCCCTGGGCTCCTGCTGTCATGCTCAGTTTACTAAACCTTGCTGTCTGTGAGCCCAGATAGCCCTGACAATATGCACCTATGGTAACCTTATTAAATTGCTTCTGAACCGAGCTCAGATCACAGACTGTTGTTTAGTTGGGAAGACCTATCAAGATATAAGTAACTTCTAGATTTATCTCTCCAGATTGTCATTGACCCAAGGAAAAAAAAAACCAAAACACATCTGATATGGAAAACGAGAGAAGAGAGGCATAGCATTTGGGGAGTTTATTAGGACCAGGTGAAATGTTGAGCTGAGGCACATCCCTGGAGTTTTACCCTTTCCTGAAGTCAGGATAGATGTGGTTCAAGGTATTTGTGAAATTACGCTTCTTGAGCACACTGTTAATACTATCTTTTGAGGATGATCGATACAACTTTCTTCCTCAAGTGGAGTTACCTTTGTGTTGATGAGGGAGTATTTCAGTGTTACTCACCTTTCCAGTCTGGAGTAATTCTTTGATTTCCAGTGCCGGAGGTGGAAGGGGAAGCAGAGAGCATCAGCTCCTTGTGCTCCCAGATCACTAACGCCTTCAGCACACCCGAGGACCCTTTCTCATCTGCCCCGATGACCAAACCGGTGACGGTGGTGGCTCCACAGTCCCCCGCCTTTCAAGGTCGGTGTTCTCTTAGTTTGCTGAGCAATCGAAATGTGGTCGTCTTTCACTCTTCTTTCTAACTTCGCCTTGTGCTTTATGGCTTGCCTCATTCCCCTTCTGCAGTCTTAGGATTGCATGTATGCCCTCTGTCTGTCATCACATACCCTCAATGACCCACATATTCCCTGCCTAAAGCTTCATCTGCCTCATTGAGACTTAGAGTGCACAGTGGCTTTATATCTCATTTATATCCAGTGGATTTCTAATAAGTCAAAAAGTCAGGATTATGTCTGATTATATACCTTCTCTGAGTGGGTACTAACTTGGACACTAACCCACTGGGAGAAACATTTAAACACACTGTCTGCCTGTTTTGAGAAAAAGGCATTGGAAAGATGCCTCTAATTTTCGACTTTGATTTATTTTGTCTTTTGTGACCAGTGAGCTGCAGTCTACATTAGCAAAAAAAAAAAAAAAAAAAGTACACTAACTTAAAGTTTAACTGTGGTTCCTAGGGATACCAAATTAACACTTGGTTTTGAGTCACTGGACAGAGCAAAGAAATGAGCCTTTATGGCTTATATTATAAACTTTTAAAAACTGGCAGTAGAACTTTAGCTTTTGTCATTATTGCCTCTCTGTGTCCTTTGAGAAACAGTCTGGAAAGAATTAACTAAGAAATCTAACTTGTGCATTAGACCATAGCCCACACCTGTTGAAACAGTTCACAATATAGCGGTTACCTAGGTAATGTCTAGGTAATGTCATTTAAAATACAGACAAGTTCCCTTTAAAGATGTATTTGCTTTAATTGAACGAATGAGGCTTTGGTTATAATCATGTGGTGCACATGGAGAAGGCCAAATATGATGGCTCCCCAATTTTTTTACCCTTACTAGAAGATATATGGGAGCTTAAGAGTAGAGAATGCTGGAATCATTGCCTGAAAGGAAATGAGTGAAGGTTGGGAGAGGTGTTTTGTTTTGTTTTGTTTTGTTTTGTTTTGTTTTACTAAAGTAGACAAGGGGTAAGAAGTTGTATATATGAAAACTTCCAAAGGAAAAGAAAGAGCCTTGATCATTACTAGAAGGAAACAGTCATAGAGTATTAAATTAGAATGGACTTAATCCCACAGAAAATGATAGCTCATGAGTAAATGAAAGGACCTACTAAGTTTTTATTTATATATATGTTTTTATATATTTACACACACAGACACACACACACACACACACACACACACACACAGATTACATGATATAGAACCTGAACAGAAAGAAAAATAGGAACTACTTTGTCTTTCTGGAAAGTGGTACCAGAGAGAAATGATTTCTCTAATCTGCTCTTTTCCAAAAAACTATAATTAGAACAGGACCATTTTGATGGTCCTAAGACAGATTTTGCTAAGCTTGATAGAGGAGTAACTGTATTTCATCTGATTATCTATTAGTGCAGCCTTTGCCAAAATTACTAACAAAAATAATCTTTTCACTCTGTGTACATTTTTATGCAAATACCGCATGTTGGCCTAATTGAACCAGCCCTCAGTCATCTGCACATTTTGCATGAATTAACTCCATTGATGTTGTCTGCTCCCATTTTAGCTAATGGCACTGACCCTGCCTTCCATGTGTTTGCTGCTAAGCCAGCCCAAACTGCTCTAGCACCCACAGCATTGCCTGTTCGTGAAACCAACCCTTGGGCCCATGCCCCTCCTGCTGCTAACAAGGAAGTTGCAGCTACACATTCGGGTAAGGTAGACACAGATGTTGGTGAGGATCCTGGGATCAGTCGTGTGATCCTGGACCAAGACCCAGCCATGCACCTCGATGGGAAAGGGGAAAGGATCCTTAAAAACAAAAACCCAAAAACAAGGCAGTTTGTCTTCTCGGAAATAATCGGTTCTGAAGATGATATCATACGAAAGAAGAAAGCAAGAGATTTGACTTTTTTGTGGGAGCCTTGGTCTGATGGGCCACAGCTCCTGACCTAGGAGGCTGAAAGAAAATTTATCACCAGGATAAGACCACCCAAAAAACCCATAGTAACTTGTGGAAACGTGTTCACAGGCATCAGGACAGTGAACCATTTTTCTTTTATTCATTGAGAAATCTAGAGCGGATTATATCAATCTTAAAGAAGCTACCTTGGTTCTTTAGATTATTTTCAAACTTATTTTTCTACTGAGGATGAGCTGTGGTCACTGGGGACTTTTGTCAGGCTCTGAACAGCTGATTTGGTCCTTTGAGACTTTTCAAAGCAGTTCCAGCAGCCCCTGAGCCATCAACACATTTTGATGTGTTGTCTTTCATCCCTCCATAAAATCTTCACATCCAGTGACACAAAATGTCCAGCTAAGAGGATTTGTTCTGCAGTATTAACCAATAAAATAACCATGGTTTTCATAAGAAAGGGAAAATAAATATAACCAAATAACATTCCTCATCATTTGTTTTGTTACAGGCACAGAGTGGGGTCCCTCATCTGGAGCAGCCTCACCGGGGATCTTTCATGCTGGTCATCGGCGCACGCCTTCTGAAGCTGACCGATGGTTGGAAGAGGTTTCCAAAACAGTGCGGGCCCAGCAGCCCCAGGCTCCTGCTGCCCCCCTGCAGCCAATTCTCCAGCCACCTCCACCTCCAGCTCTCTCCCAGCCAGCACCATCTTTCCAAGGAAATGCATTCACCACCTCTCCGCCTGTGCCAGTGGGTGTGGTTCCACCAATGCAACCAGCATTTGTCCCTACCCAACCCTACCCTATAGCCAATGGGATGCCCTATCCATCCTCAAATGTGCCTGTGGTTGGCATCACCCCCTCACAAATGGTAGCCAATGTGTTTGGCACTGCAGGCCATCCCCAGGCAAATCACCCCCATCAATCCCCCAGTTTGGTCAAACAGCAGACATTCCCTCAGTATGAAATGAGCAGTACTATCACCAGCCCTTTCTTTAAGCCCTCTGCCCAGCACCTCAACGGTTCTGCTGCTTTCAATGGGGTAGACAATAGCAAGATGGCCTCAGGGGACAGGCAGTTGGAGACCTCTGCTACTACTGACCCAGTGGATCCTTTTGAAGCTCAGTGGGCTGCGTTAGAAGGCAAGTCCAAACAACGCACTAACCCCTCACCGACTAATCCTTTCTCCAGTGACTTACAGAAGACATTTGAGATTGAACTTTAAGCAGTCCTTGTGGCTCATGCATCTGGTCTGTCTTTTGGGTGAGGGAAGTGGGTTAAAGGAGCAAAGGGGACTTTCTTTTTCTGATCAGCACACTTTTTGGTAATCCCAAAGGCCCTGTGGAACAAGTCTGGGCACACAGTGCGGGAAGGAATGATTTTTAAGAAAATTGCTTTTAAAAATCCCTTCAGATGACTTGCCCTGCAGTTAGAGTAAAGGAGTCATGGGAATGCGCCCCTCCCCTGCCTCTCTTCCTCTACATCCCACCTATCCTGGAGAAACAGAGTAGCTGAAGAGAAGGAGCAGAAAGCTGTACCAGGAGCCCATTTGCAGGGTGGAGAATGTGATGGAAAGTAAATGAAATCTCCCTTTATTTTTCAGCGCATCTGCCTGCCCCCTATTTGACCACCTCATGGGCAAAGGAAAGTAACCTCCTCTCAGCCTGAGGACAGGAGGAGCAGCAGGCCGATGGGCTGCCTGCCAGCATTGAGGCGTAGGGGGAGGAAGCATCCCTAGCCCAGCAAAGCTGTCTTTTTGGGGGGGAAGGGTGAGCTTCCACCTTAAGTAACAATGAATATTATATAAATATATATATATAAATATATTACAAAAAAAGCCAAAATTTTTATTTTTATGCATTTAGAATATTTTAAATAGTTCAATATTAAAAAGTCATAAGAGTTGTAAGTAATCTTGCCAAAGGGAAAAGAAGGTTAGCTGTAAGAAATTGTACATAAGATTGATTTATCCTTGATTCCTATCAAAAGTAACCAGAGAAGGGAAGTTAGAGGGTGTAACAAAGGGGATTCCTAACTTGTTCTGTAGCATACATTGTAAGTAGCACATTGCAACAACAATCATGAGTCATGACCAATAAAGCTCCTAGATGGTAGTATTAAATAAAGACAATGAAAGAGCAGTATTGTCCTGGCTTTCAAACTACTACAAAATTCTATTGGATCTAAATTATATATAAATACGTACACACACATGTCTATATATACACATGTATGTATACACATGTACACATAGATAACACAAATGTAGTCTGTATTTTCTTTTATGTATTGATGCTCTTTCCTTGTGTTGATCCTTTTCCTGCTTTTGAAACACTCCTGTGACAGTTGCAGAATCATCTTTGCAAGGGAGTACCTAGGGCCGTGTTTTACTAGGGGGGCCTGCGACCTCAGTCTCAGTTGTTGTTTTTCTTCTTCAGCTTTGGTGAAGGTTTGGGGAGGGGGGAGACCCTGCTTCCTTCAGCTTTTCATGGTTTTTTTGTTTGGTTTTCCCTCATCTGTTTTGATTAATGAAAAGCCCATTGCCAGCTATACCTGTTGGACCTCTGGTAACAACACGAAATCCCATCTCATTTAATTTTACTTTTAAACGTTGGCCTTACAATCAAATGTAAGTTATATATATATATAATATACATACATATATATATATATATATATATATATATATTTGTACTGATGACAATTTATAATCTGATTTAACAAAAATAAATGTTGGTGGAAAGAAGCTGTTGCCAGTGGGACTGTTCTTTCCCCATTTCTTCTCTAGCAACATCTGTTCATTCATATTCTATTTTCTTTTCTAGCTAATTATGTCCTGGGCCTTAACAGCCCATAAACCCTCATGTTGCTGTGGGCAGAAAATCTTTTTTTACTGGGTACCATTTAGAGTTCATATATCCAGCACTTGTTTTGATTCATAACCTGGTAAACGTAGGCTGGTCCTAGATTTCTCAATGAGACTTTCATTCAGAAGTTAAAACTCTTTCACACATAAATAGAGACAGGACCATAGCTGCTTGTTAACTCTGCTCCTGGTGATCCCTGGTTAGAGTTTATAATCACTGTTGTCCCCATGTGGGGCCTGAGTACAGGAGTTAGTTATTTGTTGAAATAACTAAGAAATTTGGTATAGATCTGGGAAAGTCAGAACTTAACCTTATCACTTGTCCTGCCCAGGGCAGATGCTCAGTCTGTAATTTCAGTGGCAGTAGAGACTTAAAGAACATAGTTAACTTTCCTTATTCTGTATTGCTAGTTTTGGTCTAATAGACAACCACATAAGTGTAAGAAAATGGACTTTATTTTCCAGTATCTGTAGAATCTGTGACAAGTAAAAAGAAATCGTGATAATACAGTTCCTAACAGTTAATATTATCAAAGTAAGAAAATCTTCCCCACAGACTGTGTTCTCCCTGGAATGACAAAAGGAAGGAAGGTAGACTGAGAAATAGTCACCCATGATGCAGTTGGTTCCATTTCTAACCAGTGCCCAGCTATGGTAACGGAGGAAGATGCTGTCCCAGATGAGAGCCATCTTTTTCAAAGCCACACCACATCCAGGGCTTGTGTTTCCATTTGGAGACAAGATTCCAGGTGTTCTGCCAATCCTACATGGGAGTTAGCCACATAGTCGAGGCAGCTGTGCTCAGCCTTCTGTTAACGCCTGGTGCTCTGTTAATTTTGTGGTTCAGTGTTTCGAACACAGTTACTTTGGAGATTCCTGCTTTATTTGGTTCTGGTCTTCTTTGCATCCTTAGGGTATGGGACAGCTTTGGGTTTATTGGAGCAGTTTAACCTGGATCTGTGTGAGATGACCGTCAGCAGGAAAGGCAGATGCAGAATGAATCCCCCCTCATGATCAAGGCTACAAGGTCCATGTTCCAAAGGGGAGAAACAGATTCAAACCCTATCTCTTCAGAGAAGGCTTTAAGATGAGTTTGTATGATATCGGAAGCCATCTAGGCTGCAGAGCATTAGGGCTGTGGAAAAAGCTCAGATCAGTGTCAGACGTGGCCTCAAAGAAAGGTTAGGCCCAAGCTAGCTATGGTTCAGATGCAGCAGAGTTATTGATCCTTATACAAGATGTGTGTTAACTCAGCCAGCATTAGTAATGTAGGTCATTGAGAGCAGCAGAAACTTTCTTCCAAAAAAATAATCAAAATACCATGTAGTAGTCCTGTCCCCTAGAGCTTGCTGTGGGAAATAGCAGGCTTCCATTTTCATCTAAGCAATCTCATTACAAAATGACATGATTGTGTCTGAAGAGCAAACAAAGAAAGCACAGGTGATTAGGGCAGGAGCTTATCCCAGCTGCTGATGCTACAGTAGCTTTACAACGGATGGGTTTTTAGAAAGGACAGTCTGCTATAGAGCGGACAGTTGTGTTTACCTTCTGCCCACCCCACTCTGGTTGGCATGTCTTCCTTCTCCCCAGCCACAGTGTTTGGGAGTGAGGGCAGGAGACAGCTTTCATCCCTGTTGCCAGACAGGACGGGCATGGGGCTGGTAGCGGGAACAGCTGGCACAACAGAAGCTGGAGTAGTATTCATTGCCACAAAGCTGGGCTTGCAGGATCAAGTCACAATTGGCGAGCTCTGGCTGGTCAATGCACTCCCTGCCAGGGTCCCTGGGCGGTTCCACAGCTTCTAAGACAAAACAACCTAGGTTATAGTGCTCTCTAAAGAAAGGTTATCCTATAACCCGCCATTTCAATTCCTTGAGGGCCCAGTGACCTAATGTGGATTCATTCCTTAACCCTGCAAATTCCAGAGAGGGTCATTATTAACTCCACTTCCAAACCTAATTCTCTCATCTCAAAGAACAATGTTCCAGTGGAACACACAAGGACATACACAGGTCAGTGCTTTTAATACAGGGGGACCCTCTTTCCCAAGTTGCTTCCAGGAAGCTAGATGATTTACAGCTGGCCCACCTTCTTAAAAAAGCATATGAGATAGAGATGGGGAGAGATGGCCTCACAAGAATAAAACCAAAGCTTTCTTGGCCTTTCAGGAGAGTAGGGAAGCCAGACAAATTTGGTCGGGTGCTTTTCTGAGTTATTTCCCTCTTTCAGAATTCAGTGTTGCCTATGCGAGGCCCCCAGCTTTATAATAATCCACCATTGGAAAACTACCCTACCACCTGCTTTTAGGACTGTCCTTTCCCCAAGGCAATGCCTCAAATGCCTAGCTTTTAGATAGACACAAATGGATTGTGGTATTTCATTGTGTTTCAAATTAACTTTGTTGTAAATTATTTAATTTCAGCTCAAACTGTCTTTAAGCTTCCAAGTATTTTTCTCAAGTGGTATGGATATCTACTTACAACTCAAATATGTGTGTGTGTGTGTGTGTGTGTATGTATATATATATATATATATACACACACACACACACACATATCTGTACATAAGTGTATGTGTGCCACATATCTATACATAAATGTATGAAAATTTAGATACAAAGAAGGAAGGATGGAAGGAGAGAAGGAGTTGGACTGATTAGGAAACCAACCTTATCTTACCCTGATTCCTTCACACACACATGTGTTCCAGCCAAACAGAATGGCTTTCTCTCTCACTCTTAAACTTTTGCATACCTCGGATGGGCATTCTTAACTAGCCATGGGACCCTAAGCAAAGCACATTGCTTCCCTGGGCCTCAGTTTCCTTGTCTGCAAAATAAGGGAATTGGATTAAAGGATCTCTAAGGTCCCTTACAATTCTTTGTTAATCTGGGAGTTTTCTTCCCCCTTTTACTTAGTGATCCCTTCTTATAAAAACTTTATTACTTATATTGGAGTGTGACTAAAAAAAAAAGGCCCAGCAACTCTCAGAACTAATTCTGAGAAGTCTTTGTAGGATTGCCATGGCACCCAATTCCCCATTTCTCTTAAGCACATTTCTCACTTGAGTCTACTGCTGCATGGGGAAGAATGCGCACTCTCCAGCAGCTGCTCAATGAATATCCACTAGAAGTAACAAAACCATCATTCTTCACTTCTAGGTCTGGACCAGTCACTTAGTTTTAGCTGTAAAGACTACAACTATTTGAGCTCTGATGTTTTTCCTTGCAGAAAGTAGGGACTACTAATTAGCCTTATCTAGTTAGCCCTACTTGAGGGCTAGATTCGTTCTGGGGAGTTCCTGGGAGTAGGACTTTATTCTCAGGTCCAGCCAGTGACCTGCTTGGGCTTTTTTTTTTTTAAAGTTTTGAGTTCCAAATTCTATCCCTCCCTCCTTCCCTTCCCTCCTCCCTGAAACAGTAAGCAGTC
>NW_020954723.1:25965406-25966994 GCF_900497805.2 Vombatus ursinus
TTGTCTTGGATCATTATATTGCTGAGAATAGCTAAGTCATTCAAAGTTCTTCAACATACAATATTGCTGTTACTGTGTACAATATTCTGGTTCTGCTCACTTCACTTTGTATTAGATCATGTAAGTCTTTCCATGTTTTTCTGAAATCATCCTGCTTATCAGTTTTTATAGTACAGTAGTATTCTATTATAACCATATTTGTTCAGTTGTACAATCACAATTTGTTTAGCCATTCCCCAATTGGGCATCTCTACAATTTCCACTTCTTAGCTATCACAAAAAGAGTTGCTACAAATATTTTTGTATGTGTGGGTCCTTTTCCATTTTTTATGATCTCTTTGGGATACAGACCTAACAGTGGTATTGCTGGATCAAAGAGTATATACAGTTTTATAGCTCTTTGGGCTTAGTTCCAAATTGCTCTCCAGAATGGTTGGATCAGTTCACAAGTCCACAAATAGTGCATTAGTGTTCCAGTTTTCCCACATGCCCGCCAGCACTTAGTCATTTTCCTTTTTTATTCTTTCAGATGAATTTTGTTACTATTTTATCTAGCTCTATAAAAAAATTTTTGATAGTTTGGTATGGCACTGAGTAAGTAGATTAAAAGTATATTATAAGTAGATTAGCCAATCTGATGGGTGTCAGGTGGACACCTCAAGAGTTGTTTTAATTTCCATTTCTCTAAGCAGTAGTGATTTAGAACATTTTTTCATATGACTCTAGATGGCTTTGATTTCTTTGTCTGAAAACTGCCTGTTCATATCCTTTGACCATTTATCAATTGGGGAATGACTTGTATTCTTATAAGTTTGCCTAAGTTCTGTATATATTTGAGAAATGAGACCTTTATCAGAGATATTTGCTATAAAAATTTTTCTAGTTTTTCCTTTCTAATTTTGGTTGCAATGGTTTTGTTTGTACAAAACCTTTTTAATTTATCAGAATGACTCATTTTACATTTTGTAATGCTATCCAGATATTGTTTGGTCCTAAATTCGTCCCTCATCCATAGATCTGACAGGTAAACTATTCCATATTCTCCTAATTTGCTTATGGTATCACCCTTTATGTGTAAATCATGTATCCGTTTTGACCTTATCTTGGTATATGGTGTGAGATGTTGGTCTGTACCTATTTTCCGTTACACTGTTTTCCAATTTTCCCAGCAGTTTTTGTCCCAAAAGTTTAGATCTTTAGGTTTATCAAACACTAAATTAATATGGTTATTGACTATAATGTATTGTGTACCTAATTTATTCAGTGATCCACCACTCTATTTCTTAGCCAGTACCAGATTGTTTTGATAATTACGGCTTTATAATACAGGTTGAGGTCTGGTAGGCCACTAGGTTACCTTCCTTCACACATTTTTTCATTGATTCCCTTGATATTCTTTACCTTTTCTTCTTTAAGATGAATTTTGTTACTATTTTTTCTAGTTCTATAAAATACTTTTTTGATAGTTTGGTATGGCACCGAATAAATAGATTAATTTAAGGAGAATTGTCATTTTTATTGTATTGTATCACCAAGGTTCCATCCTGGGACAGGTGGATGTGGTGGCCGTCACCTCGCACGGGCACCC
>NW_020954723.1:25967004-25993387 GCF_900497805.2 Vombatus ursinus
GGATCATCTCTTACCTGGACTACTGTAATAGCCTTCTAACTGGTCTCCACTCTCATCCCCTCTCCAACTTGCAATTCCCACACTGCCAAAATGTTTTCTAGTGTACATCTCTGATCATGTCACACTTCCCTTTTCAGTGGAATGCTGTTCACCTCCAAATAAAGTCTAAACCCCTTATCCTATCTCTTAAGACCCTCCCCAATCTGACTGCTGTCTTACTTTTCCAGCTTTATTTCACTGTGCTCCCCTTCACACACACTGTGCTCCAGCCAGACAGGACAACTTGGTCTCTCTCATGCTTTTGCATGCCTAGAATGGACCCTTTCTCTGTCTCTGCTACCACAATCAGTCATTTCAAGTCCCTGATTCCTTGTCTTTCCACGCTTCCCTTGCTGAAAGTGATGTTTGCTCTTAATCAGTCTGCCAGAAGTTATTTCTGTCCATCTCATCTTCTTCCACAGAGTCTTACTTTAAGTCCCTTATTGTGACATGGAGGCAACCTGAGGTTCAGAGTTCTGAAAATGAGACTAGCAGGCTCAGTAGCTAGACCTGAGTTCAAATCCGGTTCAGACATTCCCTGTATGACTTTCGGCGTGTCACTTAACCTCTGTTTGCTTTAGTATCCTCAACTGTAAAATGAGGATAATAACAGTACCTACTTTCCAAAGCTGTAAGAATAAAATGAGATAGTATCTATAAAGTACTCAGCACAGTATAGGCATTATATAAATGCTAACCATTATTAATAATAACAAGAACAAATTACTTAGCTGAGGTGACTCATGAAACAGAAAAATTAAAAATGCCTGCTGGTTCAGGGCAGTGACTGACAGAATGGCAAAAAAAAGGAGTCAGCATGGTAGAAGGAGGGGAAGAAAGGTGTTATGGATCCCATAGTTTTCAGACCATTTATAAACTTTAATCCTTATGCAGTAACCTATGAGTAGACATAGCGTTAGAAACTGCATGGTATTAATCTTGACGTTGTCATCATAAATAAAACTAGAAGAAAGAAGGACCTTGCAACTGGAATGAGAGGATGGCTCATAGGTTGTCCTCAGAGAGACAAATAAAGAAATTGGCAGTGGTGGTTTTATTACACACTCAAAGGCAGCAAGAAACATTTCATGGGATGTTGATAAATATTTAGGGTTGTGACAAATATTTGCAAAAGCATCAGTATTAAAATAACTGCACCTTCTGTACCAGCATCTATTGCAAAAGAGGCAGATGAAAAACTTGGTAAGACCATCAAAATTTAATCAGTATATATTTTGATACTCAGGTGAAAATAGGTGAGGATAAACTGAAAACATGGGTGATGAGAAAAGACTGAAAGAGGTCAGAAACTTGTAGATTATATAATAGCCTTGTTTCTATATATTATAAATACTTATTTTTCAAGAAAAACATGTGCAAGCAAAATCAGTCCAATTAGAAGGTTAAAAAAAAGGAAATTTGGAATTATGCAAATGAAGTGCCTAAAATGTACATACTCTTTGATCCAGAGATTTTATTACTGTGCTTATACCCCAAGGAGGCCATTAAAGAAAAGTCCCCATTTACAGCAACTCTTTTTTGTGATAGTAAAGAACTGGAAACAAAATAGATGTCCATAGATTGAGGAATGGCTAAACAAATTGTGGTACATGAATATAATGGAATTTTACAGAGCTATAAGGAATTGTGTTTGTGATGAATATAGAGAATCATGGAAAGATCTACATGAACTGATGCAGACTGAAGTAAGCAAAAAAAAAAAAAGACTACAAACAATGTAAGTAGAAAGAACAACCAAAAACAATCAAAAGTGAATGTTGCAAAATTAAAAGAACAAGCATGGCTCAAAAGAAGCCGCTGTCACTCCACTCCTTTGCAGAGGTCAGAGGTCCATGAGAGTGATAATTGTGCACAATTATATTATCAGCCTTTTTCTTTGTATTGATCAGCTTTGGTTTTCTTTTTCTTTTTTTTCTTTTCCTCTTCCTTTTTTCTTTCTTTTTTTCTTTTTTGGTATGGGAAGAGATTTCTGTCTGAGAAGGGGAGGGAGAGATATGATGGGGAAATTTTGGTGAGAAAAAAGCAAAAGATTTAAATGAAAAAAATGCTAAGGGAGACAGCTGGGAAAATCTTTGTAGCATATTTCTCTGGTAAAGGGTTGATGTCCATGGTAAAGGGAATGTATATAATATATATGTATGTGTACGTATATAAAAGTTGCCAAAGGTTATGAACAAAAAAATTTCAAATTAAGAATGCAAGCTATGAATAATCATATAAAAATACTCCAAATCACTAACAATGAGGAAAACACAAATCAAAACAACTCCAAAGTTCCACCTCACACCAGGCAGATTGGCAAAGATGGCAAAAGAGGAAAATGCATTTGTTGGAGGGGCAGTGACAGGTGATGCAGTGAATAGATAGAACACCAGGTCTGGACTTGGGAAGATCTGCCTTGCCAGCCTCAGACACTTACTTGCTGTTCTTCATCTATAGAGTGGGGATAACAACACCTACCTCCCAGGAGTGTGAGGGTAAAATGAGATAATACTATGAAGTGGTTTGCAAACCTTAAAATGATAGCTGTTAGCATGTAGTAGTAGTAGTAGTAGAAGCAGCAGCAATAGTAGCAGTAGTAGTAGCAATAGCAGTAGTAGTAGTAGTACTAGTAGCAGTAGCAGTAGTAGTAGAATAAGAATGTTGGTAGAGTTGTGAAAGGATCTAACCATTCTAGAAAGTACTCTGAAACCACCCAAAAAAGTTACTAAAGGGTGCTTACAAGTAGGATAGCCATTTGGTGATGAATTCTTTGGCTAGGGAAACCCATGAAACAAAAGAAACAAAAAAATGGCTGTAAGTACCATCAGCTGTATAGTTACCTTACCCAGCGAGGTCACTACTAAGCATAAACTCAAAAAAGATCAGAGATCAAGGGAAAAAACCCATACATTCAAAAATACTCATATCAGCCCTTTATGTTGTAGCAAAGAACTAGAAGCAATGTGAGTGCTCATCAGTTGGGGATTCCTGAATAAATTGTGATATAGGAATAATAGAAGAAATTATGAGTGTGATGGATTCAGAGAAACCTTGGAAGGCTTGTATGAACTGATGCAATGTAAAGTAAGCAGGATCAGACTAACAATTTAATTGATGCCACAATAATGTAAAGGAAAACTTTAGATTCAAGAACTCTAATCAGTGAAGTGGCCAGTCACTTGCTTCAGAACACAGGTAATGAAGTGTGCCTCCTGCCTCTTGGCAAAGAGGTGATGGCCTAGAAGTGTAGAATGAGAACAGCTTGGCAGGACCAGCAGTGGAATGATAATGTCTTTCCCTTCACTAAGTGTACCGGTGGCAGCATAGCATGTTCTATTGGAAATAGAATTAGACTTAAAGTATTTATATGGGTTTTAATCCTTGCTGTGACATAGGGGCAGCTAGGTAGCAGTGGATAGAGCATAGATAGACTTACCTTCCTGAGTTCAAATCCAGCTTCAAACTACCTGTGTGACCCTGGGCAAGTCACTTAACCCTGTTTGCCTCAGTTTCCTCATCTGTAAAATGAACTAGAGAAGGAAATGGCAAACCACTCCAGTATCTTTGCCAAGAAAACCCTAAATGAGATCACTAAGAATCAGAGATAACTGAAACAACTGAACAACAAATGACATTGTGACCCTGGACAAGTCATGACCTCTAAAATCCTCAGCTGCTTCATTGGTACAATGGCAATAGTAAAAGTATTCGTATTATCTGCCTCACAAAGCTTTTGTGAGGATAGCACTTTGAAAACATCGAAGTGCTACATTTATGAGTTATTACAATTACCTGGAGTAGGAAATGGCAAAACACTCCAGTATCTTGGCCAAGAAAACCTCAAAAGGGGTCATGAAGAGTTGGACATGACTGAAATGACTGAACAACAATAGTTATAATTATTACCTATGCTAGGCAGGTTATGAGACAGCATCTGGAAAAGTGTGATTTGGATGCAAGGAAAGGTAAAGGAAATTCTTCTGCCCATTTTGGAGGGAAAAGGGGGAAATAAAGAAGCCCCTACCCATGCTACAGTCTAGTCTAGGCCTTTGACAAATCTCAAGGGTGAAAGGAGGTGATGAGTAGGAACTGAGGGCTTAAAGGGATGTGTACCTGGACCATCTCACATTCACATTGTCTCCTATCACCACACAATGGAGCTGGGCGTCTTCTCCCTCAGGCACTGTAACCAAGGGTTGTAGTCCTATAATCTTCAACTCTCCTGCGGACAAACGGGATTTCATCATACAAGATGTAGAATGCCCACTCCAGCCCACATTCCTCCAGGTCCCTCAGCACATTCTATCTGACATCCAAGCCCACACGAAAACATGATCAACAGAGCTGCTACTCTCTCCTAAATTAACTGGGTGGGCTTGTTCTCTAGGGTAAATGGGCGGCTCTCACCCACTCCTACCCCCAGACCACTCAGTATCCATTGTTTTGCCTTCTGGTTTGGGCTGCATCCTAATCCCACTCTGCCTGTACCCAGAATTCTGAGCTGGACCCAGCGCTGGTCTCTTTCTCGTCCATTGAAAGCAATGCAGGTGTAGAAGCCACCATCCTCCATAGCAGCACGACTGATGACCAGGGAGCCATCTGGCTGCTGTTGGTGTCTGTAGAGCAAGCATAGTCATATGCCCCTTAGGCCCTGAGGGGCAGAAGGTACAGGATGAGGGCAGGGCAAAGCTATTTAATGCAAGTGGGCCAGGTAATAGTCATACTGAGAAGGAACCTCCAAACTTCTTTTGGTCAAAGACCCACTAGTGACTACCCACAATATGGCAGATTCTTCCCTCCCCATGCCCTCCTGGGCTATCATTTAATATACATGAAATTTTCTAGCTTTTTGTTCAAAAATGAAAATTTCATGTGACATTTTTTACATTTTGTGATTGTTGTTTGGTCTATAAATGAATTTTCAAATGATTTCTAGCTTTTTGCTTTGCTCAAATGAGTGACTTTCTAGTCAGAAATGTTCTCTATGTCTCCCTCCATCCTTATTATATCCTTTTAAATCTCTAGTGTCTTGATAATTTGGCACAGGGAGACCCTGGTGGTATCAAAAGTCAGTTTGATAATACTTTCAGAAAGTTATCTCAATGGCTGTTTCTGACTAGTACCCAGTAGTTAGGTGATACGGTGGATAAAGCATGGACTTGGAATCAAGAAGACCTGAGTTCATATCCAGCCACAAACACTTACTAGCTGTATGACCCTGGGCAAGTCACTTAAACTGTTTGCCTCAGTTTTCTCATGTGTAAAATGGGGATGATAATAGCACCTACCTCCCAGGGTGGTTGTGAGGATCAAATGAGATAATAACATAAAGTGTTTAGCACAGTGTATGGCATGTAGTATGCACTATGTACATGTTAGTTTAGTAATCATTGTCATTGGAGTAGGTGTGGTAAGGCTTTCTTCAGCTATTCTATGTCCAGTCCTGAGAGCTAATGGGGTGGGTGACAGTTGACAAAGTTCCCTTGCAGAGCATTAGAAATTACAGTGATGGCAGAAACTTTTCTGGGATGGCCAGGCCCATTAGGAAACAGGCGAAGGTGCCACTTTTGACTGCCATAACCCTCTACTTAGAGGCAGAGCTGGAAATGAAAGGAAAAAAGTTACCTAGACCCACCTGGGAGAAGGGAGAGGCTGTCCATCCTTCTGCCACTCAATGATTGGGGGAGGGTAGCCAAATGTTCGACAGGGCAGTTGGACTCGCTGACCCACACTGACATCCACCACTCCTGGCTGATTCCTGTCAAAGCTCAACCTGTAAAACACAGCCACCTCCTTTAAAAATGTTCTCTTTATCTGCTCCCTCTTTTCCACTGCCCCAGGTACCACCCTAGTTCATGGTTTCATCACCTCTGGACCTAAATAGTGTTTCCCCTCTCTAATCCATTATTTTGTCATTTTAAAACATTTTATGAAACTAGAATACAAGAGTTATTTTTCTTTCAGTTTAAAAAAAAATACAATATTGCCAAACATTTTTAGAAACAAATTATGATAAATCTCAATTCTAGACTATGGAAATTTACATGAAGTAATAAAACTACTTCCTTTGGTTAATGAAAGTTGAAATAAATTTCTCTTCAAGTTATATAAAGTCAGTAGTTTGGGGTGGAGGTAGGGAGTGAGTAGGCGAGATAATGGATAGAGTGCTTGCCTTGGGATCAGGAAGACCTGAATCTGAATCCTGCTTCTAACATACACTGTTTGATCCCAGGCAAATCACTTAACCTCTCAATCTCAGTTTCCTCCTCTGTAAAATGAGTTTAATAATAGCATCTTCCTCCCAGGGTTGTTGTGAGGATCAAATCAAAAGCATTCTGCAAACCTACACAAATCTTTTTCAAAACTATATAAACATAAAGATGGCGGAGAAAGAGAAATAGTCTAACTTCCCACACGCCTTGATAAAAATCTAGAGAAAGTGCTAGACTGAATTCTGATTGGGAAAGCCAAGAAGAAGTCACAGTGAGTAATTTTTCCAGCCCAGGGCAGCTTAGGGAGATAGATAGGTCTGCAGACTCTGGAAGGGAGTCTGGCCATGAATTCATGGTGGTAATGGTGGTGAAGGGGAGAAGGAAAGTTCCAGTGCCCAGAGACTGAAAGAGAGCTATGGCAGGGCATGAGAAAGAGATCCAAGGGGATGGATCTCTGAGCAAGCACTGGATACAGGAATGGGTGCCATCTGGGAACTCTGTCACTCCTCACACAGTACCAAGTCACAGATCTGGAGCAGAGAAGAGTGGTAGTAAACATTGGTCCTCACTGTGACTGGGAAGCAGATGGTGGCTCAGCCAGGAGCTGAGTGCAGTGTCCCTGCTCTGAACCTGGAGCCTGCCAGCAGGCCAGTAGTGGCTGAGTCTAGCAGTAGTTTGCTAAAATTCCCAAGCAGAAACAAGCCATTGGACCCAAACCTGGGTCACAAACTTGCAGAACTCAGACCAGGAGGTCAGAGAACATACCTTTCCCCTGGATCACATACTTTGGGAGCACTAAAAGCTTGCAGGCTCCCCGCTGAATCTGTGAAAGTAATAGAATGATAGAAGCTCAGGCTGGACATTTCCCTTCTCTCCCTCCAGAAGTATACAGAGCCCAGCCCTAATATCAAATGTGAAGTCAAGGAGTAGACTGGAAAAATGAGCAAACAACCACCACCAAAAAAAAAAACAACACCTAGTCATAAAGATAACTGTTAAGGTGACAAGGACACTCAAGACACAAACACAGAAGAAGAGAATAATTCAGAAAAATCTATAAGCAAATCCTCAAAGACAGATACAGCTTAGACAGAAGTCTAACAAGAATTCCAGAAGAATTCAAGTAAGAGTTCAAGAAGAAAATGTGAAATGCCTTATAGGAAAAACAACTGACTTGGAAAACAGATTGAGGAGAGATAATTTAAGAATCACTGGACTACCTGAAAGCCATGAACAGCAACAAAAAAAAAAAGCGGGGCATCTACGTGGCATAGTGGCTAGAGCACCAGCCCTGAAATCAGAAGGACCTGAGTTCACATCTGGCCTCAGACCAAATAGTTGACACTAGCTGTGTGACCCTGGACAATTGCCTAAAAAAAAAAGAAGAAGAAAAGAAAAAGAGCAAAAAAAAAGAGCCCAGACATCATGTTTTCAGTAAATCATAAAAGAAAGCTGTCCAGATGTCTTAGAACCAGAGGACAAAGTGAAAATTGAAAGAAACCACTGATCACCTCTTGAGAGTAACCCCAAAATGAAATCCAGAGCTCCCAGGTCAAGGAAAAAACACTACAAGCAGCCAGAAAGAATTCGAGTACTGAGGAGCCACAATTAGGATCACACAAGATTTAGCAGGCACAAATATAAAATAGAGAACTTGGAATATGATATTCAGAAGGCAAAGGATCTAGGCTTACAACCAAGAATAACAAACTGAGTATAATACTACAGGGGGAAAAAACAGAAATTCAGCAAAGTAGAACACTTAATAATCATTCCTGAGGAATGGACTAGAGCTGAACAGAAAATACGATATATGAACACATGAGTTGAAAGAAGCATAAAAAAGTAAACATGAATGAGAAATTATAAAGGACTAAACAAGGTTAAACTGTTTACATTCTTACATGGGGAGATGATACATTAGCCCCTGATCACTGAGATCATAGAAAGAGTTAAATTAGAGGGTCTGGGCATGATTCTGTTGTATATGGATGATGTCAAACCAAGAATGAAATGGATGGGGAAGAGGAATGTATTTCACATAAATCAACTAACAAGAAGGGAGCAGGAAGGAGTGGAGAAAATGGATGACTCTTGAACCTCAGTCTCATCTGGACTGGTTATAGGAGGGAAAAGACACACATCTGGACACAAAAACACATCTTACACAACAGTCAAAAAGGAAGGAAAGGAAAAAGAGGGAAATAAAAGGGAAGGTTGATTATATGAGGCATTAGTCAGAAGCAGAATTCTTTAAAAAAAAGACACGGGCATATGGAAGTGATTATTGATAAATCAAAATAAATTAATAAAAAAAGTAAAAAAAAAATGACAAGGGGGAGAGAAGAACGAGTATAAGAGAATAGGACAGAGAGAAATACATAGCAATCAAAACAACGTGAATGGGATAAACACCCATAAAAGAAGAGGATTGATGGATGGATTAGAAACCAGAATCAAACAATATATTGTTTACAAAAAATATACTTGAAGCAAAAGATATACATAGAGTTCAAATAGGACTGTGCAGAATTTTTCATGCTTCAGTGAAGTTAAAAAAGGTGGGTAGTAATCATAATCTTAGAAAATGCAAAAGCAAAAAGAGACCTAATTAAGAAATAAACAGAGAAACTACATTTTTCTAAAAAGATATCATAGACAATGAATTAATATCAATAGTAAACATGTATGCATCAAATGGCATAACTTCTAAATTCTTAAAGGAAAAATTAAATGAGTTACAAGAAGAAATAGACAGTAAAACTATAATAGTGAGGAATCTCAATTCACCGCTAACAAAGACAAATTGAACCAAAAAAATAAACAAGAAAGAAGTTAAGGACCTCGACAGGATTTTAGAGAAGTTAGATATGATAGACCTCTAGAGAATATTGAATGGGAATAGAAAGGCATCTACCTATTTCTCAGTTGTGCATGACACCTTCACAAAAATCGATCATGTATTAGCACATAAAAACCTTACAAGTAAATGCAGAAAAGCCAAAGTATTAAATGCATCTGTTTTTAACCAGAATGCAATAGAAATTACATTTAATAAAAGCCCTTTGAAGTAAAAATTGGAAGCTAAGTAGCTTAATACTAAAGAATGGGTGGGTCAAAGAACAAATTATAAAAATAATTTCATTGATGATAATGACAACTATGGAACAACATTCCAAAGTTTATGGGATGAAGCCAAAGCAGTTCTCAGGGGAAATTTTATATCTCTAAACTCTCATTAATAAAAGGGAGGAGGAGCAGATGAATGAATTTGGTATGCAACTGAAAAAAAAAAACCCAACAAATTCAAAACCTCCAATTAAATACCAAAATAAAAATCCTGAAAATAAAAAAATATATATTAACAAAATTGAAAGTTTAAAAAATTGAATTAATAAAAGATCTAGTTTTTGGGGGGGGAATTGACAAAATAGACAAACCATTTGAGTAAGAAAAAAAAGAAAATCAAATTACCAACATAAAATATGAAAAAGTCAAATTCACAACTAATAAAGAAATAAAAGTAATTATTAGGATTTATTTTGCCCAACTATCTGCTGATAAAACTGACAATCTAAATGAAATGAATATTTACAAGAATATAAATTGCCCACATTGGTCGTGCTATCTAAACTAGAGAGAGTCAAAACAGAGAAAGAAAACCATAAACCAAGTTCCCTAATGAATTTTGATGAAAAAAATGTAAATAAAATGCTAGCTAAGAGATCATAGCAATGTATCACAAAGATTATATGTAATGACAAGATGAGATTTATACCAGGAATGCAGGGCTAGTTCAATATTAGAAAAACTATAAGCATAATTAACCACATCAATAACAAAACCAACAAAAAGTCATATGATTATTTCAATAAATGCAGCAAAAACTTGGCAAAATACAACATCCATTCCTGTTTTTTAAAACACCAAAAAGCATAAGAATAAACATTTTCCCTTAAAATGATAAGTAATATTTATCTAAAACCGAGAGCAAGCATTACAGAGACAAGTTAACAGCTATTCCAATAAGATCAGAGTGAAATAAGGATGTCCATTGTCACCTTTCAATATTGTACTAGAAATGTTAGCTGAAGCAATGACAAGAAAAAGAAATTAAAAGAATAAACATAGACAAAGAGGAAATAAAAATATCACATTTTGTAGAGGATATTATGGTATACTTAGAGAACCCTAGATAATCAACTAAAAAACTAATGGAAACAATTAACTTCAGCGAAGTTACAGGATGCAAAATAAACCCACACAAATCACCAGCATTTCTGTGTACAACCAACAAAACCTAGCAGGCAGAGATAGAGAAATTCCAATTAAACTATTACAGATGGTGTAAAATACTTGGGAGTCTACCTGCTATGACACACAGAAACTATATGAACAGTGTTTCAAAACACTCCTTACACAAACAAAAACGTATCTAAATAACTGGAGAAATATTAGGTGCTCGTGGGTAAGCCAAGCCAATATAACAAAAATGACAATACATAAATTTATTTATTGAGTGCTATGCCAATCAAACTACCAAAGAATTACAACAAAATTAATCTGGATTAACAAAAGATCAAGAATATCAGAGGAATCAATGGGAAAAAAAAAATGGGAAGGACACCTAGCAGTACCTGATCTCAAAATATACTACAAAGCTGTAATTGTCAAAACAACTTGGTACTAGGTAAGAAAATGAGCGATTAGCCACAAAATATGGAAAAACAAATAAGCGCAGTAACCTAATGTTTGATAAATCTACAGATTCCAATGGGAAAAAGACAACAAAAACTGGGGCTACTGAACAAAAATCATTGAGAAAACTAGCAGAAACTAGGTAAAGACCAACGTCTCACACCATGTAACAAGATGAGCTCAAAATGAGTTCATGATGTGTACATAAAAGGTGACATCATAAGCAAAGTAATGAACCATGGAAGAGGTGGCACATGGCATGAAATGAAAATAAAGAGAGCTGGTCTGGGATGAAAGCAGCGTTACCTGGACCCTGGCTGATGGGGCCTGTGGGAGCTGAGCCTCTGACCCTGCCCACCTCCTTCCATGCCAAAATCTAGGTGTCGGTGGTCCTGGATCCGAGGGAGATTCCTCTCAGCCTCTGCAGGCGCTTCCCTATCGTCCCCTATTATGAAGCAGAGGAAAGTGCTGAGGCAGACAAGGGCAGAGAACTTTACAACTAATCCTCCAGGAAAAGCTGAGGCAGGAGTATGTAAGTGGTAAATGGAGCTTGATAATGGGGTCCTGCCGTGGGTTCATGAATACCAAGGCACTGTAGCTCTGGAAATAAAAATGTTAAGACTCCCTTTCCAGAGGATGTTCCTACAGGGGACACCACTGCTAGCAGAAAAGGCATAGGGTGGAGGGCACTCAATCAAGGCAGTCCTAAGCCTGATCCCACCCCCTAAGCCTAACCCTTCCCATCCCAGGGAGAGGTTGTGTAGAACAGAGCAAATCTATTAAAAATCCCACTGGAGGGGGCGTGACCAAGTGACCTGTGATCCAGAGTTGAACGTGGCGACTGCTCTCCTGGCCTCCAGTAGAACTACTGCAGGTGTAGGTGCCAGCGTCATCTTCACTCACTGAATTGATGAGCAAGGAGCCATCTGGCTGCTGACGGTACCTGAGGGAGACCGTATATCAAGGAACATCCCTAACACTTCTAGGTCTCCCAATCCATGCCCCACTATGTCCTGGCCTGTGCCCTACCATGCCCAATCCAGAGTCCCCACCAAAGTGTGGTAGAGGAAAGAACCCTGCTCTTGGAATCGAAAGACTCTGGGTTCAAGTCCCGGTTTTCTCAATTACAGTCACTTCTTCCACCTTGCAGCTTTCCCCATTGCAGTTTTGACATATCGCGTGTCAGCATAAGAAATTAAATGGGAATTAGGGGGGAGTTTTGCAGAGGCTACAGATGACGCGCAAAGACCACCAGATGACCCAGAAAAAAAACTCAGAAATGTAAAAAAAATGCATGTATAGTGTTGTTTAATATCAATATATTTTATCTTTTAATGCCATAATAATTCAGACTTCTCTGGTACAAAAGGAGAACCAAAAAATTTTATGTAGGTTTTCCAGATTGTGGAGGTGCTGCACTCCTGTGATGTGGAAGAGATAATTGTACTAGCTATATGACCTTTGGCAAAACACCTAACCTCTCTGAGATTCAGTTTACTCAAGGGGAAAAATAATACCTTATCTGCTTTTCTCATAAAGTTGTTGTGAGGATTAGGTGGAATAATGGATGTAACATTCTTTATGACCAACAAACTATATAAATAATAACACATAAAGGACCATATAAATAATAATATTTATGTTATGATTAAACATTTACAAATAATTTCCTTAATAATATCCCTAAATTCGTATGCCCCATCTGGTTAGACCTGTGGATAGACCTGCCTCAGTCTATCCCTCCTTGCCTGTCCAAACCTCCAAATCTTACCTTTGGAAGGGAGCATCTTGAATTGTAGAGGGTCATTTGCATTGTGGGAAGGAAGAGTTTCTTTACCTATCTGATGATCTGATGGGCTTCCCGTTTTTCTGCCATTTCACATCAGGGCTGGCACCTGCCATACAGAAGAACCGAACCATCTGCCCCAGAGTGACCTGAACCCCAGAATATTCTGTCTTGTCCAAGACAATCCTGGAAAATGGCAGGAAGATACATTATGATTATCTGTGTACATGTATTATCTCCTTTACTAGTCCATAAACTTCTTGAGGGCAGGGAATGTTCCTTACTCATGTCTATATCTCTCTTGGTGCTTAGCACAATTAAATGCTGACCCAGTCTTGGTTGAATGATCAAGTGTACCATTTTATAATATCTTTAATCCCTTAGCTGGTTAAGGATTTTCCCTTTTTCCATAGCTGTGATTCTCCTCTGATTTTTTTTATGATATGATCTTTTCCTTTATGTCATTATATCTACTTACAGCTTATTTTTATGTACACTACAAGCTGCTAGTCTAAACCTATTTTCTATCAAAAGTGCTTTCCACTCTTTCTACAGTTTTGTTGAATAGAGTTCCTTTCCTAGTACTTTGTATACCTGGGTTTATCAAGGACTAGAGTACTTACTTAAGTCTTGCTTATCTAATCTGATTTGATCAACTTTAAAAATTTTTTTACCCCAAAATAAAAAATTTTCATAATTACTACTTTATCAAATAATTTCAAATCAGTTATTTCCCAGCTGTCATCTTTCCTGCCATTTTTTGAATATCTCCTTTGATATTGTTGATATTTTGTTTCTCCATATGAATTCTGTCATCATCTTTTCTAATTCTATAAAGTATCCCCTTAGTAGTTTGCTTGGCATAGCTTTAAGTCTATGGGCTATTTGTATAATAGCATCATTTTTACATTGTTGGCATACAGAAACCTTGAGTAACAAATATCTCTTCAATTATGTAGGTCTTTATTTCCATGAAAATTATTTTGTACTATTTATATAAATCTTCTATGTACCTACATTTTATTGTTATTTTAAATAGTACTTATCTTTTCATCTCTTCTTGTGGTCCTTATTAGGAACAAATAGAAATTCTGAATATTTTGTGGTTTTCTTTGACATCATGCTATTTTGTTGAAGCTATTGGTATGATTAATTTTGTTTATTCTCTAGAGTTTTCTAAGTAAATTAGCATATCATCTAAAAATTAAGATTTTTATGCCCTCACACATAATTAATTTTTTTAAAGTCATGTGGGAACCTGAGAAATACACATAGTCCCTAAGATTCTCATTCATTGGTTTCTATGAAATCCAGTTTTCCAACATTCTCTTCAAAACTTCTTTATCTTGGGACACTTAGGTGGTGCAGTGGATAGAACACCGACCCTGGAGTCAGGAGGACCTGAGTTCAAATCTGGCCTCAGACACTTGACACTTACTAGCTGTGTGACCCTGGGCAAGTCACTTAATCTCATTGCCTAACAAAAACAAAAGACTTCTTTATCTTCCTGGTAGATTTGTCAAGTTCTGACAGAACAACATTAAACTCTTGTGCAATTAATGCCTTATTATCTAAATCTTTTTGCATTTTAGTAGTCATTCCCTTATGAATTGATTGCAATGCTATTCAGTGCATTTTATTTTACACTGATATTGTTCCATTATCTATGATGCCTTTAATTATACTGTACTTTTTCTGCTTGCCTCTCATTGGAATTTGTGTTTGCTTCTGCCTGATCTAAAATTATGTTTATAATTTCTGCATTTTAGAACTAGGTGGAGCATAACATATTCTAAATCTGTTCAATGTTAAACCTAACTCACTTTAGAGTTAGATTCATTTTGAAACTATATGGATTCCATGTGCTTCAGGTATGTTTCTTATAGGCAACAAATTATTGGGTTCTGTTTTGTAATCTATAGAATTTTAAGTGGTTTAATGATAGAATTTCAGACACTATGACAGGCACCTGAGATATTTGAGGTCAGGCAGGCCTTCTTGGATCCCCTCAAATCCTACCATAAGGTAACTATGCTGTCTGACTCAAAAGCCTGGCCCTATTACATTCTGCTGAGAAGGATAAGAATTTAAATTCATACCTTAAAGAGAGTAGGACTTAGCCATTTCAATAAACATTCCTTATAAAGCCTATTTTGTACAAAGTGCTTTGCTAAGTTCCCTGTCATATTATCTTTGTATAGGCTATATCCTCAAGAATTTAGGGGAGATGGTGAAGGAAGGTATTGGAAAAAAGAGTAGATCAAAAGTAGTGTTGAAAAGGGACTTAAAGATATGAAAAATTATCTAAATTATTAATAATTAGAGAAATGCTAATTGAAACAACTCTGAGGCTCCACTTCATACCCATCAGAATGGAAAAGTTGACAAAAAAGAAAAAAGAGAAATGTTGCAGAGGCTGTGGGAAAAGAGGTACATTAATGCACTTTTGGCGGAGCTATGAACCATCAGTTATTGTGGACAGCAGTTTGGGACTACGCCCCAAAAGCTACTAAATCATGATCTTGTTTATCAAAAGTCTATTTTTATAAAAAGTCTGTTTTTACAAGTCTATACTCCAAAGTCATTAAAGAAACAGGAAAAAGATCTACATAGACAAAAATATTTATAGCAGTTCTTTTGAGAAATCAAAGTATTTGAAGGTAAAGGAATTCCCATCAGTTGGAGAACAGCTGAAAAAGATGTGGTATTTAAATGTGATGGAATGCTACCATATTTCGCTGCATAATCATCATCACCAAAAAATCATCACACCCTATTTTTTCAGCCCCAAAATTGGTTTATAGCCTTTCATTGTATAATTATCACATGTATAATTCTGTTCCTCATGCTGCTTAAACGGTAAACAGAGCAGCAATGTATTCACCAGTGGCATATGGATACACATTTATCTCTCGTGCATTGAGTGCTGACAGCCTAGAATTCTCAGCACACGTGCATCGTCAGTATATTCCCAAAAGCCCATTTGGTGGCTTATTTAGAGCGCTGCAGGACTAACGGTATTGTCACTCAACCCAATGAAGAGCCATAGGCGTAAGGGGAGTGGGTGGGCAGGTGAAGCCGCCATGAGTAAGTCACATGATATGGTAAGACTGCATCTTCCCATGCTAGCTAAACTGTACAGTTTGTCTGCCAATGATACAGTTTAGTAATAAATGATTTTTAAATGATACTGGCACAAATTTTTAAAGCTTCACATAAAAGTTGCACCCTACTTTTTTGCAAAAAAAAATTTGGTATAAAATCTGCAATGATTATGAGGTAAAATATGACATTGTGCTGCAAGCAATGATGAAGGGGATGGTTTTAAAGAAACCTGGAAAGATTTATAAGAACTGATGCAGAGTGAGGTGAGCAAAACCAGGAGAACAATTCACACAATGGCAACAATATTGTAAAGACAAATAACTTTGAAAAGCGGGAATTCTGATCAATACAACTACCAACTAGGATTCCAGAGGACTCATGATGAAACCTGCTACCCATTTTCTCATAGAAAGGCGATGGACTTAAGAGTGCAGATAGGGACATATTTTTGGGGACATGGCCACTGTGGGAATTTGTTTTGTTTAACTATATCTGTGACAGGGAATTTGTTTTTCCTTCTTTCTCAATGGGAGGGAGGAGGGAGGAGGGAGGGAGAAAAAAAGAAAAGGGGCTGGAAGGGGAGTTGGTGCACGAGTAGAGACAAGCCTTCCTGACTTTACAAATTTTCCTAGTGCAGGTCCTTCCCCTAGCCTCGCCCCCCCCACCCCACCCCACAGGGGTCCAGCTTTACCTGTGAGAAGGAACCTGGAAGCGTAGTTGCCTAATGTCTTCTCCTGGCCCAAATGCACTCGGCCTGACCTCCTGGTCCTGGTGTCCTGTATGTTGACTCTTCCAGGGTTCCTTCTCAGAGGTTCTGGGCAGTTGAGTCTCATCTTGCCTCAAGTACTGTCCCCCTTGCTCTAGCCTTGAAGAGCCGGATGAAAGAGAAGGCCTTCCCTGGGACGTGTCTGTATGGTGTAGACCCCAACTCACCCCCGTCCTGCTCTGGCCATCATTTCTGGATGACTGGCCGTGGCGAGAGGCCTCGTGGCGGCCCCCAGGGCCTCCTCCTCGGCTGTAGCCGGAAGGCCCTTGCCTGGGCTGGCCGGGCCCCACAAGTGTGCCTGCCTCCCTCTGGGAGGGAGACGCCCATCCCTGCTCCGCCCCGTGAGCAAGGGGTCCTGGGGCACTGTCGTCAGCCCCCTCTTGGCAGCTTTTCACGCACTCCTCTTCGGAGAGGAAGTGGTTCCTGTTGCCGTGGCAACCCCCGTACCAGAAGCGGTTGCACTTGCCCACAGCGGGAACGAAGTACCAGCGTGGGGTCCAGTCCTCACAGGAGCCGTGGGCGCTGGGCAGCAGGCACCGGACTGGGTACGCTGGGGAGGAAGAGCAGGGTGAGGCCACTCGTCCCCTGCAGGGATTTCCCTCAGCTTCAGTACTCAGTCATGGGAGGACTACCCTCGCCTCTCTTTATCTATCAACTGTTCTGAGGACACAGACTCAGGGAAACGGAGGGGCTAGAGAGGCAGTGACACAGGCAACAGCAGGCCTGGATCTCCCTATGGAGGAGCCAGCGGTGGTGCTGGGGATGAAGCCAGCCCTTGGCTTTAGAAGGAGGGAGACCCCTCTACCCAGATTTCTGCAGACAGGAAGAAATGCCAAGGGGACCTAAATGAAATGGGATTTCAAGAATCCCTGCTGACACACAAACACACAGAAGGGTAAGAACTTAAGTTTCTATCAACTAACCCCTTAAAGGGAGTAGGATTTAGCCAAATCAACAATCTTTTATTAAAGAGCCTACTGTGTGCTAGTTCCTGACTTGCTACTTTTCCGCAAAATTCGTCCTTAAGGATTTAGGGGCGAGGGAGGGAGAAGGTATTAGGAGACTAAGAGTAACATTGGACAGGGACTGAAAGATGTGAAAGAAGTGCTCCAAGTGACTTATGGCTGGAGAAATGCAAATTAAAACAACCGAGGCTCTTCCGTACACACATTAGATTGGCAAGGTTGAGAAAAAATGACAAACGATGAAAAATGGAAGGTTAAAGCTTATGAGGCAGCTGGTGGCACAGCGGATAGATCTCTGGACCAGGAGTCAGGAAGACCTGAGTCCAAATCTATCCACTTGCTAGCTGTGTAACCCTGGGAAAGTCACTTAACTTCTGTCTGCCTCAGTTTCCTCAACTATAAAATGGAAGTAGTAATAGCACCTACCTCCCAGGATTGTTGTGAGGATCAAAGATACTTGTAAAAAGCACTTAGGGGGTAGCTAGTGGATAGAGCACTGGTTCTTGAGTCTGGAGGACCCGCGTTCAAACGTGGCCTCAGACACTTACTAGCTGTGTGACTGTGGGCAAGTCACTTAACCCCACTGCCTCAAAAAAAAAAAAAGAGCACTTAGTACAGTGCTTGGCACACAGTAGGTGCTATATACATTCTCATTCTCCTTCCTCCCACCCTGAAGAGGGTGACAGTGCCTAGAGGACGGGGCCACTTACGATAGTTGGGCCTGCCTTTGCACCCTTCTCCCTGGGGGCCTGCGCTGGAAGCCACGTTGTCATAGCAGCAGCCATACTGGGATCTTCGGCACTCCACAGAGGGATTTGGCTGAGGCTCAGTTTGCCCAGCCTGTGTAGAAGGAAGAGGTGATGTCAGAGGACACAGAGCGAAGGGGCACGCACACCCGTCTGCCAAGCTCTACCACATGGAGTGTCCCAGGGGGTTTTTAGAACTCATTAGTGGGAGAAGGGTGGGATGGAAGAAAGGGTCTCTGAGCCACCCTCACCCTGGCGAAGACAGTCAGAACAGCAGTAGGAGACTTCACCCACCCACCCACTGCCCCTTCCCAGGTACACCCAAACTCCTGGCCCATCCCAAGTCTTGGTAGCGGGGATGAATGGTGGGGAGAGGCAGGGATGTAGAGAGTCCCAAAGGATGCTCAGGAAAACGGGAGCAGATGCAGGAAGGGAATTCTGCATCCTAGCCACCTGAGCTGATTCCAAATGAACAGCGGGATCCCTCCTCTCAGTCAGGGGATCAAGCCGCTTACCGTAGAGGAGGCTGCTCTGGGCCCATGTCTGCTCCCGGAGGACAGTGGGCAGCCTGCGAGGTTCGGGCCCAGGGCTGACGAGACTCCATCAGGGCAGCATCCATACCTGTAGAGAGCTCTCATTGAGTCCTGTCTTCTCCCTGCCAGACCATTCCCTCCGCTTCTCCCTCCCCCTGCTTCCGCTTTCCTCCTTTCTGCTGAGCTAGAGGGGCCAGGCAACTCAGGACGGACCAAGGAGTTCAGGTCCTGGGGGGGTCTATGGGCCAAGAGACCTTATAAACGACTTGCCCAAAGTCACACAGTTAGTATCGGAAGTAGAATTTGAACCCAGGACGTCCTGAACATCTCTATCCACTTTACCGCACTGTGGCCTCTTAGTAGTAGAAGCTTAAGAAGCCTTTTTGTAGCAAAGAGGTAAAGAAGGATCTACTTATTAATACAGCACCCCTTTCAGGGAATCCCCCTTAAAGAATAAAAGCGGTCATTCTCTCTCCATCTCTATCACATTGTACATGCCATTTATTTTACATGAGCCTTGTGAAAAACGTGCCAAACATTTACCAGGCAGCTAGATGGCCCAGGGCAGAGAGCACTAGACTTGGGGTGAGAAAGACCCGAGTTCAAATCCCATCTCTGACATTTACTAGCTATGTGACTGTGGACAAGTCACTTCACCTCTGCCTGCCTCAGTTTCCTTATCTGTAAAGTGGGAATAATAATAACAGCACCCAACTGCCAGGGTTGCTGTGAGGATCAAATGAGATAATATTTGTAAAGCACTTCACAGAACTAAACTTACTATGTGAATGCAAGCTATTAATTACTATTATTCAGCTCCCACAATTATCCCGAAACTCAGAGTGCTTATGGTCAGGGCATGGTATAAAAACCATCATGAATTGGGCTGTACTTATGAGCAACTAGGCTCTTGGAAAGTACAGTGGATAGAGTTCTGAGGATTTGGCACCAAAGGATTTGGGTTTGAATCTAAGCTCTCCTACCTAGTTTCTCCTACAAGGCCTCAGTTTCCTCATCTGTAAAATGGGGGCACTGGACTAGATATGCGCAAAGGTTCCTTCCAGCTCTAAATCCTATCTCTGATCTATGAATTCTCATGAAGCCCCAGTCCTACACAACTCCTTCTCCTTGAGAACAATGACCACCATGATTTTTAATGAGTATAGGAGAAAATATGGGAGCTCATGGATTTTTTTTTGTACCCTCTCTACTTGACTGGTGTGAGTAGGATTATAAAGGAAGAAAGGTTATTAGGTATCCTTGTGGCAGCCAAGGAGTTGGCGTGAGAGATTTGGAGCTAGAGGGCAGCTAGGTGGCCCAGTGGATAGACTACCAGCCCTGGAATCAGGAGGACGTGAGTTCAAATCTGACTTGGGACACCTGACGTTTTCTAGCTATGTGACCCTGGGGAAGTCACTTAATCCCGATTGCCTCCAAGAGAAATAGAGACAGAGAGATCTGGAGCTGGAAAGTATATTGGAGGCCATGGAGTCCCACCCCCCTTTCATTTTACAGATGAAGAAACTGAGGCCTAATGAAGAAAAGTAACTTGCCCATGGTCACACAACTAGTCAGTGACAGAGCTGGGATTCAAACCCAGGTCCTCTGGCTCCTTTCTTGACACCATATTGTCTCTCCTGTCCCATGGAGTTAAGGACCTCAGAAATTTGTCTTTTCTATTCCCCCTTAATTCTAGTGCCTTCCCTCTGTTGATTATTTCCAACTTATTTATCATAAAGCTTGTTTGTACATAATTGTCTGTATGTTGTCTCCCCATTAGATTGAGGGCTTCTTGAGAGCAGAGACTGCCCTTTGCCTTCCTTTGTATCCCCAGCACTTAGCACAGAGTCTGACACATAGTAGGTCCTTAATCTAATTGTTATTGACTGACTTTTTTTTTTGGTTAGGCAATGAGTTTAAGTGACTTGCCCAGGGTCGCATAGCTAGTGAGTGTTATGTGTCTGAGGCCACATTTGAACTCAGGTCCTCTTGAATCCAGGGCCGGTGCTCTATCCACTGCACCACGTAACTGCCCCTTACTGACTGACTTCTGGGGCCATCTCCTGTCTTCCTGATCCATATCTGGCTACTGGACCCAGATGGCTCCGGAGAAGAAAGTGAGGCTGGTGATTTTACACAGCCTTCCCTCACTTAGATCCAATTCACTTGCAAGTCAAGGCATCACCTTCCTGATGCTGTGGTCCTCTTCAGGAATGACGGACAAAAAACAACACTGACTGAATAACTGCTTTCTGATTCCTTGACAGTGCAATCTATTATCTCAAGTCACTGTGACAACAAAAAAACCCCGAGGCAGGCAGAGGAGGTATCATTCTCTTCACGTTACACAACAAGCTGAAACTCAAGAAAGGGGAAGTTGCCGTTAATGGTAGGACAGAGATTAGAGCCCAGATCTTTATTCTCAGCCAAGTTTTCTTTCCACTGAACATACCGTCCCCACATTACGTTGTACCTGAGCTAATCAGAATTCCCTGAGCATCCTCTCTCTATCTGGTGGGGAGGTAATGGCCACCTCTATCACTTACCTGTTCTGCTGACACGAGATCCTGGGACAGCCATGCCCTGAGGGGCCAAGCGCCACCGTATAGCCATCTGGGCAGCACCCGTGGAGACTGCGGCTGCAGTCATGAGACTGTGACCTCACAACGGGGTCTTCCTGGTGGCGGTGCTGCTGAGATCTGGAGATACTCCAGCCGGACTCCCAGTGTTGAGGCAACAGGTTAGAGCCCCTGTCTCCCTCAGGGGTATGTCCAGATGTGGGCTGGTTCCTGTGTATCCGCCATTCCTCCCTGGTACCTAGAGAGCAGAGGAAATAGACCCTAATGCTTACAGCTCATCACATCCTCCCACCTCGCCTCCCCTCTGACTCACCCTGCCGGATGCTAGATACTCTCAAGCAGCTTGTCCCAGCCCCAGGGTAGATATTCTGCTGCCCAAACCTCTTTATGGGGATAGCTGTCATCCAGAGCCAGCACAGTCTTGTCATCCTACCTACCTCACCCTTCCCCCCAACTTTAGGGAAGCAAGGGGCAGAAGAGAAGGAAAGTTTGAGGGGCAAACCTTGGGAAGGATTTTCCAGAGGGTCCAAGTAGGCCAACGGGTCCTGGCGACTGGTGTCATCCTGCATGCTAGGGACCTCTGCAGAATGACACAGAAAAGGATGGAGGAGCAAAGTGGGAGAGCAAAGGATAAATCTCAGGAAATCACCAATTGGGCCTTCCCAGTTAGACGGGAAGCTACCCTACCTGGGGGGAGCGGGGTCATGGAAGGAAGGCTTTGCCTCTCTTCACTACCATCTGCTTCAGGCAACATTAAAAAACAGCAACTCAGAAGTGAAAGGAAAATGTGGAAACATTTTTAGCCTCTATTTCTACATGATCTACAACAATGATGTCAAATTCAAATAGAAAGTGGGGTAGGTGGCCTACATATGGATGCATGCAGGCTATATGCTGACTTAGAAAACCACATATTGACATTATCTATGTTGTCTTGTATATTCATCTAAATTTTGTTAAATATTCCCCAATTACCTTTTAATCTGGGCTGCCCACCTGTGTTTGACACTGTGCCCTACAACATGCCTTGGTTCAGAGTGAAATTTTTCCAACTGTGGCTTTAAACCAGAAGCGTCAAAGCAATAGGTATTATGTCTTAGTTTTAATCTAATTTTTTATTCAATTTAGCAAATGACAGGGCATGAAAACTCTGAAAGGTGACAGTTTCCTCAAAATAGAGAAATAAACAGCCTTCCTTAAACCTTTACCTACTCTCTTTCACCCTTTCTACTTGAGGACCCTGGGACCAGAGAGAGAACCTCCTTGGAGCAGACTGAGAAGTGGTCCCTTTTGTAGGCTCTGAGATGGGGCCGTGAGGGGAGATGCCCCATGAGTGATAATGATCAACACTGCTTTTGACATATCAAGAAATGAAAACACTACCCTTGTCCAGGCTTTCGTGACTCTGCCTGCTAGGTCAAGGCCTCATCTCCTCCTACCTAAGCTATTATGATCACCTCCTAACTGATTGGCTCCCCTGCATCCTTTCTCTCCCCTCTACAATTCATTCTGTGTACTGCCGGAATCTTTTTTCTCAAACTGTCTCATCTTGCCACTCCCCAACACAGCAAGGCCGCTTCCACTACAGTCAGACTGCTTTCTCCTCACTCCACAAGCACAAAGCTCATTCCTGAATCTGTGTCCTCACTCATGTTGTGACCTTCCCTCTCCTTATTCAGGAAAGGAGAGAGGACAAGCTGGGAAATGGAATGATCTTATCCATCCTTCAAGGCCCAATTCTATTCTCATCTTCTCCATAAAACCTTCCTTTGCCACCCCAGTGTTTGAATTTCTACAGTATTGAGAATCTGAAGCACCAAAATGTAAATCTTAATTATATAACAAGGAGAGGTCCATCCAACCTTATCCCTTAAAGGCCTGAGTCCACCCAGGCTCTGATTGCTAGTTAGGAGAAGCATCCAAGTCATTATTTTTGTAGGGAGACTGTGTGCCTGGAGGAAAGAACATTGCATTGAGAGAGATGGATTCTATTTGTGGAGTAAGAGCATTGTGGGAAAGGAGCTTTGTACAAGTTCACGGCCACCTCTCAGTATAGGGAAGGACCAAGCAGTTGTCCATAAAGCCTTCCTGCTAGTGGCCAAAAATAAACTGAGGAAGGAGAGGAACATGGATGATCTACTCAGACTGGGCTGACAGATGGTCATAGGGGAGAATGGAACAAGAAAGGTTACACAGCTGAATCTTATATGCTTGTCTGGCTTCACAAGGGACAATTTTTCTTGCTCACAGCCCAAATCTTCCAATGATTGTGTTTCATGACTTTCCCTACCATTGGTTTGGAGAGCAGAGCTGAATCGTTTCTGTGTGTGTGTGTGTGTGTGTGTGTGTGTGTGTGTGCTAATTATTTTAACTCTGATTAAATATTTTACCTTTAAAAGTAATTTATTTTATGGGGCAGCCAGGTGGTGTGGTAGATAGAGCTCCAGCCTTGGAGTCAGGAGGACCTGAGTTCAAATCCGGCCTCAGAAACATGACACTTACTAGCTGTGTGACCCTGGGCAAGTCACTTAACCCCAGCTGCCTCACCAAAAAGCAAAAAAAAAAAAGGTAATTTATTTTTGAAAGCTCTCCTAGCGTGTTGCAAATGGATCATAGGATCATAGATTTAGAACTGGAAGGAGGTTCAACCTTTCTAATTCTACTGAGGAGGAAAATTATTTGCCCAGGATTACATGGTGAGGGATGGGGGGGGGGCAGGGTTTCAAACCCAGGCCTTTCTGGTTCCAAGTCCAGTGCTCTACCCACTAAACAATCTCATTTCATTTTAGAGGCCCCTAGTTGCTCTAGACTGGAGGCATGAACTGGATGAAGTACCTTTATTCCAAGAATTCCCAGCTGAACCCAGTAATCTGATTACTACAGACCAGTGGTATCAAACTCAAATAGAAATGGGGGGGAGTACTAACCTGAACAAAAGGATACCTACAGGCAGCATCGACTTAATTTTAAAATGTGATATTACCTATGTTTTTTGCATTTTTATTTATTTTGTTAAACATTTCCCAATTATATTTTAATCTGGTTCCCGCCATACTTGGAAGTTGTGTGAGCTTCGTGTTTGACACCTCTGCTCCCGAGAATGGTGAAAAGCAGGCTATGATTATATAGCCTCTTGTATTATTTGAGTTTTTTTTTAACTAGACTATAAGCTCCTTGAGGACAAGGACCATTAAGCTGTACTTCTTCTATAATATTTAACATATTGCTGGGCACAGAATCAGGTGTTGGCTTATTAAGTGGTTAAAAAATAAAGATGGAAACAATAAAACATAAAGGGGAAAACAAGACTTTTTTTTTACCTGCTTCCTCTCCCTTTCAATGTCCCTTCAGTCTAGTCTTTCCATGCCCTCCACTGGTGTTGGTAGAAGAGGCAGCTCCCAGTCCTCAGAGGAAACCACTGGCCCAGAAAAGTCCTCAGCCCTCAACTGATGCCCCTCTCTGCTCCTCCTTTTCCCCCTCCCTATTCTTTACCTTGAGGCAGGTGGCAGGACTGTGTGTTACAAGCTTCCACTTCCTCTGGCATCTGGGGCTGGCGAGCCTGGCAGAGGTTGGAGTTATAGACATTGGATTCCCTGTCAGCACAAATGACTTGCCGTTTCCGGATGCCTGAATCACAGCTCTTAGAGCACTGAGAACCACCAGGGGAGAAAGAGAAAAATGTCTAAGTACACATATGTGATTATATGCACACACAGAATAGAAGATGTCTACATACACCCACAAAAACACATAAAAGATCACAGATGTTTGTGCATATACCGGTAATGACACACACTGAGCCAGAGACGTGTTTACCTAGGTGTTTATATTATTGTCGTTTGTCCTTTGTTCTCAAAGAGGACCATGGTATCAGGAAGGTGATGCCATGGAGAAACACAGAGAACCAGAGATGCATGCTTATATTGTCATACACAAAGACATACAGAACCAGAGATGAGATATGTACGTACGTACACATAACAAAATCATACCCCAAACACAAAAACATTCCACTTCCAACTTCCACAAGAGTAAGATATGGAAGGAGGAGTGAGAGAAGAAGAAAGGACTTTGACTAAATTGGAAATAGAAGAAAATCATGTAGATGACTTACAGGTGCTTGGAATAGCTAGGTTAAGAGGTTGAATTTGGGGAAGGGGGAGAGAAATTAAGGGAAATTGAAGAACAGTCTTCAGGGCCAGTTACTGGCCTAGATTCTAAAACCTGCAGGTTTTCAGGAAAGCAAAATCAAGGACAATTAAGGAGGATATGGAATAATTAAGGAGGATCAAGAAGCTTTAGAAAATACAATCTGAAGAGGTAGACTCAAAAAGGGCAAAGAGAAGGTAGTTGGCAAGACAAGGCAAGTGAGAAAAGGTAAATGGAATAACTAGTAGGCTAAGTACCTGGTGATAATTTAATCCATCAGAAGGTAAAGGAATTAATAAGAGAAAGTCATATTCTGGATCTGATTCTAAAAAGGAAGAACTGGTTGCTGGTTTGGAATGATGGAAATGACCACTCCATCCTAGACTTTGTGGTAGAGGAGAGGAAATCTGGGCATAGTCTGACATATACCCTAGATTTTAGAAAAGCAAATTTCAAAGAGTTCAGAGGAAAAATTGTTAGGATCTCATAAAGTAAAATGCTTCAGGGGAAGCCAACCCACAAGGGGTGGGAGATGCTGAAGACTGAAATCCTGAAGACCCAAAGGGAAATAATTCCAACAAAGGGGGGGAAATGGATTTTGTTGCAAAAGACTAATGTAGATATACAGGTAACATCAACCAACTCATGTTTTAAAAAGAAATGTATAAAAGGTGAGAGGAAGGCCAGATAAATGAGGATGACTATAAAAGTGTGGCAAGGTCCTGTAAAAGTAGTGTCAGGGGGCCAGCTAGGTGGTGCAGTGGATAGAGCTCTGGCCTCAAAGTCAGGAGGACCCGAGTTC
>NW_020954723.1:25993439-26013713 GCF_900497805.2 Vombatus ursinus
AAAAAAAAAAAAAAAAAAAAAAAAAAAAAAAAAAAGAAAAAAAGATTAATATAAAAATAGTGTCAGGAATGTGAAAACTCAGAATAAGCTGAAGATGGTAAGGGAAACTAAGGGCAACAAAAAAAGTGGTTTTAAAAACCTATATTGAGAGAAAGAAGAGAGGGAACCTTTGCTTGGGGTAGATGGGATAATGAATCGATCAACATTTATTAACCACCTACTCTGTGCCAGGCACTGAGCTAAACACTGGGAATACAAAAAGAAGCAAAAGACCATTCCTGACCTCAAGAAGCTGACAGTCTAATGGGTGACACTACATACAAACAAATATGTACAAAGCAAGCTAGATAGGATAAATAGGAGATGATTAACAGAGGAAAGGCACTGGAATTAAGAAGGGTTAGGAAAGATTTCCTATGGAAGGTAGGACAACCAGAGAGAACACCTGGGGCTGAGAGACAGTGTCTTGTTTGTGGAACAGCCAGGAGGCTAGGTAATTGGATTGAAGAGCACATGTTGGGGGGGGGGGGTAAGGATAATGATAAGTGACCACAGAGAGAAGGAAGAGTTGCTCAAATCCTACACTGTTTAGGTTTGTTCTGCAAAAGAGAATGGCTTTTACGTAGGAAATAATTAACAAGGAGTTTGATACCCAAAATAAGTAAAAAGACTGTAAGAGAGTGTCTACTTGCCCTTGGTGAAGTCAAGTTACCTGACCCAGATAAACTACATTTTTGGATCCTGAGAAAAACTGGCAGACATTATTGCTGAGCCCCTATGAGTAGTATCTGAAAGATCATGGAAAATGGCAGATATGCCACAAGATTGAAGAAAGACAACTGTTGGTCTTAATTTAAAAAAATAAAATAAAAAGAAGAGAATAGAGTTTGCAAACTATAAGTGAGTGAGCCTGATTTTGAGTCCTATGAAAATTCTAGGAAGGATCATTAAATAGATGGTTGGCAAATATCTAGAAAGGAAATAAGTGATTACCAAGAGACAGCTCGGCTTCATCTAGAACAAGTCATGCCAGACTAGCCCCATTTCCTTTTTGGAAAGGATTACTAAACCAGTAAATGAGAGGAATGTTGTGGATATAGTTTGATTAGATTTTAGCAAAGCTTGGTTTGTTGGGTTTGTTTGGTTTTTTTTTTTTGCCCTCAAAATTTTTATTATTTATTTTTAACATTCTTTTTTTGAGTTCCAAGTTCTCTTCCAACCTTCCCCCATCCACTGAGAAGGCAAGCAAAAATTATATCAATTATACATGTGAAATCATGAAAAACATATGTCTGTGTTTCTATATTTCTATATTAACCATATCACAAAAAAGCAAAAAAATTATACTTCAATTTGCACTCTCTTTGGTATTAGATGATATCTTGCCACTGGACCCAGATGACTCTGGAGGAGAAAGTGAGGCTGGTGACTTTGCACAGTCCTGCCTCACTTAAATCCAATTCACTTGCAAGTCGACATCACCTTCCTCATGGTATGATCCTCTTCGAGAATGAAGGACAAACAACTCTAGCATTGGAAAGCATCTTTTTCATCATGAGTCCTTTGGAATTGTCTTGGGTCATTGTATTGATTCGAGTGGCCAAGTCTTTCACAATTGATCATCATTACAACGTTGCTGTTACTGTGCACAATGATCTCCCAGTTCTTCTCATTTCACTTTACATCAGTTCATATAGGTTTTGCCCTGGCTTTTAAACCACCCCCCTCATCATTTCTTGTAGCAAAATAGTACTCCATCACAATTATATGCCACGACTTGTTCAGCCATTCCCCAATTGATGAGCATTTCCTTAATTTCCAATTCTTTGCCAGCACAAAAAAAGAAAAAAAGCTGCTATAAATATTTTTGTACATGGAAGTCCTTTTCCTTTTTCTTTGATCTCTTTTGTGTATAGACATGCTAGTGGTATTGCTGGGTCAAAGGTATTTAGTTTCTTAATTCTTTGGTATACTTCCACATTGTTCTGAAGAATGATTGGACCAACTCACTGTTCTACCAATAGTTCATTAATGTGCCTATTTGCCCTCATCCCCTCCAGCATCTGTCATTTCTGATAGGTATGAAGTAGTACCTCAGAGTTGTTTTAATTTGCATTTCTCTAATCAATAGTGATTTAGAGCATTAGACAGTTTTGATTTCTTCTTCTGAAAACTGCCTTTTCATATCTTTTGACCACTTATCAATTGGGAAATGGCTCTCATTCTTTATAAATTTGACTCAGTTCCCTTTTTATTTGAGAAATGGAGGCCTTTATCAGAGAAATTTGCGTTAAATTTTTTTTATATTACTTCATTGTCTATGGTACCTTTTAACAAAATGTAGTTTCCCTGCTTCTCTCTCTTAATTAGGCCTATTTTTGTCTTTGCTTTGTCTGAGATCATGATTGTTACCCCTGCCTTTTTTATTTCAGTTAAAGCTTAACAAATTCTGTTCCATCCCTTTCTTTTAACTCTGTGTGTGTGTCTTCCTCTTCCAAGTGTGTCTCTTACAAAAAGCATGTTGTTGGATTCTGGTTTCTAATCCATCCTGGTATCCACTTCTGTTTTATGGGTGAGCTCATCCCATTCACATTCATTATGATTACTGTGTATTTCCTTCCATCCTTTTTTCTTTTGTTTATCCTTCTCTCTCTTTTTATCCTGTCTTTTTACTTCTGACCACTTCCTCTCTTAATCTGCCCTCCCTTTCATCATCAGCCCCCTCCTCCTGTCTCTTATTACCTTATCTCCTCCTATTTCCCTATTGGGTAAGACAGATTTCTAGGCCCAACTGACTATGTGTATATATATTCTCCCTTCTTTGAACCAATTCTGATGAGAGTAGGGTTTAAGCATTGCCCGCCGCACCCCCTATTTCCCCTCCATTGTAAAAGTTCTTTCTTATAGGCCTCTTTTATGTAAGAAAACTTTCCCCACTCCATCTTTCCCTTCTCCCCATACATCCTCTTTTCTCACCCCTTCATTTATTTTTTTTCAGAGAACATCCCAACATAATTGATTCACACCCATGCCCTCCGTCTATGTAAACTCCTTCTAACTGCCCTACTAATGATAAAGTTCTTGGGATTTACATGTATCATCTTCCCATACAGGAATGCAAACTTAGTTTAACTCTATTGAGTCCCTTATGATTACTCTTTCATTTTTGCCTTTTTATGCTTCTCTTGAGTCTTGTGTTTAAACGTCAAAATTTCTATTCAGCTCTGGTCTTTTCATCAGGAATGCTTCAAAATCCTCCATTTCACTAAATATCCATTTTTCCCCTGAAGGATTATACTTAGTTTTGCTGGGTAGGTTATTCCTGCTTGTAATCCTAGCTCCTTTGCCTTCAGATATATCATATTCCAAGCCCTCTGCTTCTTTACAGTGGAAGCTGCTAAATCTTGTGTGATCCTTACTGTGGCTTCACAGTATTGAAATTGTTTCTTTCTGGCTACTTGAAGCATTTTCTCCTTGACCTGGGAGCTCTGGAATTTGGCTATAATTTTCCTGAGAGTTTTCATTCTGGGATCTCTTTCAGGAGGTAATCTCAGTGGATTCTTTCAATTTCTATTTTACCTACTGGATCTAAGATACTGGGGTAGTTTTCTTTTATAATTTCTTGAAATACGATGTCTAGGCTCTATTTTTTCATCATGGCTTTCAGGTAGCCTAATAATTCTTAAATTATCTCTCCTATGTCTGTTTTCCAGGTCAATTGTTTTTCCAATGAGATATTTCACATTTTCTTCTGTTTTTTATTCTTTTGACTTTGTTTTGTTTCTTGATGTTTCATGGGGTCATTAACTTCTACTTGCCTAATTCTACTTTTTAAGTTCTTCAATGAATTTTTGTACTTCCTTTTCCATTTGGCCTATTATGCTTTTTAGAGGATTTTTTTTCTGCAGTGAATTTTTGTGCCTCTTACTATTAGGCCAGTTCTGTTCTTTAAGATGTTATTTTTTTCAAGTTTTTTTTGTGCTTCTTTTATCAAGCTATTAATATTCTTCTCATAATTTTCTCATATTACACTCATTTCTTTTCCCAATTTTTCCTCTGCCATACTTATATCTTCTTTAACTCTCCCAGGAATTATTGTTGGGCTTGGGTCCAATTAGCATTTTTCTTTGAGGCTTTGTTTGTAACTGTTTTCACATTATTGTCTTCTTCTGAGTTTATATCTTAAGTCTTCCTTGCCATCATAGTAGCTTTTTATGGTCAAGTTCTTTTTTTGTTGTTTGCTCATTTTTCCAGTCTATTTCTAGACTTTGAAATATTATACTAAAGTTGGGCTGTGCTCACGTGGGGGTAGGGAGGCACTGTCTCAAGCTTCAGGCTTTTTCATGCTGCAGTTTTCAGAACTAGGGGATCTGCAAGTTTTTGGTGCTTCCAAGGTGGTAAGATCCAAGACAAGGAACTGATCTGAGCTCTGGTCCTGACCTTGCTCCCCTGCAGTGTTTGTGCCCCTTTTGGTCCTAGAACTGTGACCCAGAACTGAGTATGGACAATAGAGTTGTCAGTCAGTGCCAGCTGCACTCAGAACCAGCAAAGGGTCCCCCTGTAATCTGTTTCTGACCAGTCGTCTGATCCCCTCACCATCTCCAGGCTGAAAGCTCCCAAAGCCATCACAACCATCTCCATGACTGCTGCTGCATCCATTCTCTGGACTGATTCCCACACCAATGTTACAGACTTCTCCTGCCAACCTCCTAAATTGTCTTAGGCTGGAAAAATGTCTCACTCCGACCTTTTGTTTGCTCTGCCACTCCAAAATTTGACTTGATGAGTCATTTTAAAGTTGTTTAGAGGGGAATATTGGGAGAGTTCAGATGGATGGCTGCCTCTAATCAGCCATCTTGGCTCCACCCATAATATTAGTGAAGCTTTTGATAAAGCATTTCATGCTATTCTTGTGGAGAAAATGGAGAACTATGGGTTAGAGGATAATCCAATCAGATTGATTCAAAACTGGTTAGATGGCTGGCCTCAAAGAAGAGTTGTTAATGGTTCCATGTCAACAAAGCGGGAAATCTCCAATGGTGTATCCCAGGAATCTGGGTTCAGTCTTGTGATATTTAACATTTTTATCAATGCCTTAGATAGAAGCATAGATAGTGAGTTCAACAAATTTGCAGATGACACAAAACTGGGAGGGAATAGCTCCCATACTGGAAAAGTGAGGATACAAACAGATATTCACAGCAGGAGGCTGAATCTGATAAGATGAAATTTGGGAGGAATAAATGTAAAGTCTTACACTTAGTACAAAAAGTCAGTGTCACAACTATAAGATGGGGGAAGTGTTGTGAAAAGGATCTGTGCTCAATACGAGTGAAATGTGGCAACCGTAAAAGCTAATGAGCCCTTGGGCTACATTAAGAGGGACATAGATTCCAGCAAAAGGGAGGTGATTTTTCTCTGATTCCACTCAGATATCACCTGGAGTGTTTTGTTCATTTGTAGGCATCGTGACTTAAGGATATTGATAAGCTGGAGAGAGTCCAAAGGAAGGCAACCAAGCTGGTGAAGGATTTTGAGTCCAGGACAGTTGAAAGAACTGGGCATTGGGGCATGTAAGTGGTGCAGTGGATAGAGCACCAGCCCTGAATTCAGGAAGACCTGAGTTCAAATCTGGCCTCAGACACTTGACACTTACTAGCTGTGTGACCCTGGGCAAGTCACTTCACCCCATTTCCTCAGAAAAAAAAAACAACTAGGCTTGTTTAATCTAGAAAAAAGATTCAGAAGGAGACATAAGAGCTAAGCTTCAAATATGTGAAGGACCGTCCTGTACAAGAGGGACTAGGCCTATTCTGATGGTCCCCAAAGGTCAGAACCAGAAACAGTGGATGAAAACTGAAAAAAAAAAAAAAAAGATAAGTGAGGCTTGATGTTAGGAAAGCCACCATCCATAAGTAGAATGGCTGCCCCCGCAGGGGGATGCTGGGCTCCCCCTCTCTCTTTAGAGGCCTTCAAGCAGAAGCTGGACAGCCCCTCGTCGGTTATGTTATAGTGTGGATTCGTTGGTATACGGATGGACAGGGTGGTCACTCGGGTCCTTCCAACTCCCAAATTCTGTGACTCTGTGAAAGATGTGCACACATCTACATGCCTTAAAACACAGAACAAGAGATATGTGCACCCACACTCACATATAATGATAGCTAATGTTTATATAATACCTACTCTGTGCCAGGCACTGTGCGAAGAGCTTTACAAATATTATCTCAGTTGATCCTCAGTTGAACCCTGGAAGGTAGGTATTGTTATTATCCCCATTTTATAGATGAAACAAATTGAGGTTAAGTGACGCCCAGGGAAACAGAGATAGTAAGTGTCTGGTGCTGGATCTGAACTCAGGTCTTCCTGACTGTAGGTCTAGTGTTCTATCCACTGCCCCATCTAACTGCCCGACACACAGAGAAATGCATGTTATCAGAGATGTGTGTGCATACAAACATGTAGGAAACACACCCAGAATCAAAGGTGGCTGGGTACATACAGACACATACACACAGAGACACAAAGACATAGAAGACATGCGTCCACCAGACATATACACAGAACCAAAGGTCATGGGATCATCAACTTAGAACCAGAAGGGACCTTCAAGGCCAATAAGTCCAACAAACCCATTTTATAGATGAGGAATCAGAGTGGTCAAGCGGCCTGCCCTGAGTCACAGAGCTAGTATGTATCTGAGGCAGGATTTGAACCTAGGTCTTCCTAGCTCTGTGGGTATACATAGACACGTGCTCAGAAGAACTCACAAGGACATTGAACCGGAGATATGTGCACACATATGAATGCACAGACTCAGGCCAGCACATGCAGTCATGCAAGAAGACCCATGCAGAACCAGAAATGTATGCAAATGCACACGTGTGAAAACACAAAAACAGAGTTGATATGCACATATGAAGATATGCATGCAGCCGAGTTTACTCTCTTAGGACTCTAAGCAAGAGCATCTCATACCAGTGGCTGGATGGAGGAAGGGGACACATCTGAGTACATTCTACGAGAAAGGACCCCAGCACAAGACCTGAGGCTCAATCATGTTCCCTTTATGTCAGGCCTAGGCAAATGGCATGAGGAGGGGCGTCACAATACTTTCTATAAATAAAGAGGATGAAGGAGACTGCCTCTCCCTCATTAGACTGTAAGTTCCTTGAGATCAGGGACTCTCTTTTACATTTCTCTGTGCCTAGCACACAGAAGGCACTTAATAAATGCTTACTGACACTGTCCAAAGCGGGAGGAAAGATGACGTGGTAGCTAGCATGTCCTACCTGGGGCCAAGGGGCCTTCAAGCAGCAAAGTATCATTACCTGGCCCCCAACTCACAAGAAATAGTACTTACAGGCAGTAATAATAATCAACATCTACCAAATATCTTCCATGTGCCAGGCACTGTATGGGGCACTGGGAATGCAAAGACAAAAATGAAAGTCCCTGCCTTCAGAGAGGTTACATTCTGTCAGGGGTGAGAAAAATTATTATTTTCTTATTACATGAATAACCAATTTTATACACAGGACCCAAAGATCCTCTTTTTGATTATTAATAACCAATTATTAGTAGAATTTTTTTCTCTTTTTTCTTCCTTGTGGAAGACAGGGCTTACAATGAGATGTTCTCCTCCATCTTGGGCAGATCCCCACCCAGCTGGGAGAGCTTATTTCTGATCAAAGGGTAAAAAGAATCTAATCTAGGGGAATTCCCATTGTTCTACTCTGGTTGGACTGGGTGGAGAATAAATCCTTTTGTTTGGTAGTCTGACTAGAGATGAATGTTTTTGTCCAAGAGTGCTGCCCTGATCAGAGTCATGGTACCCCAACCCCTCATTAGAAAAAGCCCATCTCTCATTATAATATTCATTCTCTCATTAATTGTTAACAAATCAGAGCTGATTTCCACCCGTCAGGGACAACCCCTCTTCCAAAGATATTTAAACATTCAAGTGGCCTCCATACTGGGTCTTTCCAAGAGAACCACTGAACTCAATTTATTGATTATGTGCTAGCCTAATTAATAAATTGATTATTACCCAAAACCCACGTCTCTTGGACTCTTCATTCATCTCATGGAAACAATACATTCACATATTACATACAAGATACATACAAAGTAAATACAAGGTAATTTGGCCAGGAGGGATGCATTGGGATAGATGATGGCATCAGGCATGAGGGATTCTAAGAAGCAGGAGTGTGCACTCGAGGCAGGGGGCTGATCTGTGCAAAGTCAGAGAGATTCAGGCATTCTGGGAGTGCTTCCTCTTCAGTCATGCCATTTAAAGACATCTGTCAAGCACTAGACCCTTTAGAGAACAGACACCAGCACCTAGACGCCAGGGCTGAGAATACGGGCAAGGTCAGATACTCACCAGCCCCCAGTCACCAATATGCCAGCCAGGTTCCTGAAGAGGGCAGTTCTCTCCCATACAGGCCTCAGTCAGGGGAGGCTTGTCCACTGAGGAGCAGGCAAAATCCTGGAGGGGAGAGCCTTCATCACCCCAACAGGTGACAGTCCGGCTCCGAACCCCTGGGCCACAGCTGGAGGAGCACTATAGGGGAAACCCAATTGTTATCATATGCCTCTCATTCCTCTGCCTGCCTGGGAGGAGTTACCTTAGTCTATAATAATAATAGCTAACATCTATGGTGCACCTACTATGTGCCAGGCACTATGTTAAGCACTTTGCAATTATTATTTCATTTTATCCTCACAAAAACTCTGAGAGGTATTATTTTCTCCATTTTACAAATGAAGAAACATTATTATCTAATAACTATTTGTTGTTGTTCAATCATTTCAGTCATATCCACCACTTCGTGACCCCATCTGGGGTTTTCTTGGCAAAGATACTGGAGTGGTTTGCCATTTTCTTCTCCAGGGTCACACAGTTAGTAGGTATTTCAAGTCAAATTTGAACTCAGGAGGATGAGTCTTCCTGACTCCAGGCCTGGTGTTCTATCCACTTTCCCACCTAGCTGCCCAATAATGATGATGATGATAATGGTGATGATATTATCCCCATTTTGCAGATGAGGAAACTGAGGAAAATAGAGGTAAAGTGACTTGCCCAGGGCCACACAGCTGTTAAATATCTGAGGCCAGATTTGAACTCAGGTCTCTCTGACTTCAGGCCCAGCGCTCTATCCACTGTGCCACTAGTAAGTGAGGTCAAGTCACATACCCCAAATGACAGCTGGACATCTGCTAGGAAGCCTTGGAGATAACCAGGACTTACAGAATCATACAAACTCTGCTAATGGACTTTCTAATCCTTTCTCCTTAAATATCATCATCAGCTGTTAATCTTGGAGCTTGAAAGAATCCTAAATATCACCTAATCCCACCCACTCATTTTACAAATGGAGTAACTGGGGCCCTGGGACAGCCAGGTGGTACAGTGGAGACAGAGCACTGGGCTTGCAATCAGGAAGATTCATCTTCCCGAGTTCAAATCCGGCCTCAGATACCTACTAGCTGGGTGACCCTGGGCAAGTCACTTAACCCCGTTTGCCTCAGTTTCCTCATCTATAAAATGAACTGGAGAAAGAAATGGCAAACCATTCCAGTATCTTTGATTTTTTTGTGACCCTATTTGGGGTTTTCTTGGCAAACATGACTGAATTTCCCAAGATCACACAGCTAGTTGGGATTAGCACTCAGGCTGGTATTCTTTTGCTACCCACCTCCCACTTTGCATTTTTATTATATTGAGGTGTTAAGCCCAGTGACCTGACAATCCTCAAAACCCTATATAACCCTAATTCTGCCCAAGACTGGGGCAGTTTTGCAGAGCTGGAGATAGCTCTCTCCCCAGCCAGAGGTTTACAGCAGTCCTTGCCTCCCCACTTGAACACAACCAGGCAAGCCATAAAGAACTCTCTTTTAGCGCCTTCTGCATGTACGCCTGCTTTGGTTCAGCAGCCAATCAACAGTTTGTTTCTTCACCATGTGGTGAGCTGACAAGAAACAGTTACAGAATACCTACACATGTACTGAAGGCTGCACATGCTCATAAGGACTGGGCTCTCATCAGCCAGTCTCCCACTACATCTATTTAGTGGATTATCCTCAGGGAACTTTGCCAGCTTTATGGAAATTATCCAGCCTGCCCTAGCAAAGAAGGTCTTTTGTGGCCAGAGGCACCAAGCGATCAATTCCTTGCTACGCTCCTCCCCCCCCAACCACACATGGTCAATTCTTCACTGTGCAAGAATGCATGGTCAAGAACACACAAACATACACACTTAACTCTGCATTTTTCTCTCTTCCAGAACAGAGTAGGTCTCAACCCATCCCTGTATGCCCTCCTTTTCCACATTGCAGGCCCTGCCCTTCAGGGCTCCTCTCTGACTCCCCGTCTCTGATCGGACTCACCTCTCCCCAGGGCCCCGAACTCCATGCTGCACATCTGTGCATGTTGCAGGACCGTGTGTTTGGAGGCCTCGCTGGCAGGGCTGCACATGAAGCTTCATCTGTTGCCTCCTCTGCACCTGCCCCATCAGATGCAACACAGTAGACATGACGGGACTGGGAACCTCCTCCACATGGGGCTGAGCAGGCACTCCATGGCCCAGCCTTCCAGCTGCAAGGGGAGAAGGAAGCTAGACCACATCTGGGCTCTGATGCAGGAGAAGCATTGAGCAGGAAGCTAGCTCCTTCCCTCGGTCACCCAGCCTCCTCGTGTTCCTGCCCATCTCCCTAAACAGGAGGCTGCCACTCGTATGCTGAGGCTGCTCATGCATACATCTTCAGTGAAAGTCAGTCTTAGATGGCATGATGGGGAAGGCACTGGATGAAAAGGAAGGAAACCCTGGATTCCAGTTTTGGCCCCATCGCTAACTTACTGTGTGATTTTGGACAAGTCACCTGACCTCTCTGTAAAATGGTAATACATGTAATAACAAAAACAACAGGGTAATAATAATAACCACAGCTCTCTACTCTAGTTATTGTGGGGGTCAAATGAAGCTATGAGTATATAATAATATTTAAAAAGTGATTTTCCTGAAGCACAGGCCTGATCATCTCTTCCCCTTACATTAATAAACTCCAATGGCCCCCTATTACCTCCAAGATCAAATATAAAATATTGTTTGGCTTTTTAAACTCTTTGCAACATGGCCTCTTTCCTAGTTTTCCAGTGTTCTTAACGTATTACAGTTATCCCTTCCACATCGAGACTTTCACCATTGCAGTTTCAATGTATTGTGAGTCAGAATAAGAGATTAAATGGGAATTTGGGGGGAGTTTTGCAGAAACCATAGACAATATGTGAAGGCTAGCAGATGACACAGAAAGTTTAGAAACTCAGAAATGCAGAAAATATATGCATAGCATTATATAACATCAGCATATTTTATCTTTCAATACCATAATAATTCAGACTTCTTCCCTGGTACAAAGGGAAGGCCAAAAACTTTTACAGGGATTTTCCAGATCCAGGGGGTGCTGTGTCCCTAACGCCGCCCCCTCAGATGTGGAAGAGATAACTGTACTCTCCTCCCTCAATTTTAGTGCCTACTCTCTCTTAATTATTTCTCATTTATTCTATATATAGTGTGTTCATATACATTTATTCTCTTGTCATCTGTCCCATTAGACTGTGAGCTCCTACTACTGTCTTTTGCCTCTTTTTGCACCCTGGTACATAGTAGACTCTTTTTTTGTTTGTTTGTTTGTTTTGCAAGGCAATCGGGATTAAGTGACTTGCTCAGGTCATACAGCTAGCTAGTGAGTGTCTAGTGTCAGAGGCTGGATTTGAACTCAGTTCCTCCTGACTCCAGGGCCAGTGCTCTATCCACCTAGCTGCCCCACATAGTAGGTTCTTAATAAACATTTGACAGACTGCTTCCACGTACTCTATGATCCAATGGCACTGGTCTTGCTGATCTCTGAATGACATGCTCCATCTCTGCACTCTATGCATTTTCAGTAGCTGTCCCCGACACCTGGAATGCTCCCCTCTGCCTCCTAGTTTCACTTCATTTTTTTAAAAACTCAGCTCAAGCGGCAGCTAGGTGGCACAGTGGATAGAATACTGGCCCTGGATTCAGGAGGACCCGAGTTCAAATACAATCTCAGACACATAACACTTACTAGTTGTGTGACCCCGGGCAAGTCACTTAACCCCACTGCCTAACTAAAAAAAATTAAAAAATTAAAAAATAAAACTCAGCTCAGATCCCACCTTTTTCAGGAGGCCTTTCTGCCCTTCCCTATCCCTGCTAGTGCTTATCCTCGAGTGACCTTTCCTGGTTACTTTCCACTTTATACTCTTTATATCTTCTATGTATAATTTTTTTCATGTTGAAGCCTCAGTTAGAATTTAAGTTCCTTGAGGGCTAGGGCTGTGTTTTTGACTTTCATTGCACAGAAAAATGCCAGGCACACAGTAAGTGCTTAATAAATGCTTGTTGGCTGCTTAAATGATTAATAATAGCAGCTAACTTTTATATAGCATCTTATTTAAGGGTTTTTTTTTTAATATATGTTATCTCATTTGATCCTCACAACAACCCTGTTAATAATGTTAACCAATAATAGTGTTGTTACCCATTGTACAGATGAGGAAACCGAGGCACAAAGAGGTTAAGGGATTTGTGCTGGGTCACACAGCTAATTAGTGAGGTAGATTCACATCCAGCTCCTTCAAACTCCAAGTTCAGTACTCTTTTCACCACATATCTAGATTCTAGACCAGACTTGGTTGTTACTTTTTTCCTCTAGGCCTCAGTTTCCTCTTTTGTAAAATGAGGGGCTTAGGACACAATCTGAATCTATAAAGTATTGCTATTTATCTCAATGTATCACCTTCTCTCCCATAGATTCCTGTCCTTGCTCCAACCCCCCAACCCCCTAGAGTTCCTGGAACTGGATTTTAAAACTGGCATCTCCCCAGAAGACAAAACTCAGCCAACAGAAAAGCTAAAAGGACCTGGACAGCTTGAAATAGCAAAGATCCTCCAGGTTCCCGGACCCCACGGTGGCCATGCAAAGCTCCAGTGCCCGCCACCTTCCCCACCGAGGAGTCAGAGAGCGAGAGCAGCCCCAGCACCAGCCCAAGGCCCCTGCCCAGCTGAGGGATGCTCTCAGTGGGCCCACCACGGCAGACTTTCAAACTTCCACAGTCTATGGCTAGGCTGACAGAGAGAGCATACTCCCGGGTGCCCGCCCTTGCCCTTGGTTACCTTTTCCCACACATGCCTCGGGCTCGGCCATGGCTCCACACTCCCGGCGGGTGGAGGTATGAGATCCTTTGTGCACAGAACAAAGGGGTTTGCAAGGACCAAGAAGAGCATTTCTCCTCCTGAGACCGTGGAAGAAAGGGCCATGCAACCAGGCACCTATCTTCCCAGGGAGGTTCCCCAGGTTACTCTCTGACCCAGTGGCTCCATGGGGCATCATAAAAGGTTGGGAGACCTCAGAAGCACAAACGCTTCCATCCATCCACATCCCCACCACAGAATACCCTTACTGTGGCTAAAGGGATGCCAACCAGAGCCGTCTAGAGCTCAAAGGGGACCATGTGAGATGCAAACCACCATCCTCCAAAATAAGCTTCCAGGGTCCCGAGACACCCAAGGCCCAGATGACCCTTTTCTAAGGCACAAAAGTATGAATTCCTCTCCTGCTACCACTTCAGTCTGACACGGCAGATGAGGGAGGGGGAAGGAAGGAAAGGTAAAGACCACAACCAAGTCCTACCCTGATTCCAAGTCCCTTGTCTAGAGGGGGCTCTGTGGGGAATATGCCTCAGACCCACTCTCTGAACAGTCTGGGCCTTGGGTGTCTCAGGACCCTGGAAGCATACTTTGGAGGATGGTGGTTTGCATCTCAGATGGTCCCCTTTGAGCTCCAGAAGGCTCCGCTTGGCATCCCTCTGAAAAGGATCCCTCTTTACCGAGGAAGACCTAGAAGTTGTAGGTCTATTCTCCTGCTCGGCATCCTCACCCCACGTCAGCAGAAAGAGGGGGACAGGAGATGGCTATATCAGGAGCTGATGAACATCAGGATGCTCATGCCATCTTGCCTTTCCCTCACAAGAGTCCCTTCCATCTACTCTGTATATATCTTCCATCTACCTAATGGTTTATATGTTGTCTTCCCCGTTAGAATGTAAGCTCCTTGAGGGTAGGGACTGTTTTTGCCTTTCTTTGTATCTCAGTGCTTAGCATATAGAAAGCATTTAATGAAGCTTGTTGATCAACTGTTGGATTTCAGGATGTCAGAAAAAGGATCCCTTTCCCTGACACTCCTCCTTGGTCTTTATCATGGCACAGCACCTCAATGTTTCACCCTGGGCAATATTTGCCAGATGCTCTATTCTTACTCCTAGATGGGTAATTCCTATCTTGTGCTTGTCCCTGTCCCAAGTCCTGAACCCCATGAGACTATCTATCCTGGAGAAGGGACTAACCCTGATACTGTGTGGCCCAAACCCTCTGTCTCAGGGCTCTGCTGAAGGGAGGAAGGGTCAAATGAAGGTAGGAGGGGCAGAGCTCACCGCTTGGTTTGTGGGCAGGCCTGAAGGTTGCAAGTGCGATTGTCAGATGGCTGGGGCTTATGCTGGCACATGTGATCAGGGTAAACCTCATTGTCAATGGTGCAGAATACCAGGCGGGTCTGATAACCTGCCAAGAAGGGGTATCCAGGTGAGCCGGATCCAGCCTGGAAGCCTGTGTCCCCAAAGGTGTAGCTGAGGCTCATTCAACAACCTCACTGTGTGTGGGTGGGGGGAGGGTCCTAGGTGTTCATGGAGCTGAATACCTCCTGGTCCTGTGGGCCCTCACCCTTCCTTGTGGCCTTTCCCTATACCTTGGAACCTCCTCTCCCCTCTTGATCGCTCTCATCTCAGCTCTGAGGTGACCTCTCCCCAATTCTGCCCTCCTCACCTCCTCCACATTCTGCAGTGCAGTCACTCCAGGAGCCATGATTCCAGCTGAAGCCAGTGTCCAGGGGCTGCTGGGGCAGGTAGTACTCATACTGCACCCCTGGGTTGGGCTCCTGGCTGATAAGCTGAAATGGAGGAAAGAAATCACCTGTGTACAAACCAGTGAAGAAGACCCAGATTTCCTAGGGTAGGTCTATCTGTCTGTCTCTGTCTCTCTTTCTCTGTTTTGGAACAGAAATAATCATAATAGCTTACATTTATATAAGTTTACAAAGTACTTCTCATTCTCTCATTTGAGCCCCACAACAAAATGGGGAGGTGAGTCCTACAAGATTTGTGATCCTCATTCTGCAGATAAGGAGACCCCAAACCTAAATGATTTCCCCATAATTGCCACAATCAGCAAGTTTCAGAGACAGGGCTCAAACCCAGGCCACTGGGTATTTCTCTGTAGTCCCCTCCACTGCCTCCGTCCATGCTACTGCTGGAGTGGAGAAGATGGGCCTAAGAAATGGGGTGGGGCAATGTACCTGAAAGTCAGGGTCCCTGGGTTCAAATCCTGCCCATTGCCAATTCTTAGGACCCATTCTGGCCCCACCTTCCCTATTCATTCTGTTCTGCTCTCTCCCTTCCTTCTCCCCTCTCCTTTTTGACATAGAGGCCAAGGATCAATTCTTGCACCAATGTTTCTTAGATCAAGGAAGTTTTTTTGTCATGGACTCTTTGGAAGTCTGGTGAAGACCATGGATCCCTTCTCAGAGTAATTCTTTTAATGCATAAAATAAAATGCATAGGATTACAAAGGAAACCAATTATATCTAAATACAATTATTAAAATGTTTCTTAAAACCAAAGCATGGGTTAAGAACCTCTGCCCTAGGTGAACATGACTGCTACTCCCAGGACAAATACCAAGGGGTGAATAAATGCTCCCATGTGAAGCCCTATTGTCATAGTAGACATAATGAAGCCCTCCACATTCTCAGTGTAGACATTAGCCTCTTAACAAACCAAGCATCATCCCTACTTCAGTGGGTGGGGGACAGAGAGAACCAATGATTTCCATAGGCTCCACCCACCTCAATGACCAGGGGCTCGGAGGTAGGGCCCCGGGCGTGCAGGTGTTCGGGTGCTAGGTCCCCCTCAGACCCTCGTTCATACTGAAGGATGGTGCTGGCCACTGGCAGGGCCCGACCAAACTCAATCGTCCAGTGGCCATTCAGGTAGTACTGCCCCCGCACATTTTTCACTGCTGTGGGATGAGAAGGGGGAAAAAAAGGAAGAAAGGAATGGCCAGAAAAGTCCCATGCTGGATTAGGGAGAGAAGAGCTGATGTCTTACATCTCTGACTATGCCTCCTCTCTTCCCCTATGTCCTAGTCCCCCAACCCAGGAGTACAGCGTACTCGGTTTGGACATCTGATACCAGGATTTGACCCTGAAGCCAGATTCTCCCTAGGGATTAGCCTCAGGGAAGTATGAGGGCAAAATCAGCTAAAGGACCTGTTCCTCCATACCCAGGAAATTCCTGCTGGCTGTGGCTTCCGCAATATGGATACTGGTAGCTCCTGCAGGAATGACCAAAATCTGGTTGTAACCTGAGGGAGACAGAAATATCATGAGGCAAGGGAGTTCAGGGGAAGTGATGCTGAGTTCCTTGACTGTATTTCTTGTTCCCTACCCCCCTAACCCCCACCCTAAACACACACATTCATGACCCAGCCCTCCCTTCTTTCCAGTCTTTTTATACCTTACACCCCTCCACCCTGCCATGCACTGTTTGATCAGGTGACGCTGGCCTCTTTGCTCTATCTGGAACAAGATGCTCCATCTCCCAACTCTGGGCATTTTCACTGGCCATCCCTCATGCCTAGAATGTTCTCCCTCCTCATCTCCACTTCCTGGCATCCCTGGCTTTCTTCAAGTACCAGTTAAATCCCACTTTCTGCAGGAAGTCTTTCCTGATCCCCCTTAATTCTAGTGCCTTCCCTCTCTTATTTCCTATTTATTTTTATATAGCTTGTTTGTATGTGGTCATTTGCATGCTGTCTCCCCATTAGATTGTGAGCTCCTTGAGAACAGAAACTGTCTTTTGCCTTTCTTTGTAACTCCCAGCTCTTGACTCAGTACCTGGCATATTGTAGGTGCTTAATAAATGTTCACACACATACACACGCTCAGTTGCTTATTGGATAGCTGACTAAGGACTCCTAGAGACACATACTCCAAACCCAGTGCCTGACACTCTAGGAATTTTCTGGGTCATCTAGTCTGCCCCTATTGCATCCAGTTCTGCATGTGACATTTTCAGAACATAAAAAAAGCAGAAACCCATCCATCCATTCATTCAAGGATTCAACAATCATTTATTAAGTAGATTTTGACTAGAAGGCACTGTGCTAGGCACTGGATATAAAAAAGACAAAAAAAAAGTCACTTACATTCTATTGGGGAAACAAATTGTTCAAGGATAAATTAACTCAATGAAAAGTAAATACAAAGTAACTTCTTGGAAAGTAAAAGACAGTTGAATTATGTGATGAGTAAATATGACTAACTTAGCTCTTCTCTGTAATACAATGATCCAAGACAATTCCAAACGACTCATGATGGAAAATACTATCCACATCCAGAGAAAGAACTGATGGAGTCTTAATGCAGCTCATGGCGTACTATTTTCACTTTCTTTTTTTTTTTGGTGGTTTTTTCCTTTTGTTCTCTTTCTCCCTTCACAATATGACTAATGTGGAAATATTTTACATGACTGCACATATATAACATATCAGATTGCTTGCCATCTTAGGGAGAAGGGAGTGGAGGGAGGGAGAAAAATTTGGAACTCAAAATCTTATTTAAAAAAGAATGTTAAAAAAAAGAAACTTGTTCATTATTTAAAAAATAAAATGCATAAAAAAATAGATAGTTGAGGAGGAAAGGAATTTGGAGATCATGTCATATAAGGATCAAATGAAGGTACTAGGGAGAAGAAGAAAAGACTGAGGTGGGAGTTTGGGGGTGGAGGTGGGGAATGATAGCAGTACACAGTTATCTGAATGGAAAAGGAATTAGACTAGTTTGGCCATGAGGGACAGATCTAGGAGCGGTAGACATTGCAGAGAAGTTGATTTAGGCTTTATGCAAGGAAAAAATTTCTAGCAATTAAAGCAGTTCAGAAGAAGAATGGTTTCAACCTCTTTGGAAGTCTTCAAGCATAACCCAGATGAACCCTCAGTACAGGCAGCATATATCAGAGGTGAAACTTGAACTCAGGTCTTCCTGACTCTGAGACCAACTCTCTACCCACTATACCATACCGTCTTTTGCTTGGCACATAGTAGACACTTAATAAATGTTTGTTGATTGATCTGGCTAAAGTGGCTATGGGAAAAAAGGAAAGGAAAGGAAGAATAAGAGGAAGAAGAAGGAAAGAGAAGAGAAAGGAAAAGAAAAGGAAGGAAGAAGCGTCAATGAAACATGTCTAAAAATACACAGCAGAACAAGAAATGACAAGCAGAATAATTTCAGAAAAACTTGAGAAGATTGATATGAACTGACACAAAGTGACTTCACTTTGCAGAACCTGGAGAATATTGTACACAGTAACAGCAATATTGTAGGATGATCAACTGTGAATGACTTAGCTCTTGTCAGCAGTGCAATGGTCTAAGACAATTCCAAAGGATTCGTGGTGAAAACTGCTATCCACCTCCAGAGAAAGAAGTGATGGAGTCTGAATGCAGGTTGAAGCACACTATTTTTCCACTTTCTGTATTATTTTCATGGTGGGTTTTTTGTCTGTTTTCTTCCACATGATGGAAATATGTTTTACATAATTGCATATGTCAAACTGCTTACTGTCTCAGGGAGGAGGGAAAGAAGGGAAGGAGAGAATTTGCAACTCAAATTTTTTTTAAATGTTAAAAATTATTTTTACATGCAATTGGGAAAAAATAAAATATTATTTAAAAAATAAAATAAAATACACAGCACAGATGCAAATAGAACAGAACCAGAAAAGCAATTTATACAATAAAAGCATTCGAAAGACAAACAACTTTGAAAGATATAAGAACTCTGATCAACTCAGTAACCAATCATAATTGCAGAGGACATATCATGTGTTACCCATCTCCTAACAGAGGAAGGATGGATTTAGGATGCAGATTGAGACATCAATTTGAAGGTGTGGCCAATGCAGAAATTTGTTTATTAACTCTGCTTACTTGTTACAAAGGATTTTTTTTATGAGGGGGGAGGTAGGGGAAGAGTGGGTAGAGGTAGGAAGGAAAGAAAATAGATTTTTAAATGAAAAGAATAAAATAAAATTAAAAACAAAACAAAACAAAAAATCCACAGCAGTGAGGGAAATTCAGGAGGGGATACTAACAAGAAAGGCAGTAGTGGCACCACTATGTTAAAGCTGACGTGTACTCTTTTGTTTGTTGATTGATCTGGCTAAAGCTTTTTAAAGGTGTCCATAGGGGCAGCAAGGTAGTGCAGTGAAATAGAGCACCCTAGAGTCAGGAGGACCTGAGTTCAAATCTGACCTCAGATACTTACTAGCTGTGGTAACCCTGGATGAGTCAATTAACCCCAATTGCCTCAAAAAGAAAAGCTGCACGTGGTAGATTAATGGTTTCATATTCAATCTTCTTTTTTGTCCTTTGTATATTAAAATATTCAAATTTATTGATGACTACTAAGTGCACGGCAGCTAGATGGCTCAGTGAATAGACAGCCTGGAGACAGGAAGACCTGAATTCAAATCTAACCTCAGATACTTACTAGCTGTGTGACTTTGGGCAAGTCACTTAACCTCTGTTTGCCTTAATCCACCGGAGAAAGAAATGGCCAAACACTCCAGTATCTTTGCCAAGAAAACCGCATGGATAATATTGGCATGTTATAGTCCACAGGGTCACAAAGACTCAGACACAACTGAATGATTGAACAACAGTAATTAAGTTCATAATTTTAAAAGTTGGGGTTTTTGCTTTTGTCTTTTAATGGAACCATAGTAAGGTGTTAGCCGGGGCTCAGGTGCTATCCTTGGGAAAACCCCCAGACCTCTTTAAGCATATAGAATGTAGCCTTCCCAGAGGCAGCTGAAGAGAAGGTTCAGGCAGTTGGGCCTGTTGTGGGGTGACTGCCAATCCTAATGCAGCTGCTCCTTCTACCCTGGAGAGAAGTAATGACCCAAGGTATTGGGGCTTCCCCAGAAGGGAGCAGTGACATAAGCCTAAAGAGGAAATCCAAGAAAGAGTGCTTTAAAAAGGCACCAGGCCTAGAGTCTAGACCAGACATGAAGTAAACATCTTGGGACCCATGAATAGACAAAAGAGTTTAGGAAAAAGGAAAGAAGTC
>NW_020954723.1:26013741-26026446 GCF_900497805.2 Vombatus ursinus
CACACACACACACACACACACACACACACACACACACACACACACACACTCAGATGATCAGACAGACAGAGTATATTTAAGTTCCTCCTTCCCAATTCCAGCACTTGGTCAAGGCCAGGGCCTCCTACCTTTGCTGAGGTCATTGGCATCAAAAATGCCTTTGACTGGATAACAAGACCGGCCGTCACCCCCACACTGTAGGCACTTATCTTCTTTCTTAGATGAGTAGAGCATGTGGTCACAGCCAACAGCCTGCCTAGGCCCAGGTGCAGGAGAGGAAGCAGAGAGAGAAGACGCCAATCTCGTTAAGGATCAGATTGAACAAAGGAGACTAGGAAGTCAGGAAAAAACAGCCGCTCACATCACGGATGATGGAGTTGTGGAGGCCTTTCTTCTCCTAGAAGCCTTCCTTGAGATCAGGGACTGTTTAATTTTTTTTGTCTTTGGCATCCCCAGTGTCTGTTACAGTGCTTGGCACTGGGGATGCCAAAGACAAAAAAAATTAAACAGTCCCTGATTTCAAGGAACCTAGAATCTATCGGGGGAAGATAACATGTATACAGAAAATTAAATGCAAGATATATACAAAGAAAGCTACTATAAATAAAAACAATTTCTTAGAGGAGGAGAATAGCGACTGGGGGGGAATCAGGCTAGACTTCTAGTAGGAGACGGCACTGACCTAAACCTTGAAAGAAGTCAGGGATTCCTTCAGGTAGAGGTGAGGAGGAACTCAGTCCAGGTATGGAGGATGGATGGCCTGGCACCAAGATGGGAGAAGGAAAGCCATGGAGAGGGAACAACAAATAGGCCAATTTGGCTGGAATGTAGAGTGTGTGAGGAGAACAATGAGCACTAAGTCTGGAAAGGGAGGTTAACATTTATTAATATGGGTTTTGTTTTTTTCTTTTTTAAATTTTTTTTTGGACGGTGAAATGAGAAGGAAATAGAATTAATTTTTGTTAATTAAAAAAAATTATAGAAAAAAAGATAGCTGGGATCAGATGGTGAAGGGCTTTAAAAACCAATCAGAGGAGTTCATATTTCATCCTCAGGACAAAAGAAGCCAGTGGGGCTCCCTGAGTAGGGGAGTGACATGGTCATGCCTGTGCTTTATGGATATCAATTTGTGGAGGACAGATTGGGGAGGGGAGTGACTTGAGGCAGAGAGATCAATTAGGCTGTTGAAATAGTCCAGGCAAGAATTGAGAGGGTCTGAATCCGAGCAGTGGCTGTGGTGAAAGGGATGGATACAACATGGATTGTGGAGACAGAATTGACAAGACTTGGCAATTAATTGAATACAAAAGGTGAGAGAGATGGAAGAGTTGAAGGCAATTCTGAAGTTGAACATCTGGGCAACTAGAAGAAAAGTGGTGGTCTTAACAGAAATAGGGAAGTCAGGGAGGGGGAAAGCTTTGGGGGGAAAAGATAATGGGCTCAGTTTTGGACATGTCAGGTTTGTGATACCCATGAGACATTCAGGTGGAGATGTCTGATAGGTAGTTGATGCTGTGGGACTGAAGCTCAGGAAAGAGATGAGCTGACTATACATACACACCTGGGAGTCATCTGATAGAAATGCCAGCTCAATGTATGGGAGCTGATAAGATCAGAGAGGGGGGAGGGAGAGGAGAAGGAAGGAGGGGAGGAGGAAAGGGAGAGAGGGAAGGAAGGAGGGAAAGGCAGAGAAGGGGAAAGGGAGAGGGGGAGAGGGAGAAAAGAGAAAGGGAGAAGAGGAGAGGGAGAATAGAGAAAGGGAGAAGGAGAGAGGGAGAAGGGGGAAAAGGAAAGAGGGAAGGAAGGAGGGAAAGGCAGAGAAGAGGAAAGGGATAAGGAGGAAAAAAGGAGAGGAGGGAAAGGGAAAGGAAGAAAGGGGAAAAGGGAGAGAAGGAGGGGGAGAGAGAGAATGAGAATGAAGAGGACTTAGGACAGAACCTTGGAGGATATACATTCGTGTATAGGGAGTGGGATGTGGATGTTCCATCAAAGGAAGCTAAGAAAAAAGAGTCAGACAGGTAGAAGGAAAGCTAAGAGAAAGCATTGTCATAAAAACCTAGGGAGGTCAGCATCTAGAAGAGGAGATAGTGATCCGCAGCGGCAAAAGCTACAAACAAGTTAGAAGACTCCAAAAAGGCCACAGGGCTTGCCATTTAAGTAGACAGACAAATCTTAGCCCTGGGGAGGGACCATGAAAGGCAGAGAGAGGGCAGGCCAGTGGCTTACCTGACAAGTGCCCTGCACACACACATCCAGTTTGCCCGGCTCACACAGGGTCCCGTCCATCACTGCCTCCTTGTGTCTGTAGTAGAAGTTCTCCCCCTTGGGGATACAGTTCAGCTCACATTTGTTGGCAGCTAGGGAGGAGAGAGGGAGGAAGATGAAATCCCAAAAGATGAGGTTTCTTTTCCTGCTCAAAAACCAAATGGCCTGTCCTTATAGTATCCTAAAAGCAGATGCTAAATATGGCAATGCTTAAATATTCTATTAACTAGACTATCCAAATCCCAAGCCATGCTGGGTAAACAGGAATTTATCAAATAAAGACCTCATCAAACTCCTCCCTACCAACATATACACTAGCCATCTCCCTTCCTCTCTCCACCATGATCCCCCCCCCACTTCACCCTCCTTGGTAAAAGGAGACTGAGAAATTCCAGACTTTTCAAAACACTGAGGACACCTTGAAGAGCTACCTGATTTTTGTTGTTGTTATTGGCTAGGCAATGGGGTTAAGTGACTTCCCCAGGGTCACACAGCTATTAAGTGTCAAGTGTCTGAGGACGGATTTGAACTCAGGAAGATGAGTCCTCCTGACTCCAGGCCTGGACTCCATCCATGGTGACAACTAGTTGCCCTATATATACACATATACATGCCTCCATATATGTATGCATGTGTATATAGCTGCTCTATCTATACACACATAATATGTGACATATATATTTGTGTGTATGTGTGTATATAAATCAGATATGGTATTTATTATTTCTCTTGTTTTAAGAGCAGATTTTCATCAGCCTTATTTTCAAAGTCCTTCAGAAATAGCAAAAAATCCTCTTCGCTTTATAAGTGGCATCATATTGGTATGGGAGTTTCCCCTTCCCCCATGGGTCTCTGGTATTAGGAGACTTCCTATGGTCCCAAGGCCCAGAGTCCTTGCTCCCATAGGTTAAGGATGGAGTCCTAGGTTTCAAAAGGGGACTAGCAAACTTCCTGAGGAACAAAAGTATAGCAGTCCCAGGGCATTCCGAGGAAGCCCATATCAATAAACAGAGCCATCCATCCTAGCTCTTACCTCCATAATATGGAAACCACTTGTATCTCTTTCCTTGGAATTTCTTGCCATCAAATTCTGCACACTGCTCTGCTCGGAAATCCTGGGTGCCCTGAGGACAGCTCTGCAGGGGAGAGAGGAAGAGGGCAGGATGGTGTACTGTCACCAGGAGGTGAGGGGGAGAAGGGAGAATCCAGTCAAATTCAAACCAACAAGCATACATTAAAATGTCAGCCATGTGAGAAGCACTGGGGATACCAACTACAGTTATCTCTTCCACATCTTGACTTTCCCCATTGAGGTTTCAGTATATCATGGGTCAGCACAAGAAATTGAATGGGAATTTGGGGGGAGTTTTGCAGAAATTGCAGATGACACAGAAAAAGTTTAGAAACAGAAATGCAGAAAATATATGTATAGTATTATATAATATCAACCCAAATTTTATAATAAGGTACAATAAACACCCCACAAAAGAAAAAGAAAAAATTCAGACTTCTTCTCTGGCACAATGAGAGGGACATTTTATGCAGATTTTACCCATTCTAACCTCCAAGATGTGGTAGGGATAACTGTAGTCCCTTCCAAAGCACAGAAGCTGCTCTCAGAAGCTATTTCTCACCCAGCAGGCTAGGAAGTCAAAGAATGTAGTAGACACAACTCCGAAATAGGGAGGATGAATTTCCAAATTCAATCTTTAGTCCTGATTTGCCATAGGGATTTTTTTTTGTTTGTTTTTTAAATTGTTCTAAATTGAACAAACACCAAATAAAATGTAGACACAGGGATTTAAAGCAACATAATCCCATGTGGAATCCTCTTCTAGAATCTTCCCCCAAAGGATTCCTTTGCCCCTATCTTGTAAAATACTTGGAAGTTTTTCAGGGAAAAACACTATTAGGGTGGGGGTGTGCAGTGAAATACAAATCTTTATCATCAAGATATTGTCTCAGCAACTCAACAATGGTGCTTAAGAGCAGGGGTCCAGCAAGTCAACAGATGTGCCTGAGGGACACAGTAATGAACTTGCTCCCCCTTTTTCCCAAGCTGCTAGCAAAAAACTAGAACAGCTCCTGGTTCTCCCTGGTGGAGGTCTTTGTGGGGTCTCCAATGGAAAGGTACGACCTCGAAATATTTCCCTGATGATGAACGGAGGTCAGACTCTTTCCCCAGCTCCTGAAGGAGATAAAGCTGCTTAAAAAAGGAGAGAAGAAATGTGGGTCCCCAAGACATCTTACCTCAATGTTGCATGAACGATAATTTCGGGTGGGTCCAATACAGCTGGTGCCTCCATCTCTCCTGAGAGACAAGTCCACACAAGGAAGTTGTTATCTGTCTATCTTTCCATCCAACCCAGTTCCCAAGGAACCCTCTTGTTGCTTCCTCAGACACATGGATCCAGGAGACTGTCTCTGACATACTCTGTTCTTTCTGTAGCCATAATCTGCTTAGCCAGCAATATTATGATTTTTTCCCCCCTCAATATTCCTCTGCAGTGTAAGGGAGGGTTTATGGGGAGAGGAATGAGAGGTGAGCATCAGGTAGTAGAAAGAATTTACTGGCTCTTGAGCCAAAGGACCTGAACTCAAATCTCACCTCACCTGGACTTGTGTCACCTTAGGCAAATCACTTAACCTCCCTGGGCCTCAGTTTCCTCATCTGTAAAATGGGATGGATGGTCTAGGTTCTCTGGAGCTATGATCCCAAGAGTCATTGAGAAGTAACAATAATTTTTTAAAAGCATTAAATAAATATAAACACAGATATATACATAAAGATACTATATGTATATGTTTATGTTATATATGTATATAATATTTTGTATTTATATTTACTTATAGATCGAGGCCTAGACAATAGACAGTTGACTTTGGAGCCCAAAACATTTGTATTCAAGTCTGTCCTCTGACATATAATGGCTATATGACCCTGGGTAAGTCACTTAATTTCTGAGGGCTCTTTTCTAAAATTATAAGTTGCAGAGAAGGTGCTAGACAGAGTTCCCTCACCTGAGAATTCCCTAGACCAATGAAATCTCAGGTCCAGTCTGCTTCCCCCTAGCTCATTATTTTTTAAAAATATGCCTAACCAAAGCATGGGAATATGTTTTACATGACTACACATGTATAACCTATATCAAATTGCTTGCCTTCTCAATGAGGGGGGGAGAGAGGGAAAGAATTTGAAACTCAAAAAAATTTTTAAGTGAATGTTAAAAATTGTTCTTACGTATAATTGGGGGAAAAATAAAATATTAAATTAAAACGAGTACATTTTTAAAAACTGCCTAGCCAAGTGTTTTCCCCCAACCTGGCAGACAGATTCTGAGACTCTGACTCTAATTTTTTTCATGGGAACCAAAAATAACTTCTCTCTCCTGAAGTCTGTCAGTAAATTGGCATTTCATGGGGTATCTGTTATGAGCACAGCTCTGTACCCAAAGATATGGGGACACGTGAAAGAATGACTTAGTTTCTGCTCATTAGGACCAAAGAGGCTCTTATAATTTGTCTGGGCCTGTGACTTCATTACCAGGGAACTCCTGGTGAGGAAGCTCTTTCTACAAATATAGATCAGCATTATACAGTGTTAAAAAATTGCCTGAGAAGCAAGTGACTTCCCTGCCCAGGGAGTCAGGGGCAAGACTTGAAGACAGGCCTTCCTGAATCAAACGTATGTCAAGAGTGAAATTTAACAAGAAAAGTAAACTGAGGCAATTCTCCACACAAGATAACAGTTTATTAATAGGACGCTGAACTTTTTAATAAAGGGATCTCTGGCCTGCCTCCATTTGTGCCAAAAGACCCAGAGTGAAGGCCAACAGGGCTTTTTAAACCTAGGTGTGTTTTCCTTCTGACTGGTCTGACAGTACATCACTTGGACCTCCCCTGGCAAAGCAAGGCAATCCCGATTGGTGGACATTTTAATGAGAAGGTGGGTTTAATAATTCTCAGCTCCTCCCTAGTATTTTGGGGGGGGGGCAATTATGTGAAAAGATTGATTTGCAGCTAGGGAAAGTGGGCTGGCCTTAAACTTGTGGCTGGCTGATTACGCCCCTCTCTGACACTTCAGGAATGCTAGTTGCTTTATGAGACCCAGCTGCCTCTAGCAATCTTAGCTGGAAAAACCGCCCCAGTCAGGATTTCCCCACTTTGTAGACCAGGTCACCTCCAACTTTGATTAAAGAAAAGCAAGGACAAGGGATATGTCCCCCTGGGGAGGAGCTCCCGCTGGCTTCTGTTCACCCAGTAATCAGAATTGTGGGTCCCTCTTAGGAGGGCCCTGGCCCAAACTGGTAAACAGCAGATGCCTTGGGGCCTGGGAGTGATCACATTACTAAGTCAGGCCCTTCAGAAACTCCCACTCTGGAGAAGTTGGGTCCGACAAAATAACAAAAACAGACGTATTACAGCATGATATTAATTTTCCTCAGGCATAAATACAAAAAAGAAACTGTAATTGTACAAAGTACCTTGTAAGTATAATTTTTTGAGAGGCATGTGGTGAATGAAGCATTGGACCAAAGTGAAGACCTGTGTTCAAAACTTGGCCTCAGATACTTACTAGCTGTGTGACCCTGCCCAAGTCACTTAACTTCTGCCTGCCTCAATTTCCTCATCTTTAAAGAACTACATGGATAGCTAGGTGGCACAGTGAATAGGGTGCTATGTCTGGAGTTAGGAAGACCCATCTTCCTGAATTCAAATCTGGCCTCAAGGGCAGCTAGGCCTCATTGGATAGAGCTCAGGCCTTGAAGTCAGGAGGACCTGAGTTCAAATCTGACCTCAGGACACTTGATACTAGCTATGTGACCCTGGGCAAGCCACTTAACCCCAATTGCCTCACCAAAAAAGCAAAAAAAAAAAACATCTGGTCTCAGACACTTACTAGCTGTGTTACCCTGGGCAAGTCACTGTTTGTTTTAGCTTCCTCACGTGTAAAATAAGCTAGAGAAGGAAATGGCAAACTGTTCCAACATCTTTACCAAGAAAACCCTGAATGGGGTCACAAAGAGTCAGACGTGACTGAAAAACAACAAAGAACTATATAATGTGTTATTTCTTTTAGATTCCCTTTAGCACCTAGCATAGTAAGTACTGCATAAGTACCTATAGATCTAAACTGAGGAGCAAAATCTGTACTTGACAAGGGAGACTAGAGGCAGAGAAACCTAGAGACAAATATATATGAAAATAGAAAATGTTGGAGTAAAAATATGACTTGATTTATAAAAATCAATTTATACAATCTCCTGGAGCATAAAGTAAGATCTGCTTATCTTATACTGCTGCTTGTTTCATAATCGTTAACAGGTGAACCGGGGAACCAATAATTAGTCTGTCTCGGATGTCACAATTTACTAATGAGGCTGTTTTTGAAAATTTAATCAGAAATTTCAATATTAGGGGCAGCTAGGTGGCACAGTGGATAGAGCACTGGCCCTGGAATCAGGAGGACCTGAGTTTAAATCTGGCCTCAGACACATAAACACTTACTAGCTGTGTGACCCTGGGCAAGTCACTTAACTTCATTGCCTAGCCAAAAAAAGAAAGAAAGAAAAAAGAAATCTCAGTACCTCTGGGAGTAGCAATGTCGCTCCTGGAAACTGACACCCCCACCGCAGGTCCTGCTGCATCGGCTCCACTCTCCCCAGCGGCCCCAGCCTTGGCTTTGCCTTCTCACCTTCCTTGCCTGATGGGACAGAAACACCCAGAAGGGTGAGTCAGTTGGCTAAGGTGCATCCACAAGATGGAAAAGTTCCAGGGGTCTATAAAGGGGGCTCAGATCAGAGGGGGAGGCTTCAGAAAGTAACAGCTCTTGGACTGAAGCAAGCAGAATCAGTGCAACCATTTATACAGTAACAACATTATAAGGAGAAATGACTTTTGAGAGACCTGAGACCTCTGATCAAATTCAATGACCCATCGAGATTCCAGAGGTCTGAGGAAGACAACAGAGGTGATGGCCTCAAGATACAGAGTGCCACACATTTTCAGACACAAACATTATGGGAATTTGCTTTGCTTTACTATACTTCCTTGGTACGAGGGTTTTTTTTTTCTTTTTTGCTATTGGTGGGGAGACCAAGCTGGGGGATAGGGATAAGGTAGAAAAACAAGAAAGAAAAGAAGGTCATTGCAGCATGTTTTTAAGACACGCAGAGAAGAGAGGGAAAGCCAGAAAGAAGCCCATTCAAGCAAAACAGCTTTGAAAGCTACAGGCTGAACTTAGAAAAGCAAACTGTAACAGATATAAGAAATTAATGCACATAATCCTCTTATTCTATTTTACGATGGATTTGAAAGTGTCCGTTTTACTTGATGTTTGTGAGGTTCCAAACTAAAATAATTTTTTTTCAATGATGATGATGATAGGTGGTGCAATGGATAGAGCAGTGGGTTTGGAATCCGAAAGACTCACTTTGCTAAGTTTTAATCTGGCCTCAGACGCTTACCGGCTGTGTGACCCTGGCCAAGTCACTTCACCCTGTTTGCCTCAGTTTCTTCATCTGTGAAAATGAGGTGGAGAAGGAAATGGCAAACCACTCGAGTATTTTTGCCAAGAAAATTCCACTTATGGTCACGAAAAGTCAGACAAGACTGAAAAATCATTAAACAACAGTGTTTGCAAAATACGTTGCATATCATTTGATATATAAAGATCATCATTTCATTGATTCTATTATTATCACCACCATCCTAGAGATGAGGAAACTGAGGCAAAAGAGAGGTTTAACTAGAAATTTGCCCAGGGTCACTCAGCTAGTATCTGAGGCAGGATTTGTACCCAGGCCTTCCTGCCTCCAAGTCTACTGTTCTATCCCCTATGCCACTGTGTATCACCAAAGCATCATCCTGATGTATGTAGAACATGAGGAAACCTAGAGACAGCTAGGTGAGTAGAGAGTGCCAGACTTGTTGTCAGGAAGACCCGAGTTCAAATCCTACTTGATATGATTCAAGGGCTAAAGTCCAGCCTGCCAAGCACCTGAAATTGCCATTATCAGAGTCATTCCTTTGAGTCAAAGTAATGTCTCCAGAAGGCCCAGACAAAATCATAACCATGGAATCTTAAGAATTAGAAGGGACCACAGAAGTCATTTGATCAAGTGCGGAAGAAGACAGACATTTAAGGATATGCCCAATGTGGGGTTTGTTTAGCTTGATTATGCTTATTTGTGACAAGAGAAAACTTTTTTTTCTTTTTTATAGGAAGGTTAGGGATAGCAACACCAACAAGAAAAGGAAGGAAAGAAAAGAATATCAATGAAGCATTTTTTCAAATGCATAGAAATAAATAGGAGGTTCAGAGGCAAACACAGATAAACCAAGCACCTTTGCTATGAATTGTATGTATGTATATACACAGATATATTATATGCATATGATACATAGTATATGTCATGCAGATATACATTACAATACACATTGCACATGCATGTACTTGTATGTGTGCTGTATATATTACATGCACGTACATGTAACATATGTATATTGTAGAAATATATTCTTTATTATGTGTATGTATAACATGTATATATAGCTTGAACATGTATATATGCATTTTTATATATTATATACATATAAATAATGTTATATTTCTATAACATACATGTGTTATATATACATGTATTGATTTATACCATGCACATACATGTACATGCATGTGTAATGTGTATGTATATCCCCCCAAAAGGAGAAAGACCTATTCATATAAAAATATTTGTAGCAGCTCTTTTTGTGGTAGCTAAGAACTGGAAATCAAGAGGATGCCCATCAATTGTGGAATGACTAAACAAGCTGTGATACATGATTGTGATGGAATATTATTGTGCTATAAGAAATGACAAGCAGCATGATTTCAGAAAAACCAGGAATGACTTACATGAACTGATGCAAAGTGAAGTGAGTGGAACCAAGAAAATGTTGTATACAATAACAGCAATATTGTACAATGAAAAACTATGAACAAATTGGCTATTCTCAGCAATATAATAATCCAAGACAATCCCAAAGACTCGTCATGAAGCATACTATCTGCCTCCAGAGAAAGAACTAATGTTGTCTGACTACAGATTGAAGTATGCTGTTTTTCACTTTCTTTCTTTCATTCTTTTTTTATTTGAGTCTTCTTATACAAAATGACTAATATGGAAATGTTTACATGATTGCACATGTATAAACTATGTTGGATTGCTTACCATCTCAGGCAGGAAGGAGGGAAGAGGAGGGAGGGAAGGAGGGAAGAGGAGAGAGGGAGGGATAGAATTTGGAATTCAAAACTTTTAAAAATGTTTTAAAATTTGTTTTGATATGTAATTGGGGGAAAATAAAATTTATACATCAAAAATAATATGTATATGTGATACTATGAGTGTACATAATGTACACTTTTATATTAGATATATTAATATATACAACACATGTTATATATACATATATACACATACACACATACACACTAAATTTAATTCATTAGTTCCAAAGCTGTCTGGCTTGTCTGTGTTTGCCTCTGAATCTCATTCTGTTCTACATACATACATACATACATACATACACACACACACACACGTGTGTGTGTGCACACACTTTTTTTCCCTGAGCTTAATAAATCAGTTCAAACTGATCCAAACCCTCTGAAAACTATTGTATAGTACATAATTCTTTATGACCTCATTCCATATGGAGGCAACTGTGGGTTCTGAAATGTTCTGCTCAGATAGCAGAGCAGGAAAGATCTGGAGTATACAGTAGGCCCGGCAACACTCTATATGCCTGCTGCCCACGACTCAACAGAATTAAGTGCAGCGAGACTCATGCCAGGCTGACCCCAGAAGGATACATTTATTGGCCACAGCAACTTTCAAAGATCACCAACCAAGTCACAGAGGAGCTGTGATCTGTGTTAATGGAAAGAGAATACACATTGGCGACATCAAAGATTCTTGAAGTATTCAAGTATAATTGATCTAGAAAGAAATATCCCCCAAATACCAAAATGGCCACAGCAGTCATTTTTATATGGTGGCAAAGAACTAGAAACAAAGGAGATGCCCAGGTGGCAAAGAACTGGAAAAACAAAGGTTTTCATATGTACAAAAATATAGCAGTTCTTTTTGTGGTGGTAAAGAATTGGAAACAAGGGTATCCATCAATCATAGAATGACTGAAAAAGTAAGTTATGATACATAAATGGAAAGTTTATTTACCAGGAAAATAATTTATACAAGGACAATAATATCATAAAGACAAATAACTGAAAGATTTAAGAACTCTGATCAACACAATGACCAACTACGATTCCAGAAGAATCATGATGAAACATGCTACTCATGTCATGATAGAGAAGTGATGGATTCAATGAGACATTTTCTTTTGGACATGGCCAATGAGGGAATTTGTTCTGCTTGACTATACATGTTTGTAAAAGAAGTTTTGTTTTTCTTGCTTTCTCAAAGTGGGAGGAAGGAAGGAGGGAGAAAGAGACTTTGGATGTGCAAATTAAATAAAATTTCATTTAAATGTAGGGAATAGTGGCATAAGGGTGCTGTGTAGCTCATGTATGTCATGTATGTCCTCCTGGATTTGTCCAGCAGTGGCTCACAGGAAAGCAAGAACAGACATCTGTGGCATCTCCTTTCTCCAGGACAGACTTCGATTCCCTCTGGGAGAGGAAGCAGAAGACTGGGGTCAGAGGCCGACCATTCTCATCTCCTCAGAGAGGAAGGGTACCAGGCTAGAATTATATCTACCTGCTCCCTTAAATATTATTTTTCTAAGGGAAGCAATTTTCAGGTTCAAGCTAAACTCCTGATCACTGTTCCTTAATGGGGAAGAGGAAAGGAATGCTCCAAGCTTCATATCCAAGGTTTGAGCCCCTTCTCACCAGATGCCAGTTCCATAATGAACACACATAGGAAATAGCAAATAAATCCAATTATCTGAATCTATAGCAGAACCAGAAATCAGAAAAAGTATGCATATGAGAATATATACCAGACAATACAGATGGAAGGAATTCAGCTCAAGCAAGAGAAAGAATCCAAGATTTTAGTCAAAGGGAAATTCCCTGAAATCTCTAGTATAACAAGCTAGGACTAGGGACATGATAACAACTGCTAGCTTCTCTACATGTTAGCTTCTAATTTGCTCTTTTTCTAGCTTTTTTTTTTTTTAGTTGCATGCCCAATTCATTGATCTCTTCTTTATCTGTTTTATTCATGTAAACATTTAGAGATATAAAACTTCCCCTAAGAACTGCTTTCGCTGCATCCCATATGTTTTGGTATGTTGTCTCATTATTGTCATTCTCTTGAATGAAATTACTGATTATTTCTATGATTTGTTGTTTGACCCATTCATTTTTAAGGATTAGATTATTTAGTTTCCAATTAATTTTTAGTCTATCTTTCTATGGCCTTTTATTAC
>NW_020954723.1:26026456-26028823 GCF_900497805.2 Vombatus ursinus
TTAATTTAATGCTTAAGTCAGAATTTATTATACTGTTTGGCACTAAGGCAAATTGGGAAAACGTATGGATCTGAAATTTGTTAACTGGGTGGCATTAAGCAAGTTACCTCAGTTTATCTCACATGATTGCAAGGTGTCTAACACAATGCCTGGCAGAGGTCAGACACTAAAAAATGTAAACTGTTATTATTAGTTCCTTAATTAGATGTGACCAGTATACAATGCCAATGGTGATGACATGCTGGATTTTCTCTGTAAGGAAATTTGGAAATGCATTCAACAGAGTTGGAGTCATGCTTGGGTCTGTGAATTCATTCCAGATGATGCCATCCTGTACTCCATTTGAGGAGGGGGTCTCAACCTCTCAGACCGCAACATTTCCACACGCTCTGTTATCCAACTACATTGGCCTATTTGCTATTTATTCCTCAGATGGGATAGTTCAGCTCTATTCAGTCCTTCATGTCTAAAATGCTGTCCCCTCACCAAAATCTATTCTTTTCTCTAGCTTCCTTCAAGACTCAGTTCAAGTCCTACCTTCTGCAGGAGTCCCTTTCAGGTCCCCTCCCCTCCCAACTGCTAGTGCCTCCCCCTTTCAGATTACCTGCTGTCTACCTGCTGTATATATCTTGTATGTACGTAATCATTTCTATTTTGTTTCCCCCACCAGAGGCAGCTGGTGGTGACATGGCAAAGTGCTGTGTTTGTTGTTTGGCAGACCTTAGTTGAAATCTCATCTCAAATAATTTTTGGTTGTGTGACCCTGAGCAAGTCACTTAACCTCTGCCTCAGTTTCCTCAACTGTAAAATGGGTTCTTTTGAGGTTCAAATGAGTTAATATTTGCAAAGTGCTTAGCACAGTGCCTGGCACATGGTAAACGCTACATGAATGCTTTTTTTTGCCTTTTTTTTTGTCTTTTTTTGCAGTTTTTGCCTTTCTTTGTACCCTCAGTGCTGTTAAGTGCTTAATAAATGCTTGCTGATTGACAGACTACATAAGAGTAGAATTGTTGTTGTTCAATCATGTCTGACTCTTCATGATCCCATTTAGGGTCTTCTTGGCAAAGATACTGGAGTGGTTTGCTATTTCTTTCTCCAGTTCATTTTACAGGTGAGGAAACTGAGGCAAACAGGGTTAAGTGACTTCCTCAGGGTCACACAGCTTGTAAGTGTCCAAGGCCAGATTTGAACTCGGGAAACTGAGTCTCCCTGATTCCCATCCCTGTGCTCTATCCACTGAACCACCCAGCTGACCAAGAACGTAGAGACTGTCCATCAACTAACCAAATTCACACTATACCAAGGTAAAGGTCTGGTATAGAGTAAAGAGCCTTGACCTTGGAAGATGGAACACCTGGATTTAAGACTTGCCTTTGCCATTGTGTGACCTCTGCTCGAAATCTGAATTTCTCCATCTGCAAAATGGGCGTAATGATATTTGAACAACTTACATCCCACAATTTCTGTGAGGCTCAAATGAAATGATGGATACAAATAACTCTGTTACCATAAAGTGTTTTTTTATATATAATTTTTTTTGTGAGGCAACTGGGGTTAAGTGACTTGCCCAGAGTCACACCTCTAGTGTTATGTGTCTGGGGCTAAATTTGAACTCAGCTCCTCCTGACTCCAACGTTGGAGCTCTATCCACTGCGCCATCTAGCTGCCCCTTGTAATTTTTTACACTTGGCAAATATGAACATCTCCATATGCAAAAAGCAGAAAATAAGGATTGCAAATGAAACCACAAATCTCTATTACATGCACCTTGCATTTTTTTTCAAAATTTTTCTAATAAATTCAATTATAAAATTCAAAATGTCATAATCAATTCAATTGGATTTTGCTTCTCTATGTCTCCCTCTGAACCTTCTTCTTCTCTCTTCTGTGATTTTTTAAAAATGCTGTAATAACTTTCTCCTTTTTGTTACATCCCTATCTCTAGTTCCCCTTTCCCTTCTAAAATCTCCACAATTAAAAAAAATAGTAACAAACATAATTAAGCAAAAAATCTGTAGATGAGGCATATCCAAAAATGTGTATCAATATGCACCTTGAGTCCCCCCAAGTTCTCCAGCCACAAAGCACTGCATAAATGTGAGTTATAATTATTTTATTTATGGATGAGACCTAGGTAAACTGGTGTGTATCCATATCTATCCTCAATATACTAAAAATATAAAATCCTTGATTATATGCTATAGCATATAATAACAAAATTAATATAATATTATATAGTAATAATAAATAAGCCATGTCTATACACTCTCTTCCTTGAGAAGAGAACTTGGCTCAACTACTTGGGCCTACTCTACAACCAAACCCCAACTCTGGAATCTGCTGCCATTATCATTTCTGCCCACCCAG
>NW_020954723.1:26028839-26031477 GCF_900497805.2 Vombatus ursinus
CACACACACACACACACACACACACACACACACACACACACACACACACACACACCTGCCTCCGCCCTCAATTCCAAGTTTAAAATTTGAAGTTAAAGGGGATAGAGGAGAAGCTGAACCTTATAGAGCTTGACCAATCAGCGTGGAGATTGCCTAATCTCCATTGGACTCAGCCTCCATGTTGATAATGAGCAGCAGCCAGGATATAGGGTCCAATTGTACAGCCGGATGAATTCTAGACTTACAAGGAATGGCTTAAGTATATTACCTCAAGAAATCTATTCCTTGGGGGCACCTAGGTGGCGCAGTGGATAGAGCACCGGCCCTGGAGTCAGGAGGACCTGAGTTCAAATGCGGCCTCAGACACATAACACTTACTAGCTGTGTGACTCTGGGCAAGTCACTTAACCCCAAGTGCCTCACCAAAAAAAAAATCTCTTCCTTATCTTATTTCAGTTTCCTTAAAAGTCAGGAAGACATGGGTTTGAATCCCACCTCAGATACTTACTGGTTGTGTGACCTTGAACAAGCTATGTGACTTTATGTGGTCCTTAAACACCTTCTTCCTTAAAATAAGAGGGTTCAACTCTGACCTCTAAGGTGTCTTCCAGTTCTAAATGTACAGCCCTTTGATCCTTTGACCTCTGTATGTTGGGAAGCCCTATGAGTCATTTTTTAAAGAAGGCTTAAAAAAGTAAAGAGAACCATAACAGTTGACACAATGACCATAATGATGCAAAGGAAAAAGCAAAGAAGACTTTAGAATTCTGATCAATGTAACGACCAGTCATAAGAACAGAGAGGAGGTGATGTGTCATATCTCCTGCCTCTAAGGAGAGAGGTGGTGTGTAACAGGTGCAGAGCTCTAATCCTAAGTCATTCAAGGCCACGTGTTGATTTGTATTACTTGATTATACTTTGAGAGAAGAATTTTATAGAATGGAGAGGCAAGAGATGAGGGCTCCTGGGAAATAGGAATGATGCAAGAAAAGAGCGTCCAAAAAGAGATTTTTCTTTTTTTTTTAAAAATAGAGGGCTTGACGTACCAAGGGAAGAACAAGGAGGTTGGATGTAACCTGAGTCTCATACTGTACCTCGTGCGAAAGAGAGCAACTAATTGGCAAGGAAGGATTGATCCATTAGGCCCCTACTCCTACCCTCACCCTTTCCCACCCTCCTGACTGTTGGGCCCTGGCAGGGGCTCCTGCTTAGGCTAGAATCAGAAGCTAAGGGAGAGAGTCGCACACTTGAGCTTCACCAGACAGGTTCTGAACCTAGACCTCACCTCACGGCTGGTCACACCCCAAGCCCCACCTCTGGGCCCAACCTGCCTCCTGCTCTCCCTGACACGGCAGGAAGCAGTCCTCTGCTGACACAGCCTGAAACGACACCCCTGGAGTTGCTGCTAGCTAGTAATAATAGTAGAATTTGTTGTTGTTTTTATTGTTGTCCAGTTATTTCAGTTATGCCCGACACTTCGTGACCCTATTTGGGGTTTTCTTGGCAAAGTTACTAGAGGGGTTTGCCATTTCCTTCTCCAGCTCATCTTACAGATGAGGGAACTGAGGCAAACAGGGTTAAGTGACTTGCTCAGGGTCACACAGCTAGTGTGGGAGGCCAGATTTGAACTCAGGAAGAGGAGTATTCCTCACTCCAGGCCCAGTGTTCTATCCACTGTGCTACATAGCTATCCTTGAGGAGCCCTGTGAGTGAGGTGCTATTATTGCCCCCATTTTACAGATGAAGAAACTGAGGCTGAGAGAGGTCACTTGTGACTTGCCCAGGGTCACAGAGCTGATAGATGCCTGAGGCTGGATTCAAACTCAGGTCTTCTGAGTTCTAATTCATCTTTGGAAATGTGTGGTTTGGAGAAAAGGAGACTTCTCACCAGAGGGAGAAGTATTAGGGTGAAGAAAGATGAAGGAAGGAGGAGAGGTTGCTGCAACACAATCTCCTTGCCCACTACAGTCAGGCCCCTAGACTGAACTGTGGGACTTTCACAGGGAATCCCAGGCAGGGGCAACCCACATGTACCCAACCTCCTCAAAAATGTTCTTCTTACTGCTGAGAGAACTGAGACTAAAAGTGACTTGTGGTCACACAGCCAGTTTGTGGTAGTGAAGGGATTTGAAGCCACATCTTCCAGGCTTCCAGACCAGCTCTCTATCCATTACGCCATCCTGCTTGTAATAATTATAATAATAAATTGTGGAACCGAGCTATATTGTCAGGAGAAACTGAAAACATTCCACGCATCACCACTACTGGAACCCATCAAGCTGCATTGCCATGGACGATCTGCCCCTTACTGAAGCATCTCTTGCTTATAAGAAAAAATCACTTTCTCTTCTGCACTTAAAAGATACAAAAAAGAATTAGCGTTTCCATATACAAAGTAGAATACAAAAAATTATTGCATATGAAATCTCGAATCTCTACTATATACAATTTGCTTTTTAAAAAGTATATGATAAATTCAACATGCTACTTTCAAAGCTGTCCTGCTTATCTGTGCCTCCTTCTGAACTCCCTTCTGTTCTCATTTCTGCCTTTAAGATTTTTCAATGACCTTATCTTATTCTTATTTTGTTTTTGTTTTTGTTTTGCAACACTATCACTGGTCTACCTCTCCTCAAAA
>NW_020954723.1:26031485-26033424 GCF_900497805.2 Vombatus ursinus
TCTTATTCTTATTTTGTTTTTGTTTTTGTTTTGCAACACTATCACTGGTCTACCTCTCCTCGAAACCAATTGAAAAATAAATNACTAGCTGTGTGACCGTGGGCAAGTCACTTAACCCCATTGCCTAGCCAAAAAAAAAAAAAATTTTTTTTNTGGAGCACTGGCCCTGGAGTCAGGAGGACCTGAGTTCAAATCCAGCTTCAGACAATTGATACTTACTAGCTGCGTGACCGTGGGCAAGTCACTTAACCCCATTGCCTAGCCAAAAAAAAAAAAATTTTTTTTAAAAAATGTTTAAAAAAGAAAAATAAATAAATAAAACCCTTATAACAAATAAGCATAATCAAGCAAAATAAAGCCATATACTGGCCATATCCAAAAATATATAGCTCATTCTATCCCTTGAGTCCATCACCTCTCTGCCAAGAGGCAGGGAGCTTGCTTCATTATCGGTCCTTTGGAGTTGTAGCTGGTCATTGATCAGATTTCTTTAAAAATTCTTTAAAAATTATTGTTCTTTATAATGTTGCAGGCATGGCATAAGTTATTATCCTGGTTCTTTTCTTTTCACTCTGCATCAGTTCATACAAATCTTCCTGGAGTTCTCTGATGTTGTCTCTTACATCATTTCTCACTATGTAATAATGTTCCATCCATATAACCATTACCCAAATGATGAGCACCCTCCCTGAGTTTCTGGTTCTTTGCTACAATAAAAAAAAAAAAAGCTGATATAAATATTTTTGTACACAAATGTCCTTTTCCTCTTTCTTTGATCTCTTGAGGGGGGAGGGGTATTGGCCTCATAGTGGTTCTCTGGGTCAAAGGGCACTCATAATTCAATGACTTTTTGTAACTAGTTCCAAATCGCTCTCCTGAGTGACTGGACCAATTTCTATCTCCTCCAAAAATGTGTTAGTATACATATTTTCTTGCAGTCCCTCCAAAAACTGACATTTTTTTTTTGTCAATTTAGTGGATGTGAGACTGAACCTCCTGGTTTTTTAAGTTGGCATTTCTCTAATTATTAGTGATGTTGGAACATATTTCTTTTTTATGGCTTGGATTTCTTCCCATTCCTTGTTTGTTTGTTTGTTTGTTTGTTTTTTCAGAAGCAGCGTTTGACTAGGCCTGAACACAGCAATCAGAGCATCTTCCTAGTGGCCCATAGAGAATGCCTACATTATTTAGACTTTTCAGAAGTGAGAGAGCAGGAGTCATAGGATCATAAATCTAAAATTGGAAGGGACCTCAGAGGTCGTCTAGTACAACCATTTTATTTAAAAATAAAGAAAATGAGGCCGAGGGAATTTCAATGGCTTGCCCAAGGTCATATAGGTAATAAATATCAGAAGCAGTATTCAGACCCAGTTCCCCTGACTCCATAGTCAATGTCCTTTCCACTGTACCATGCTGCCTGGAGTCAGAAAAGATCTGAGTTCAAATCTGGCCCCAGATATTTACTGGCTGCGTGACCTTGGGCAAGTCATTTAATTTCGGTCTACCTCAATTTCCTTAAGTATAAAATGAGGATAATAATAGCACCTCTCTCACGGGGCTGTTGTAAGGCTCAAGTAAGATGTATTTGTAAAAAGCACTTAGCATTATGCCTGCCACATAGTAGGCACTATATAAATGCTTATTCCCTCCCCCACCTTGCTTCTCCTTCCTTTTCCTACTACCTCTAGGAATTGTCTAAGAACTTGGCATCATTGAAATGAGCCTTTCCAGAGTTCATCTATCCAAAAACTCCTGAAACAGCCCCTCAAGGCCATATGAAAAGCAGCTGCTTCTAGTTTTCCTGGCTTCCTTCAGGATTCCACTCAAATCCTACCTTCTACAGAAGGCCTTTCCTGGTCCTCCTAAGCTGCTAACACTAATGTCTTCCTCTCTCAAATAATCTTCAACTACTATGTATATATGTATATGTATATACATA
>NW_020954723.1:26033457-26039050 GCF_900497805.2 Vombatus ursinus
CACATATACACATACATACATGTATGTATGTGTATATAGGTGTATATGCACATACATAATTATTTATATCCACACATGTGTATAACACATACACTGTGTATATAGATAACAATCTAGATGTTTGCATATTCTATCCCCATTAAAATGTGATACAGCTGAGAGCTGAGACTATCTCTTCTTGCTTTTCTTTGTATTCTCAGCACTTAAAACACAGTGCTTGGCATACAGCAGGCACTTAATAAATTATGATGAGGATGATAATAAAAAAATGATAATTAACTTAATAAATGACTGATTGACTCACCATTTAAAATAGTTACAAATTCTCTTTCTTCCTATCTCCCAGGAAATCAGCTAATACCAGACTCTAACTAGCCAGAGTAATTTTCTTCCACCCAAATGAGTGGTGGTACAGTGGGTAGAGTGCTGGGTCTAGAGTCAGGAAGACTTGGGTTCAAATCTGGCACCAGACACTAGCCATGTGAACTTGGGTAAGTCTGTTTAACTCAGTTTCCTCAACTGTAAGATGGAGTTACCAATCACACCTAATTTCCAGGGTTATTGTGAGGATAAAATGAGATGATATTTGCAAAGTGCTTAGCACAGTACTTGGCACATAATAGATACTATGTAAATACTAGCTATANTTCCAGGGTTATTGTGAGGATAAAATGAGATGATATTTGCAAAGTGCTTAGCACAGTACTTAGCACATAATAGACACTATGTAAATACTAGCTATAATTATTATTATTATTATTATTATTATTATTATTATTATTTCTGTTACCCCCCCCAAGAAACAGTCATGTGGTTGGTGTGACAGATACAGCCACCTAGTTTAAGGGGAGACCCTTAAGCTTGTCGTCCAAGGATCATATGTGTCAGAAGTGAGATTTGACCCTCTCATCCTCTGACATGAGACCTAATATTTTTTCCACTATACCACAGCAATGTGTAGCCCAGCTTGCCTGGGGGCATCTGGATGGTGTGCAAAGTACCAAAAAGGGGTCAGTCACAGGCAAGAGAGTAGTTATGGTCACTGCCCAGAGACTCCTATTACTAGATCACTGGAACATAGTTTTCAAGTTAGAAGGAACATTACTCCAACTCCTTCATTTTATAGATGGTGAAACTGAGGCACACAGAGATTAAGTGACTTGCTCAGGGTCACACAACTATTAAGTGTTTGAGGGAAGATTAGGACACGGGTCTTCCTGACTCTGGTCCGGCACTGTATGGACTCTGACACACCTCCCCACTAGTTCCCAGCCCTCCTTCCCTTAGAAGGCACTCTCACTTACTGAGAATGCAGGTGATGGCAGCAGCAGCAGAAACAGCAGCATCAGCGGCAGTCCCAGCAGCAGCAGCAAAAGGGGATGCTTCTTCATCTCCTGCACAGGAAGAAAAGCATTCAGTGCTTTTAATAAGCTCTGGGGTGCAAGATAGAGAGGGGAAGGACAAGGAGGGAACCAATCCCAAGAAGAATAAAGAAGTTCCCATCAATGCCTCCAGCATCTGAGGCCCTTCCCCTCTCAGAGAAGTCTCTAGTATGTATCACAATGTCCTCCCTCCTTTGTTAAAGTTTGTTCTAAGGGTGAAAAGGAATAGTGGATATGCACGGAGTCAAAGCCAACCCCATTGGCAGGTTGGTAGAGGAAAGTCACCCAAATGCAGACACAGAGGAGTCTGTATTTTGTCCTACAGGCAATGGGGAGGCATTGAAGCTTCTTGAGCTAGGCGGGCACTGAGGTCATCAGATAATGCACATCAGAATTATCCATTTGACAGCTGTGGAGAGACTGGACTGGGAAGAGAGAGACCAGATGCTGTGAGACCATGGAGGAGCTAATGCAAAAGGCCAGGCAAAAGGCGATAAGGGCCTTGACTAGAGTGCTTTCGGTGAGGATAGAGACAGAGGTCAGTTGAAGAGATAGAGGAGATGAGATTTGACAACCAATTGTATAACCAGGGTAAACAAGAGTGAAGAAAAGAGAATGACTCCTAGGTTGTGTACCCAAGTGGCTGGAAGAATCCATTGGCGAAGGCTTGGCAACTCACCTAGAACTTACAGGCTTAGAGTGGCTTGGAAAACTGAGAGGTTTAGTGATCTGCCTATAGTGTCAGAGTGACACACATTTATGTGTCAGAGTTAGGACTCCAACACCATGCCACCTTTCATATAGCCCTTTATAATTTATAAAGTACCTTTTTTTTGGGGGGGGGCACTGAGGTTAAGTGACTTGCCCAGGTCATACAACTAGTAAGTGTATGTGGCCAGATATGAACTTAGGTCCTCCTGACCCCAGGGTCAGTACTTTATTCACTGTACCACCTAACTGTCCCTATAAAGTACTTTCATAGCCATCATCTAACTTCATCCCACAACAATTCTGTGACATTAGCAGATCAGATATCTTCATTTTACATATGAAAAAAGTAAGACCCAGAGAGGTAACTTGCCCAGGATCACGCTGCTAGTAAGTGAAGGTTGCTCAGTCAGTTTCAGCTGTCTTCGACTCTCTGTGACCCCATTTGGGATTTTCTTGGGAATGATACTAGAGTGGTTTGTCATTTCCTTTTACAGCTCATTTTACAGATGAGGGAACTGAGGCAAACAGGGTAAAATGACTTGCCCAGGGTCACACAAGAATCAATTGGTGAACAAGAATTTATGAAACAGTGACTATGGGCCAGGAACTATAAAGATCTCGGAGAAACAAAATGGCCCTTGGTCTATCGTTCACCCCTCTGGGACTCATTTTCCTTCTCCTAAAAATGAAGGAACTGGACTTTACCATTTCCAAGTTCCCTACCAACCCTATAATTTTATCTATGGTTCTGTGAAATGACACATTAGGGAGCTACACAAGGTAAAGTGTCAGACTTGAAGTCAGGGAGAGACGAGTTAGAAACTTGCCTTAGAACAAAGAGTAGAGAACCTGTGATCTTCTAGGTCCTTGGGTGAGGCCTTTTGTCTGAGCCCAAGTTTTGATTCTTGATGCCTACAGCTCTTTCCTGGTCTACTACCTATGTATTGATAAAAGTACAGGATGTCCCAAGTCTAAGTGCTATTTTCTGCACTTGAATAGTAGTATCCTAAACACCAGATCCTTTTCCCTGCTAAATCCGTCAGTCACCTTCCTATTCTAAGAACTATAGCAGAAGATGGTAAGTGGCTGGGTTTTCCCCCATTAGCAAGTACAGAATTCTGTTCAGTTTCAGACCTCTGACTTCTAGAACCCACATTGCTGTTTGTTGTTGTTGTTCAGTTGTGTTTGACACTTTAATGACCCCATTTGGGGTTTTCTTGGCAAAGATCCTGGAATGGTTTGCCATTTCCTTCTCTAGCTTATTTTACAGATGAGGAAACTGAGGCAAACAGGATTAAGTGATTTGCCCAGGGTCACACAGCTAGTAATTATCTGAGGTCAGATTTGAACTCACGTCTTCTTGATTCCAGGCCTGGCATTCTCTATCCACTGTACCACCTACCTGACCCCAAGGACCCACATTGGCCCCTCTTTTTTTCCCCCCAAAACATTCTCAACTGGCTTTTCTAACAGGCAGACTTAAGCTTGAAGTTGGGAATTTTCCAACAGTCAGAGCAGTCCAAAATGGAGAATGGGCATCCCTGGGAGGTAGGGAGCTCCCTCTTAAAGGTGGTGTTTGAGCTGGATGACTATTTGTCCAACATATTGTCAGGGGCAGGTCATACTTGGTGACTAGTGAGTTCTCTTATAACACTGAAAACCTGTGGTTATAAATAAATGCTGCTTTGACCTGAAAGATCTTCTTCTCTATTTTCAGGTGAGGAATCTAATCCACTTCTGGTGGAAGAAACAATTTCTCCTCTAGGAAATTGTGAATAATAATCATAAGAACTGACTTAGGTACCGTTGTTCTACCTACAAGGGCATGCTTTTTCCCAATCCCTACTGCTACTCTTGTCTTTTCCAGAGGCAAGTTACAAACTGGAAAAACAGCACAGAATAAACAGACTTGTCAATTGAATGTCACAAATAAGAACATTTATTAAAAAAAAACCTCACAGAGCTATATGTGAATGATATATCAGCAGAGCAAGGTGGCATTGGCATAGAAAGGCCTTCCGAAGGACCTACATGTACAAAAATATTTATAGCAGCTCTTTTTGTGGTGGCCAAGAATTGGAAATTGAGAGGATGCCCATCAATTGGGGAATGGCTGAACAAGTGGTAGTATATGAATGTAATGGTATACTATTGTACCATAAGAAATGATGAGTAGGCAGACTTCAGAAACACCTGGAAAGACTTACGTGTGTGACCTGGGGCAAGTCACTTAACCCCAAATGCCTAAAAAATAATTTAAAAATTTTTTTAAATTAAAAAAAAAAAGACTTATATGAACTGATGCTGAGTGAAGTGAAAAGAACCAGGAAAACACTGTACACATTAACAGTCACATTGTGCCATGATTAACTATGATAGACTTAGCTCTTCTCAGCAATACAAATGATCCAAGACAATTCCAAAAGATTTATAATAGAAAATGCTGCCACATCCAGAGAAAGAACTAAGGAGTCTGAATGCAGATCAAAGCATACAATTTTCACTTTTTTTGTTGTTTTTTCTTTCTCATGTTTTTTTCCCTTTTGTTCTAATTCTTTTTTCACAACATGACTAATGCGGCAATATATTTAATATGATTATACATGTACAACCTATATCAGGTTGCTTGCTGTCTTGGGGGGTGGGGAGAGAGAGAGGGAGAAGATTTTAGAATTCAAAATTTTACAAAAATCAATGTCAAAAACTATCTTTACATGTAACTGGGCAAAAAAATTTAAAAATACTGTTAAGAGGGGGAAAAGACCTCCTCAATCTGGCTCCAGGCTTCCTTTCCTGACTTTTTTCACATTACTCCACTTCAGGCTGAGTGCTTGCTGTTCTATATCCCTGCTCCATGCATTCCCTCATTATATCTTGCCTCTTAGCTTCCTTCAAGGCTCAACACACATGCCACCCCTCCTCTTTCTTACGTTATCTGGTAATTACTCATCATTTTCTCTGTTGTATCTCCCGGTAAACTCTGCCCTCCTTGAAGGCAAGATATAATTTTCGTTGTCATCTTTATATCCCAGCTCCTAGCACAGTCAGTATGTATCATAACTCAGATGCTTAAAAATTCTTGAGTTGGCAGCAGAGGTGGGCATCAGGACCAAAGAGAATTTGGAGCTATGAGAGAGTAAAAATGAAAGACTTAAAATTGACAATGATATGAAAGATTGCTCCAAATCAATAACAATGAGAGAAATGTAAAGCAAAACAAGGTCTTACCTCCTACCCTGAAAATTAACTATAACAAAAGATGGAATGTTTGATGTTGGAGGGGCTACATAAAGATAAGTCACACAAATGTATGGCTGATGGAGCTGTGAATTGATCTAACCATTGTGGAAGACAATTTGGAATTATGCTTAGAAAGTGATGAAAGTGTCCATTCCGTTTGACACAAAGATTCCATTCTCAGGCATGCTCCATGTGGTACATCCCTGGTCAGATTCCATCCCAGTTTCCTCAGACTTTTCTATCTCCCTTCTCCATGAATC
>NW_020954723.1:26039076-26045044 GCF_900497805.2 Vombatus ursinus
TGAACACTTTGGGAACACTGAAAGCTTACAAGTCCCCAGCCTGAGTTGTCCTAGAGATCTTAGAATAACATAATATTCAATACCCCTAAAAAAGCAGCAGCAGCAGCAGCAGCAGAACCAGCCCAGACCTTCCCTTCAGAAATGAGCAGAGCCTGGTCCTAACATCCAGTCTAAAGTCAGGTAGTAGCACAGAAGAAAGAGCAGCCAAAAAAAGAATCCCACCATAGAAAACTATAATTGTAACAAGGATGTTCAAGACACAACCCAGAAGAAAAGAATGATTTTAAAACATCTCTAAGCAAAGCCTTAAGGAAAAATACAGCTTGGGCAATAATTCATCTAGAATTCCTAGAAAACATGAAGCAAGAATTTTAAAAGAGTTTTTAAATGTTTTTATAAATGAAATGAGAGCCCTAGGGGAAAAAAACTAGAAAAGAAATGAGAGTCATGGAAGAAAGAATTGTTAAGGGGATTAATAGTTTTGGCACAATAAGGCTTATGCAACAAACTTCCTGAAAATCAGAATGGACCACAAGACAACAAGATATATTAAAATGAAGTCAAAAGATTGAAAAAATTTAAGAAAGTATAAGGTTTTTCCAGAGCAAAAACAAATGACCTAGAAAACAGATCAAGGAGAGAAAATTTAAGGTCATCAGATGAAAGGCATGAGCAAAAAAAAAGAACCTAGACATATTTCAAAAAACTTAAAAAAGAAAACTGCCCAAATCTCTTAGAACCAGAGGGCAAAGTAGAAAAAGAAAGGATATACCAGTGAACCTCTGAAAGAAACTCCAAAATGAAAACTCCCAGGAATATCTTAGCCAAAATCCAGGGCTTCCAGGTCAAAGAAAAAATGCTGCAAGCATCCAGAAAAAAGAAAGAGCCACTGTCAGGATCATTTATGATTTAGCAGCCACCATTTTAAAGAAGCAGAGAGCTTAGAATATAATATTCCAGAAGGCAAAAGATAAAGGCTTTCAACCAAAAATAACTTACCTAGTAAAAGTGAATATAATGCTATGTGGGGAAATGGTCTTTTAATAAAACAGAAAATTCCCAAGCATTCCTGATTTAAAAAAATATCAGCACAGATCAGAACCAGAAGGGAAATATCTGTACAGCAGTCCTATAAAACTGGCTTTATCTCATGGGAGAGTATGAGTGGTATGTGGGTTATGGTTTTATGTTTTAAGTATCTATTAGAGCTCATTTATAAATCTTTCATATTCTAAATATATCTTTTATGGTGGAGGAATTAAGTAGTTATCTTTTATCTAACATTTAGTTAGTATATTGACTATCTTTTCTAGAAATAATACAGCTAATCCCTTTTTATGAGAAACTAGCCACATCTAAATTTTGCTAAAGACATTTCCCTGAATCTCTAGATTGGGTATATAACCAACCAGAAAGTAGGAGAAGATTCTGATCCCTTTTCTCTGGCTTCAGGGTCCCTTGGGACTGAACTCAGTTTTTGTGAATCCAGGGCTGTATTGGATACCCTTGTGAGAGGGACCATCTTATGGGCTGTGGATCTAACTTGTATTTGGGAGATGATTACACTCTCTAGGATCACCAGTTATGGTAGGTATGAACTTCACAAAAGAATATTAATTTTCAGATCTCTAAGAACTGTGCCACATGAAATCTTTAGCACAAAGTACTGGAGAAGCACTCAGAAGGACAATGTTTGAGCCTCTCCAAGTCACCAGAGTAGGATCCAGAATCGGCAAAGTGTATAAATATTCTAAGAGCATCCCAGTTGACTCCCCAGTTGATTGAGTCCTGCAATGCACTTGAGGAAATCACAGAATACAATGGGCCAGAGACCAAAACAATTAGGTATAAGAGCACATCCACTTCAAGCTTTGAGTGACCCATTTGTATCTTGTAAAAAGCAAGTGAAAGGTAAGTAAAGGAGACTTAAAATTGAGGAGGTAATGAGCCTGCTCTGGTGCTCTTTTCTCCACCCACTCACTAATGTGGTGAATCAAGAATAACTGAGAGTTTATAAAAAATGGAAGAGCCAAATCAAACTGCAGAGTCAGTTGAAAAGAGAGCTAGCTGTGCTGCGCAGGAAGAACCTAATTTTTGAGTTTACTATTCAGTTTTTTCTTTGCACATCTTGGAGAATGCAGCAAGAGGATGAGGGTGGAGGGTTGTTTTTCCTCACCCCAATGGCAAGCACCCAGTGCAAGAGCAGTGTCCGGCTGCAGAGTTGAGTTGGTAAGAAGAGTCAAGAATTTAGTACCTGAAGCTAAGCTTCTGCTTGGGAAAGGGCAAATCCCAGAGCCAAGACTTCTATTGGTCCTAGGGTACAGGCTCTAGTTCTTTCCAAAAGTTCATAGCAATCCCCAAAGTAAGATGTTAGTTAAGCCCAAAGTTGGAGGAAGTGTCTTTTTTAATAATCAAGGAGTAAAGTAGCTCCCATCAGGGATGCTGATCAATCCCCTCCTATATTTATGTATTTTGTATTTATTTCCCTGTATAAATGTTGTTTCCCTCTCTTCCCCCACCCCCCATATAATGTAAGCTCTTTCATGTCAGACTGTCTGGATTTCACCTTTTTATCCCCAGAATCTAGGACGGTGTCTGGCACATAGCAGGCGCTTAAGAAATTGAACAGAGATGCTGGACCACTCCAAACAGAGAGGTCTCACAGTCTACATGGGAATAAACAGAATGATCAAGAACGCCTATTACCCAAACCTCAGACTTCAAAACAGGCAGATTCAAAGCAAGGGCTGATAATGCCTTTCTCCCTGGTCCAGTGTTGTGTCCCAAGACAACCAACATTCTATAGCAACCGCCTAGAGGCATCTTATGAAGCCTGAGTCAGAGAGAACTTGCTTGTTGGAAAACAAACCCTCAATGTCCTGTCCTCAAGATGTTCTCACTTGTCACCCAATATCCTCGTGTTGCTTACTTTGGCACCTCCTCAATAAAAGTCCTACCCATACAACACTTGAAGCTTTTTCTCAGTCATTCCCTAATCCATGCCATTATCTATGTTTTTATTTGGTTGGGAATGATGGGAAAGGGTGGAATGGAGCATATCTACCTGGGTACACCTACAGAGATATAAAGGTTAATTAAACCTCTCACATTTGCCCCATAGAATCCCATTCTCTCAGAGCTCTGTTTTTCTGCTGGGTGACAAACTAACCCCATCAATTAATGAATGAATTCCTGCAATAGTCTGCTGATGGGTCTGCCTACTTCGAGTCTCTCCCCACTCTACTCCATCCTCCACTCAAGCCTCCAAAGTGCTTTTCCTAAAGAGCACCTTCCTACTCAATAAACTCCATTGGCTCCCTATCATCTCTAGGATCAAATACAAAATCCTGTTTGACATTCAAAGTCCTTTATAACCTAGCCTCCACCTGCTTTTCCAGTCTTCTTGCTTTGTTTGTTTTTTTGTTTTGTTTTGTTTATTTGTTTTGAGAATTGGGGGTAAGTGACTTGCCCAGGTTCACACAACTAGTAGGTGTCAAGTATCTGAGGCCAGATTTGAGCTCAGGTCCTCCTGACTCCAGGGCCAGTGCTTTATCCACTGCATCACCGAAATGCCCCTGCCTTTCCAGTCTTCTTACACCGTACTCTTGACACTGACCTCATTATTGGGCTATGAACAGGATACTCCATCTCTTGGCTCTAGGCATTTTCTCTTCCTGTCCCTTGTGCCTGGAATGCTCTTCCTCCTCATCTCTGCTTATTGGCTTTCCTGGCTTCTTTCAAGTCCCAACTAAAATCTACAGCAATGACGTCAAACTCAAATAGAAATGGGGTGCTGGGCCATCACCAGTCATCTTGACATATGTATTGCCACTGGACTCAAATGACTCTGGAGGAGAGAGTGAAGCTGATGACTTTGCACATCTCTGCCTCACTTAAACCCAATTCACTCACAAGTCAAGACATCACCCTTGTAATGTCATTGGTCCTCCTAAAGAACTAAGGATGAACAATAAGAAGGAATGGGGTCCACTAAACTGTACATAGAGAGCCCTGAGGGCTGCATGTTGACTTCAAAAATCACAAATGCTTATATATTTCTTTTTTTTAAATTAATATATCAACACAATAAGATCAGGTAGTAACTACATATTAATCTGGTTCAGCTGTACTCAGGAGTGTTGTGGGCCAAATGCTGCTCTTAGGCCACGGTTTTGACACAAGGTCTCTGAAAAGCCTTTCCCAACACCTTAATTCTAGGGTCTTTCCTCTTTTAATTATTTCCTATTTATCCCATATATAGCTTGTTGTACATAATTTGTTTATTTCCCCCATTAAATTGTTAACTTGAGGGCAGGGACCGCCTTTTTCCTTTTTTTTTTTTTTTTTAAATTCCCAGTGCTTAACATGGTGCCAGGCACTTAGTAGATACTTAATAAATGTTTATGGATTTACTGGCTGTCCTCCATGCCTGAAATGCTCTCCCTCCACATCTCCTCTTCCTGGCTTTCAAGTCCCAGTTAAAATTCTACCTTCTACAGGAAGCCTTTCCCTATACCCTTTAATTCTAGTGCCTTCCCTCTGTTGATTATTTTCAATTTATTCTGTATGTATGTTTGTACATAGTTTTTTGCATGCTGTCTTCCCCCATTAGACTAGAAGCTCCTAGAAAGCAGAGACTTTTTTTTTTTGCATCCCTAGTGCTTCTTAATAAATGTTAGAATCCTAAACCAAAGGCAGTTAATGGATAGAGTGCTGGACCTGGAGTCAGGAAGACATGAATTCAAATCCAGCCTCAGACACTTCCTAGGTATTTGACCTTGGGCAAGTCATTTAACCGCTGGTTGTCTCAGTTTCCTCAAAATGGGGATAGTAGTTGTTGTGAGGATCAAATAAGATATTTGTAAAGTGTCTAACACATATAAATGCTAGATATTTTGTTGTTATTGGAATAATAATTTCAGACATTGATGGGTAAGGGGGTAAACCATACCTATGTGGTGTGGTTTAAAGTACCGACTCTAATGTCTTCTTAGGCTGGTCCTGCCCCTAAGGGAATCTAACAGAGCCAATGAGAAGGGTGTGGGGGAGCATAGACTCCAGCCCCTGCCAGATCCCCTTTTTGTCCCTTGTTTCAATGGCCTGTCTCTTTCCTATGTGGAGCATTCCTTGAATAGTCAAAAAAGAGTTTTCTCCAAAGAAGATGGGTCTGGATGGGACTGAGAACTCAATCCACCTGAGGGCTTCTCTCTTCACTGCAGTTACTGAAACACAAAATTGCAACAGGGAACTGGGTGGGACAGAATCTGCTTATAAAGCAAAACTCCTCCTCCTACCCTCCATCCTCTCCCCCACCCCCACCCCAAGCGTAATCCAGTTGGATCTGGAGCTGCGGTCTCCTCCCTTCCATCACCTCACCCATAGCTCGGGAATGTTTGGTTTCCCACTGAGATTAAACCTCATGCTCATTAACCATGGGGGCAGGTAGTAGGTGCAAAAGCTCACTGTAGGGGGAAAAGTCCCATCCTGCCAGGAACTTATTGGAGTTTGTACCCAGAAAACAGCTGCTTCTTTATTCCGTCACAGGGACCTTGTAACGTAAACTTTGTATGTAAAACTTTGCAAACTTTAGAGCCGCAGTATGAGTCAGATATTATTAATGGTTTTGACCTGTGGTATCATTGGTGCAGGGAATCCCCTAGTGCAGAAACCAGTGCTCCTCTGAAGGAGACCCACAATTCTGTAACCTGCCTGGGGACACCCAGACAGTAAATGATCAGGAACTGAACTTGAACCCAGACTGTCCCCAACTCTATGCTGCCTCTTCTAAATAGAAAAGCTATTCCCCATAGAAAGTAGCAAGGAAAGTTAATCCTTAGAGTGGAATGAAAGGGAAGTGCCCTTAAAAGTCAAGGTAAAGTGAAGCAAGGACAGCTCTTAATAAAGTTAAACCTTACCTCCCCGGCGTGCGTTCTCGTGTGCCGGCTAATCGGGATGCCTGGCTCAAGGA
>NW_020954723.1:26045095-26045607 GCF_900497805.2 Vombatus ursinus
TGGACAGACTCAAGGATGAGTGAATGAGTGAGTGAGTGTGAGTGAGTGTGTGTGTGTGTGTGTGTAGGTGTGACTGTGTGTGTGGGGGGGGTATGGTTTCTGTGTAGGTGTGGCTGCGTGTGAGTGCAGGTTGGTGCTGGGCGTCCAGGTGAGTGCTGCTTGGCGCCTCCTCCAGAGCACGTCTCTTCTCCCAGCTCCGGGTCACTGCGTCTCCCCCAGTCCCCAGTCCCGTTTGGCTTTGATGCACAGGAAAGAAAGAGTGCCTTGGGTTTCTTGAGTGGCTTTTGGCCCTTACCGCGGTTCCTCCAGATGGTTTCCAGTTAAATTGGCCGCCCGGTGCCGTCCCTCCAGGCTCCAGTGCCGAGGTTCACCAAGCGCATGGAACTTCACTCCTAGGCCAGCTGCAAGATATAGTGGGGCGGAGCCCTAGACTTGGGAGTTTTATTGCCACCCAGAGCTCCTTTCTTGCAGGAGGGAAAGAAAAGAGAAGCGGCGTGGGGGGTGGGTGGGGG
>NW_020954723.1:26045653-26052403 GCF_900497805.2 Vombatus ursinus
AGAGAGAGAGAGAGAGAGAGAGAGAGAGAGAGAGAGAGAGAGAGAGAGAGATGGGGGAGAGGAGCCCCCGAAGGACCTCGCCCTGTTCTTTGTTTCTCTCCCTTTTTAGTCAATTCCCCCTGAACAAAACCCCCTGTGTTCTAGTGTACGTTTTTCTTTCACAGGTATTGCCTTCTCCGCTTTATTTCGGGACCCGAGCAGACTGCGCATTCTCCAATTAGGAGCTGGGAGGGAGCTATCCAGAACTTGTAACTCGGCCCTACCTTGTGCTCCTTCTAGAGGGAGGGAGGGAACGAAGAGAAAGCTGGGGGAGGAAAGGTGTCAGTCATAGGACTGTAGGATCATAGATTTGGAGTAAAAGGGACCTTAGAAGACTCGAGTCCAACCCCTTGTTTTAGAGAAAAGAAAACTGATCAATCAGAAATCATTTATTAGGCACTTATATGCCAGGCGGGGCAGCTAGGTGGTGCAGTGGAAAGAGCACCAGGCTTGGAGTCAGGAAGATCTGAGTTCAAATTCGACCTCGGACATTTATTAGCTGCTTGGGCATATCACTTAACCCCTATGTGCCTCAGTTCCTCATCTGTAAAATGGGGGCACACTGGAGAAGGAAATGGCAAACCTTTCCAGTATCTTTATCAAGAAAACCCCATGGACAAAGTCCATGGAGTCGGACACGACTCAACAACATAAGTATGTCAGGCACTATACTAAAGATGGGGGGACACAAGAATACACAAGGCTCAGGGGCCTCTATTCCTAACCCAAATTCAGTGGAAAATCCCCCAAAAGCATGGGGATAGCATGGTAGCTTTCCACTGAGTCCTCTAGGTTGCCTTTTCCTTTCTCGGCCTCATGACTTCTTCCAATATTGGGTCCTGCTGTTATCCAGAAAAATAATAAAATAGATCTCCTAGAGATCACACAGTCCACTCCCTTCATTGTATAGAGGAAGTTCTTTCAGGTAAGTTAATGGTTTGCCCCAGGTCTCTTAGCCATTTAGTAGTAAACATTCAGTCCTAGAACCCAGGCTTCCTGATTTCCCAGTCCTGGGCTCATTAGCAATATCTCTTTATGCCTGGCAGAATGGGCCTCCCAAAACAGCCTTCTTCATAGCCATTAGTGTGCAGGGGGCAAATGGCTAGGATTTCTCCTGTGCAGATAATGGCAGATGCCCTTCTCCAAGATCTGGATACCTGAGCCCTCTCCTGATCCTGGGTTAGAGCCAGTCACTTACCCTATCCTGCCTGACCCTTTCCTCCAACCAGTCTTGGTTCCTCCTTCTGTCACCCAGGGGATAAACTCCTGGGGGCTGGGAAACTACACTTTATAGCATAGAATTAAAGGACAAACAACGTCTTCTGTGTATTGGTTTGGGACTTAGAAGCTTAGAGTATAGAAATCAGGAGATCACAGAGATCTAGATGGACCCACTTATTTTACAGAGAAGGAAACTGAGGCCTGGGGAGTGATTTGCTCAAGGTCATACTGGAAGACCATCAGAGGGTAAATTTGAACCCAGGACTTCTGACTACAGAGTCATCACTTTTTCTAGTGTATGGTGAAATCACTTTCCATCTCCATTCCTCCATTTGATGGGTTTGAGGGTGGAGGAGAAAGTCTGGATCCTGAAAGTAGAGGCATGCTATGCACATACACACTGTACACTCAGATTTATTTATTCTTAAAACTTTCTCTTCCATCAGCACCTCTCCCAAATGCATGCTCATGCAGGAACTTCTTAATTCCTTTTTTTCCTTCTTTCAGATAAGCCCATTTTCTCCCATTTCTCTATTATGGAAAAATAACAACTGCCCAGTGTCAATCAAAGGGTATTTTAGGAACTAAGCTTTCCCTCCTCCCAAGCCCCTGGCTTTGTCTGAATTCTCTAGGCAAAGCTAACAAAAGTGGAAAGAAGAGGAGAGTCAAAATGCCCCAGTCCCTCTAAGAATGTTTAACTGGAAATGTTTTCTCCTTTAATGGAGCTCTAGCCCTCACCCACTTCCCCAAGCTAGGACTCGTTGCAATCATCCTGACACCCAGGCCTTAAGTGGCTCCCCTGAGAACAGAGCCTCAGTGCAGGAGGTAAGGGGTCCTATTTCTTAAATTCCATCTTCTTTTGCACTCAGTTTTCCTTCTCTGACTTGTCTAGTTTCTAATTTGCACTTTCAAGTACGAAAAAAAAAGTCGCTGCTGCAGAAAAACTTTAAAAGCAGAAGTAAATCCTGATTTGCTTAGGACTTTCCCCCTGCACTGGGCCAGAGAACACTTGGCATGCCAATATAGTCTTCTTGACTAGGGCAAAGGTTCTCTCTCTGTACTTCCTAGGCAATGCTCTAAATTCTCCTTTCATCTCAGATGTCAAGTCCAAGGAAAAGTAGTCTAAGAATCTGACTAGATCTCAGTTTGGAGGGCGAAAGCAGGGGTGAGACAGAGTTACCAATGAAAACCCACAAGACAGCCGTACCCCCCTCAAAAAATCATAGGGGTTAGGTGATGAGTGAGGCTGAGGACTCACATTTCTCAATAACATTTCTTTCATAATTATTTTTATAAATTCAAATCAATCCCTTGAAAATATTGTGCTAAAGAAGAAAATGAGTTCTGTGACCCTCAGCAGGGTTTTGAACATCTGAGTAACCAGGAGCTAGCCCTGGGGCAGAGGATTTCAAACCTTAGGGGTTCTTGACCTAGGGTCCATGAATTTGTTTTTTTAAAATAGTTTGATAACTATATTTCAGTATAATTAGCTTTCTTTACAATCCTACGTACCTATTTGATGTATTTAAAAAATTTTTTTGAATTTAAAGATCTGGCATTTGTTTTACTTTTTTTTTTCAAGTAACAAGCATTTTTAAAAAATAATCTATCCATTCCACTACCAACCCTCCCTGCCTTGAGCAATTAAAAAAAATCTATCTAAATATATATGCATATATGTGTGTGCATAACATTATGTTATACACACACACACACACAGTCCGGCAAAACAAATTTCCACATTAGCCAAGTTCAAAAAGGCATTTCTCTTTCTGCATCTTAACTACATTAACTTTATTTCAGGAAATAAGTGGCATGTTTCATCTTCATTCTTTTGCCCTCATGTTTTATCATTGATCAGAGTTCTAAAGTTTTTCATAGTTGGTTTTTTTTTCTATAATGTTATTGTATAAATTGTTCTCCTGGTTCTGATTCAGGGAGCTATGCAGTGCAGTGGATAGAGCACTAGGCTTGGAATCAGGAAGACATCTTCATGAGTTCAAATCTGGCCTTGGACACTTAGAGCTGTGTGACCTGGACAAGTCACTTAACCCTATTTGGCTCAGTTTCTTCCTCTGGAAAAAGAGCTGGAGAAGAAAATGGCAAATCACTCCAGTATCTTTGACAAGAAAACCCCAAATGGGGTCACGACTGAACAAAAAGTTTTGTTCACTTCACTCTAGATCAGTCCATAAAGGTCTTCCTAGTTTCCTGTGAAATTGTCCATTTCATTATTTCTTATGGCACAAAAATATTCCATAGCATTCATATACCACAATTTATTTAGCCATCCCCCAACAGGACACTCTCTTACTTTCCAATTAAAAACATCATTCTGAGAAGGGATCCATAGGCTTCATCAGACAGCCAAAGGGGTCCCTGACACAAAAAAAGGTTAAGAACCTTTGCCTCAAGGCACAAATACAGCAGAATAACCCCTCACTTCTGCCTGACACTGCAGCCTTATAAAAAAGGACAGGAACAGCTGTAATCCTCACTAATGCCATCTGGCTCAGTAAGTCCTTACACCCTCCCTTCCCCCATGTCCAAGAAAGGAAACTGGATTGCATGGAGACTAGATGAAGAAACCAACTCAGAAAGGGAGAGTTGTAGAAAAGCAAAGTGCTGCTGCTCAGGATGGCAAAAAGAATGGGCAAAGCAGGGGGGAAGAGAGGAAGGGGCAGAATACAGCTGACTAGGAATGTGACGGGAAGCAGAAGATATGACTGAGAGGAAGAAAAGAAAGGCAGAAGACTCTTGCAGACTTTTGTATAATTTTATTTATTCTGAAATTAAACACCAAGTAAAACAAGCAGTTCCATAAACACAAACTCCATAAATAGCAAAAGAGGAAAAGAGGGCCAAACAGGATACTGCATATGTTTACTACATATGGTTCTTTTTAAATACATTCTACACATGATCTCTTTGCCCCAGTAGGCTAAGTGATAAGAAATTCAACGTGAAACTTCCAGAGCTTCTTGTCCATGATTCTTTCTGACCTTTCTTCTGTTCTTTTCTATACATTAAAAAAACCCTGACTCTCTTTTCCTTCATTTCTATTTATTTTTTCAGTAACCCCTATCCCTAACCCACCTCTTCTTCCCCCCACTCCCCTCTACAAATTGAAAAGACAACAAAAACAAAAACAAAAACAAAACCCTTGTAACAACAGTCAAGCAAAACAAATCCCCACTTCAGCCATTTCTATAAATGTAGATCTCATTTTGCTTTTATGAGTCTATCACCTCTTGGTCAGGAGGTGACTGGTATTTCATTATCTGTCCTCCCTCCTGAGGTTTAAAAAAAAACAACCCCAAGATATAAGAATGCAATGCCACCCCTGACTTAGAGATGTCTTTGTGGACACTACAGCCCTACTGAGAGACAAAGGGTGGGGCAGCCTGGCAGTGCCTCTCCCTGTCTGGGTTCCAGCCAGGAGCCCATTACAGGTGCCGATTTACCTACTGTTCCTCCCTTTCCTTGGCCTCAAAGGCAAACTTGGTGTCCTGCACCGGAACAATGGTCTCCCTTACCTTCTCCAGTTCCTGGCAGAAGCTCCAATATTTCTGAGTCACGTCCTTGTTCTCCCACCAGTGCTAGTGTGCCACCCAGCTCACCATATCTGGGTGCTTAGTCAGTGGATTTTCACCTGGCCTACCTCCAATAGCATAATTCCCATGTTCTTCACCAGGGTTACAGCTTCTCCTTTGACATAGTGGTTATTGGGGGGCATGGCTCCCTGAGGCTTACCCTCAGACCGAGCTTCTGTCTGCTAGAGTTTGGGGTCCTAAAGCTACCTGGAAGTCATGTGCTCTTTATATGTTTTCTCATATTGCCTCCTCCTCCCTGTCACTCTCTAAGTCTAGTCTAAAACACCTCTCTAAGATCCTTTGCTGGATTAAGCCAATTATGATACAGCACAATGATGTAATCAGTGACGTCAGAGACTAATAATGCCCATCATCCCCATGTATAGAGAACACTTAAAAGTTTTTAGGATGCTTCAACAATATTCTGAGGCAGGTAGTATAGTATTATTGTCCTTTTTTTTTAATAACTGAGGAAATTAAGGCTCAGTGGTTATGACATATTCGGGGTCATCAATATGACAGAGTAGATAGAGCACTGGACCCAGTTAAGAACTCAGTTAAATTCTGTTTTAGACACTAGCTGTGTGTGCCTAGGAGTACTAATTTGTCTCTCTGAGCCTTTCTTTCCTCCTCTGTAAAATGGGGATGATAATATCTATGTCACAGGATTATTGTGAGGATCAAATGAGATAATATATGTATAATACTTGCAAATCTTAAAGCATTGTATAAATGTGAAATACTGTTAGTAGTAAGTATGAGAAATTGAACCTGAGCCCAGATTTATGGATCCTTGGGATCAGTGTTTATTCCCCTAAGTTACACCGTCATGCCCTTGAAATTTTAAGGAGCCCTTGCTTTAGAGTATTAATGAGTTAGTGAAAATAGCAAAGTATCTTGAAGGAAAGACAGGAGGCAATATTGCTAGGCAAGTCAAACCACCACTTCCCCTCTGACCCTGATGGAGACAGCCCAAGACCCTAAGTCCAAGAGCCTTGGGAATAGCAGTGCTCCCCAAACCATCAGACCTGCTTCCAGTCTAGCCCCTATGGCAATCACTGAGGAAAGAAATCATTGTGGGCCAGGGTCCTGACTTCCTCATTACCACCAGAGACAACTGCTGACCACCTCTACCAACAATCAGGTAGGCAGAGATATCCAGGGAGTGGTACTACCCTCCTAGACCACCAAACCTGCTTCCAACCCAGAGCCATCCTCTGAAGAAGCAGCTTCTATAGAGAGGGAGCCAGCCATCTCTACTAATTCCTAACCAACTGCCACACACAGGGCAGGCTATCCATAATAGCTGAGGCAGTGAGGCATCCTAAAGGAGAGATGGGAGGCAGTAGGTGCTAGCCAATACCACCACCTTGGCCATCATGTCCCTCAGACCATGAAAGAAACATCCCCGAACCCAAGAGCCTTGGGGATAGTAATACTTCCAGCCCAGCAGCACCCTTAGCCAACATCCTGGGAAGCAACCCCTGGAGGGTTGCAGCCTGGCAATTGCTTCTGTCAAAGCCACAGCCACAGCTACTTGAAGACCTAGAAAAGAAAGTTCTTATCCTTACAGTCCTTGACACTACTGAATAATTCAACATCAGAAACTTATAGGATTTTATTTTTTTAATAATTTATTTATTTTTAGTTTTCACCATTCACTTCTATAAGATCTTGAGTTTTTAATTTTCTCCCCTTTCCTCTCCTCCCCCCTCCCCAAGATGGCATGCAATCTGATATAGGCTCTACTTATACATATACAGACATAAGCATATTTTCCCATTAGTCATGATATAAAGAACAATTAGAACAGGAAGAATCACAAGAATGAAGCAATAAAACAAAAAAAAAAAAGGATAGCAAATAGTATACTTCCATTCGCATTCAGACTTCATAG
>NW_020954723.1:26052465-26052964 GCF_900497805.2 Vombatus ursinus
TTCTTTCTCTGGATGTGGATATTATTTTCCATTGTGAGTCTTTTGGAGTTGTCTTAGATCCCTGCATTGCTGAGGAGAGCCAAGTTTATCAAAGTCAGTATTGCGCACTGTGGTTATTACTGTGTATAATGTTCTCTTGGTTCTGCTCATTTCACTCAGCATCAGTTCATATAAGTCTTTCCAAATTTTTCTGAAGTCTACCTGGCTCATCATTTCTTATAGCACAATAGTATTCCATTACATTCATATACCACAACTTGTTCAGCCATTCCCTAATTGATGGGCCTCCTCTCAACTTCCAATTCTTTGCCACCACAAAAAGAGCTCCTATAAGTATTTTTCTACATGCGGGTCCTTTTCCCATTTTTATGATCTCTTTGGGATACAGACCTAGAAGTGCTATTGCTGGGTCAAAGGATATGCACAATTTTATGGTCCTTTGGACATAGCTCCAAATTGTTCTCCACAATGATTGGATCAGTTTACAACTCCACCAAAA
>NW_020954723.1:26053081-26055981 GCF_900497805.2 Vombatus ursinus
CTTATAAATTTGACTTTGTTATCTATATATTTTAGAAATGAGGCCTTTATCAGAGACACTGGTTGTAAAAATCCCCAGATTTCTGCTTCCCTCCTAATCTTGGTTGCATTGGTTTTGTTTGTGCAAAAACTTTTCAATTTAACGTAATCAAAATTATCCATTTTGCATTTCATAATGTTCTCTATCTCTTATTTGGTCATAAATTCTTCCCTTCTCCATAGATCTGAAAGGTAAACTACTCTTTGTTCTCCTAGTTTGCTTATAGTCTGATATGATTTTTATTAATGGACATAACATTAAAGAAGAGGCACTAGCATCTGCTTTGCCACTACATCTTAAGGACCATGGGACTTTTTCATTTGACTTGCAGCTAAAACCTCCATATATGTGGTCTCCTCAATTAGAATGTGATCTACTTGAGAGCAGGGACTGTCTGTTTTTTTCAATTTGTATCTCTGGGCTTAGAACAATGCTTTGCACACAGTGTGCCCTTAATAAATGCTTCATTCATTCATTATTCATTCATTCATTCATACAGATTAGACTGAGTAACATCTGATGTTCCTTCCGACTCAAATTCCACTCTTTGATATTCAGCCCAACCTGTGTCTGAGATAACGACTGAGGTCTCTTCCAACTCCGAAATTCTGTGATTTGATGATCTCACAACAGAGTCTTGGGGTCGTATAATCCTGTTAACATCAGAATGGTCCTTAGGAAAGAATCCTGGAGAAGTTGAATGATTGACTCAAAGTCACGGTTAGCATGGAGAGATATCTACTTTCTAGTTCCCATTCTGCCTCTACTTTGCTCTGTGACCTTGGGAAAGTCACTTTCTTTTCTGGGCCTCAATTTCATCATATGTTAAATGAAGGGGGTTGGAGTAGAAAACCTCTAAGGCTGCTCCAAGCATAGTTCTAGAATTGGGACTAGATCCCAGTTTTCTGGATTCCCCAAAACAAAGTATTCTCCATGTTATTCCTCTACTCCCTGGAGGGATAACAAATAAGCTCCTGTAGAAGCTGGCTGATTGAATGAGAGGACCACAGGACATGAATTCTCTTTACACTCAACTGAGTTGATACTAATTCAGGTCAACTCCCTGCCTGGGAGGGATTCTGCCTGGACTGGGTACTGGCCATCTGCCGACCAACAATCTCCTCAGAGAAACCAGGGCAAGACTCTTCGCTCAGATAATTCCAGCCCGTTGAGGTCAAAACTCGGTTGTTCTGGTCTAAGATCCAGGATTCATTGCACTTCTCTGTTGTTGTTGTTGTTGTTGAGTCACGTCCGACTCTTCACAACCCTATGGAACACAGCGTTCCGATACTACCTCTTGTTTAAGACACATTATGGGTATGGTTCAACACCCATTCAAGACCATAGCTTGTGAACCCCCACCAGTGTGCGTCTTTTACCAGCCAAACCAGAGCAAACATTAGTTCAAAGCATATACACACAAAGAGGAATTTAATTACATAGCAAAGCAAGATAAGTGACAAAAATGATTTTCCACATATAGAAAGTGTTACAAACTCTCCCACAAGTCATCACATCATCAGTGAAGGAAACAACATATATATAAGCAGGAGAATGCTCAAATCTGCTTGAGAGAGGTTATTGTTCAATTTTCATTGTAAATACTTACACTTCAGAGATCGGCAAATGCTATAAATCAGGGTTTGATTTATTGTTCTGCTGTTTTTCTAGACCTAAGAAAGTGATGAAAAAAATGTTAATAATGCAGGTTAAACTTAAAAGTGCGAAGTGCATACTAGAAGTTTTTTTTTTTTTCCTTTCTGGAGAGCCAGTTAAACATTTACCAGCATATCCCAATATATAACCCATGTGACCAAGGAACATGCATAGCATGTTTACACGTGTAGGGAATGTATGTGGCCAGGGCAGCTCACAGTCAGTAATGTCCTCTGGTGATATTGTTGAGCAAACTACTTTCTCTACTGAGCTGGGCTTCTTGGCAGCTCTGTCCTATCTGCTGTGCTATTCACTGTTGGATGCATCCATTACTACTGCTGCTGCCCTCTGCTGATCTATCTTTGGCGACAGTGTGGCTTGGGGGCTGGAGGGGGTCTGCCAGCTCTCTACTTTGATAGCCCAAGAGGCCAAATTTAGCTCTTTGGGGATATATCCCACCACATACACACTAGTTGCACCTAGGAAACTTGCTGGCTAGAGAAGTCCTTGGATGTTTTACGTATGTCATTTGAATGGATTCTTCTTTCCTGTTTTTCTAATTCTCTCCATAATGCTCAACTGAGTTATGGTTAGAAAATTCCTTTTAAATCCTATCAAACCCTTGATCTGGACAAATCACACCCCACCCCTCAGGGGCTCCACTTAGCAACACTACAAAGGAGCTGGATGAATCTGTGGTGAAGAAATTTCTCAATTCTATCCTGCCTTAAATATGCCCCTTGGATTCCATGAAAATGAAAGGTGCTGGGCTAGGTAGAGAAGGCTAGACAAGGCAGGTGATCTTTGTCCTACTTCCTCCCCAAGGTCAAAATCAATGGGCTCACTGGCTGGATCCCTGAAGCACTGGAGCATAAGCACATCATGAAGTGTCTATTTTTAATGTTGTTGTATGAACCCATAAATAGAAGTATGTCCTCCTCAGACTTCCAATGACGTGCTCGCCTCCTTCTGCTCCAGCACATATTCCCAACACATGTAGTGCCATGAGCTGCCTCTTGAATATTCATATGCTTACTTATTATTCACCTCCTAAGTGCCCCCCAATGCCCCCCATCCCCAAATCCTTTCTCTCGGCCCTTACTTTTTTTTTTTTTTAGCAGTTATACCAAGGTGATTGAATGGCCAACAGATGGAACATATTCCTAGAATTTTTGCTTATTTTTGCTCACATCAGCTTCCCCTTT
>NW_020954723.1:26056028-26057158 GCF_900497805.2 Vombatus ursinus
AGAGAGAGAGAGAGAGAGAGAGAGAGAGAGAGAGAGAGAGAGAGAGCGCGCAGGAAAACCAAAGAGAGGGAGATGATGGAATGATAACACAGACAGTCTCTTACTCTTTTCCCCAACCTGAAGCAGAATCCTAGAACAAGACAACATGGCACAGGGTGAGGGTTGGTTTTTTTTTTTTTTTTATCACAAGACAGATGAATTTAAAAGACAGGAGTAAGGAAGGGAGAAAAGGTGGGTGTCGTAAGAATTCAGGGAAACATCTGTGCTGGCAAAGAGCCTGGGCCCCATGTGATGGTTTGAGAAATGGCATGGGGCCCAGATACATCTCCATCTTTGGAAATGGGAGGGCCTCTTGAAGGAGGGGAGTGAGTCATCATCAACAAGGTTTGGCCATACCATGGGGCTTCCTCCTTCCCCTTTAGGAAGCTGGAGCGTTGCCCAGGTAAAAGGCTACCTTCCAGTCACCTAGAGGTTATTGGATCAAGTCCAAGCTGTCCTTGTTGCTAATGGAAACAGAGACCACATTCTGGCTCCCTCTCTTACCATTTAAAGAAGCAAAGCTTTTGGAGCCTTTGTCAGGGAAGGAGATCACAAGTCTCAGCTTTGCTCCAGCTCAGTAGGTGGTGACTTGGAACAGGTAACTTTTCACTGCTTGTTTCCCCTCCGTCGAGTGAGGATAAATCATCTTGCCTCTCACTCATCTCAAAGGAATGCTTAGAAAATTATTCTTACTTAGAAACAACCCTCCCTCACCTCCCTTGCCACTCCCCCACTTCCCCACACACCACAATTATATAAAGTGCTAAAGATTCTTAGTGGGTTCAAAGTATTATTAAGTATCTAATAGCAAAACAGTTATCTAATGAACTGCAGATATGCTATCAATTGCAAAAGTGTTTTATGATGACTACTATGAAAACTTGCAGCAGGGGTGATTCCAATGGAACGTGAGTACTGGTCCCACGGGAATGGTCATACACTGGACTATGAACAAATGACCTCACTTGGCAGAGATGACATAGCAACTCTTATTTGGCCTCCACGTGCCCTTTGGGGTTGTATAAAAAGAAGGTTTGGCCATTGAGTATCAGGGGAAACTGACTTTAATAAAGGAGCATTCTTGCTCAGGA
>NW_020954723.1:26057232-26057922 GCF_900497805.2 Vombatus ursinus
AGAGAGAGAGAGAGAGAGAGAGAGAGAGAGAGAGATGGAGATGGAGATGGAGATGGAGATGGAGAGGTGAAGTGAGCAGTGTTTTTGGAGCTTCTCAAGATATAGTGATTCCAGTCAGGGATTCACCAATCAGCCAGCAGGTTTCAGGTGGAATAGGCTATAGTTGCCAGCTCTCCCTTGGACTTCCAGCAAAGGATGAGGGGTTTTCTCTACCTCCCCAATCCCCGGGCAACAATGGAAGGTGCAGCTCAAGCATATAAGCATTACATGTGCTTGCCCAGGTGCACCTAAGACTGGCCCTTAAGTCCTTGACTTCCTGTTCTAGCAATCCTCACCCTCTGTCATGTTGTCTTGCTCGAGGATTCTGCTTCAGGTTGGGGAGAGGAGTAGGAGGCTGTCTACATTATCATTCCATCATCTCCCTCCCTTTGGTTTTCCTGATCTTTCTCTCTCTGTGTCTTTGTCTGTCTCTCTGTCTCTGTCTGTCAATTTCTGTCTCTCTCTTTCCCTGAGCTCAGGCCACCTAACAGTACTAAAACTGGGACTAAAACAATACTAAAAATTGGACATTTCCAGCCCAAGTGGTAACATTCATGAGTTTGAATGATTGAGTGTTCCTGAGTTGGTGACTGCTGACTGGCCAGTGGTAGGTGCTTCCTGCAATCATGTTACTTCTAAGAATAGATCATC
>NW_020954723.1:26057958-26058381 GCF_900497805.2 Vombatus ursinus
TGAAATAATAAACAACTTTAGCAAAGTTGCAGGCTATAAAATAAACTCACATAAATCACCGGCATTTCTATACATTACCAACAAAACCCAACAGCAAGAGATAGAAAAAGAAATTCCATTTAAAGTTACTGTAGACATTATAAAATATTTAGGAGTCTACCTACTGAAACAAACACTGGAACTATATGAACACAATTATAAAACACTTTGCACACAAATAAAGTCAGATCTAAATAATTGGAAAAACATCAGTTGCTCATGGGTAGGCCAAGCTAATATAGTAAAAATGACAATTCTACCTAAGCTAATTTACTTACTCAGTGCCATATCAATCAAACTACCAAAAAATTATTTTATAGAGTTAGAAAAATGATAACATTTGGAATAACAAAAGGTCCAGAATATCAAGGGAACTAATGAAAA
>NW_020954723.1:26058391-26063578 GCF_900497805.2 Vombatus ursinus
GAAATGATCCAACCATTTTGGAGAGCAATTTGGAACTATACCCAAAAGGCTATAAAAATGTACATACCTTTTGACCCAGCAATACCACTTCTAAGGCTGTATCCCAAAGGAGCGTACAAATGGGAAACAGACCCACATGTACAAAAATATTTACAGCAGCTCTTTTTGTGGTGGCAAAGAATTAGAAATTGAGAGGATGCCCATCAATTGGGGAATGGCTAAACAAGTTGTGGTATATGAATGTAATGGAATACTATTTTGCTATAAGAAATGATGAGCAGGCAGACTTCAGAAAAACCTGGAAAGACTTGTATGATCTGATGCTGAGTGAAGTGAGTGGAACTAGGAGAATATTGTACACAGTCACAGCCACATTGTACGATGACTAACATTGATAGACTTAACCTTTCTCAGCAATACAAGGATGTAAGACATCTCCAAAGGCCTCATAATGGAAAATGCTATCCACATCCAAAGAAAGAACTATGGAGTTTGAATGCAGATCAAAGCATATTATTTGCTATTTTTTCTTCTGTTGTGTTTTGTTTCCTCTTTCTGGTGGTTCCTCCTATTGGTTCTAATTCTTACTTACAACATCACTAATGTGAAAATATATTTAATAGGAATGTATTTGTATAGCCTATATCAGAAATGCGTGCCATCTTGGGAAGGAAGGTGAGGAGGAAAGGGGAGAAAAATTTAAAACTCAAAAGCTTATGGAAGTGATTGCTGATAAATCAAAATAAACTAATAAAAAAAAGAATAGATTATCTGCCAATAAGATGTTACAGCTGAAAGGACTAAGAAAGCCTTCATGACTTTGAGTCACAGGCCAGAATATCCACTGATCTTCTGGACAGAAGATCTGGACTTGTAGGTTGCATTTCATAACATTTTCTCTCTTGTTGGTCATAAATTCTTCCCTTCTCCATAGATTTGACAAGTAAACTATTCCTTACTCTCCTAATTTGCTTATAGTTTCACCCTTTATGTCTAAATTGTGTACCCATTTTGAACTTATCTTGGTATATGGTGTAAGATGTTGGTCTATGCCTAGTTTCTGCCATACTCTTTTCCAGTTTTCCCAGCAGTTTTTGTCAAATAGTGAGTTCTTATCCCAGAAGTTGGGATTTTGGGTTTATCAAACAGTAGATTACTAGAGTCATTGACAACTGTGTTTTGTGCACCTAACCTATTCCACTGATGCATCACTCTATTTCTTAGCCAGTACCAAGTAGTTTTGATAATTGCTGCTTTATAATCTCCTGTGACTTCTTGCTACCCCTTAGTTCCCTCATCTAAAAAATGATGGGGTTCAGACTAGGTGACCTTTAACATGATTGTAAGATTAAGATTAAATAATAAGATTAATATCAGAAATATTCTAAATCCTAAAAGGCTAAGAAAAGATAATGGGCAATATCCCAGAATGTCTAATAGAAAAAGAATTTGATTTTCAGTAAGGTAGGGAATCTCCCTTTTTGTTGTCACACCCCCACCATCCCATGGCCAAAGGGCTTATTAAATACCACAGTTACCACTAGGCAATCATGCCATGGGGGAAGGGCAGGAGCTGATCTGTAGTGCAAGTAAGGAATGTGTTACACATTCCTTTCTTGTCTGATCCAAATGAATTCTTCAGATAGAATGCATTATCATTTACAGTCTTAATTTGTGAAGGGCGAATCCTGTGATCTGATGCCAGAACTAGAGGCCATGGCTGAAAGAAATCAGTAATTACTTGTTGAAATGAATTGGAGCCCAGGGCAGTGACATTTAGAGATCATGCTTTATATAAAGTAATGCAGACTGAAGAAAGCAGAACCAAGAAAATGATCCAGAGAATAACTATAATTGCACAAATGATAATACCACTTAAAAAAGACTCAAATACTGATGGAAAATAAAGAACAGTCTTAGTCCTCACAAGAAATTGATAAGGAAATACAGCTTCCTCTTTTCAGAAGAGAAGTGGTGACTAAGGATGTGGAATGACATATAGGCAGTCAGATGGGTTGTTTAAATGTGCATCTACGTGGCATAGTGCATAGGCAGGTCAGTTCATTTCCAAACTCAGACACTGGTTGTGCGATTCTGGGTAACTCATTTAACCTCTGCCTCAGTTTCCTCATCTGTAAAATGAAGATAATAAAAACACCTACCTTCCAGGATTGTTGAGATCAAATGAAATTAATAAAGCACTTTCTAAACCTGTAAGCCGTACAGAAATACTAGCTACGCTGTGCCAAGCCAGAGCAGATGCCCAAAGGCCATCTTCGTCAGTGCCTCAGCCCGGTCAGCCCCATCGAGCCCCGGAGCCCAACGCAAGGGTCAGGGTGAGCCCGAGAAGCTGCTGGACCTGGCGTCCAGCACGGACCTCCTGGTGGGCTACGTCGTGGTCGCCGCGTCCAAGAGGGCCGTCGCACCCATCGAGCGCGTGAAGCTGCAGGTGCAGGCGTCGTCCAAGCAGATGAGGCCGGAGTTGCACTGCAAGAGCGTTGAGGACTGCGCCCTGCGCATCCCGGAGGAGCAGGGTTTGTTTGTTTTCAGTTTTGGGCGTGGCAATTTAGCAAATGTTATTCGATATTTTCCAACACCAGCTCTAAACTTCGCTTTTAAGGATAAATACAAGCAGATTTTCATGTCAGGCGTTAACAAAGATAAACAGTTCTGGAAGTGGTTTTTGGCTAATCTAGCTTCAGGTGGAGCCGCTGGGTAGTGCACAGGGTGGAGCCCTGTGTGTAGTCTATCCGCTAGATTTTGCCTTAACTCCATTAGGGGTTGATGTTGGAAAAAGTGCTGAGGAGCGCAGTTCAAAGGTTTCGGTGACTGCCTTATCAAGATCATCAGATCCGATGTATCACCGGTTTGTACCGAGGGTTTGGTGTTTCTGTGCAGGGCATCACTGTGTATCGAGCCTCTTATTTTGGATGATATGATACAATTAAGGGCTTATTACCAAATCCAAAGGAAATCCCATTCCTTATGTCGTTTTTAATTGCTCAAGTGGTGACTACCTGCTCTGAAATACTATCTCATCCCTTTGACACAGTCAGGAGACATATGATGATGCAAAGTGATGAGGCCAAACGCCAGTACCACAGGGGCACAAACTGCTTCTGGAAGCTCTATCTACCAACACCAAGGCCCAGGGACCTTCTTCCGTGGAGTCTTCTCCAACATCCTGAGAGGCACCAGTGGTGCCTTGGTGCTGGTCTTGTACGATAAAATCAAAGTACTGTTAAATATTGACGTTGGAGACAGTTCCTCAGAGTAATTGGCACTGAGACTAGAGCTTCCTTGTTCAATGCACACATTATAGAGCTATCATTTTATGCAATTATTAGCTTATTACATATGTCAGTATTTTCTTCAATTACTAATTCTGTAATAAAGCTCTGGCTGTTTTCAAGGATTTAAATACTGTCACTCAGATAGTTACAGTTTCTTCACCCTTTCTTATGAAACACTTTTACATTTTTTCCACTGGTAGTTCATACTGTTTCTATCAGTATAAAATATTTTATTTTCATTATAAAAAATAAAAATATACGTTTAAAACCTGATCAATGAAATTACTTTCCTTCCAAATTTGCTGTTCTTTTAATGTGCCCTTTATAATCATCTAAAATCATATACCATGATTAAACATCTCTTTGAAAGTTCATCCAGCAATGTCATCAATTAGCTCTGTTTGTGCAAGCTTTCTTCAGTGGTATCTCTCCTGGAACATTTCATTTATTACCATGTACCATATACCTTAATAAAGCACCAAGAGTTTAGCTATCAAGTGTCACAGAAGTATGAAAACTACTTTGAAGGCAAACTACCCATCATCCTTTGGCTTCAGAAGTTCTAAGGCTTATCTCGTAGCCTGTCACTTTAAAAGTCTTGATGCTATGTTGTGTAATGCATTTGGGGACAGTGAGTTTCTGTACTCTGTATTTATCAACTGACAATAAAAGTTTAAAACAATTATTAAAAAATACTAGCTATTATTATCATTATTATTATTCTTTATCACAAGGGTAATTAGCTAACCAGGGCCACAGGGACTCTGGGCAAGGGCAGCAGGCATATATTTAGATAAATGTGATGGGGAATGCCCATTCTACATCTCCAAGGAAAACTGCAATTTCCACCTTTGGGTGAACAAGATGGGAGGCTGTAGCCAGGTTCTGACTCTTCCACTCTCCAGTCTTTAAGAGGGGCATTGGGTTAGAATTCTATCTACCTACTAAAAATTCGATATTTGCAGGCCAGGAGTATAATACTTTCCTTTTTTGCAAGGCAATCAAGGTTAAGTGACTTGCCCAGGGTTACACAGCTAGTAAGTGTCAAGTGTCTGAGCATTTGAACTCAGGTCCTCCCCACTCCAAGGCCAGAGCTTTATCCACTGAGCCACCTAGCTGCCCCTAGGAGTATAATACTTTCTTAAGTGTTCAGGATAAAGGAGAGGGTAACAACTTACTCTGGGTCAGCTAAGCTTCTTCTCATCAAATGCTTACTGAACAAAAAACCAATAACAAATAGCTAGCAAACATAATTATCAAAGTAAGTACTATATTCAAACAGAAATCAGGAACTTAAATAGATTAGCTTAGATGATAGAATATATCAGAGTCAGGGTAGCTTTGGGACTCAGGAACAAGGTGAAATCTCAGCTCAAGGAGAGAACAGTCTGATTCTGCAAGTCTATTCTTAAGAATCTCTGGGGATGCAGGTGCTGAGAATAAAGGAACATGTTAGGGGGCCACATTTCCCTATATGTTTGCAGCTCTAAGAATGTCTCCCATCTGCCATTCAAAATTCACACCTTGTCTCGTCTTCAGTCTCTGTTGACTTCTCTCTCCTTTAGAAGTCTTTCCGACAATACAAAGTCATACCTCCCTACACATATGAAGCATCACAGGTCTCACAGGATTCAGCCAACTGGCTGTGAGGAGTCACATCTGCCCCCGTGACCACAGTGTCATAGGGTTGTCCTTTATGGAATCTCCCCAAGGTGGTAGATGTTAGCCAAGGAAGAGTTAAATGGCTGAAGGGGAGGAGTAAAGAAAAATGACTGGTATAAAAAAATAAATGGCAATAATAACACTATTTTAGCAGCAGCTAGGTGTCGCAGTGGATACAGCACTGACCCTGGAATCAGGAAGACCTGAGTTCAAATCTGCCCTCAGATACTTG
>NW_020954723.1:26063614-26063733 GCF_900497805.2 Vombatus ursinus
ACTAGCTGTGTGACTCTGGGCAAGTCACTTAACCCCAACTGCCTCACCAAAAAAAAAAATAATAATAATAATAATACTTTTGTTACATTTTAAGTTCTGAACTGTCTCTCTCCTTCCCC
>NW_020954723.1:26063780-26064120 GCF_900497805.2 Vombatus ursinus
CACACACACACACACACACACACACACACACACATACGTGAATGCACATAAAACTGTGCTATGCACATTATTTATTAGTTCTTTCTCTAGACGTGTCTAGTGTCTTCCTTCATATATCCTTTATAGTTGATCTGAGTATAATACTCAGAATAACTTAGTCGTTCACAGTTATTCTTCAAACAATATTGCTGTTACTGTATACAACGTTCTTTTGGTCCTGCTCATTTCACTCTTCATTATTTCATGCAAGTTGTTCTGCATTTTTTCTAAAATCAAACTGCTCATAATTTCATACAGTACAATAGTATTCCATCACAACCACATGCCACAACTTGTTTGG
>NW_020954723.1:26064159-26133130 GCF_900497805.2 Vombatus ursinus
TCCCCAATTGATGGGCATCCCCTCAATTTCCAATTCTTTGCCACCACAAAGAGAGCTGCTACAAATATCTTAGAACACATAGGTTCTTTTCCTTTTTCCCTGATCACCTTGGGAAACAGACCTAATAGTGGTATTGCTGGGTTTAAAAAAGCTGTTGTTTTTCTTTAACATAGTTTATAGCACAGTTTTATAACTCTTTGGGCATAATTCCACAATTTCACCAACAGTGTGTCCCAGTTTTTCCATATCTCTTTCAATATTTGTTATTTTCCCCTTCTATCATTTTAATCAATCTGATAGGTGTGAGATGATATGATGATATCTCAAAGTTGTTTTAATTTGCATTTCTCTAATCAATAATGATTTAGAGCATTGTTATATGACTACATATAGCTTTGATTTCTTCATTGAAAAACTGCCTCTGCATATCCTTTGACCATTTATCAATTGGGGAATGAATAATTTTCTTATAAATTTAACAAAGTTCTTTATATATTTAAGATATGAGACCTGTAGCTAAGTAACTGTATAAAATTTTTTTAACAAGTTTCTGCTTTCCCTCTAATCTTGGCCACATTGGCTTTATTTGTACAAAACCTTTTTAATTTAATCTAATCAAAATTATCCATTTTACATCTCACAGTGCTCTCTATACCTTATTTTTGTTTTGTTTTGGGGTTTTTTTGAGACAATGGGGGTTAAGTGACTTGTCCAGGGTCACACAGCTAGCTAGTAAGCGTCTGAGGCCACATTTGAACTCAGGTCCTCCTGACTCCAGGGCCAGTGCTCTATTCACTGCACCATCTAGCTGCTCCCCTGTATCTTATTTATTCATAAATTCTTTTCTTATCCATAAGTCTGATAGGCAGTATGTTCCAATAACAGCATCTTTTTTAGCTTTGAAAACAATGTGTAATATTTATTATGTAGGTTTTCTTGAAATGGAAGTTTATTTTATATATATATATATATCCTCAATTACATGTTAAAACAATTTTTACATTTTTTTTAAAGTTTTGAGTTCCAAATTCTATCCCTCTATTCCTCCTCTTCCCTCCCCTCTCTCTGAGATGGTAAGCAATCAGATACAGGTTATACATGTGCAATCATGTAAAACGATATAACACTTAAAAAAAAGTCCTACTCCAAGTCTGAATTTATTGACTTAGATAGTTAAGATTAAGGCATGAAAATGAATTTCTAAAATAGCTTCCTTTCCTCTCTGACCTTCATCCAATTCATCAAGTATTTACTGAGTATCTAACACTGTGCTAGTTGAGGTGAAAGATTAAAAAACAGTACAAGGGTTGCTTACATCCTGGAAGATGTTACAATCAGTGAGGAAATTTTCAGGTAGAGGCTGGAGTGCCAGCTTTCAGGGATATTCTGAAAGACTCATAAATTTAGAGCTAGGCAGGACCTTAATGGTCACTAAGTCCAACCCCTTCATTTTATAGATGAGAAAACTGAAGTCCAGAAAGGTTAACTTACTTGACCAGGGTCACAAAGGCAGTAGATAATGGAGCCAGTATTTAAACCCAGGAATTGTCCTTTGAATGGTGAGTTGGACTACAAGAGTTATATAACTACATGTATGTGCATGTTATGTGTGTGTGTGTATGTGTATGATTATATAAGGTCCCTTCTGACTCATTCTATGATTATGCTTCAATGCTCCAGTGACCCATGGTTCTATTGATACGGAACAATTTCAACCAACAGCCTTAGCAGCCTGTCTTTGTGAATTACTGTTTTAATTTTTTTTCCATCTGATGGACTGACCTGTGGTGATGGTCCTCTTAGCTAGGCTGATCCTCTGACCACAGACATAGTCCATCATAAGGCTCATTCTTAAAGACTTTCCAGTTTAAAGAAAGGATCTATCAGAGCTTATATAATGATGGCATGTTCTGAAAAACCCCAAGGTCAATGGTACAGGAATGTAATAGAACATTATCTCACCATAAGAAAATTATGAGTATGAAGAATTAGGAGAGACTGGAGAAATCTAGTATGAAATTATACAGAAGCAATTAAACAAAACTAGGAAAACAATTCATGCTATGACCACAATCATAAAAGAAATGTAACTCTGTAAAGTAACTTTGGTAGTTTGGCATGGTGCTGAATAAGTAATATAGTTAGTGTTGTCATTTTTATTATTTTGGCACAGCTCAACCATAAGCAAATATCTTAACCTATTACTTATGAATGTCTTTATTTCTGCAAAGAGAATTTTAGAGTGGTATTCATATAATTCTTATGTGTGTTTTGGTAGATTGCCACAAATATTTTAGAGAGAGAGACAGAGAGACAGAAAGTCACTATTTTAACTGAAATTTCTCTTTCTATTGCTTCCTGTTGAGATTTGTTGTAATCTACAAAAAAAGAATGAAAATTGTGGTTGTATTTTATTTTGCTTAAGTTATTGTTTCTATTTTTATTTGAATCTTTAGGGTTTTCTAAGTAAATCATCATATCTTCTATAAAAGCCATGATTTTATGTCTTCTTTGCTTAGCCTTATTCCTTAAATTTCTTTTTCTTGTCTTATTGCCATTTATATCCAACATTTCTGGAAGTATATGAAATAATAGGGGTAACAATGGACATGCTTACTTTAACAATGATTTTATTAGTTATTATTATTATTATTTTGTTTTTTTGGTGAGGCAATTGGGATTAAGTGACTTGCCCAGGGTCACACAACTAGTAAGTGTCAAGTGTCTGAGGCTGAATTTGAACCCAGGTCCTCCTGACTCCAAGGCTAGAGCTAAATCTACTGTACCATAACTGCCCGTAACAATGATCTCATTAGAAAAGCCTCTAGTGTTTCTCAATTCCAGACAGAGGCTTCTGGTTTTAGACAAATTATATTGACCATATTTAAAAAGTCTATTTATTCCTGTTTTTTAAATGTTTTTAACAAAAGGAAATACTACATTTTGTCAAAGATTTTTCTTCATCTATTGTGATTTTTATGATTTTTATTACTAAAATGGTCTATTATATTTATAGTTTTCTTAATTTTAAACCAACCCCTCATTCTTAGTATAAATTCAATCTGATGGTAGTTTATAATATTTTAAAAATATATTGCTATAGCTTCTTTGGTAATATTTTACTTAAAATTTTTGTATTGATACTTGTTAGCAATATTAATCTACAGTTTCTTTCTCTTTTTGTATTTCTCTGGTTTAGGTTTCAAGACCAGCTTTTTTTCATGGAAAGAATTTGTTAAGATCCTTTTTTCCCTATCTCTGTGAATAACTGGTATTAATGAAATTAATTGTTTTTTAAATGTTTGATAGAATTCCCCCCTTTGGGAATTCACTTAGGCTTAAGTTTTTTTTTTTAATTGGGTTATTTAAATTCTCTACTTATTGTTCTGTTAATCTGACTATTTTTCTGCATATATTTATCTATTTCATTTAAGTGATCAGTTGTGTTGGCATATAATTGAGCAAAATTGTTTCTAATACATTGGATATATTCATCACCACCAGCAACCCAAATAAGGTATACAGCTAACTCACTCACTGTACTACTCATCCATGTATGCAGACTACCTCCTAGTCAACATCCTAGGGCATGCTCTGAGAAGGAGGAAAATCTTGCTCATAAGAGGTTAAAAAAACTTAAATGTTCTAAAGAGAGGAAATAGAATGCAACATATAGGTACATGTCATATATACACATGTATTTATATGTTAAGGGGGACCAACTAGCCAATAAATGCCATTCCTTACGAGCTTGCATAGATGCTTAGCCTGATGTGATTCTCCATGGGGACTTTGGATAATGAGGAGGTAATTCAATGACCATTTTCTCCACTTAGTGTGTGGTGAAGAAAATGGCCTTTTTGATTGACAACTGAACCAGAACTGATCATTCAAGAGTCTCCCTGGGAGAAGGTCCCACTTGAGTTTCTCTTTCATGGCTGCAATTAGGCCAACACTGTGTCTGGGTGGGGAGAGAGGCCTTCCTGCCCCACTCCCTCCCCTTGGCCAACCTTCTCTTTCTTCCTTCCTTCTTTACTTCCCTTTCTCCCTCCCTCCCTTCTTTCCTTTCTTTCTCCCTTCCTCTCTCCTTCCTTCCTCCTCCCTTCCTTCTTCCTTCCTTTTTTCCTTTCCTTCCTCCCACCCTAGAGATGGCTATCATTAGACATATATAGGTGTGTATATATATGTGTGTGTGTATATACACATACACACACACCTATATATGTAAAATTGTTCTATATATACTTCTATTTGTCAGTTCTTTCTCTGCATGCAAATATGGCCTTACTCCATATGATTTTGTTATTTTTTAGTTCTATAAAATAATTTTTGTTAGTTTGATTGGTATGGCACTGAGTAAGTAAATTAGTTTAGGTACAGCTGTCATTTTTATTATATTAGCTCAGCCTACCCATGAGCAATTGACCCATGAGCTGATTAGATCACCAAGTGAGAGAATGCAGTAAGAATTAGGGTTATAAATCATGAGGATAACACACTATGACCAAGTGGGATTTATACCAGGAATGCTGGGCTGGTTCAATATTAGAAAGACTATCAGCATAATGACCATATCAATAACAAAACCAACAGAAATCATGATGATCTCATCATAGATGCAGAAAAGGCTTTTTGACAAAATATAGCACCCATTCCTATTAAAAACACTAGGAAGCATAGGAATAAATGGATTAAAATGATAAGTAGTATTTATCTAAAATCATCAGCAAGCATTATCTGTGATGGGGATAAGTCTTCCCAATAAGATTAGGCTGAAACTAGGATACCCATTATCACCCCTATTGCTGAATATTGTACTAGAAATGTTATTTATAGCAATAAGTTGTACTTATTTTGTACCAGAATTATTACTATATAGCAATAGGAAAAAGAAATTGAAGGAATTAGAATTAGTCTTTTATAACCATCTTACATTTTTAGTCTTCTTACACCTTACTGATCCCTCCCCTCCCCAACTCTACCATTCAGTGACAATGGCTTCCTTATTATTCCTTGGATAAAGTATACCATCTCTCAATTCCAAGCATTTCCACAAGCTGCCCCTCACCCCTGGAATTCTCTCTCACTTCATCTCTGTCTCTTGGACTTCCTGCCATCTTTTAAGTCTTGGATAGTTTCACCTTTTGCAAGAAGACTTTCCCAGTCCTCCTCAACTGTCCCTCTGAGATTATCTCCCATTTATGCTATATATATAACTTGCTTATACATAGTTATTTGCATGTTTTCTCCCCCAACAGGTTGTGAGCTCTTTGAAATCAGGGACTTTTTTTCTTCTTTTCTTTGTGTTCTCAGCACTTAGAGTGCTTGTGACACACAGTAGTAGCTAATAAATTCTTGTTGACTTAGCTTTTGTTCCTTCAGATTTTTATTATTTTTTTTCTAGCTGTATAAATAATTCCTTGGTGTTTTGACCAGTATGGTACTGAATAAATAAATTTAGGTAATATTGTCCTTTTTATTATATTGGGTTGGTTTATCCATTAGAAATTAATATTTCTCCAATTATTTAGGTGTTTTCATTTGTGAAGAATGTTTTATAACTGTATTCATATAGTTCCTGTGTGTGCTTTGGTAAGTAGACTCCCAATAATTTTATATATTTGATGCCTATTTTAAATGGAATTTCTCAATCTCTTCCTGCTGGATTTTTTAATATATAGAAATCTGATAATTCATGTGGGCTTATTTTATATCTTGCAATTTTGCTGAAATTATTAATTGTTCCAATTATTTTTTTGTTGGTTCTCTAGAGTTTTCTAAGTATATCATCATATTATCTGCAAAAATGTTAATTTTATTTTCTCCTTGCTATGCTTACTCCCACAATTTTTTTCTTGTCATTTCTATAGCTAGCATTTCGAGCTCTACATTGAATAGCAGTGGTGATGAGAATCTCCTGCTTTATCCCTGATGTTACTGGAAAGACCTCTAGTTATCCACATTACAGATAATGCTGCCTCTTGGTTTGAGCTAGATATCATTTATTATATTAAGGAAAGGTTAATTTAATATTATGCTTTCTACTTTTTTTTTTAAACAGTAATAGGTATTATATCTTGTCAAAAGCTTTTTATTCACCTAATGCAACAATCATATTGTTTTTTTAAAAAGTATTTTATTTTTTCTGATTATATATAAAGAAAATTTTTAACATCCATTTTTATATAAAATTCTGCATTCCAAATTTTCTCCCTTCTTCCCTCCCCTTCTCTCTCCCTCCCTCCCTCCCCTTTTCCCTCCCTAAGATGATAAGCAATATGATACAGGTTATATATGCAATCATGTAAAATATATCTCCATATCAGTCATATTGTGAAAGAAGAAACCAAATAAAAGGGGAAAAAAATAAGGAAAGTGAAAATGGTTTGCTTCAATCTGCATTCAGACTCGTCAGCTCTATCTCTGAATGTGGATAGCATTTTCCATCATAAGTTTTTTGGATTTGTCTTAGATCATTATATTGCTGAGAAAAGCTAAGTCATTCATAGTTGATTATCTCACAACATTGTTGTTAATGTGTATAATGTTCTCCTGGTTCTGCTCTCTTCACTTTGCATCAGTGCATGTAAGTCTTTCCAGGTTTTTCTGAAATCCACTTGCTTGTCATTTCTTACAGCACAATCATATGATTTTTGTTCTTGTTATTAATATGTTTAATCATGTTTATAATTTTTCTAATATTGAGTAAACCCTGCATTCCTGGTATAAATTAAATCCAGTCAGTTTATATTTTTGTGGACATGTTGCTGTAGTTTCCTTGTTAATTTTTTATTTAAAATTTATGCATCAATATTCATTCATACTCTTCAATCCAATGACATTGGCCTCCTGGCTGTTCTATAAACAAAGACATTTCATCTCTTGGCTGTGGAAATTTTCTCCGGCTGTCTGCCATGCCTGGGAACGCTCTCCCTCCTCAACTCTATCTAGTGACTTCCCTGGCATTTGCTATTTAAATGTTTGATAGAATTCACTTGTAAATCCTTCCGGTGCAGGATTTTTTTTTTTCCTTTGAGAGTTCATTTATTACTTGTTTAATTTCTTTTTCTCAGATCAAGTTATTTAAGTTATATATTTTTGTTAATCTGGGCATTTTATATTTATATAAATATTTATTCATTTAATTCAGATTATCAGTTAATATGTAATGAGGTAAAATAGTTGTTAATATTTTCTCTTGGGGGGCAGCTAGGTAGCGCAGTGAATAGAGCAACAGCTCTGAAGTCTGGAGGACCTGAGTTCAAATCCAGCCTCAGACCAAACACTAGCTGTGTGACCCTGGGCAGGTCACTTAACCTCAATTGCCTAAAGAAAGAAAAAAAATTTTTTTTAAATTTCTTTTATTTCATTGGTTGTGAATTCAAACTTCCTCTCCCTTCCCTCACCTCAGTCTATTCTTTTCCCATTCCTTTCTTTTCTTCTTTTAAAATAATCAAAACATCATGAGACTACTCCCAGACCCTCTGTCTTATTAGACTTCTTCCAAGGCCCTTGATATGGGGCAACATATTTCCCCATATTAGGATGTAAACAGTTTATCCTCTAGTCCCTTATGATTGCATGCTCATGTTTACCTTTTTATTTTGGTCTTTTCATTAAGAATTCTTGGAATTACTCTATTTCATTAAAGATCCATTTTTTTCTCTGCAGAATTATACTTAGTTTTTTGTTTTTTTGGGGGGGGTAAGCTACTCTTGGTAGTAAGCTTATATCCTTTGCCTTCTGAAATGTCATATTTCATGCTCTTCATTCCTTTATAGTAGTGGTTACTAAATCATATGTAATCCTTACTGGCTACCTGGTAGTTGAATTCTTTCTTTCTGGCTGCTTGCAGTATTTTTCATTTGATCTGGAAGTTATGGATTTTGGCCATAATGCTCCTTATTTTGGAGTTTCTTCCAGGAGGTGACCAGTGAGTTCATTCTATTTCCACTTTGTCTTCTCCTTCTGGAAGATCTGGGCAGTTTTCTTTTCTGATTTCTTGAAATATGATATCCAGGCTCCATTTTCTCAGCCAGTCATTATCAGCTTACCATGGCTGGAGTTCCAGCAGTGTGCTAACTGGAAGGCTCTTTATGTCGAGTTCAGAACTGTAGGCTCCCTTTTGGTCTGTGGCTCTCTGCTCTGATTATTCTGCTGTAGGTTTCAGTCTGGCCTGGAGATTAGAAATGAGACTCTGCTCTGTTCCCGGGGTTAGAGCAACATAGTTGCTTGCTTCTGAATTTGCTCCTTGCTCAGTACACGCCTAGGATCCATGACCATTCTTCACTCTGGAATGCCACCTCTAGACACAGTTCCCGTCTTCAGGTCTCCTTGGTTCTGTGACCACGAACCAGATAGTGAGTGACTAAACATGTTGTCTCCCCCATCAAATGTAAGGTCCCTGAAGCCAGGAACAGTTTCAATTTTCTTTGTATTCTCAGAGCTTAGAATAGTACTTAGGATATAGTAAGCCACTTAATTTTTGTTAACTGACTGCCCCTCATTGCATTAGGTCCTAAGACCATAAGTTACAGAGGAGCTGCTAATCCACACTGGTGGAGGAAATCTTCACAATACAACCTTCTTAAATGGAAATCATGGGTCCTGACTACACATACATGTGTGTTTACCTCATATATATATATACATATATACACACACACATACATGTATATATACACACACACACACACATATATATACATATATATGTACATACACACACACACGTGTACATATATTAGATAGACATATTGAATAGCTGCCAAAAATAAAATCAGGCTTAGATCAATTTAGGAAATCATTTTAATTTGTTCCCTTCTTGACTTGACCCCACCATGTTATAGATTTCTTACTGAGTGCTCCCATCTAGGGATATCATTAGAACACTAAGATATACCACTGTCTGGGCTCCTGGCGAAGAGAAGCCTCTTCCAGGTCACCCAAGTTCATAACTTGAGGTCACTCGTGACTCTTCCCCAGCCTATCTGCTTTCCCCTACCCCACCCCCCTTCACTCAGTTGCCAATTCTGCTTCCACATTTCTCATTCCCTTTTCCTCAGTCACATGGACACCATCCTAATTCAGGGCCTCACCACCTTTCATCTTTACTATTTTAATCAACTGCCCTCTCCCCTTGGCAATCCACCCCAGACCTTCCATTTACAGAGCTGACAAAATAATTTTGAGGAACAGATCTGACTGTTACTACACTACTGAAAAGCCTCCAGGAGGTCCTTATTGCTTTTATAATAAAACACAACCTCTTCCAAAATGCATTTAAGAGTTTCCATAATTTGGCTACAACCTACCTTTCCAATCTGCTCATTTCATGCCATCTACGTTCCAGTAATACGGGCAGCTAGGTGGTGCAGTGGATAGGGGGCCAAGCCTGAAGTCAGGAACACACATCTTTGTGAGTTCCAATCTGGCCTCAGACACTTCCTAGCTGTGTGACCCTGGGCAAGTCATTTAACCCTATTTGCCTCTGCTTCCTTGTCTGTAAAAATGAACCGGAGAAGGAAATGGTCAACCACTCCAGGATCTTTGCCAAGAAAGCCAATGGAGTCACAAAGAGTCAGCCGTGCCTAAAAATAGCTGAACAATAACAGAACATTTTAGCCAAACTGAGCAACTAGATTTCCTTCTAAACTTGACCTTCCATTTCTTATTACTGGGTACTGCACAAGCCATCTCTCATGGCTGGAAGCACTTCTTCCTCATCTCTCTCTTAGAAAACCTCTTCTTTTAAGGCTCAGCACAGGGGCAACTTCTGTTAAGTCTTCCCTGGTCCCTGTCTACCACCCCTACCACCCCAAGCCCAACTCTAGCTCTCCAAATTTTAACAAGTTTTCTCAGTAAAATGTAAACTTCTTGAGGACAAGGACTTTACCTTTTGGGTCACTATTCCCAGTGCCGAGCATATCACGGATGTGTGAAAAGTGTTTGAACTGAGCTGAAAAAGACTCTCAGCGAGTCTACTTCCATTAAGACTTTAATGAATTGTGCCATCTGCCAATGGAAGGAGTAATACCCTTCTTAGTCTTCCAAATACCCTTGGCAAAAAGAAACTGAGAGTTGGTCTCCTCCCTGGCTTGCTTCTTCTTAAGACTATAACTTCCCTTTTGTTTTCTTCATAGCAGGATATGACTCAAAGTGGATGTCATTCACTATTAAGGTGGTAGAGGTGTTGTAATGTTTGGAAAGGGGACAGGTGAAGTGGATGGAAATTCTGTGCATTGTCAGATCCATGAAATCTATATTGAACGCTGTTGTCAGTATGATCTACAGAACAGCTCCCACCTAAAAATATTCCTCTAGCATATAAAAAATCTGCATTGCAATAAACCTTCATGCAGCGTTATTTCATGCTATAATAGTTTTGACAATGTCTTTTAAAGTACTGTAAAAAAAATTTTTTCCCTAGAAAACAAGTTTGAAGAAAGAGCTCTTTAAGGAAATGAAGCTTTTAATAAACACCTATAAAATTGTACCATTTGGAAACATAGCTTGCTATATAATCTATACCATCTTAATAAAAGCATAGAATGAAAATGAACTTCTGATCTGTTTCACATTCATTTCTGTATTGTTCCAGTATTTTTCCACTATGATACTTAAGGCAAGAAGACTAGCAGTTAGGATTCATGCGATCTTTAGTTTATTAATCTGACAAATACAGGAAAATTTTGCAATCTATCAAAATTGTATCTTATCAAGAATTTGAAAGGTGTTACAAAAAGATGTTTTCACATTCTCTCTGGATTATGTACAAATCAGTGTCTGTAGAAACAAAAACAAAACAGCAAACACTTGAGAGTAAAGGAATCCCCATGAAGTCCATATTCCAGCATGTCCAACCGCATTGTAAACCAAGCTACTACTGCAGTGTGGACAACCCTGTAGCCACCACTGCATGATTCAAAGTTCTGAAGCTGCTGACAATAGTTCCAATAAATACTTGTTCTTTTAAAAAGGAAAATGTCCTAAGAAGGAAACTTTTCCTGCTGCATAGTCCAACCTGAAGTTCTAGTCAGGCACATTTGAGGAAAGATGTGACCGTCTCCTCATATTAATGACAGAGCAAGCATCCAGAAGTAGTACCTCTTTCTGAGATATTCTGAAACTGCTCTGTGCAGAGAGACATCGAGTTGTTTCAGCAGGAGGCAGCTTTCAAGTACAACAGGTTAAAAGTGGTAGGTTTCTGATCAGGACTACACTGGTGGTCAAGGCAATACCTAATCTGCATCCTCTCCTTAGGCAGGTGCTTCCTCTAATAAGATCACCAGATAATGGTATCCAGATAAGCTGCTCAGAGACCATTCTTTTATGACAGGGCTGTGAAGAGTTGAAAGTCCGTGAGTGTTTTTCAAAGTTATTTATTCTGGGATTTTAAAGACATTATGAAGATATGCTCTATGCTCAAATTGAAGATATAAAAGTCTCTGCCATGAGATCCAGAGGAAAAGAGAAAAAGATCAGTGAGATCAACTGTCCAGTTCTGAAAGCTCTTCTCCAGCACAGTGTTTAGGACATCTGCAGGCAAAGAGGGAACATGGGAGAATGGGGTACTGTCCGTCACATATTATAAGGACAAATTCAGAGGAAGCGAACGTAAGAAGCCTTAGTTCACTTAGAAGACTCATTCCTGAAATGAGCACAACCCAGTTCATGAGTCTGCTTCTCACACAGAGATGGTCCAGGTGGAGTGGGACAGCACATGCTACATAAGGCTCTGACAGCATTATTGCAATTTTCAGTGTCAATTGTGTTCGTGTGGCAAGAGCCCTTAAGGACAACCATGAAAAAGTGGTTACAGATTACAGTATACAGTCATTACGCCTAAAGTTTCTGATGTTTTAAAGAGTTTAAAGTTATCCATATGTTAGAAAACAGCAAACTAATAACACAGTTCAGGTGAACCTCTTGAAAAATTTAGAAAAGTCCAAGGTAATATAGCCTCCTCCTTCCAGAAAAAAAAAAATTGTTGCTGATCAAGCACAGTCTGGTGATTAAAATGGGGAATTTGTATAGCCAGGAATGTAGCTCTAGTTCTGCTTCTGACATCACCTGACTTCTCTTAAGTTTTTATATTTCCCCTTTTGTAAGTGGGGTACAGATCAGTTTGTGTGAAAAGTGCTTTGAGATCCTTAGGGCAGCAGCATCAGATAAGAGCAAGGTACATTGTTTGCAGTCCTGGAGACTCCTAAGGAGAGTACTAGATGCAAATGACACATAGAGAGGAGATCCTACATTCAGAACTTAAACAATATATTCAGTTGTTGCTTTGATGGGTGGTTAATTAATAATAAATTTCTGACTTTTCTCATACTTTTCTTCCAAGTTCTGCACAGGTCATGATTTCCACTTTTCTAAATGTTAAATGTCATCAATAAGAAGCTATGGTACCTGCAATTTGTTCTGATAGGTGGTTTTGCTTAAAGGTACTATAGGACAGGGGTGGTTTATTTAAAAAAAAAAAGGCTGATTGTAGTAAAAATTAAATGTATAAATAAAAAAAGAAAAGAAAGAAAAACAGCTTTGAAATACAATAATGTACTTGGCCAGAAAAAAAAAAGAGCTGTGACTTCTAGTCTAGGGCATCAAACATCAATCTTCCAAATATACCCTATGAACTATTTTCTACATAAACGTACTCTTTTATTTTGTAAATATGCTATGTGTCAAAACTAGATACAAATCTACCATTTTCTCACCTATTGCCTCAATTCCTTTCTTTTAAAGGGAATTTTAATTTAAAGAAAAACTTGAAATTCATCAAACTTCTGAATTTGTTGCACTTTGTTGGTTAATTCAATGTGTGGTGCTATTCCCAGCGTGGAAGAACCCCACTCCTAGCTATACCCAGATCCACACTTAAGGGATGAATACTGTGGCTGCCTATCCTTGAATGACTTTCAAGTGTACATCTGGCATTTCCTCTGCTCCATACTGTGACCTAATTCATTTTTCATTATGGAAGACTCATAATTGATATTCCGGAATCTCTACACTTCTCCTTAAAGAGCATTTTGGGGGAAGTTCATGCTGTTGATGTCCGTGGTTCTACTTAATGGAACATACAATGGTCTGTTTGCTATGATGCAGCTTGGTTCAGACATGGCTCAGATTTGCATGTAGCATCACAATCCTTTCAATGGGGAAAAATAAAGCACAGGATGGCCAACACAGACATAAGCAAATTTCTCTTAGGTGAATCCTGGTTTGAAGTAAAAATCTATAATACACAGAGTATCTGGAAGCCTTGCTTAAAAGAACTCGCTTTATGCTTCACTAAGTAATGCCTGAGATCATGAACTGATATATATCTAAGTGCTTCTGAATCACAGGTAAAACTCCAGGAGATAATATTTCTGCTGTAAAGTACTTAAGTGAGAGAAAAGCCTAGGAGAAAAGTATTAAGTGAAGAAAAGATTAAGATTTTAAAAAAAGCAAAACAATCAAATGTTCTGAAACTCATCCTTTCTTTTTGCATCCTTCATTTCCATTGAAGTTCCCAAAACAATCTCATATGAGCAAGTATTTAGATACAATGGCATTACCTAAACATAAAATCCCAAACCAGGTGAATACACATATTTTCCTTATTACCATAATAAACCAGAGAAGCCATCCAATGGCAGAGTGCATATATTCCAGGCCCCAAAAGAAACTGCCCCAATCTAGAAGATATATTACAGCTAGACACGTGTTAGGCACAGAGATGACACTGGCTGTTCCTGAGCCACAACACTGTCTCCTTCTTGAGCACATAGTCTGATCACTAAAGCTGAGGGTTCTCTGAGGTAAAGAGGGCCAACAGAGTTTGTGCCCTGTCTACACACACAGACTTTAGTTAGAGATAGTAACCTCTGGAAAGAGCAGGTCATCAGATTTTCTTTGTTTGGCATACTTGTATAGAACCGAATTTCACTGTTGCTTAAACTAGTGTCTTCACTGTCCCCAATTCAAACAAAGACACTCTGAAACAACCTGCAATAGGAGAGGTATAACCACAAAAAACCAACTGTAAGGTTTTTGATAAATGATTTGGTATCTGCTCTTTAGCATTTGGTTTGTTTTGCCCTATTAGCTGTTTGAGGACTCTTCTTTCCTCATCAGTGACTTCTCCTCCTACCCCATGCTCCTCCAGATAGGCCAGGTTTGTAGACTGAAAATACTTTATATTTCTACATACTAGTTTCTAACCTTGCTAAACAAAACTGATTCATAAACTGCCTAAAAAATAATTTGCTTTCAGCAGTTCATTCTAATTCTCGACAGCTGACAGAAATACGAAGAGTCAGACTAAGAAAGAAACCAGGAAAGGAAGAATATCACAAAGCATTATATTTTGTTTTAATTCCCTGGCTTTTGGCCACAAACTTTTGATGGAGTCTGTGTATTACTGAAGAAATTACAACAAAAAAGGCTAACTGCAGCAATTTACAAGCACACAAGCATGCTTGAGATAAAATCCTAAAATAAATGGGTCATCCATCCACTGCCATGACAGACCTTATCTGTCTTACTTACTTGGGTAGGAGAATTACATGCAATTTGGAGTGAAGGGGGAAAATACGGAAGATATGTGGGGAAAGGTGAACTTGGAATGCTGTGCCTTTTGGGGAAAAAAAAAAGACTAATTACATGTTGCTATCACAGCAAGAAAGGACAGAAATTTAGCTGGATATCCAGAAGCATTCAGAGAATATCAGTGAGGAACAGACTTTGAACAACAGTCCCCTTACCACCAATATCTACTGAATCTTGAACCAAAGTCCTTTGACGTGGACTAGCCCAAATTACTTCAGATTGAAGTTGAGAAAAAATGGCAAAAGTGAAAAGTGATAAAACTTCAGTGCTTGAGAACATAAACCATTAAAATCTGCCTAAGCACCTGGCTTGACCCAAGGTGGAAGAGATTCTCTTACTTGAAAATGGCTTGAACTTCTAGCATAGAAGTCTGGAAGTGGCAGCTGCCTCCCTTTTCTCCATTCCATTTGGCTTGCAGATGTCTGTCCACCTGGCGATTCCCCAAATGGTTCAACATTTAACTAATACAGATTTGTTGGGTTGATTTTTCAACGTGTGGGTGCAGATAAAGATCAGTTTGGTCTAACCGCTTCCCTCATCTCACCTCTTGGCAATGGTAGTCCTGAGAGTCTGTAGTGTTGGTGGTATCTACCTGTGACCAAGGGGTAAACTGCTGGTAGAAGCATCAGCAACTTTTTGGCTTATTGTCCTCCTCCTATTTCTATTTCACAAATCCAGGCGGCTTCTTGTAGCAAAAAAAAAAAAAAAAAATCAACATATTTAAAACCATTTACTGCCTTTTCAGTGTTCAGGGAAGCAAGTTCTCACAAAAAACTGGGAGAAAGCTGCGATGAGTCCAGCTGGGAATCTTGAAACTGTTCCATGAGGAAGAAAACTTTTTTGTCCTCTCCAGATTTTACTACAGTCAGAGGAGAAAAATCCATGGGATTCCAATTTTCAATGTGCTAGATATAAAATTGATGGAATGCTAGCTGGTCCATAAAAGGCTGCACAAGGTAATCTGTGGCAAAATAGAAAACAAGCCCAAAGGTGATGGAGATTGGAAGAGCTGGCAATGCTTTCTTGAAGATGGCAAGAAGCAGTAAAGTAAGGCACAAACCCTGCAGAGAACGTAGAAAGAAGCCATAAATTGAAACGCACTCATGCAACCACTTTACAATTCAATGTTGCTATTAAAATCAGGAGTTTTTGCTTCATATAATCATTAACCAATTGAATACTCTTCTTTTAGGTTAAATTTTAAAAATCCTAATTTTTTTTTAACACTGTGGAAGGTCATTAAAAAACTTTTTGAGGTTCCTAGTCTAAAATAAAGCAAAACTCATTTCATTGGTTTATAGTAACCCAGTTACAATGATTCAGTATATTTCATACACTTGCACAATTTCAAGCAAGAAATAAAATTCAAACAAATTTTTCAAAAGGAAAAAATTTTCATTACTAGACATAAAATAGTTCAAATTTTTACAATCTTCAGATTGGCCTTGGAAAGAAATGGGAGAAGTGAAAAGTGATAAAATTTCAGTGTTTGAGAACACAAACCACTAAATTCTACAACTGCTAACAGTAAGAGATGGAATCTTCCTTTCTGAAAAGATTTCAGTCCCTGGAATTTTAGTTGAGCTGATGAAAACTGCCGTGGATGACCCCTCAAGCATAGAAACTTTATCCTTTATGCTCTATGTTGCAAGGAGAAGTGATTGCTAATGGGATAAACTAGAAACAAGGCTTATGTTTAGAGGAAATATCTAGCTTTCCTTGAAACTTGAAGAAACTGTAGTGCAATTCATTCTCTTCCTTAGCTATTTAAAAGTTAACTACAAAATTTGAGGAGAAGGATATGCAGCATGCAATTTTGTCTAAGGAAAAAAACAAAAACAAATTCCCAGTGGTTATAGTAGATATTTTAAAGTATATCCAATAGTGGGGGCAGCTAGGTGGCACATAGATAGAGTGAAGGGCCTGGAGTCAGGAGGACCTGAGTTCAAATCCAGCCTCTGACATTTACTAGCTATGTGACCACAGGCCAGTCACTTGTAAACCTATTTGCCTCAGTTTCCTCATCTGTAAAATGAGCTGGAGAAGGAAATGGCAAACCACTCCAGTACCTTTGCCAAGAAAACCCAAAATGAGTCACAAAGAGTCAGACATGAAATGACTGAACAACAACAAAAAATTTAATAGTATAAACTAAGGTTCTCGTCATGCTAACACATCTACACTTCACTTGCACAACAAAGATGGTATATTTCACAGAAAGATAAGTGAACAAAAATATGTGAAATTAGATTTGCTTAAAGCACACATGTGAAAAATTCAGTGCTCATCTTTCTGCACTACCAAAAAATGACAGCCATGATGGTCTATAACCATTATGTTCTAAGAGCTGGCCGAACACCTGGGACACAAAGCTGTTAAAAAGATACTACATAAAAAAAGCAATAAAAGGTTTTGTCATCTCATAACATAGTCCCCACCTTGTGAGAGGCTACTGAGAACATAACTGACTCTGATTATCCCCTTTAAGGTTGCTCTCTAGCATGGCTACTTCTTCATATGACTGCCACGCTTACTTTTAAAGGGATGGGATAATCACAGCTGAGCCTCGGGGTATTTAATCATTTGTTAGGTTATACTTACAATTAATATGGCTACAAAACAGGCTATTGTTGTGTTCCAGTCTCCACTAGCTGTTGCTGAGGCTTTGCCAACTAGAACACTGTAGAAAATGAAATCCCCTAGTCCAAGCTTTACTCCCCCTGAAAAGAAAAGATTAGGAACATGAAGAAACATATCTGCCCAAATGTCCCAGTTACTCAAAATACAAAAACCACATATGCTTTAAAAAATTTTAACATTTTAAACTTTAGAAGTTCTGTTTAGCTAGATAATGATGCTCTGTTGCCATCTAAATAAATAAACACTACACCAAGTTTACTAAGCTGAAAAAGAGTAAGGAGTAGGTGTATGACATAAGTAAAACTGAATCCTCTTAAAATGTTACTGGTATATGACATAAGTAAAAATGAATCCTCTTAAAATGATGGTACTGGAAGGCAAAAAAGAATGTATTGTTTTGAGTTTTGGGTGAAATGCTATGGAAAATATACATGGTATAATTAACTTTAGATTCAGGAGACATGATTTGACCTGTAATATGACTTAATGATACTGATAGAAGAAACCTGTAATGTATTTGTATTGTTCTGCTTTGAATAGGAAACTAAAGGGCTTGGACTAGTTCAAATAAAGAAACACTTATTAAGTGTCTATGAGGTGCAAGGCATGACAGTGCTGGTATACAAAGACAAAACAAAATGGTTCCTGTTTTCAGGGAGCTTATTTTTCTACTGGAGGGAAACAACATGTACACAGATCAATACCAAATATTCACAAGTAATTCTTTGTGGGGAGGGAGGAGAGAAATCACTAAGCACTGGAGGACCAGGAAGGGCTTCCTGTTAGAGAACAGCACTTGAAGTGAGCCTTGAAGGAACATAAGGATTCCAAGAAATAGAGGTCAGGAGGGAGACATTCTAGGTGTGTGTTACAATCAGCAGAAAGGCATGAAGATGAAAGATGTAATGTCATGCGTGGAAAACGGCAAGCAAGCCTATTTGAATGGAACATAGATTGGAAAAAAATGTGAAATCAGGCTGGAAATGTTTGTAGATTGGAGGCAGATTGTAAAGGGTTTTAAGTGTCAAAGAAAGGAGTTTGATATCATCCTTGAAAGCAAAATGGAGCCAATGAAGCATCTTAAACAAAGGAATGATATAGTCAGAGCTATATAGTAAGAATATAAATTTGGTAGCTGTTTTAGAGAAGGTGGACTGGAAACAAGGAAACTAATTGGGAAGCTAATGCAACAATCCAGTAATGAGGGCTTTAATTAGAGTGGTGGCCATGTAGGTAGAGAGAAGGGGACAGACATGATAGACATTGCGGACCTAGAGTTGATTGGACTTGGCAACTGATTTAATTGAGGGTAGGGGGGACGAGAGGGAGATAAAATGAAGAGTTAAATATGACACTAACCTTAAGAACCTGGGTGATTGGAAGGTTAGCAGTACTCTCAATAAAAACAGATGATTTAGGTAGAGGGGTGGCTTTAGGCAGAATGACAATGAGTTCTATTTGGACATGTTGAGTCTGAGATGTCTATGGGACATTCAAATGGAGATGTCTAACAGGCGGCTGGTGATACAGGACTGGAACCCAAGAGAATGATGATGCAGACATGTGTGTTTGGAAGGTGTTTGCACAGAGGGATTACTGAAACCAGGGGAGCTGAGGAGGAGATTACTGAAAGTAGAAAAGAAGATCCAGGATAGATGCTGAGGACACAATTGAGCTACCAGCTGACACTCTCAAAGGGAAAAGAGAAAATGGGGAGTGGAAAAACTGGCTACACAGACAGTGCTGAAGACCTATGGATCATAATCTAAGATAGGATCACAGAGCTAGGGCTGGAAAGGACTTAAGGGATCATTGAGTTCAAACCCTTAATTTTCTAAATGTGCTAAATGAAGCCCAATGAGGTTAATGTCACCCAGGCAGCAGAAAGGAGAACTACAATTTAAACCCGGGTTACCTGGCTCCAAACTCTTTCCACCGTACCACTGACTTGAGAGAATGTTAACTCAAAAAGAATCAGGAATAGCATGTTTATCCAGAAACTTGGTATGTTGACCAAGAGAGCTCATAATAATGGAGGAAAAATATGCCCAAACAAATTGTAAAATCAGATACTATGCAGAAGATCAGGTATGACCTAGGAAGAACGGGGAAAGAAGTATCTAGTAATTCACAGGAATTTATTGAGAAGTTAGAGACAGTAGTTTTTCTTCCCTCTTTTTAAAAATTTTGAACAGAAACGTCAAAGAAAGAAACATCCATACATACACCAGAACACAAAAGGACTCCATATGAAATTGTGATTTTTCATTTTATATTTCTTGCTTTTAAAAAGGTATACAATAAATACTACATATTACTTTCAAAAGCATTTTGCTTATCTGTGTTTCCTCCTGAACTTCCCTCTATTCTCTTCGGTGTATTTAAAAAAAAGGTTTCAGTAGTTTTCTTTTTTCCCCATCACTACTGCTATCCCCCCTCACCATCATCTTGCCTCCATCCACCCACTACCCCACCACCCACTACTAAGAAAAAGAATACAAAAAAACTTATAACAAATATAGTGAGCAGAATTCCATACATACATACATACATACATACATATATATATATATATATATATGTCTACATATAATTGCAAACAGAATGGCAGAATTTCATACACACACATAAAAACTCTGAGACCTGAATATGCATATGGAGGGGTATGTGTGTGTGTAATTAGCTCACCAAATTAAATGCTTGGTAAACATTTAAAGTAGTAAAACACTGAATTAAGCTTATAAATTATGGTCTCAGAAATTTTTGCTCAAAATTTGTGTTAAGACTTATGTTTAGCTGAGTATCAATAATCCCAAGGAAAATGCTAAAGTTATAGTCAACAACAGTGGCGTCAAATTCAAACAGAAATAGATCCCTGCAGGCCACATACTGACTTAGAAAACCACAAATTAACATCATTCATATTGTTTTACAGCTTTGTTTATTTTGTTAAACATTTCCAAATTACATTTTATTCTGGTTCAGTGATTTTGCAGGCATAAGTTTGATACCACTGGTCTACATCATTCCTAATTTTGTTAAAGGAATTGACTTGCAAATTTTACTTCTATTTCTAGCAGTATTTATTTTAATCAAGACAGAGACCTATGACCAACACTACAATAAAATGAACATCAATGCTTAGAAGATAAAAATATTAACTTTTCCTGATGCTGCAGATACTAACAAGCTACAATGCCCCTGAAATTTGTGTGTGTGCTTACAATTTAAACCAAGGGGTTGACTATTGAAAATGTCCTTCTCAGTTCAAGATAGAATGATAAAGTATCTTGACAGTCATACAATTCCCATCCTATATATCAATGAACTGCTAAGTAAGCCCTTTCCTCTACGTTTGATTCCTCAGGAAAAAGCTGGGAAATCATTCTTTTCAGGGAGTGATACTGAGACATTTTATTAGTAATTTAGGAATGAAGATGAAAAATAAATAACAAAAAATATAGCAATTCATCAAGTCTCTTTCCTTAGTCAAATGATCCAAGGGACAAGTTATTTCTAAGAGAAAAAGCTAAGGGACTTAGTTTCCTCTTAATTGATGTTTATATTTGATAAAGACAACCAACTGATAGCACAGTAAAGCAACCTGAATCTCAGCAACAAGCCTTGTGACATGGTTGAATTAGTTATTTCTATTTCCAAGTGTTGGGAGAACCCTCTACTAAAATCTTACTTTAATACATGTTCATGGTAAGAGGTGACCTGGGTTCTCAAAGGCTATGTCAACTGTGGATGAGCTCTGGGAAGTTCTAAACGAGGTGGAAAGGTTTCAAAAGCATGGGCTCAGTGGACCATTCTCATTAAATTTGGAGAAATTCATTTCTAGAAGGCTGATCACTCTGTGCTGAATTTTTTGTTCAAAATAACTCATGAAAGACCATCTACTAAGACATGGTGGTCTTTGCATTAGTGAAGAAAGTATATATTAAGATGTACACTAAACCTGAAATGCTAAAGAAATCAGAAGACAATTTGCTTTAAGAGTGGCTAACAGTTTTTCACTGCAACCCTCCTCTACATTCCCAGATATATAACTAGAACCTTTATGTCAACTCTGAAACATAATTATTCCCATCCCTTCTTCCCTACAGGATTAAATTCTTACAATGAAGAGCCAACACTTATAATCTCTGCTTCCTTACTACTCATTTTTTCAGTGCTTTGATATCTGCATTTGACTATACCATTTTATGAAATTACTTTCTTACAAGTTACAAATGACTAAAAAAGTGGTAGAATCAATAGTATTTTCCCCCTCATCCTCCACAAACAAACAAAAAACCATTTATTTAGAGCTTACAATGTATCTATGCTAGTGATGGGCATCCCAATGGTCCTTAAAAGTCATTTAATCCAACTCCCTTTCACTTTACAGATGCTCTGAAATGAGGATACAAATGCAAAAAAAAAAAAAAAAAAGTAACAGTTCTTGCCCTCAAGAAGCTTACATTACAATAAAGGGAGACAGCACATTTAGTGGAGCCAGAGAAGGGAGGGTGGGTTGAGGATACCACTGGGATGGTGAGTTGATCTATGGGGCAGTCACCTGATAGTCTTTCAGAAAGCAACGGTATCATTGATTTGATTAATGTGCCCAGAACAAGAGGTTCAAAATGCACAGAGGGAGAGCAAATGACTCCTCAATGGACAACTAGATGAGTTATGAAGCATAATCTTATCTGGAGCTATCTAAATAAATCTGAACTCACATAGGAGGGCTTAGCGTCAGGGCAGAAGTTTAGAGAAGTTGAGTAATTTATGTTCCCAAGGGAATGGGAACATGGATTCTTGAGGTCCAATATATTTGGTGCTGATCTAAGCCTCGGGCTTAGATCAAAGGCTTAGGTCATCTCTGTTTTTCCTCTCAGTTTTTCATTTCTGCACAAATAATGGCTGTGAGGTCTGAGACTCAGGTAACCTGTCGGTGCATTAGGTCATTCAAATGATCAATATGTATATCCAACACCAAAAGTCAAATTTAAAAAAAAAAAATCTTGGGGCAGCTAGGTGGCTCAGTGGATACAGCACTGGCCCTGGAGTCAGGATGACCTGAGTTCAAAGCCAGCCTCAGACCGAACACTTGACACTTACTAGCTGTGTGACCCTGGGCAAGCCACTGAACCCCAACTGCCTAAAAATAAAAAAAATTAAAAATTAAAAAGATTAAAAAATAAAAAAATATTTACAAAACAAACTCTGATTCATGAAACATCATGAAATATTCCTATAATATTATAATTATAAACTAAATCATCAAAGCTATTTCTGCCTAATTATACTATCCTGTCTCCCACACTTATTAGTTCTGTAACTTCTCTGAACCAGTTTCCTCGTTTACAAAATGGGATAATAATAATATCTATGGTACTGGTCTCATAAGAATGTTGTAAGGATCAAATAATATATGTAAACTGCTTTAGGAACCTTAAAATGCTATATAAATGTCAGGTATTATTCTTATCTTCTGAGAGTAATCATCTAGGAATATTAGCATTCTATGTTGAATATTTTTAAATCAGTTTTATCACCAGAAAACAAGATTCTGCTCATAATGACAACTGGGTATCTTCCTTGACTTTAAGCCTCATCAAATTTAGAAGAGTTTGAAATACAAATCAGCAGCGATTTCAGTGTTATAGTATAAGGAATTCCCAGTAAGAATATTTCCTCCCCCTGGGCACCTACTCTGTAACATTGATAAGAGTTTTTAAAGAAGGAATTAGCAAGTCTAACATACTAGAAAACTGAAAGAAAAAACAGAGTTTTCAGAGAGTCTGAAAAAGAAAATGATAGAACTGGATCCCAAATCTATCAAGGCAGAATGACAATTTAGAGAACAAAAAAAGTTAAAACAATAACAAAAAACATTATTAGGAGAATAGATGAACAGTCTTCAAAACAAGAATAACAAACCTAAGGATAGGATGCCAAGAGCTTTAGAATGATAGTTTCCAGAAAATAGTTAAAAGAAAACCTAAAGCCACATTTCAAGAAACTATACCAAAAAAAACCCCACAAAAACCCAACTGACCAAAACATTGGATGTCAATGTCAAAGTTCAAACTGAAAGAATCCATAGAAAGCCAATAGAAAAACCTATTTTTAATTCACCAAAGAAAATTGTAATCAAAATTCATTACTACATCATACGTAATAAAAATTTTACAACAGGCTGTAAAAAAAAACCTTTCCGATTCTTAGGAGAATTAATCAAAATAGCACAAAATTACTCTGTATTTAAAAACAATCAAAGGAAAAAGTTGAAATACCACATCCCTGAAAAATTAAGATTGGCTGCCAATCAAAAGTAATATGCTTTGCCAAGCTGAAGCTAAGCATCAAAGAAAATAACTAGATGTTGAACAAAAGGGAAGAATCATTCAAAATAAATTAGAGGTAGGCTGAGTATTCAACACGCAAACTGATCAAACAGAAAAAAAGTTAATACGTTTTAAAAAAGAAAATAAAACAACAAACCTGCACACTATATATGATGCACTAGGAAGACAAAAAGGGCATACACATGGCCGAAGAAACCAAAGATATATAACAGCAAAAATCAGGAAGAAAGTAGATGTAAGAAGTACCATAACTTATCAAGGGGGAAAAGTCTTATTCTCTTAATATGTAAATCAATAATGAGGTGATAGAATAATACAGAGGAATTCTTCCTGGATAGAAGAGAAGATGAAACGGGAGGAATTATACTTTACCCTCCTCCTCTCTGGAGTGGCTGGAGAACACAGAGGGTTAGGGTGGATGAAAGGAGGAGTCACAGAGGGAAGAAGGGGGGCTGGATACTGCTGACAGGATGGGCACAATGTAACAGCACTGTGCAATGACACTACAGAAGCTGGCAATGGGGTAAGTCTTGCAATGAACTGTTGATGGGATTTGGGTATTTAAGGAGATGAGCTTCCAAAAGATGAGGTTGGGCATACTGGTGTCTGGGACAGAGGTGTGCTGATGGCTCAGACAGTTTGAATATACAGGGTGGGATTCAAAGGAAGGACAGCATATTATCAAAAAGGATAAGCAATGAGGGAAAAGGCTAAGAAAAGGATTGGGGCCCCTGGATTAGGATTACAGAATATTTTCTACCGCATGCCTTCATCAAGAATTACTGTTCCTGTGAATAAATTTTAGGAGTATCATAGAAGGAAAAGAAATAAGAAAGTGAGTAGAATGACTACAACACTTCTTGGCACAGGGCATTACATATTAATGTCAGTGAAATAGGAGGCTGGGTCAGAGATGATTAGATACTATATTCTGATGCACACCTCTAAACGATAACATCAGAGAGGGTGAAAGAGAGAGGATGTAACAATAAACATAAACTCAAACAATTTGGGATTGAGTAGGGTTACAGAAAAGCTAAGTTACAATCTCACCTCTGACCCATAATGGCTGTGAGGCCCTGGACAAGTCCCCTAACCTCTGTGTCCCAGGCAACTCTCTAAGAATAGAAGTGTAGCACCAATGCCAATCTAAATTGGGAGAGGGAGTTTCCTCACTGGAAGTTCCCTACACCAGTGAAATCCCAGGACTGGACAAAAATAAAACACAACCCTTTTAAGTATGTAGAATCAGATGAAGAATATTCAGAAAACAAGAATCCCCATATGTACGTGTATATATATATTTAATAGAAGAAAACAACACTTGACAACTGTAAATTTAAACAACAGATGAAATTCCCTAATAAAAACAGAATGGGAAATGCATTAACCCCTCCCCTCAATTTGTGGCATGTAAGAAACACATTTAAAACACAGCGTGAAAATACAGAGTGAAAATGAAGGGATGGAACAAAATCTATTGTGATTAAAAACAAAACAGGAGTTGCAACCATGAAGCTACTGAGAAAACATTCCAAACAGTAGAAAAGAAACAAAGCAAACGTAAGAAATTCAAGTGGTTACTACAATTCAGAAAGCAAGGAAAGTATACTGATGAATAGATTTACTTTGACCCTCTCAGGTTTTCTAGCTATAGAGCTAACCACATGAGGTGCATCTCATTTCACAAAACTATACAATCTAAGACCTAGAAGGAACCTCAGAAGCCATTCAATATCACTCTTTGATGAAGAATTCCTTCTATAACATCCCAAAGAAGTAGTCATCAAACCGTTACTTGAAGCTTTCCAATAGCGGGAAATCTTCTACATCTCACGGCAGCCCACTCTACCCCTAAGTAGCTCTAATTGTCAGGAAGTTTTTCCTTATGTTGAGCATAAATCTGTAACTTCCACGCATTGTTCAATCTAATCCCTCTTCTATATAAAATCCTCCAAATAGTTGACCATAATGAATTATGCATCCCTTCCACCCCTAAGCTAAATGTACCCACTTCTTTCAAATGATCCTTCTATTTTCTAGTCTTTGTATTATCTTGGTCACTTTCTTCCAGACGTGCTCCAGCCTAAGTCTTTCCTAAAATATGTCCAAAACTAAAATGTGATATGGTTGAATGAGCACTAGATTTGAGGCCAAAGGTCTTGGAGTCAAATTCTACCTGTTATTTACAACGTGAGTGACTGTGGACAATTAACTGAGTCTCTCTGGCCCTCAGTTTTTCTCATCTATAAAATCTCTAAGGTCTCTTCAAGTTCTAAATCTACAATCCTAGATCCGAGACCTGATTTCAAATTAGGTAAAAATAAAAAGTGGTAGTATCAATATAGATAAGTAGGGAAACTACCTTTTTAAAAAGACACCACACACAATGAAATGACAAAGATACTAAATATATCTGTGCCAAATGGCACAATAACTATGTTCTTAAAACAAAGGCTAGGTGAACTAGAAAAATACACTAGCAGTAACACAATAACAAGAAGGGTTTAATATTTCTCCCTTAAGATATGGATAAATCCAACAAAAGGTAAAACAAGAAAGAAAATACAGAACTGAATAAATTGTTGGGAAAAAGTAGATTTGATTGACCTGTAATGACTGGCAAATAAGAATATTAAAGAATATGTTTCTCAATATTCCCTAAAACCTTTACAAGAACTGATCATATACCAGTATAAGCAAATGTAAAAGAGGCAGAAACATACCCTTTCTAGATAATAACAAAATAAAATAATAAGGAATAAAAGAAACATGAACAAAATATATAGACCTAAATGAAGACCAAGCGATGATATTACGAAAGAACAAATCATAGGAACAATAAATATTGATGCTAAAGATAATGATGATGCAATATATCAAAGTTATGGGACACAATGCAGTCCTCAAAGTTAATTCACTTCTTGGAAACTTCTTATTAATAAAATGGAAAAAAGAAAGGATAAAAACTCAGCATTCAAATAAAATTATTAAAAAACAAGTCAGGAATGAATATAACAAAAGAATTCTGAAAATTAGAGAAATAAGAAACTTGAAAAGAGATACAGAACTATAAATGAGCTATTTTAAGAGAATAGTAAAATAAAAAGCCATTAGTTAACAAAAAGAAAACCATATCAAAATAATGAAAAAGTTCAATTTACAGAAGAAATAAAGAGAATTACCAGAAAATACTATAAGTAATTATATGACAGCAAAATTGGGAATTCAAAGAAATCTGAAGATTATTTACTAAGACACAAAATATCCAAACTAACAAAACAGAAAATAGAGATCGTAATCAATCCAAAGAGAAAAGAAATCAAGTCACGAATAAACAAGTCACAAATGAAAAAAACCTCTGGGCCTGATGGATTTACAAATGAATTCTATCAAACAATGAAAAAGCCATTAATATATTCTATTCTACAAACATTTTTCTTAAATATTGAGACAGAAAGTACTCTAAAATAAATATTATTTCAATACCAAAACCGGGAAGAGTCAAAGGTATAAAAGAGTACAATAACTCACTAATCAATACTGATGCAAATATTTAAAACAAAATCTTCACAAGACTACAGTAATAGATCTAGAAAGTCATCTACTGTGAGCAAATAGGATTTATACCATGCATGCAAAGATGGTTCAATATTAGAAAAATAATTAGCATGATTAATCATATAAACAAGAAAAAACAAAAATGATTATTTCAATAGATGTGGAAAAGGCCTTTAACAAAATGCAACAGTCATTTATGTTAGTCATTTTAAAAGCATAAGCACGGAACAGCCTTTCTTTAATATCATCAAAAGCATATATTTAAAACTGAAAGCTAGCCTTGCTTACAATTGAAAAACACTGGAATCTTTCTAAGTACAAAGATGCGTAAAGGCAAGGACAACTCCCTCTCTTTACTATTTTTTGGCATAGTTTTAAAAATGCTTACTATAGCAACAAAAGAAAAAAAAATTAAAGGCATAAGCATTGGCATGGAGGAGAATCTAATTTGTAGATGATATGATACTATACTTAGAAAACCACTGAATCAATGAACAAAATAAATGGGAAAACTAATATCATTATTAAAGTAATGGAGCAGCATACAAAATAATTAAAAAATCATCAACATTGCTATACAGTATTAACAAAATCCTAGAAAAAACAATTTGAGAAATTTCATTCAAACAGTTACAAAATACATAAAACATCTGGGAATTAACCTATCAAGACAAATACAAGATTTATATAAATACAGCTACAAAAAGCTCTTTACAGAAAGATAGACTTAAATTTTTGAGAATATTCACTCCTTATTACTGAGTCATGATAATATAATTAAAAAAGTGATAAAATTACTTTACAGATTGAGTGCTACGACAATAAAATTGCCTAGGGGGTACATTACTGAACTAGACAATGGACTGACAAAATTCCTTTGGAAAAAGAAAAGGTCTGGAATCTCAAGGCATACAATGAAAGGAGAGGAGTGTAGGAAAGAATGAAAGAAGCATAGTGTTATCAGACCTCAAAGTGTATTACAAGGCAGTAGTCAACAAGTCTATTGGATACTGAATTAAAAAGCAAAAAAGTAGATTAATGGAACAAAGTAAATAAGCAAGAATCAGATACAATAAAAAAAAGTACCCTAGTGTTTAATAAACTCAAGAATATAAATTACTGATGGAAAGAATTCCTTTTGACAAGAACTTCAGGGAAAACGGGAAAACAACGAGCAGAACTTAAGTTTAGTTCAACATCTTATACAATATGTTGCAATAAATTCAAAATGGCTATGTGAACTGAAAATATGAAATCATAGAAAATTAGAAGAGAACAAGAAGAGGTACCTCTCAAAACAACGGCTGGAGGAAGAACTCAACCAAATAAGGGACAAAGGAGACAAGAAAAGATTAAATAGACAATTTTGTTTTTGGAAAAAAAAAACAACAAAACAAAAAAAAACTTTTGTATGCAAACAGAAAATCAATGAAGATAAAATAAGAAGAAAAATTCCGGAGCAGAAAAAATACTTGTATCAAATGTTACCAATAAAAGTTTGATTTCTAAGAGATGTAATGACATAAATACTGTTATCAAGAACCACTGGCCCAATAAATGTGTCAAAGTAAACAAAAAATTTCTGAAATTGTTACAAACTATACAATGTTACAAACTATAAAATGATCATTTTTAGTCATGCTCTAAATCATCAGAAACACAAATTGAAACAATTCTGATAGTCTCCTTGCAAAGCGGCAAAGATGACATACAGTCAACGTTAGATTGGCTATAAGAAGACAAAATTGTTGGTGGAGCTGTGAACTGGTTCAAATGTTCCATAAGGCAATCTGAAACTATGCGAGAAAGCTGACTGTGGATGATCCCTGTGACCCAGAAATATTACTACAGAACATATGTACCAAGGAAGCTAAAGACAGAAAATAAAGGTCCATTATAAACCAAAATACTCTTAGCAGCATTCTTTGTGGTAGCAAAGAACTGGAAACAATGTAGGTGCCGACAGATTGGAGAATGACTGAAAGAATTATGATATATTAATGCAATAGTGTTACTGTGTCATAAAAAATAAGGACAATGAGGAATTTAGAGAAACAAGATTTATATGAACTAAATCACTACAACAAAGTCGATGAAAATATTACTAAAAGATGAACTCTAGGTAACTGAAAAACTAATGAGGTCCTGAGGAACCAAAAATGAAATATACTTCTTTCTTCACAGCAGAGGGACAGTCTACTAGGGGAGAATACTACATATGTATTAGATCTGGTCATGCTAGTACTGGATATTTTAGCTTAATTTTTTTCTTCATTACATGGGAGGGTTCAGTTTAGTGAGTTGGGGGAGAGTTTTATTTTCTTCCAGAAATGACTGTAACATAAAAACAAAAAGTAGTAACAAAATGGAATTTTTTTAAAGAAGAAATATGGAATGACCAAAGAAATAGACAGAGTATGTAATACTTGCCACCTCACTCCCAGCAAGGGTACTCTCTATATGTTTTATTTTACTATTTTTAATATTATATCTTAAATGCTTTGTATATATTTTATATTTACTTATCTGTGTACATGTTTCTCTCTCCTTCTGGAGGGCAAATGCTGTTTTTTATTTTTGTAGCCCGAGTGCCTAGTTGCATGTAGCAAGCACTTAACAACTGTTGAACTGACCCTGGTGACTGACTGCCTAGATTTAAATACCAGTAAAAGTATCAAACACGAGAGAAAGTGTCTTGGATGCTGAGCCTGAAACTTAACCTTACAAAATAATGATAATCTTGTACTCGGTTCTTTGCATTTTTGACATTATAAATTCCTTTTCTTTTCCTTAAAACTAGTGGAATAACTTCTAAAAGACATAAAAATACTAAACACTGATACAAATCAAAAGACTTCTGAAACACAGAAGGCCTTCAACGACAGGTAAGAAATATATCAACAAACAAACTTCAACTACAACATCCAATAAAAAAGATGAATAGCCAAACTTCCCCATCTCTTCCTAAAAAAAGTAACACCAGATTCATAAAAACTAATTTAACAAGCATCTGAGAATGAAGGACAGAGTTTGGCTAATTTACCAAAATAACAATGTGAAAAAACACTAAGCTGTTATTATAGGCTGATAATAATAACTATTATTATCATTATAGTAACTTACTTAACTGTTAACTATCATCATTCAGAAACAGCCTGTTTCATTGGCCAGGTCTCTTTAGATTTACTTTCTGAACAATACGCCCAACATCCAGGCTGCTACTTCATTATTCCTAATTCAGTGATGTCTTTGGTGGTACTGACAAGTGTCCCATTTGAGACTAAGAGCTTCTCCAATTAAGGGAGCAGAGACATACTTTCCTCAGGATCCTCATGCACATGAGAAGCTCCTCCAGGAAGCTCCTGCACAGCAGCTCTGGACGCTGGTGTAGAATGGTGGTGCCCCAGATTACGATCCCTTTGAGCTTCCCACTCTTCGTTGAAACCGCCATCATCACTTTCAGTAACACTGCTGGAGTTCTGGTTTACTGGGGCTTTGGGAGAAATGGCAGCAAAGATTAATACAGCTCTAGTGTTTATGACACGTTCTCAGGTTGGTGAAGGCAACTACTTGGTAAGAGTCGTCAACTTCTGTTCTCAATTGGCACCTAAGCGTAGGCAGGCTACAGTACAAGAAGACTACTTCTTATGACTTTTAAAACACAACTTGTAAATAAATACAAATGTTTTCCTATTAACATTTATCAACACACTTCTGGTTCAAGTTTCTTCCTATACAGATGAAGCTGACCTGACTGGAACCTGACTTAGAGATTAAATAAATCCATGAATCCAAGAGGCATTGTTATCTTAAGAAGAAAATGCAAATAAAGGCTGGATTAGACTAAATTATGAATTTCATGAGGGCAGAGAGCACAGATATCTCTTTATCGTCCCCAGTTACTATGCATTGTACATAAATGAATAACTGAATGAATAATCAATATCCCTGTGGCTTTTATTAAACTCTATATATTAAAGTGAGACTGTCATGGGATAATAATGAGATTTACATGGCATAATTTAAAAGAGAACTTCTTTGCCACTTTATCAGTGATGCTGGTAAGCTTAATTAAAGCCATGGCCACAAAGACAGGAAAAGAGGAGAATAAAAAGAAAACCTAATTTTGTGCGTGCGTGCGTGTGTGTGTTTAAAGCTTCCAGACCTGCACACATACAGCCCAAGGCAACTGGCATGGGTAGCCTCTTACCTTTCTTTTTTGCGTATTTCCTCTCTGTTAAGTTGCTCTGCTCTTTCTCAATCTGGACCCACAGAATGATTAGGGAAGGTCTGAAAATAGTCATTGGCTCATGGTGGAAAATGTTTATGGGAGCCAAGTAACTATAAAAACTGACTTCAAATAATTTTTATAAGTGTGCACATCTCTGGATGTAAGGATGAATCAGAGTTATTTATGGGCACTAATCTATTTCTTGTCAAAGCTAACTTAGTGGTTATTTGATAACATACTTCTGAAATATGTCTATCACATTATAGTGTTTGGAACCGTCTATGTAGGTCAAAGTGATTAAAAATAACTACATGGTAGATATTCTAGAAGACATGTATATTTATAGGTTGTGTCTGATTTTACCTGATAAAGAAAAGAATTTTCCCCCCTCCCTAACTCTTATTTATTAGATAATTCTTATCCTTCTATTTGAGCATTACACCACTTCTCTTCAGCTGATCCAGAAAATGTCTATACTGGGGAAAATGCTGCTTAAATGTAACCATGAAAATCACCAATATGCATTATTTAATACTCAGTATAAATAAGATGTACTTCCTTCCTGACAGTAGAAATATAAGTAAAAGTGAAAAGGAATAATAATCAATTTTATAATAAGAGAGAATCCAAGATTCCTCCAAAAATTTGGTCCCCCAATTATTTTTGCCAAAGGAATTCAATCTAGCTGTGTGACCCTGGGCAAGTCACTTAAACCTGTTTGCTTCATTTTCCTCATTTGTAAAATGAGAAGGAAATGGCAAACCCCTCCAGTATCTTTGCCAAGAAAACCCCAAATGGGGTCACGGAAAGTTGGACACAACTGAAAAAATGACTGACAGAAAGATCTCAGGGGGGCTGCTAGGTGGCGCAGTGGATAGAGCACTGGCCCTGGATTCAGGAGGACCTGAGTTCAAATCTGGCCTCAGACACATCACACTTACTAGCTGTGTGACTCTGGGCAAGTCACTTAATCCCACTGCCTAGCCAAAAAAAAAAAAAAAAAGATCTCAGGGTATATACAGGAAAATTACTGTAAGTATCACTTCCACTCTCCTTAACTCTAGCTCAATGTCAGGACGCTCGCCTTTAGCAATCTTGTTTACTAAGGAACAAGGACTTAAGACCCAAATAGATATGAGTTCCAGATCAGAAATGCTCTCTCCAGTCACTTGAAACATGACTTAGAATTTCCTAAGATTATCCCCAAAGAATTTCCCTGAGCTATTATCTCTCTTTCCTGGTATACATGTCTTCTTTTTTGATACTTTAAAAAGGTAGGACCTTTAAAAACTTTGTGGCCACATATTTCACTTCAATTTTTCCCAATACTGGCATATTGTTCTGCCATAAGATGACAGTATAAGTAGAAAACTAGAAAAGCTAGGAAAAAATGAATATGTAAACAAAAGTCTCTCCTACTTTGTGCGTTGTAGTTAGAATTTTTGGAAACTCTCCTTTGGGCTTCTGGGTCTCCTTCTGCCATGTTCACCAACCACACCATTGTCGCTGTTGGAAAAAGATGAAAGTCCAGGTAAACATTTCAAACAAAGAAGACATGAGCAGACATCAAGGCACCATTTTGCTACTGAAATCACCAATTTTCTTTCATCAAATCACCTCCAAAATCTCTTTAGGAAATACTTAAGGAACTATGGGTGGTGACTTTTTAAAAGCAGAAAAAAAGTTCTCTTCAGTCAGGCAGAGAAATAAGTCTCTGACATTGAACATTTTGTTGTGGCATTCAAATGGCATTTAATAATGTTGTTTTATCATGTCTGAATTCTCTGAAAATTACCAGGAAAACTAGAGAATTGCAATTGGTTGGACTTGTTGACTGGGCCCTAAAATAGTTTTTACTCATTGGCAAGTTGACTCTTCCGAATTATACCTCAAGGGAAAACTAGCTTCACAAAAGCCTAAGCTGATGAAAAGCATTACAGAAGAAATTTACACTCTAAGTTTCCTTCATATTCCATGTAATGCCAAGCTTCTTTAATAATGCCCAACTGTGTTGTGGACAAAGTTAAAAAAAAAAAAAGAGAGATGGTTAAAAGCAGTGTACACAAATGTAAGTATCAGGTTAAAATAGTTAAAATTCCATTTAGAGAAGAGTAAATTGTCATCTTCTTGGTCCCAAATAAAATTTTAATATAACAACCACATGTTTTTGTTCATGGAAATCACACACAACCTTGGGTTAATCACTTTATCTCCAAGGGTCTGGGTTTCATTATCTATAAAATGAAGGTGTTGACAATGAATTCCAAAGTCCCTTTCAACTCTAAAATCCTCTGAATGATTTTATAGAATGGTTCCAGGTTTTTACAGCCAGTACCACTGAATCATAACCAAATTTTCAGTTTGATATTTCTGAAAATTTTAAACCCTCAACCACTGGAATGTAGTTATCTTCTCATTTTGGTCCTTTTCTATTCTTTGTACATAACTTGATAGCTACATAAAGGTCAGTGGCTGTTACATCTGCTGTTAAACGGGAGTGATAAAAATATGATTTTGGGTCTGATTCCTGTTACTCAGCTGGCTTTAGTCTGTTCCATGGCTGTTCCACATTGCATCTTTAACTACATCCAACAAGTTACCTCACAAATGTGTGCTGCTGGTTACAAGGAAATCAGACAAAAAAAATAAAATATTAGAGCCAAAAGGGACCTTACAGGTCCATCTAGTTTATTCTTCTTATTAAGAAAGTAAAAAGGGGGCAGCTACGTGGCGCAATGGATAGAGCACCGGCCCTGGATTAAGGAGGATCTGAGTTCAAATCTGGCCTCAGACACATAACACTTACTAGCTGTGTGACTCTGGGCAAGTCACTTAACCCCCATTCCCAACCAAAAAACAAAAAACAAAACACGAAAAAAAAAAAAGAGAGAAAGCAAAAAGATCTGATCAAGATCATTTCACCTCATATGGATCAGTGCAAAGTCATTACTACTAAAAAGCATATGTTGCTGACCAATCTTAAGAAAAACATCTACCTTAAAGTATTTCAAAAATACCAGCTACTATTATTAAATATAACACAAACATATAGGAAAAAATAATTAGAAAAATAATTTGCTATAGGTACAATGACCATGAATATAGTGAGTTCCTCTTCCTCCTCCAAGGCATGTACCACTACAGCTAGGAAGTGAGCACCAGCAGCAATCTGCCTCTTCCAGACACAGTCAGGGGCTTTAAACAAAGCTCCCCAAGAGCTGTGTCTGGTACTTTAGATGGGAGGCACATGATTCAGATTCCACATGTACTTTTTGAGGGGATCGGACCCAGAATTCCATTGGTGCAGGACCATCTTAGTGGAGAGACTCCTTTGACCAGTATAGAGTATATTCCCTGCTCTCTAATTATTGTCTCAGAATGTTCTTGGAGCATAGAGAAGAGAAGATATTTGCCTTAGCTCCCACAGCTCCCACAGCCAGTGTCAGAGATGGGATACAAACCCAGGTCTTCCTGACTCCAAAGCCAGCTTTCTTATCTACTATGCAACATAACCACTCTACACTACTTGTAATAATCATTTAAAAAAAACTAAGTTTCTTGAAAAAAAGTTATCAAAGAAAGCTGACAACTGAAGACAGCACTTTGCTTATCGTTCTCTGACGTTCCTACCTCTTATTAAATTAATATTACAACAACTTACATAGCATTATAGTTATTTTGTATGCCATACTCTACTCCCCACTAGACCATGAGCTTTTATCAAGGCAGGTATCATGCCTTAGCTAAACTCTCTCCCTCAACAACTAGTACAATTCTCTGCACACCATAGGCAGTTACAGTGTGTTTAACAGGTGAATATGAACCAGCTAAACACCCTGGTGGCATCATAAAATAACCCAGAAAGTTACTGACCAAAGGGCAGAATAACAAGATAATAAAAAAGAATAACAATAAGGCAGACAAGAAGTGGCTAAAAAGAGAGAGAATGGAAAGGAAAACAAAAATTACTATGCTCAGAAGTATATAAATTTCTCTAGATCTGATGAAGGCATTTGAGATTTGTAAGACTTTCTCAACATTTTCATGTGTATTATGGATGGGAATATGCTTCTATTATCAATATATGAGAAAACACCCTTTTGGAGTCTTTTTTTTTTCTAGTATGATACTCCTCCTACTCACACTCCATTGGCTATTATGTCCAGGAAAAGATAAAAACTCTTTTGGCACTTAAACACCTTTCCCACCCAATCTGGTTCCAGCTGACCTTTCTAGTCTTATTATACATTATTTCTCTATAGATCAGCCAGACTGATCAGCTGAGGCAGCTAGGTGGCACAGCAGATACAGCACTGGGCCTACAGCCAGGAAGACTTGAGTTCAAATACAAACTCAAACGCTTACTAAATATGGGATCATGGCTAAATCACAACCTCTGTCTCTCCCAGGGTTGTTGTAAGGATCAAATGAGAAATTTATAAAGTGCTTACTTAGTGCAGTGCCTGGCACATAGTAAGCACTTAATAGATGCTTGATCCCTTCCTCTTCCTTTCCCTTTTTGTTGCTCTTCATACAACACTTCCACCTGACATCACTGTGTCTTTGCACAGGCTCTCCCTCCCTCATGCCTAGAATGCACTTTTTCCTCACGCCCAACTCTTACAATCTCTAGTTTCCTTCAAAACTCAGCTCAAACTACCTCCTTTATGAGTCTTTTCTTAATCACCCGCATATACTAGTGCCCCCTCTTGCACACCCAATTATATTTTACTAATTTTGTATATTTTGTAGTTTATGCATGTGTACATGTTGTTTCTCTCCTGTAGAATATAAACTCCTTGAGGGCCAGGACTATTGCACTTATGTCTTTGATCCCACCATCTTACACAGTGCCTGGCACACAGACAACACTTCTTAAAAACTTGTTCATTGATTAACAGAGCAGGTTATTATGAAACAAACAAACTAAAAGCTCATAAAAGTGATTTTGTTATGGAGTTTTAAAAGCTGTTCATTCATTTGGAGGAATGGGATGGCGATCTCCAGGAGTCACATAAAGTGATGGTGCAGCAAAGGAATAGTACCGTGGCATGTTGGGAAAGTGTAATGTCTTTGCTGTCAGAAAACCGAAGTTTAAATTCTGACTTGTTACTTATTATTTCAGTGACCCCTGAAAAGTCAAAAGTGAATATTTTTTAAAGCAGCTAACTAAGAATGAAACTAATTAAAACACTTTTGGATGAATGTTTATTAACATCAATGAAAAGTGTTAATAATGTTGTCTTCTTATATTCTGCCAGAAAAAAAATCTGACCGCCAATGGTTTGTAAAACTGTCGTGTGACACAGATTTGGCAGTCTAGGAGAAAAAAGGCTTTTTTTTAACTCATATTCAAACATGCCTGACAAAGTGAAATTTTCTGTTCAAATTTTTTCAAATAAGTTGAGGTTGTTCCAACATGTCAGTATTATCCTGATATCTTTTCACAGATTTGAAACAAACTAAAAATATATGTTTGTGTATGATTTATTTTAATGCCTAGAAATATCCTAAGTGAGGTTCATATCCTAGCAGAAATATAATCAGTAGCCCCCAGAATCAGCCATTTCCTGTAAAAATGAAAACAAGCATATCCTTTACAGGAAGGACATGATTTAAAAGCAAAAGACAAATTTTTGCACTCCCCATAATGGTGGTCCTAAATCTTTGCCACTCAAGCCCCTAATGCAACTGCATGTGTTTTCAAATGATCTTAATTCCAACCTGATTAATAGCAATGGAATGTAAGTTCTCTCAGTGTCCTACCTCTCACACTTCAAAAATTATTTCTACCTTACCTATCTTTCTTTTCTCTCCTTCTGAGGAAGAAGTAACGTTCCTCCTTTTCAGGACTAATTTCTTCATCTGGTGAGCCAAAGATTCACTCTCCACTTGCCTCCTCTAGGGCCCTGCTCCATTAAATTATCCCCAGTTTGTCTGGTATTTTCAATAATTTCCTCTCTAATGGATCTTTTCTTCTGCCCACAAATGTAATATACTCAAGTCTCACTCACACTTAAGTACAAACCTTCCTTTCAAGCTTGATGCCCCTTCCAACTATCATTACATCCCTCTCCTTCCCTTCACTGCCAAATTTCTTGAATGGCAAAATCTATACCCGTTCTTTGACTTCCATCCACTGATTGCTTAACCTCTTGTAATATATGCTTCTATCTATACCACTGAACCTTCCTAACTACCAATTCAATGGTCTCTTGTTAGTCCTTATCCTCCTTGACTTTTCCATAACATCTTACTGAGTTCATCCTTCTTCTCTTTCCTCAAACACACTCCCTCACTGGGTTTCTATGATATTCATTACTGTGGCATTTGGAGCAAATAAGTTGCACTGAGGATGGTGGGAGTCGGGAGAGGCAGTGTCTGAGAGAACCTCTGACCACTCCTATGAGAGAGTTTGAGGTGGTGGAAGCTAGGTTACTCTAAGGAGGTAAGCTAGGTCAAAGAAGACTGTAAGTCAAGGACTGACCTTATTGGGAAAGAAAGCATGGCTTGGAGGTTGACAGATGACGGTAACAAATATCCATATAGGACGGAGTGACTGTATAAGGAGAAGTTGATGTTAAGTGTTGGTGGGTCTAAAAATGGTAACCAAATACCAAGGAGTATGACAATTCCCTTTCTTGGTCCTAATTAGGGGGTGAGATGTTACTAGTAGAGTAACATCAGAAAAGCATGTATACATATTCACATGATACCATTCTACTACCAACTTTTTATGAAGTAGCTTACGTAGCATTGTTTCCTTTTTAAAGAAAACTTCATTTAAGCAAGAAAGATGCCCACTTCAACAAAGGATGAAATGAAAGGACAGAATCCAGGATAATACATCTAGAGTTAGACGGGACCTGGGAGGTCATCTAGTCCAATCTCCTCATTTTATGGATGCAGAAACTGAAGGCCAGCGAGGAAAAATGAAATACGTGTTACCTTCAGGTCACACAACTAGTAAAGTAGGACAGTCAGAATTCAAATTCAGGTCTTCTGACGCCAAATCCAATGATCTATTCAGTGGACCACGACAGAAGGTTCTTGGGAGCACAGAAGAGAGGACGGAGAAGTGGCTTGAGGGAAGGCCGGGGCTAAGCTTATTATTTATTATTATATTATATTATTATATTATTTATTATCAGCTAGGAGAAGGGCACTGGGCAAGCAGTAACTTGTCTTTGCCAAGGATTCTGCACTGTCTCTCATGGAGCAGACTTTCAAGACTCAGTATGGGGGCAATCAGGTAGCACAGTGGACAGAGCACTCAGGAGGACCAGAGTTCAAATGCGGACTCAGACACTTGACACTTACTAGCTCTATGACCCTGGGCAAGTCACTTAACCCTGACTGCCTCACCAAAAAAAAAAGAAAAAAAAGGAAAAAAAAAAGACAGTACAAATCCTAACCTGTATAAGAGGCTTTTCACTGTCTCCTACTTCCACTGCTCATGCTTTCTCTTCAAGATTACTTCCCATTTACACCTTATGTATTATGTCCATACATAGTTGTTTACATACTGTCTCCCTCATTACAATGGGAGCTCCTTGAGGGAATGGGCCATATTTCTGCCTTTCTTTGTATCCCAAGTTCTTAGCACAGTGTATGGCATATACTAAGTGCTAAATAAATGTCTGCTGACTGACTGAATGACTAGGTATGAAGGAAGAGTGGCTCACAGGATGGAGGTGGGGAGAAGGAATCCTCTCCATGCCAGTAAAAAGACACCCCAAGAGGCAAGGCTAATGGCCATAGGATGCTGGGGGAAGAGGAAAGGGGAAAGCACAGGACAAGAGGAAGAGGTGGTAAAGGATCAGGCTGGCACCACCAAAGAGGGATGGGAAGCACAACCTCTGCCCAGGAAGAAAGAACTGTATCTGTTGGAGCTATGGCATGAGAGTTATTGCTCTGGTTGCAAAATCTTTTTCTGTCTCTACAACTTTCATCATTTATTTCTCTTCCTTTCCATTCACACAGTCAGCCTCTCATCACCTCTCACCTGGATTATTGCAATAAACTAAGCCATCTTTTGCCTCATTTCTTACCTAGCTTTAAATCACTGAATGGGTGTTGCCTCAGATAAACTGAGACCTGGGAAAGACCTTAACTTAAAAAGACCAAGGTTTCCGACCGCATCCAGGGCCATCTCCAGTCATCCTGATCTATATCTTGCCACTGGACCTAGATGGCTTCAGTGAAGAGAGTGAGGCTGGTGACTCTGCATAGCCCTGCCTCATTTAAATCCAATTCACTTGCAAGTCATGATGTCACGGTCTTCTTTGAGTACAAAGGATGAACAACAACAGCCTTAATTGCATTGTACTAGTTCTGGATCTGACTCCAACCTAAGCCTATACATATTGCCAGAGTAATCCTTTTAGAGGATATCTGACCGTATTTATTTTCATGCTTTGAAAAAATTCAATGACTACAATATAAAGCCTAAATTCAACTGAACTACACTCCCTCCCGGATTTCAGGCCATAATCTTAAGACTGGCTATCAGATCATCTAATCCAATTTCCAATTTTACAAGTGAGGAAACTGAGTCATGGAGCAGTGACTTGACTCACCCAAGGTCACACAGATAATAAGTAATAAAGCCTACACCTCATGCCCACAAATCCAGTACTCTTTCTATGCCATCTCCTAAATAAATCACCATTAGGTCAAGGACCTAACTGTGCAAGAAAGAAAGGGATCAGCAAACAAAACTACAAGTTAAAAGTTGAAGAGATCATTGTGATGATTATAACTGGATTTCTTTGGTCTCTCAACGGTTAAACAGGTGATTACTAACTCAAAAGTCTTTGCAAAATACTTACAGGAGTAAATAAGAGCTGGGAAGAGAGTTTCATTTCTTTCCTGAGCTGTTTCAACGAGCATACGTAGTGGACCTTTTGGACACAAAACTGCTACCAAATCTGGAAAAAAGAAAAAAAAAAAAACAGAAAAAATACCATGAACCACACTGGCTATGATTTGGGGTAGGTTGTGGGGAGAGGGGAAAACCTTGGTAAGATATCTTAGTGTCTCTTAATAGAATGTGAAGGTCAGAGGTAAAAATGACCCCCTAATAAACAATCAGTAATAGAGTATCTATAAATGTTGTTTGGGGGCTGACTTCATGCTTAATCTATAGTATGCCAAATCAGTTGGATTCTATGAATAAACCTTCCCATCTTGTAAGAAAAAGATAATGATAACAAGATGAATCCATTCTCCAAAAACTGTCAATGTGCTATAAATAGAAATAGGCCACCAAGCTGTTTCTCACAAAAAAAAAAAATCAAACATATAAGCTGTAAATATGGGACTGATGTCCTTTAAAAAGTCTAATGAGAAGGGTTTTGATTGAGATTTCAAGACTGAGATTTCAAGATTTCAAGAACAGAATAAAGTAGATTAGTCCTTATTCCTTTTTTTTCTAATATTATATATGAACTTAAGGATCTTGAAATTAGAGAAATTGCACATAATGAAGTGTTACTATTTCTATAGCTAGCTGATCAGTAGAACATAAAAGACTTTAGTGAATGAACTGAAGCACTGATTAAACACTTACTCTGTGCCTCAAGCACTGTGGTAAGTGCTGGGGACACAAATACAAAATGGTGGACAGTAAGCTCAAGAAGTTTACATTCTGATGTGGGAGATAACACAGAGATGGAGGTTCTGGCCAACAAAGGAAGTTATGGTCTGGGAGGTAAAGATGTCAAGTGGGGTAACAGGATAGATGGTCTGGGAGGTAAAGATGTCAAATGGGATAACAGGATAGTCAACTGACACACCTTCCACAGAATGAGGTTCTCATAAAAAGTATATGAGCCCAATGTCAAATAATAGTAAATTTCTATACAAAGTTATCCAGCTATTAAATAGTAATGGATGCCTCACCAAAAAAAGAAAAAAAAAAAAGAAAAAAGGGGGGACAGCAACTAGGTGGCGCAGTGGATAGAGCACTGGCCCTGGAGTTAAGAGGACCTGGGTTCAAATCCAGCCTCAGACACATAATACTCAGCTGTGTGACTCTGGGCAAGTCACTTAACTCCAATTGCCTCACCAAAAAAGAAAAAAACAAACCCTAAAACAATAGTAAGGAGCAAAATTTTCACAATTCATTCCAAACCATTATACTATTCTCTATATTTCCTCAATGTGATTCAAAATTCAGAGCATGAAAATTTATGCTAAATAATTTTTTTTAAAATAAAGTTCAAAATATCTAGAGGAGGGGTGGAAAACATATTAAGAGATCTTGTGCTTTGGAGAATCAGCTAACTCCTCAGGCAAGAAAAAAAAAATCCCCACATTTTCCCATTTTCAGCACAATTTATTATTTGATAAAGGAAAAGAGGTTTGTCCCACTCCAAAAAGCAGCCCTTTCTAGATTTCTATGAAGCTATACTACCAGGTGAGTGATGACTTTAATTTTTAAATGAAACTATACTAAAATTAGTGTTGGCTTAAGAATTTGAGAATTTCTTGACATTCTTTGTGCTGACTTAATAGTTTAAAAACAAAAGCAGGGGTGAGAAGCCCTGCTCTAACCCTTAAGTATCTTTTTTTTTTTCCCAGAAGCTCAAAGCACTTCACAAAAGAGGAAGATAAATTGCAAAGGATAATATTACCACACCAAAGTAGGAAGGCAAAGGGAGTGTAAGATCTCCCAACTATACCAAAGATGCCTTAAATATGAGGATGAAAATGACAGATCTTACTTTCAAGTCCAATTCCATTTCTGCAAATCTATCCTGTGTCTGAGTGCAAGAATAATGTAGTTTGGAATAACCAAATTCTTTCATAATAAAATAGGGGAGGCACTGTGATATGAGTGGTACGTAAGTGATCAGCACTGGAACAGTAAACGGAAAGGCACCGTGTTATCATAAAATATATGCCCTATTCACGTGGTTAGAAAGAGCAGCATTGTTGAAATGGGCATCTTTCTTGTCTAAATGAGGTCTTTTAAAAAGAAACAATGTAGAGTAATATCAGAGCAGCTTATTCTATTAAATATCATCTGGGTAAAATTTGCCAAAGCGATAAAATGGTATTTCTATAGAACCTTTCTTATAAAGATTTAAAAATCTTTACACACTATAAAGGCTCTCACTTTCAGGGTTGGCAACATTATAGTCTAGATATGGCACAACAATTTGCATTCTCTCAATCTCTAGTTTTTACATCTAGCATGTGAACTGAGTTTTCATCACCAATAATATTAAAGAAAATTAATATTTACTGAACAATCATGGCATAAAGCTAATAGGGAAAGAAATTATGATTTCATCAGCATGGGAACTTCCTCCACTGAAGTAGGCTGCAATCTGATTATAACTTAGTGGATAAGTCTTAGATAAATACCTGAGGCTCAGAGAAGTTAAGTGACCAGCCCATGGTCACAGTGTGTCATTTTTGTCCCTAAATCAAAATTATAAAACAGAAGGAGGATAGAACAAATCAAAGCGGAATCATCATAATTAAAGGAGCAGTATGTTTTTATAAAACTTTACCATATATTGAAATGACAGCCAAGATGAGCCATGCAGTCCATTCAGGAAGGTACTTTATGAATACCAGAGCCATGAGGGCACTGATCATAATGAGATAAGCCTGCTGGAGCCGAAGGGGGCCTTTCCAGTGGATACAAATCATTCCTACCACGCCAAAATTCCAGATCACGAGTGCCAGAGTGATATAGTCCATGGCAACATTGTAGGTTTTAAATACTTCACTGAAAAGCAGAGTTAAAAACAAAGGGGCTAGAACAAAGATGTACTGAAAAATTGAAGAAAACAAAACACAACCACTTCCTAGAGGTAGAGCATAACATTATGAGATCAGACCTAAAAGACCACTTATAGCTTCACTATTTTTTAAAATCCAGACCTGTGATTTCATCAGTGTTGGATCATCCCACTGTGAAAATTGCCTCCATCATACAGGTTGGCAACATGTATGCAATTATACTCTTAGTTGCCTAGAGTATCAAGAGATCAAGTGATTTGTCTACATAAATTTGTCACTAAATGATTCTGTGCCAAAGGCAGAAGTTGACCCCAAGACTTCCCAACTCCCAAGCCTGTACTCTTCTCATTCTACCACACTGCCTCCAGGTTTCATTAGGGTAGTAACGTTCTAGCAGAAAATTCCTCCAAGCTACATCAGAGTTCATTAAAAGCACTTCACAATCTAGGTTTAGCTAACCTTCTGTCAAATCTGTGATGAAATGATAAAAAAGGCCAGGAAAGAGAGACAAACCTCAATCTCCTACTTTCATATTCATTTATTTGCCTGTTAGCTTTATACCGAGCAATCAGCTATAGCACTAGATATTAACATAATGTGTTTGAGCTGCATGCTGGCAATCATGTGAAAACCTATTTTCCAAGAACTTTGTTTCTTGCCCTTTCAGTTACCTGAGGTATCAGTAGAAAGATCAGCAATCACAATGTCAGTCACGCCAGGAGAGGGGTGACTAAACATAATGTCATTCTTGGGTTCTACTGAAGCATTACATTAATTCCCAAAACAGAAGGAAAGGAAAAACTCTACCTCAGAATCTGGCTCCTTGAGGCAAGGCACCATTTGGGAGTTTTTTGCTTATTTGGTTGTAAAGATTGAGTCTCCTTATCTTACCCAAGCTGGAGACACAAGGGCAACTCATAGGTGGTCCCGTTCCAATTAGTGTGGGAGCTGTGACCTTCTCTAGGCTAGTTCACCTTCCTTTGCTAAGCTGCTGGCTCCTCCTGCTCCCAGGGGCTCACCACATTAATACTAAATTTAGGGTAGATACCCAACCAGTTTAGCCCACTGTAGCTTGGACTTTTGAGTTCACAACAACTGCCAGCCTTAGCCTCTTTGGTAGCAAGGATTACAGACACGCACCACCAAATCCAGTCATTTTATCTCTTAAAGTACATAGTACAGCACCTACAAACATAAAGTAATAAATGGGAAAGAGACTACTAAGAACTCACATTTTCACTCCTTCTTTCTAAAAATTTTCTAGGTAGTTTGAGGCTAATCACATCTTGGGATCTATAACCCAGGCTTTAGTCTACTTCCTATTACACAAACTACTGTTGGGGTTGCCCAGGAAGCCTGTCACAATAGCAAAGATCATCCAGCCTTCCAATTTTCGAGTGAATTCGAAAAGCATAACAAATTTGGAAAACAAAGAGTAATCCCTTATAGAACAGTCAAATTAAACTACTAGGGTTTGTTTTTTTTTTCGGTGAGGCAATTGGGGTTAAGTGACTCGCCCAGGGTCACACAGCTAGTTAAGTGTCAAGTGTCTGAGGCCAGATTTGAACTCAGGTCCTCCTGACTCCAAGGCCAGAGCTCTATCCACTGTACTACCTAGCTGCCCCAAGCTAACACTTTAGTAAATATTTTAAAATAGTACAACCAAGCTAGTAGAACCTAAGATTGCATCAGTGTGTCCATTCAAATAAGATGCAGAAAACAGTCAGCAAGGAAGGAACAGCCCCTAGGAACACAGTTATAAACAACCCTACCAATATTCTGAACTTGTTTGTTAGACCTTATAAGGACTCCCTTGATCTGGATATGATCATAATTTAAGTGTAATTGCAAAACAATGTAGATGGGCCTAAGAAAATTCTGCAAGAGCAGACAGGAAATTTCTGAAAAGTATTTAGGCTTCCAGGTACTTACCCCAAATAAATGAATGAGAAAAAGAACAGCAACAAGAGAGAGGAAATTATAAGCCAAGCATGGATCACCTGAAAAAGACAGGAGTTCAGTTTTATCACAGACTAGAAATGTCCATAAAAACTCATATTCATTCTTGCCCCAAAAAAGATCTTAATCAAAGACAGACTTCAAGTATAAAATTGTATATGATGCCTGTAAACTATACCTGGGAAACGGCAGAATTTACAAGTGCTAGAATCAGTGTATATTTGCATATGGTTTTTTGGTGCTGAAGATTTGGCACCAAACACTGGGTTAGTTACATATTAATATTAATAGGACACTCAATGGGACATAAATGGAGAATCTCCCTGGCTCATGCCCTGGAGTTATATTTTTTTCCCTTCATAAATAGGAGAGCTTTAGAAAAGAATTGGTTCTAAGAGAGCAAATCGTTAGTAGAAGATAAAGATATGTATGCTATTAAAACTGACAGTAGTAATGTTTGAAATACAGGAGTGTTATTTTATTTCTGAAATGAGCCCAAGGCATCATTGCAAATCTAAATCAAAGGAACATTCAATAAATGGACTTCTGAGCACTACACATTATTAACAAGGCACGGCAAGTAAGCCATCATGTTGACAAAAAAAGTTTAAAGGCTGAAATCTCATTAAGACTTTCAATACATTGGCAAAGAATTAGAAATTGAGGGGATGCCCATCAGTGGGGAAATGGCTGAACAAGTTGTGGTATATGAATGTAATGGAATACTATTGTGCTATAAGAAATGATGAGCAGGCAGACTTCAGAAAAACCTGGAAAGACTTGTATGGACTGATGCTGAGTGAAGTGAGCAAAACCAGGAGAATACTGTACACAGTAACAGCTACAATGTACGATGACTAACTTTGATAGACTCATTTCTTCTTAGCAATACAAGGACCAAAGACACTCCAAAGTACTCATGATGGAAAATGCTGTCCACATCCAGAAAAAGAACTTTGGAGTCTGAATGCAGATCAATGCATATTATTTGCGGTTTTTTCTTTTTATTTGTTTCTTCTTTCTCGTGGTTTCTCCCATTGGCTCTAATTCTGCTTTACAACATGACTAATGTGAAAATAGGTTCAATATGAATTTATATGTAAAGCCTGTATCAAATTATGCACCATCTTGGAATACGAGGAGGGAAGAGATAGGGAGAAAATTTGAAACTCAGAATCTTATGGAAGTGAATGTAAAAAACTAAAAATAAATAAGTAAATTTAAAAAAAAGACTTTCAATACATGAACTCAGTAACAAGGAGTCATATTAAGAGCTCCACAAAACATGTCTACTAGTTTACTGTCATTGTACAAAATTTCTGGAGCACTCTGCAAAGTACTTTACAAATTACTACTATCTATGTACTCCTTACATTCATGGTAGCATGAAACACAATTTGATTTTTTAATATAATATGGAAGATGAAAAAACTTTTCTCAAAAGAAACATAAATTGATCATACTTGCATAATACAAATCAACAGACCTAGTTAAAATAAATTTTGGGTTTCTCAAAAGTGGAGAAATCAAGAACAAGAGAGAGACAAGAATTGTTAAATAATTTCCAAAGTAAGACCTAAAGTAGAATAGTGGTTACTGCGGGCACTCATTTTTTCAGACTGTAGTTATCTGCTCAGGGTTTGGTTAGATATTTCTGTCGTACTGTACCTAGTGATCACTTTTAATTTCCAAATTGGCCTAGTTCTTAACTAGAGCATTAAAATGTCATGCATCTCCAGGAAAAGGCAGGAGATATGTGAAGAACCATTTCTGTACTTCCATTACTTCATCTATAGCGTGGACATAGACAGTCGCCTGGGGGCAATGAGAAATTAAATGACTTGCCTAAAGTCACAGAACCAGCACTATAAAAGGCAGACACTAAACCCAGGACACCTCCTGATTCCAAAGCCAGCCCCTGATCCACTACTCCACACTGCTGCATTATTACCTTTATTGTAATTAGTGTAATAATTATCAAAATAACAATAATAATTAGCCACCACCCAAAATTTTCAAAGAACTTTTCTACTCTTTTAAAGATACAAATAAACATCTTTAAAAGAACTTACTATTTGCTAAGTGATTTTTGAGGCCTCAGTTTCTTCATCTATAAAAGGAAATATAAATGGCCTCTGAGGTGTTTCCAACTCTAAATTTATAATCTTATGAGAAAGTAATCTTTTTTGGGCTGCTTAGGCAATATTTTCACCTATGCTTACTTTCAGATACAATCCAAGTCACAAGTATATCAACTATGAGAAACACTAAAAATTAAGTTCAATTCATATTCTTCATCGTAAACACTTATTTTATGTATACTAACACAAATCACATTAATATCCATGTAGAGTATTAAGTGATAAATCCACCTCTCTCAAAAGTTGTTTCATTACCATAAGATGCAATTAAAATGGAGAAGACATTTTTATTGCAAGTCAAGTAGTCTTGTTTGCTATGAAATGCAGAAATTCTATTCTCTTCAGAGTTATTTTAATGGGTTTCAGAAAGTTCTAGTCTTAATTTTCAGTTATTTCATGATTCCCTCTTGCTTACTTTACTGAAGGATTTCATTAAATCAATGGCAGCTCTTTTCATTGACTTGTATTTATACAGTAACAGATTCATAAATTACTATATGAAAGAGAAACTGCTTCCCAAATTTAATATGTGTAATTAAGACCAGAAAATCTACAATACTACTTTTGCTCTCCAACTGTTTCTAATAAAGAGAAATGATAGTACTTAAAATGACCTAGTAAAGTTTAAATAATGTGAATAATAAATTATGAATGACTATAATAATAATAAATAATGTGAATAATAGTTTAACAGGGAATAGAAGACAGCATAACCAAATTCAAAACCTTTTATGTCCATGACTTAATAGCACTCTCTTTTGGGATCATAGACAAGGAAAACATTAGTCTCTTAACTTTGTGAAGTTCCCTCAGCTTTCCCACATAATAGGGTATGTATTCACTGTTGCTGGTTTCACAGGAAGGAGCCATTACCCCAACACAAAGAAATAATTCATTCTAACACTCCTTCACTAGCATTCCCTGAAATATTGTTACATTAATAAACTTTTATGACTTCAGTCTGTAAAAAAATGCTTTTTGAACTGAATTGTAAAAAAACTACATGGGATAAATTATCAGTTTTTTTCATATTCCACTTGTTTTCATTTTTGTTAAAGTTCTGTATCTTTCACAAGGACATTACACAACCTTTTCAAATTCTCAAGCATTTACTTAGTGGCTTTCAGAACAGGTCATAGCAAGTTTCTAAACTTCACAGACTCAAATGCTCATACTTCATTTTACAATCCCGCCCACAGTGTTTTGTTTCTCCAAAGTCAATTTTAGTTAATAAAACCTGAACAAAATTAGATACCAACAAGAAAAAAAATGACAAAATAAGCGTGAACTTCTGGCTGTCTACAAATTTTCTTTAAGCAGTCTGAAAATGTGTGAGTTAAAAGAGCAAAACTACAAAAAGAAAAATCAAGATATACCTAGTGTTAAAATCACTATTAGATAAAATAAAATTATTGTTAGTTCAAGGGCTGAAAATCCAGTTAATCAATTATTTGGGTGCCTAGCTGCTTCTCCAGTCTACTTTGGCCATTTTCTTTTTCATTTATATAGCCTCTAAAGCCACAGAGAAATGAAATTTAACTAACCAACTAGTGTTAAAGGAAAAAGTACTGGGCTGGGAGTCAGGAGATATGGATTGAAATCCCAGATGTAGCACATAATAGCCATGTATCTTTAGGAAAGTAAAATCACCTTCCCACGCTTCAGTTTCCTTGTCTACAGAATGAGGTTAGACCAAATGATTTCTAAGTTCTCACCCAGTTATAAAATCTATTATCTGATCCTAGGATCACTTTCTTTTCAAACTTTAACTGGGCAACTCTTGACTGACTTTTCTTTTTTTTCTTTTTAGTGAGGCAATTGGGGTTAAGTGACTTGCCCAGAGTCACACAGCTAGTAAGTGTTATGTGTCTGAGGCCAGATTTGAACTCAGGTCCTCCTGACTCCAGGGCCGGTGCTCTATCCACTGTGCCACCTAGCTGCCCCTTGACTGACTTTTAAAAAAAAATTTTGTATGACAGTGATACTCATGTCCTGCCAGTGAGGTGACAGATGCAAAATGCAGAACAAGGTAAGCATTTTTGGATACAGTCAATGTGAGAATGTGTTTTGCTGGGCTATGCATATTTATTATGAGGATTTTCTTTTTTCTTTGTTGTGCAATTGGGGAGAATGGTTAGTAGAAAGGAGAGACAGAAAATGCTTTAAAAATAATTTTTTTAAAAAAAAAATAGGATATAAACTTGGCCCCAGAGAAGAGATGAGAAGATGTAAATCCCTTCCTTATTTGTAGAGGCAAAGGCAAAGGCCTATGCAAGTGGAACACTGCATATAGTGTTACACTTGCTTGATGTGTTGTTTAATTTTGCTCAACTTCTCCCCCCTCCTTTCTTTTTTAGTCTTTGGTACAAGGAATGCAGGCAGAAAGGGGAATTTTTTCAGAAATGAAGGTGATGTAAAAACAAAAAATGCCCATTTTTCTTTATTAAAAGCTATGAAAGCAGCAGCAAGGGTTGAAATGATTAGCAGAAATGAACTTTTAGATTATCTGCAAATTTCAATATCTCCCACAGCCACAGGCAGGAAAATTAGTGATACTGTTTTGATGGCAAGCAGTCCAGTACTTCAATGGACCTGTGATCTTAATGATGGGGACATACTCTAATGATCCTAACTGTAATGCAGCCATGTTTGACCATCCTGTATGATTCCTGTTCATTTTCTTTTGTAAATCTGACACCCAACATGTCAGGTGGACCTTCCTCTCAATCTCTTAAAAATGAACAGATATCAAGGAGCACAGGGATTATCAGTCATCCTTCAAAATCAATCAACAAACATTTGTTAAGCCTTTACTATGTGTTAAGCACTGTGCTAAGCACTGAAGATACAGAAAAAGGCAAAAGACAGTCCTTGCCCTCAAAGAGCTTACAATGTAACCAACCTCTGTGATGTGACTAAACTATCTTCTTTTCTAGTCACACGTTTCTCTAATGGTATTCTTTTTTTGTTTCCCCAATAAGAGTCTTTTACTTTAATACTCAGCATGGATTAGGATTTCATTTTAATCTGAACAATGTATCTTAATCAAGATAGGGCAGTAAATCATATGTACTCTCACGTGCAATGGTATATAGATTATGGTGCATTAGATGGTCAAAACCTATATTACTTGGTTTAAGTTAGGAATGATTATACGCTGCTATAAACTATTAATATTGAATGGTGCCCAGAGAAGCTGACTATAGATATATTAGGCTAGCCTAACATTTCTTGAGAATTCCAATAGTCTCACTGTTAATAAACAACTCCTTACATTTGTAAAGTGCCTTATAGTTTATAAAGCACTTTCACATACATTATCTCATGTAATGAGAATAAGACGAGATAGGGATATGCTAAATCAGTGTTTATGAAACTGAGAAATGTGACCTCTGTGAAAATCACAGTACACAAGAGTGACACGCGGATTACAGCTACATCACTCTAAATACTTGTTTGATGGTAGGAATAGGACCTACGGTCCCAGGAGGCATAAAGTTAAGCTATTTTTAAACTTTATCTTCTTCACCATCCACAGCCAGTTAATCATCAAAGCTTGCCACAATTCATCCTCTGCTGTAATTCTTGGGCCTACTCTTCTCCCTTATTCCCATAATTCTATACTGGCCTCTAAATTTCTCAATTTCTGGTTAGTGTGGCTCAAATGATTCACGGTGACAGTAGTTAAATGATACCAGAGCAAACTGAAAAGAACCCTTAAGATCGTCATTATGAGGTTTTGACTGAAAAGAGAACTAGAAACCATTGTAAATTTTTGAGAAAGGTGACAGGATCAAAATTTTACTTTTGGATAATTATTTTTGTTCTTAATGAGGTAAATTCAAAAGAGAGTATCTTCAGGCTTTCAATAAAGTTAGTTAATATGATAATGTGTAAGTTCAAATATGAGAAATTTGGGGTCTGATGAGGGATTGTAGGAACAGAGAGAAAAGAGGAAGAACTAGTAGGCTTTGGTGATATGAATGGTAAAGATCGTGGAGAAATTGAAGATGACTAACAAAGACTTAGCTGACAGTGACTGAGAAACTGGAAAGTGGTTAAGAGTAGAGGAAAGGATAGTGAGTTCAATCTCAGATGGAGCTTTAGACATTAGTAGCTATCCAAATAGAGATTACCTACAGAGAATAAGGAGAAAATACTGAGACCAGGCTAGAGATGATGATTTGGGAGCAGCTAGTAATTTAAACTATGAGAAAGTATAGGATACTTGAAGTATTAAGAGGGGCATAAATGACACCAAGGAATAGCCTTGGGGGACTTTCCCAGGTAGGTAGGAGAGGAAGAAGAGGAACTAACAAAGACAACTAACTGAGGGTGCTGAGTAGTAAGAGAAGGGGCAAAAAAATCAATGTAATGTGTCAAGAAGCCTCTCTTGACTGTCAAGGAAGAGAGTGGAATGTCAAAGACAGAGAAGTGAGAAGACAGAAAACGAATTTTGTAAAGAGAAGTCACTAGATGCCTCAGCAGAAACTATTTCTGTGGAGAGATAAGAAAGGAAATCAGAGTTTAGGTACATAAGAAATGATGAAATGGAGGAAGCCCATCAAAGAAGAACTGTATGTGTTTAGAGCAGAGGGAAATGAACCCAAGGTTCAACATCACAGAATACACAGAAATGTAAAAGAGATAATTTTATTGCAAAATTAATAATACAAGAATAGCTAGTATGTATATAGTGCTTAAGCACTGTGCTAAGTACTTTATAAATATCTCATTTAATCTTCACAAGAACCTTGGGAGGTAGATACTAATATTATCTCCATTTTACAGTTAAGGAAACTAAGGAAGGCAGAGGCTAAGTGACTTGCCCAGGGTCACACAACTAGTTTCTGAGGCCACATTTGAACTCAGGTCTTCCTGACTACAAGCCCAGCACTCTGTCTGCTGTACCACCTATCTGCTTAGTAATCAAGAATGATCAAGGTATAAAACAAAGACCAGAAAAGGCAGGATATACGTCATATACAGTGTCACAAAAAGAGGTGAGAAATGCAGATAAAAAGGAGTTCCAGGCAAACAACTACATGAAATTTACCTGAAGAGACCGAGATAAAAATTCAAAATCAAGGATTTGTATAGTTTTTTCCCTGTCATCAACCTAAAGCCACAACTCTCTTAAATCTTCTTCATCTGCCAAATGAAGGGAGTCATTCAGGGAAGTTATCTCCTCTATTTAATCAGAAGGTTAATAAAAAGTATCAAGAAGATTATGCTCTATGTTTCCCAAAGTAGAAGGGGTCAACTTAAGAATAAACAGTTCTAAAAAGAACTGCAAACTACAAACAACCTGAAATATTGCTCCAGATCAATAATAACAAAAGAAAAATGCCAATTAAAAGAACTTTTAGATTTTACCTCACACTCGGAAAATTGAGAAAGAAAAAAAAACTGAAATAACCAAAGTTATATAGGAACTTCAGGAAGTCAAGCACAGTAATATACTACTGGTCAGCTGTGAACTAGTACCACCAGTTTGGTTAGCACTTGGGAATTATGCTAAGAAGGTGAGTGTAATGTCCATACTGGACACAAAGTAGATGCCTATTAATTATGGAATGGCTAAACAAATGTGGAATATCAACATAACAGGATATTATTGTAAGAAATGATCAAGGTATTGTACTTCAATGGAGAAACATGGCAAACTCATTACATGAACTAATGTAGAATGAAGTCAAAAGAACCAGGAAAATAATATACACAATAACAAACATATATGTGAACAGAGCCAAAAATAATAATAATAATAATATAACATATGAAATTATAATATGCAAACTTGGCCCCAAAGAAGAGATGAGAAAATGTACCTGCATCCCTTATTTGAAGGGTAAGAGAGTATGGGTATTACATGTTGTATATACTGTCAGATTCAGCTGATAATGTTAGGCAAGCTTTGCTGAATGTTTTTTACCACTTTTTCTTTTTAATTCTTTGCTATAAGGGATTGTTTGCTGAGTTGTCAAGGAGGGAAGAATATATTCAAAAACGAGGGCCAAAAGCTATCAATGAAAAATTTAAATTAATTTTTAAAAAAGTTTATGACTTGACTTTTCCTGGTCCAAAGTGGAGGTGAGCATAAGACAAATTGGCAAGATGGGAAGAAAATGGTCATTAAAAAAAATAGTCATAACATTAAACCAGGTTCTTGTGCTTTTCATCTCACCTTATAGCACCTGTATTTATAAAGTACCACCAACAGGATGGTCATAACCACAATAACACTGATCATGATGGCAGCATTCAAAATGGAGTGCAGTGCTCTCTGCCCTACAGTTTCTGTGTCTTCAGTGAATGGAGTATAAATTCTAAAAGAAAACAAAATACAACAAAAGTCCACTGCTATGTCAGAGCATATCCCAAGTCATAATTCTGTATCTTCCTCCCCCCACAATGCAAAAAGAGACTATAATTTTTCCCAATTAATTTTAAAAATTAACTTTTTTCCAACTCATCTATTCTAGTGATTTTTTTAAAAGCACTGTATTTACTGAGCAAAGGTGTATATATACCTTTGCTATGATTTCAAGCAAAGTATTGGCTCCATCTAGTGGATACTCTATAGGAAGCTATCTAAGTCAAATGATCTTCATTCACTATTTGCTGATACATAAAACAAAGAAATAGATTTACATTATGAACAAGCTAAGGATGATGAAATGGTTTGTAATTCTTGACTTTTGCCTCTAAAAAAAAAAAAGGACTTGACTTCATGAAGACTGAAAATTAAACTGAATACTGAGATAATATCACATGGCACCAGAGATCCTCTTTACTTGGCAATAAAGGATCATCTATAGTAGAGGTTCTCAAGTTTTATTCCTTGTTTACTTATTTCCTTCATAGGATCATCCTTTCAAGTCACCTCCTCCAACACCTCCCACAAGAAAACAAAGTTTGATCTTGCAGTGACCAATGTCAACAAAAATGTTTTCAAGATTTCCAATACAGCCCCCTTTCCCTCTCAAAACACTTCTTCAACTGGGATCCAAAAACCCCTTCCTCTTGCCAAGAAAGAATTTGCTTTTGAGAATCAGAGGAAGACTCTATAATCAAGGCACCTTTATTACAAGAGGCCTCTAAAAGTGATAATGGAGTCTGTAAAAAGCCTCCCCGTTTTAGAAAATAATAAACATATCATACATACAATTGTCCATCCTTCCGGGTATAAAAGCTGACAGATTTGATGGTGGCCACAACCACAACCATGCAGAGTGTGACTGGTACAAACAGCATGATCACATGTTTGGCACCATACTTTAAAGTCAACTCTTCATCTTCTTCATCATCATGTTCCACCACCTGCCTTGTGCCACCCTGGGGTTGTCCATTGGTCTCTGACTCAGGGTTACCATGCCGCCGCCTTTCGCTATGTTCGTGGCGCTGTCTTTCCCGGCCATCGTTCTGGAAAACACAAACAATCCTTTTTCAGTAAAACACATTCTTAGTAAAATTAGGCCTGAAGCTAGAAGAACTGGTGCTAACAAAATCATTATAACAAGCATCAATGATGAGAAAAATCTGATTAAGAGGCAGTTTGGAGTTTAAAAAAAAAAGTCCTGCCAAACTAGATTATGCACTCTTCTTCAAATGTGTTGTTGCCTTTCTTCTCCATATCTCTGCTCATGCCATTCTTATGGCCAAATATGCTCCGCACCCCCATTCTTGCCTACTGAAATCCTCATTTTTTAACCTACATTTTACCTTCAACTTCTACAACATTTTTTTTAAAGGCAATTGGGGTTAAGTGACTTGCCCAGGGTCACACAGCTAGTTAAGTGTCAAGTGTTTGATCTGAGGCTGGCATTTGAACTCAGGTTGTCCTGACTTCAGGGCCAGTGCTCTATCCACTGCGCCACCTAGCTGCCCCGAACATTTTGTTTATATTACTCTCAACGTGGGTATTATATAACACAGTACAAAACTTAGCTGTATTGTAGTACAATGCAGCTTTAATGGTGCCGTGCCCATAGCAAGTACTCCAGTGTTTTGTGAATTGATGAATAACATATCCAGGATATGTAATACATATAATTCATAACATATTCAGGAATTATCAAACGGGCATTTTGGCTTATGATGAAAATCAGCCAGCACTTTAAGCTTATATTAGACCAGTAGGCTTTTAAACATCATCTGTGCTCCTTTCTCCCCTTATACATTTCTTTCTAATTTGGGTAACACTTGGTTGCTATTGTAAATACTGAGAATTTTAGCAATAATATTAATAAATACTAGCTAGCACTTAATAGGGGAAGCTAGGTGGCTCAGTGGATAGAACACTGGGTTTGGAAAAAGGAAGATTCATCTATTTGAGTTCAAATCTGGCCTCAGACACGTACCAGCTGTGTGACTCTAGGCAATTCACCTAACCCTGTCTGCCTCAGTTTCCTCATCTATAAAATGAGCTGGAGAAGGAAATGGCAAACCACTACATATCTTAACCAAGAAAACCCCAAATGGGGTCACAATGAGTCAGACATGACAAAAAAAAATAACTGAACAACAACAAACAACAATAGCACTTTAAGGTTTACAAAATGCTTTACAAATGCTATATGTTATCTCTTTTGATCTTCACAACAACCCTGGAAAGGAGGTACTATTTACTCCATTTTACAGATGAGGAAACTGAGGTATACAGGTAAGAGGTTAAGTGACTTGCCCAAAGTCACAAAGATAGTAAGTGTCAGAGACAGGTCTTCCTGATGTTAGATGGAGTGCTCTATCCACTGTGCCACCCAGCTCCAACTTATTGTCTGCTAGCACCCCCTTCTCAGGATTACCTACAATATAATAAGGACCTGGAGTAGACCTTTAATGCTATAGTATTAAGGACAAATATTTCTAAAAAAGTTTTGTAGCGTAATGTTTTGGAAACAAGCAAACAGAAGAGGGCTGTATAATGGATATTAACAGTTTTGCTTAACAGTTTTGCTTTTAGAGAATATGAGATAATATCCATAATAAAAGTTAACATATCATAGTTCCTTAATAAAAATGCCTTATTTACATTATTTCATTTGAACCTCACAACAACCTGTAAGAGAGGTACCACTATCTTCCTCATTTTATAGATGAGGAAGCTGAGGCAAATAGAGGATAAGTGACTTGCCCAAGGTCACAGAGCTAGTAAGGATCTAGGGAAGAATTTGAATTTATAGCTTCCTGACTTTAGAGTTTGGGTAACTAGTCCTGTTCCTCTTTTCCCACACTTCAAACACTGTTCTTTCCAGCTTTGGTTTGAGAAACAAACAGGGGAGGAATTATCTTGAATTGAGTCATGCTTGCTAACTCCTTGGAAATACACTAAGCCATTCTTCTAATTTCCCGTCAGAAATATTAACATAGGCTGCTCTTCCATGACTAGTGAGGGATTATATATGGCAGATTATTAAGGCAGCTAGGTGGTATAGTGAACAAAGCAGGAGACTTGAAGAAAAAGGCAAAGAGATAGTTTTCTAAATAAGTATCTCTCCTATCAATCTTTTAGCACAACCCTCTTCTCCGAAAACTACTTCAGGGATCTAGGATGGGGAAAGACTTGTTGAGTTTACTTTTTCTTTTTTTAACTTTTCTCTCCTATTCAATCATATATTCCCATACAATTTGACCCCCAGACTTCCTTTTGGTCACTTTTCTAAACCTTTTCTCACCTTGGAAAATTGAAATTTACCAACTGGCTACCTCTGCAGAGTGACTATGGTTGGCAAGGAAGAGAACCTGTCAAAGCAACAATATGGCATTCTAGGGCAACTATTGTCCCTGAGAAGTGGCAAAACCAAACCAAACCAATATCCCCCACCCAAAGAAAAACCATTTCTCTCTTTGTTTCACCTCAACGAGAATACTGTTTGAATGAGCCCTGAAAAGTCAAGAACACTTATCTTCTTTTTGATTTTTTTCTTTATTATTTATTATTCTTATCCTATTTATCTTGTACTAAGAAGTGCGCTGGTAGATATTTAAAAACTGGATCTCCAAGGTGGACAAAAATGTACTCATGATGTGCTTTTAAGTTTAAATGGCTTTATTAACATTTTCTCCATCACTTAATGAAATCTAATCAATCAACAAAGCAACTATGCAGCCCTGAAGTGCAGTGTTTGCCAATTTCTGAGGTGTAAATGCTCACCTTGAAAATTTAACAATGAGCTCGTGGTATGAGCTGGCTCCAGCACCCCCTGCTGATCCTCCTCTTCCTTACCAATGTCTTATCGAAGAAATCTTTACTACATACAAGACGCTGCTCCTGATCACCCTGTCTGCCAGACAGTCTACTTCCTCTCATGACCTTTTCCCCCTTTACAATCTCCATCTTAAATTTTTAGTATGAACCTGTCACAAACCTGATAATTTCTGAAGTTAGTCAAATAAAAGAAATACTACCTTTCTGTTCTTAACAAAAGCACATTAAGTCCTGAAGTAAATGACTGGGGACAAGGGAAAGTTGCAGTCACCTGTGGTCAAGTTATAAACTACGACATAGGGAAAGGTGGATGTTGCTATATGACACTCATGGGATGAAAATAATTGAGAACTAAAAGTGCCAATGATTTTAGACCAAATACTGTATTGCTAGAGTGACTGTTTCAGAGGCAAAAATTGAGAACAGAAGTTAAAGGTAAGAAATGACTCATTTCTGGTGACTTCAAGATTAGAAGGAATGATTCTCCCTATATTATAGTAATGATATCACCTCAAAAAGGGAGGGGACATTTGAGGAATGATTAAGGCCTACTGGCAAGTGTGTTTATGATTATGTCAGGATTCCCAGAGCCCAAGGTTTTAGTCATTTTCCTTCTGAAAGATGACAATTCACTTTTGCTGTCTCCTTCCCCTGACTCCCTTTCTCCCTGTTGCAGGGAGCGACAGAGTAGAAGATAGGGGACAAGATCCCAATGCCCTCATGCTGTGAGAAGCAGAAATCATATGAAAACTACATTGTAACTGATGATTTTAGATGAAGTTTTATTTATTTGATTCTGTCCCCTCATCACCAAAAACTTGCTCCATCCTACCCTATCATTCCCTATTTTCAATCCTTATCCACTGGCTCCCTCCCTGCTGCTTAGAAACACACCCCATTGCAATCCTTTAAAAACAAACAAAAAAACCCCACAACGTTCACTTGGTGCTCTTCCCCTCTAGCTATTTGTATTCATCTTCACTTCACAGACTCCTAGAAAAAGCCACATACCCACATTGCTTCCACTTTTTCAACTCCCACTCCTCAATCCCCTTGTAAACTGACTTTAGCACTTGACTAAAATCCTCTCCTGTTCTCGGCAGCATCTGACACTACTGGTCACCCTTTCCCCACCCCACCCCAAATCCACCCCAAATATTCTGTTCTCCTTGGGTTTTCTTAATTACTCTTTCCGAGTTCTCCTCTTAACTATCAAAATAAGAACCTTCTGTCTTCTACTGGATTAACATCCACGTCCCAACCCTTATATGTAGATATACCCCACAGCTCTGTCTTCAGCACACATGTGAGCTCTTCAATGGTCTCCCTCTCCCATCTCTTTATAATAATTTCATTAGCTTCTATCTCTGCACTATTATCCATATGCAGATAATTCCCATATTTACACATCCCTCCCTCATTTCTCTTGAGCACCTGTGCCACATCACTAATTGCAGTTACCTTCACCCAGATGTCCATTAGGCACCTCTAACTTAAAACATCTAAAACAGAACTCAAAATCTTTTTCTGTACTCCCCACCCTTCCAATTCCTTATTTCTGACAATAGCACTACTGTACTTCCAATAAGTCACCCAGGTTCTCAACTTTGGACCCATCCTTGACTCCTTACTCTTCTTCATCCTACACGTCAGTAGCAAAGTTTTGTCAATTGTATCTCCAACACATCTCTAGCATCTGTCCCTCTTTACCATGTGTGCTCAGGACAGGGCTCGGACTGTCCTGGTTCAAGCCTTCAACATTTCTCCCTTGGGCAAAGCAATAACCTAAGCTGTCTCTCTGCCTCAAGTCTCTCCTCTTTCCAAACCATTCTCTATTTCTTTACAAACTGATCACCCTAAAATACAGGGCTGACATTGTCACTACCCTAATCAAGAGGTTTCATTGCTTCCCTATTGCCTCTAACATAAAATACAAACTCCTCTGTTTGGCATTTAAAGGCCTTCAAAATTTGGCTCCAATCTATAGTGGAGTGGAAAAAGTACTGCTTCTGGAGTAAGAGGACCTGATTTTAAACCCTACCTCTCAAGCTTCACCTCCAGGGCCTTAGTTTCTTCAACTGTGAAGGGGAAGAGTTAGATCAGGAGGCCTCTGAGGAGCGTTGCAATTCTAGGTCCATGAGCCTATCTTCCAAACTGATTTTACATCCTTCCTCCTTCACACACTCTAGCCTCCAACTACAAGGTTCCCTATCACAACCTTCCATCTGCCATCTCCTTGACTTTGAATGGGCTTACACACCATGACTAGAATGTTCTCTCGTCTCATGGCCACTCCCTGGAATCCCTAGTTCCCTTAAAGATTCAGCTCAAGTGCCACTCCCTAAAAAAGTCCTTTTACAGGATCATAGATTTAGAAGTGGAAGTGGCCTCAGAAGTCATCCAGTCCAACTTCCTCATTTTATAAGGATGAGGAAAGTGAGGCCCACAGCAGCGAAGCAACTTGCCCAAGGTCAGGAGTTAAGAGTAGCAAAGCTAGGATTTGAACTTATATACTCTGACGAGGAATTCATTGCCCTTCCACTACACCATGCTGCTCCTAACTGCTGGTTCTTTCCTAATTTCTCCAGTTGTTAGTGGCTCCCTTGCTCCCTCAAAAAAAGACTTTGCAACTAACTTGTAAGTATTATGTATTCACTCATTTGTGCTGCATGGCCTCCTTGAGAGGAGGGATTGTTTAATTTTTGCTTTTGTATCCACACAGTGCCTACTACATAGTGAACATTTAATAAATACGTGAATTTATGAACTCTCTGTACAGGATATAGTCTGATCAATCCTCAGAGTTGAGAGATGAGAATGCTAAGTCTTTATTTTAGAGTAGAATCATAAATAAAAATCTGACGTGTCAATGAAAAATTTTGCAGATTAAGAGCAATTGGTTTCTTCAACAGAGAATTCCAGAGGGCGTCGGAGATTTTCCTGTAGTGTTCTATTTCTATAATTTCAGGAAAGGATAAAATTTTTAAGCTGTTGAAATAACTGGTTAAAATATTATTAAATATTTACAAATTGTCAACAGTGCGTTAGGCTTGAGTTTTTAATCTTCTATAAAATTACCAAGATCTCTACAAATCCAACATTGTGATTCGTGGCTTGTACCTCATAAGGTTACCCAAAACTTGGCTTTTTATTTTTCCCTTGTCTTTGGCATTAATAAGATAGTCACTTAAAATTGTAGCAAAAAAAATTAATAGTAACAATTTTTTTAATCACCTTTGGCTACTAATGGGGTTTTTGGTTACAGTTCAATCGATTTAGAGCCACACCTTCATCATTTTCTCTCTCCAAAGTTATTATTTTGCAGCTTTCCAAGATTTCTCATGATTTCTTCTCTCCTTGATCCCTAAAATCATGTTTTTTTTAAAAGAAGGGACCCAATGACTAAAACAACATAAAGAGCAATACAACAAAATGAAACTGAATATGCTATATAATTATGATAATGAGGTAGGCCTGGTTTGAAAAAGAGAGAAGAAAACTCCCTTTCTTTTTGGAAGAGGCAGAGGACTGTGAGTATAAGACACGCATATATGGTCAGATTCAGATGATCTGTAGATTAGTTTTGTTAAACTGTCTTTGTTTTTAATTTCATTCTTATTCTTTGAAAATGCTGTAAGACAGGCAGCTAGGTGGCACAGTGGATAGAGCTCCACCCCTGGAGTCAGGAGGACCTGAGTTCAAATCCAGCCTCAGATACTTGACACTTAGCTGTGTGACCCTGGGCAAGTTACTTAACCCCAACTGATTCACAAAAATAAACAAATAATTAATTAATGAATTAAAAAAATGAACAGTAGAAAATCCTGTAAGGCAATGTAAAAACAAAAGACATCAATACATTTTTTCATCCAGGAAAAAAAATTACCTCACCCATTTGCTGACAAACTAGCTAATGAAGTTTGGGGAATTTACTGTTTCATATTCAGAAAAAATCCAACAGATGAACTTTATTTATAAAGAAGCAAATGGATTTTAGCGTAAAACAGTTTTAACAGCACTCTTTGTAAATTGACTTAAGAGACAAATACAGGATTATGCCTGGAAGAATTTCTTTTTTTTTTCTTTTTGATAAAATGACTGTCATCTATAATATATCAAGCTGCCTAAAATTTATTCCTAAAAGAACTTGAAAAATTTAAGTAGAATAAACTTTAATAACAAAAACAAGGGTTCAATTTTTAAATGCAGTATCTTTTCTGTCACTTTCCCTTTATTATCTCACTTTGATACAGTTCATGGGGACTAATCATAAACGTGAGAGAAAACAAAAACAAACATACCTGATTTCAGACTCACTTTGGAAAACTGACCACTGTTTTTTGTTTGGTTGTGCTTGCTCTTCATGACCCCATTTGGAGTTTTCTGGGCAAAGATATTGGAGTGGTTTGTCATTTCCTTCTCTAGCTCATTTTATAGATAAGGAACTGAGGCAAACAAGTTTAAGTGACTTGCCTAGGGTCACACAGCTAGTAAGCATCTGAGGCCCAATTTGAACTCATGAAGATGAGTCTTCAAGCCCAGTGCTCTATCAATAAAGTTGCCCAAAAAATCTCATTTGATTCTTATAATAACCCTGGGAGCTAAGTACTATCTATCACGATCCCCATTTTGTTGCTTAGTGGTTTTAATTGTGTCCAACTCTTTGTAACCTCTTTTTGGGAGCTTCTTGGCAAAGATACTGGAGTAGTTTGCCATTTCCTTCCCCAGCTCATTTTACAGATGAGGAAATTGAGGCCAACAGGGTTAAGTGACTTGTTCAGGGTCATACAGGTAGTAAGTGTCTGGATTTTAACTTAGGTGTTCCTGACTCCAGGCCCAGTGCTCTATCCACTTCACCACCTAGCAGCCCCTGGCTATTATACCCATGTAAAAACGAAATACCTGAAGACAACATATATAAAGATACCAGGTTGCACCAATTCAAAAACTTCCAACATGTATTCTTACTTTTTTCTTCTAAAGTCTAGTTTCAGCTATCCCTTGTTTTAGAAGATTAGGGTACAAGTGAATTGTCTGGGGATTGGTTTTTAGTATCTGAATATTTCTTTAATAAGGCCAGTTCTAATGTAACATAGCTAATCACTGTCAATAATTTACAGTTTAAGAAACAAATTCAGGGGCAGCTAGGTGGCACAGTGGATAGAGCACCGGCCCTGAAGTCAGGAGGACCTGAGTTCAAATCCGGCCTCAGACCAAACACTTGACACTTATTAGCTGTGTGACCCTGGGCAAGTAACTTAACCCAAACTGCCTAAGAAAAAAAAAAGAAAAAAAAAAAGAAACAAATTCAACCTAACAAACACCATGAAAAGAAAATATTACAAAATCCATCACAGATGTGTACACTAGATTAAAGGAAAAAAAAATTTTAAATTTGCAGAGATCACTTCAACCCTGGAAATCAAACCTTGTAAGTACCTCTGCCCCTGTGCCCCTTTTTCTGATTGGATCTGGACAGCTATCTGGACAGTTCTTCTGAGAACCTCCACTTAAAGAGAGTGCCCAGGCCTTTCCATTTCTCACCAGGCTGCAATCCAGACTCTACCATCACATCATTCACATGCAACACTCCCTCCCACCTTCCTCATATTTTGTATTCTCCCCATTAGAATATAAGCTCCTAGAGAGAAGAGGATATCTTTTGTTGTTGTTGTTGTTGTAATTGTATTCCCAGTGCTTAGCACAGTGTCCAGCATATAGTAAGTATTTAAAACTTCGTACTGACTAGGCTGACTGACTGAATGGACAGGAAGTAAGCTCAACAAACGAAGAAAAACCTCAAGCCCTTGTTTTCAAAGTTATTTTAATAGCTGGCACATAAGAGGATTTTAAATCAAGTATATACTTTATAATACTTGTTCAGAAAACAGAAAAACAAAACTTTAGTTATTTCACAACTTATAAAAAAACATGCTCTTTGACAATCAAATCATTAACCTTTCTAACTACTAGTCTCCAGCCCTTCCAGAGAGAACAAATGTTTACAAGCTGTATATGCATGCCACATAATATTGCTTTATGTGAGGTAGAGGGCAAACCATGACAATACAATCCTTCTTGTGTACTGTTCAAAAGAAAGATGGTCAGAGATTCTGAGTGACACAAAAGCAATGGAACAGATTCTCCACTTTGCTCTTTAGTCATGTCACACTGGCAGGTCTACATATCAATGAAAAGACTACCCAACAGTTTAACGCTAGCACAGACAGATGTTAGAAACTAAAGTGTCTACGGTGAATAACTTCAACCGCAGCATATAACATGGCAACAATAGCACTCATGTCCATTATCAAAGGGAGTACACATTATAATTAATAGTCAATTGAGGGCAGACCCTGAGAGAGAGAGAGAGAAAGAGAGAGAGAGACAGACAGACAGACAGACATGGAGATAAGGCTTGAAAACAGCTAATACAATCCACTCAAGCTTTTTATTTCTAAGGACAATTTTTTAAAAAATTTCCTTGCCAATGGATAAGAAAGGTACAAACTTTTTGGTTTTATACATGTTGGCCAGTTCGGTTTACATTATCTCTGGAACATCAGGGTTAGTATTAAGTTGTTTAAGGACACAAGGCAACCAATAAACTCTAAAGTTGGAAGTGGAACACACTTGACATCACATGTATATTCTTCAATTGAAAAAACTGATGTGGATATTTCTCCTCCCAATACAAAGAAAAAACAAATCACCTGGTGGCCAACCCTCTAAGGATGAGCCTCTCCAAACCTGGCCTTTGATGAAAGACATATTACTGAGCTCATATTCAAAGTATTTCCAACATGTTAAAAGCATGTACTCCCTTGGCAAAGCCTTTGAGAACTCAGGGTCACCTTCACACATTAACAAGACTTCAGAGCAGGACTACAGTGACATAACTATATATAGGTATAGTGGCTAGTACAGACATGTGACTACATCAATGTAGGAAACCTCTCAGTGTTTGGAGGCTTTATCAGTGCAGATCAGCAATACGACCATTAATTTATAATCCTGAAGAGATGTCAGGGACACTAGTAGATTAAGTGATTTGCCCATGGTCATAAAGCTCATATGTGTGAGAGGCAATACTTGAACCTAGTTCTTACCGATTTCAAGGTCAGACATCTTTTCACCACATCATGTCACCTTCTTTTATGTTCTTGCTTTTATAAAATTATAAGGAATACAGTACACCTTTATTATCTTCCAGTGGATACTAGAGTTAAGATATAAGAGAGTCCCTTGTTTACTCTTCCTTCCTTCCTAAGCATCCAGGAAATGAGTCAATGCTTGTTCCTAATACTCAAGATCAACTACCAGCAAAAGTGTTGAACACCAAAACATTTATAGATCTCTCCTACCCGTAAGTATAGGATCCACTAGATGATTTGCTCGTCCTTCCCTGAACTGAGCTTTGACAGCTGCTGGCTCTATGTCTTTAGACAGGCTACTGCCCAAGTCTGGGACATAGCTCCCTTCTCAGAATCTTCATTCCAGGCTCAGCTCAAGCATGACTTCCTGCTTTAGAGTCTGCAACGATTCCAGCTGCTAGTCCTTGTCTCAATTTACACTGTGTTCATGTTGTATCTATCCCCACAAAATAAACTGTTTCCAATTTCATCTTTGTATACTCCGCACCTAGCCTGGCCCTGGGCACATAACAAGTATCTAATAAATTTTTGCTGAACTGAAAGGAAACAAATGGCAACAAGTTTGGAGAGACAGGAAGGAAGCTTAGGCTAGTGCTTTAAAAGATGACGCCTTCCATTTCCATCATGGCATGAGAATGAAATAGAATAAAGAAGATGGATGGCTTTCCAGTTTGTCCTGGATCTGATCTTCACAGAAAATCTATTACTTTATTGGAGGTTTTAGTTCCTATAGTATCAGTCACATCAAGATATTTTTGACTGAGCATTTGCCTAGGTGCTGTGGGAGATACAAAAAAGCATAAAATGTAGTATCTGCCCTCCAAAAGTTTAGAAGTTTAGTTGGAGAGACAAGACATAATAACAGCCCCTAGGGGCAACAAGGTGGCGCAGTGAATAGATAGAGCACCGGCCCTGGAGTCAGGAGGACCCAAGTTCAAATGAGGCCTCAGACACTTGACACTAGCTGTGTGACCCTAGGCAGGTCATTTAACCCCAATTGCCTTACCAAAAAAAAAACCAAAAAAACCCCAGCACCTACCTCCCAGGATTACTGTGAGGACCGAAGGAGATCACATTTGTAAAGCACTGACACTTAATAAATACTTCTTTCCTCCCTCTCTCTGTAAGGGAAGGAGAGGACGTGCAATACATCACTCCCCATCTTCTGAGTTAATTCATTTATCTGTGGAACTCCCATCCTTGTCCCAGTCATCCTGCTTAGAGTCTGAGAGAACACACTTATCTAGAGCATTATATCAAGCTGTCACAGACCCCAGCCCATATTTACCTTTTGACCCCATCCAGCTGTCCATCCAGGTCATCTCATCATCTGCTCTTCCTTCTCCCATTTCCCACTCCCTACCCACCTCTTGTTCAGGGCAAAGTAAGTAAATCAATTATCAGTTAATTAATCAAAAATATTTATTAGGTGCCTATTATATGCCATGCACTGGGTATACAAATACAAAAAATGGATCAGTCCCTACTTGCAAGGAGCTTACATTCTAATGGGGCATATGAATACACAAATATAAAGTGAATAAATACAAATATTTACAAGGTGGTTGGGAGAGGGCCCTGGAAGGTTAGGGGGTGGGAGTGAGGGGCAAGAAAGGCTTAATGCAGAAGAGGGTGCTGAGTTGTACCTTAAATGAAGAAAGGGACTCTAGGAGGTAAAGGGGTGCATGCCAGACATAGCGGACAGTCAGAACAAAGGCAGAAGGAAGGAAAATGGTATGTCATATCTGAGGAATGGAGAGAAGGTAAATTTGGCTGGATCACAGAGGATGGAAGGGAAAGTAATGTCAAATGAATGTGGAAAGCTAGCACCAGGTTAGAGAGTGCTTTAAAAAAACAGGAAAAAAAAAAGCTAAACAGAGGAGTTTTTATTTTATCCTAGAGCTGGGGTGGGGAACCTGTGGCCTTCTAGGTCCTTGGGTGCGGCCTTTTGACTGAGTCCAAGTTTTACAGAATAAATTCTTTTATTGAGGGGATTTGTTCTGTGAAGTTCGAATTCGATCAAAAGGCCAAATTAGAATTTATTGAGGGAAGTCATGGTCGATTCTGTATTTCAGGAAAATTACTTTGAAATAGTACTATTGTTTTTGGTAAAGTCCCCATGGATCAACTCATTACTCCCGTAATTTTCCTAATCAAAACTCCTTTCTCTGGTCAACACTCCTCTAAAAGGTGTTGTGTCTTTGTATTAGGATACAAGCTTTCTCAGAGTATGAAGCATGGACTGTTTCACTTTTTATTTTTTATTCCCAGTGCTTAGCCTGACATGTGGCATAAGAGTGCTTAATAAATGCTTTTTTCATTTATTCAGCCTTCACCTCCAACCAGCTCCCAAGGCCATCATGCTAAAGCCATGGCAGTGATGGAAGCTATTACATGAAAAAGTAAAACATTTTCTCAAAGCTGCAAACACCTACTCTGATCATAGGGACTGTGCTGTGGTGTCATTTAAGTAAAGGGAGACAGTGTTTTACAAGTGAGAAAAATCTTAAAACTGAAGTCACCATCATAGTGATAACAGAAGCTAGAGCAGCAGAAGTCACAAAATCCACACACTCCCTATGGCTAGAGCCTCAATTCTGATACTCCTTGGTGAGAGAATACATAACCAAAAGAAGGAAGTCACAAAAATGGGACACAATGATTACAACAACAGGTCTGTGGAAATAATTCCACTTGCTCAAGGCTAGCTATGATTTTGTGCTGCTGGAGTATCATGAGTTTTAAGAAAGGGTAGTAACAGGCAGTTGGCTTCCTCCACCCCCTGCTTCTCTTAGCTCCCCCAGGGCACGTGCAAACCTGCATGAGATCAATCTACCGACTGATGAAAAACAGCTGAAAGAATTATGGGTAAAATTTTCACTCTACCTGGCTACGGACTGTATTGCTCATATGGCTGTCTTCTGTCATCTGTGCATTCTGGAAGTAGGGTAAGGGTGCAGATAGCTCCGTCATTGGAGCAGCCTTATGGACACACTTCTCTTCCACAGAAACTCAAAACCTCTTGCAATGCTGAAAAAAGGGAAAAAAAGAGAATATACTAATATGTTAAGGTTACATTTGTCTTAAAAAAAACTTGTATAAGTTATATGTTATAAAAGCAATCTTTTTAAAAAATTTTTTATTTTTAATATACTCTTCAATATAACCAAACTATTTAGTTGACCTGAAGAGTTTACCTTCGAATTACATCAGGATCTCCAGTTCTCAAGATGGATTCCATCAATTCAATTAGAGTTGAACAATTCTCCCTGGTAATCAAAACCCATGCTAATCAAATACTCATAAGATTAGGCAATAAGCCAGAAAGTTATTCTATTAACATAAAACGAAAAACACATTTTCAGTAGAAGGTACCCTCTTCCTGATGAGAGAGTCTATTCAGGAAACAACTTATAAGATCAGAAGGCTAACGAATACTGAATTAGTGTAAAGGACGTTGAATAATATTTAGAGAAATGTTCTTTAAGCTACAGTAGACTAATTAATGAACTATCCCCATTATCTATTTAAAGAACCAGAAACAGTAATGTAGAATCAAAGTATATTCTCTCCTTGAGTCAATGCTGTAAATTCTTACTCTTGATCTACTCTTTTCTCTGGATTCCATGCTAGGTCTTCCTTTTTTCTTTTTCTTTTTTGTGAGGCAATCAGGGTTAAGAGACTTGCCCAAGGTCACACAGCTAGTACATGTCAAGTGTTTGGTCTGAGGCCAGATTTGAACTCAGGTCCTACTGACTTCAGGGCCAGTGCTCTATCCACTGCGCCACCTAGCTGCCTCTAGGTCTTCCTTTTTAAAATAATCTTTGTGCAGTGAATAGATCACTGGCCCTGGAGTCAGAAGGACCTGAGCTCAAATCTGGTCACAGACAATAACACTAGCTGTGTGTCTCTAGGCAAGTCATTTAACCCCAATTGCCTCGAAAAAAAAAAAAACAAAATAAAATAATCTTTAAATTCTTCAAAGTTCATTTACATTTATTATCTCATCTGATATTTACAACAATGAGCTAAGGCAGATATTATTATCCCCACGTGACAGGTGAGGAAAAAGAAATGCAGAAGTTAAGTATGCATAACCTCATACTGTTAGTGAGGGAAAGGTCCAAGTAAGTCTTCTCCTGCTGCCCCAGATTCTTTCCTCTATCTTCTCATTTAAAGGAATACAATTATCTCTTTCATCCATCAAGGTTTCAATATTTTACCTATAATTCTTTCTTAAATGGGAATTTTGGGGGAGTTTTGTGGAAGCCGAAAACAACACAGAGCCTATGACCAAATACTTAAAACCCAAATTGTGAGGGACTGTCTGATGTTGGCAGCTGCCAGTTGGGTGCTGTGGC
>NW_020954723.1:26133140-26165717 GCF_900497805.2 Vombatus ursinus
AGTGGGTACTGGCGCACGACTGGCAGAGGGTCGGCGTGCGGCCCGTATACCAAATTTTACAATAAGGTACCATAAACACCCCATAAAAGAGAAAGAAAAAATTCAGACTTCTCTGGTATGAAGGGAGAGCTAAAAAACTTTACACAGATTTTCTAGATTATGGAGGCACCATGCCTGTAACCAGTGGAAGAGATAACTTACTTCAACTACAATACAGAATGCCTATTGTACTCATCTGTAACATTTTTCAAATTTCCCTCTAGTTGATCTTACCATTCCAATCAGAGACTTTTTACCTAATTCTCCTTTGGGGCCTCCAAATCCCTGACAAGCCCTGAGAAAACTAATGTCTACATTAAGTCCCCCAGACATTCACAAAATTTATCCTTTTTAAGATTTTAATCTTCGGGGCAGCTAGGTGGTACAGGGGATAGAGCTCTGGCCTTGGAGTCAGGAGGACCCGAGTTCAAAATGGGCATCAGACACTTGACACTTACTAGCTGTGTAACCCTGGGCAAATCACTTAACCCTGACTGCCTCACCAAAAAAGCAAACCAAAAAAAAAAAGATGGTAATCTTCCACTAAAGTCCTACTTTGATACGTCATTGCAGTATGAAGAGAAACGCCAATTCTCAAAGGCCAGGCCAGCAAAGCACAAGCTCAAGCAGGTACTTCCATGCTGCAAAAATCCTGAGCATGGGGCTGGTAAAAGGCTGTACGGTTGCTGGCCAAGGATCGTGCTAAATTCGGGGGACTAATTACCAGGTGGGCTGCAGGGTGATCAGCAAATCTTAATGACCTTCTAATGAGTTATGAAGGCCTTGTGAGCTGCATCAGTGGCAAGAATGCTCTTAACAATGAAATCCTCTGTCATGGAAAGTTTACGGAAATCCAACAAAGTCTAATTGTTCACAGACTCAAAGAAAAACTCTGACCACTGAACTATATACTACACGTGAGAACTTTTTCACCCAACAATGTACTGTTGAGTTTCCCCTCATTTCAGGATTCTCTTACCATAACGAATCACTACACTTTTTTCTTCCTTCACCCAAACCACATAAAAGAAAGTGTTCTTTTCCCCATTTGGCAAAGGCACAGAATTACAGTTAGCTCTTGATTATCAGTATATAGATTATTCAATGTTTTTGTCCCAGACTACTTCCCTGACAACTGAAAATATATTTCTGTACCACCTGCCCCAACAATCAGCTGGAATTGTGTTGCAAACCTTTAATATTACCTGTGCTTATTTTAAACCAGGAATAATTTTCATTTTAGAAAAGCAGTGTTGCATAGTGTATGAAGAGCTTGTATTGCCATCAGGCAGCTGAGTAAAAGCCTGATCCCTCACACATCCTGGCTGAGAGACCCTGGGCAAGTCACTAAACCTCTCTCAATACCCAGGTCACCTTCTAAGACTAGAGTTCACAGAGTGAGTATTGATCTCCAATAGAAGTTACCTCATCAGGAGTACCAGCAACGGCTGGTCCAATAGTAATCGTAATTATTTTAATATTAACTCAACAAATCTTAATATTAACTAAACCGAATGCTACAATGGTACACCTTAAGATACTAAACAAGTCCGAAGAAGGCCTCCAGTATGTTGGGTGAATTTACAGAAATACATGAGCAAGAATCATACCACATAAAAAGGCTGCATTCTGTATTCATGAAGGTAGTATGTACCCATATTGATCAGATCACAGGTTTACTTTAAGTATTAACTATAAGGACATAACTAAGTAACAGACTATAAAAACATGTTATTATGATTATTAAAGTAATACAAGATGGGCAGTATAGGGTAGTAGATAGAAATCTGACCTCTGAATCAGGAAGACCTGAGTTTAAGTCTTGCTTCTGACCCACAATGACCATGTGACCCTCGGAAAGTCACTTAACTCCTCAATGCTTCACGTAACTCTCTAAGACTGTAATTTGAGGAGAAGGTGACAATCTGCATTGGTAAGGTGAGTTTCCTCATGAAATCACAGATCCTATCTTCTAAAGTAATATAATGATCTGTAAATAAAAAATAAATTATTTGAGGACTAGCTACTACTGTGAATTACCTATTAACTGTGCTTTTTAAAATAGTGATCTTTTAAATAGTGATAAACTTTTTGTTAGATTTCATCAGTAAAAATTTTTGAGTGTATACCTATAATATATGCACATTTGTTTATAAATCATATATGTATTACTATACTAATGTCATTAAATATACACAAAAATAAAAATTTTAATGATATAAAAATGAAACAATTTTTTTAAAAAATGTAACTTCATTAGTGGTATAAAAACCTTTTCAGCTCTTATTAAAACATTAATAATAATATTTTTGATGAAAGCACTGAGATTGAACACATTATTTTTAAAAAAAGAAAAAGAAAAATCCCTGTGCATGTCCTGAGGAATATGGTAAATCTGAATAAATGAGAGAAAGGGAAGAAAGAAAGGAAAGCAATGAGGAAAAAAAAGAAAAGAAAAAAGGCATTTTTAAGAGCTTACTATGTGTCAAACACTGTGCTAAAGAACTGGGCATACACATAAAAAAAATGACAATCCTTGCCCTCAAGAAGTTTACAATATAATGGGAGAAGATTACACAATTGGGGCAATTTATTTATTTTGTTGGTGGTCAGGGAAAGGCATTATGATCTGGAAAGTCACAAAGATGGTAAACAGAACAGGGCAGTCATGAATGCAACAATAGGGCAGTCCCCTGACACGTCTTTTTCCAGAGACAATGGGGTAGAATTTATTAGATTATGTAGCTCTCAGAGCAAGGGGTGGGTGGAGGGTCTACAGCAGCACAGCAAGGCTGCAAAACCGAAAATGGTCAGGCTGAAGCCACGGTCCCAGGGAGAGTGGCTTAGTTCCTCCGAGGCATGGTCTTCTATAGTCCAGTATGAGGCAGTGGCAGGAGCAGCAAAAGCAGGGTAGAAGACAGGTAGGTTTTAGAGAAAAGATAATGTAATGAAATCTGTGCTAGAGATGTCAACTCATCCCTGCAGGTTCACCCAGTGCAATTCACAGTACCATTTCAAATAAAAAGATGTAGGGCTCTTATGCACAGGTCACTGCTCCCAGAGCAAAGAGCCCACATTTCTAGAGGCCTGATAAGTAGGGAGAATTTTCCCTGTGCAGCTGCTACTCTAAGGCACTTGGGTCAGTACTAGCATAAGCCCAACAGAAAGGGGAAGGCACTGTGCTAAAAGCTGGGGATACAAAGAAACACAAAAGATAAGTTTCTGCTTTCATGCAAACAACTATGTACAAACATGCTATAAACAGGAATTGGAAACAATCAACATTCAAAAGGCACTAGAATTAAAAGATAACAGGAAAGGCTTCTTCTACAATGTAGGATATTACCTGGGACTTGAAGGAAGCCAGGAGACAAAGACGAAGAGAGAGAGTATTCCTGGCAGCAGGGACAGCCAGTGAAAATGCCCAGAGTTGGAAAAAAGGGTATCATCAAGTAGGCCAAGGTCACAGTAGTACTGAGTGGAAAGATTAGGGTGGAAGGAAAGGAGGAAGAGAAGCAGATGATGAGGGGCTCTTAACACCAAACAGAGGATTTTACGAGTATAGGGGTGACATGGTCACAGCTTCAATTTAGGAAGATCATTTTGACAGATGAGTGGAGGATGGACTGGAGTGAGGAGAGACTTGAGGCAGGAAATCAAACAGCAATCCACTGCAAAAAAGGTGTGAAGTGATGATTGTTTACACCAGGATGGCAGCAGTCGGAGGAAAGAAGGGAGCATATCTGAGAGCTATTATAAAAATCAATGAGTCTTGGCAACAGACGGGACATGGTGAGGAGGAAGAGTAAGGAGTCAAGAATGACACCTAACTTTTGAGCCTGAGTGGAGAGTAATAGAGAAGTCTGGAAGGGGAGAAGTGTTTTTGGGAGGAAAAATAATGAGTTCAGTTTGGACATGTTGGGTTTAAGATGTCTGTGAGACATCTAGTTCAAGATGTCCTATAGCAGCTGAAGATGCTGACGAGGACAGCAGAAGTTAGGACTGGTAAGTAGATCTGAGAATCATCAGTATAGAAATGACCATTGAATCTATGGGAAACGATATCACCAAATAATATAACATGAATTGGCTTCAAACATTATTCCCAGAAAACAACATGTTTTCTCCTGCTTCTGTGTTTTTGCACGGGCAATTTCCCATAGTTAGAATAATTTCCTTCTTCAACTCCAACCCTTGGAAACCCTAGGTCCCTTCAAGGCTCGGCTCAAGTAGTACATTCTTTAAGGGGCCTTTCTTGATTCCTTTATGTGTCAGTGACCCCACCAAAATCATGACGTGTTTGCAAAAATCCTGTACTGAGTATCTGTGAATATATTATATCCTCTTAAAAAAATTAAGGTCCTTGGGGGCAGGGACTGTCTCATTTTTATATATGCATTCCTAGTGCTTAGCACATAGTAAGTGCTTAATTAAATGCTTGTAACTGAATTAATCATTTAACAGGGATCATGCTGGGACTGTATGAATAAGCCTTTTGTCAACACAATTACCTCAAAGATAACCTTTCACTTTATACAGAAGTCCTCTTTATATGGAAAGCAGTGTTTGCTAATACTACATCCTTAGTCAAACATAGTGAAAACCAACCAAAAACTTTGGGTGGAGGTAATTTGGTATGAGAAGAAGGAAGAAATGGGCAGGCAAACCCAAACCAGCCATGGCTAGTAAGGGACAGCAGCCATCTGGTTAACATATGCTGGGAAGTTCAACTACCCCGCTGCTTGAGCAGATATGGCATTAGCACTGGTGATGTTTATAACATTCATTTTGTCATAATGGGAAAGAAGAAGAAAGCTTGCTTGAAAGTGGAGCTTTTAAATATAGTCAAAAGGGTTTCAAAAATATCACTGTGAGCCACCAAGATTTCTTTTAGAGGTTCTCTGAGACTCAGTACAACACTTCAATTTATTTACATTCATTTCCTTTTCCTCAAGATATTTGGTCAACTGAATTATTAATTACTAGACCAAAAAAAAAACACACACAAAAAAACCAAAAAACTCATCTTTTAATAGGTATATACATTTCCTGTCCTACATTTTATCTATACAAAAACTAAAATGTCAGGCGTTTAGGAGGTCATGAGGTCTTAAAAAGAAAATTAGCTCTCTCTACTGAACTAAGTAATAAAAAGGTACTAATAAGGGGCGGGGTGGAGTGAAGGTGGGTGGATAAAAATAAAAAGTAGCTTAATACATATTGTACCAAGAAAGCCTGATGCCCAGAGAGAATACTTTAACCTCTCACTATTTCCCCAGCCCAAATTTCACATACAGCATCATTACTCATTTCAATCCAACAAGATTTTACTAAGGCTTACTAAAAGCACCATGACTTAGAGGATAGAGGTCCCACTTTGGATTAAAGATGGCCTGGGTTAATGTACTGTTTCTGACACATACTAAATGTGTCCTTATATAGACTCTTCTGGGCAAGTCAAGACCTCACCCTTTGATGTCACTAGTTCTTTTGGAAAATGAAGGATAAACCACAATAAACAATACCAGGTAATTCTCTAAGACTAAGAGTTACTAAAAAGTTGCTGATCTGCATCAGTGGATGAAATTTCCACAAAGCCAGTTTCTCATCAATTTTCTTTCTGATGAAATCATAGGTCCAGAACAACTGTGCTATGTTCTAGATATTCAAAAACAAGACAGAAAATAGTCCCTGCTTTAAGGAGCTTATGCTGTACTTCTTTCAGTTACTGGGACTTTTTTCCTTATTCACCAACAGAGATAAATGGGAAAAGGATTTATTTTCTATAAGAGCCAAATCTAGGAACTGATCTCAGTCTTTGAACACAAAGGAATCCTCACACAACAAAACACTGAGCTTGAATAAATTGACCCATTGTTCTTTCACTTTGAAAATTAATTTATTTTGTACTTGAATATCTTTCTTCCAATAATAACAACAACAATCATTTACATAGCACTTTAAAGTGCTTTAACTGATCAACAAACATTTATTAAGCACCTACTATGTGGCAGGTTCTGTGCTAAGTGCTGGGGATTTAAAAAAAAGGCAAAAGACAGTCCCTACCCTCAAGGAGCTTACTATCTAATGGAGGAGACAACATGCAAAGCAAGCTACATACAGGATAAATAAATTAGAGGAAGTAATTAATAGAGGGAAAACACTGGAGTTGAGGGGTTGGGGAAGGCTTCTTATAGAAGGTGAGATTTTACTTGGACTTTAAAGAAGGCCAGGGAAGTCAGCAGTCAAGAGCAGAGGAGGGAAAATGTTCAGGGCATGGGCAACAGCAAGAGAAAATGCATGGAACCCAGAGATAGAGTGTCTTGGTGGAACAGACAGGAGGCCAGTGTCACTAGATTGAAAAGGATGTGTTGAGAAGTAAGGTGTAAGAAGACTGGAATGGTAGGAGAGGGCTAGGTTATGAAAGGCTTTAAATGCCTGAGCATTTTGTATTTGCTCCTGGAAGACACTGGAGTTTGTTGAGTGGAAGGGAGGGTGGGCTTACATGATGGGACCTTCGCTTTAAGCAAATCACTTTAGCAGCTGAATGGAGGATGAATTGAAATGGGGAGAGACTTGAGGTGGACAGATTCACCAGCAGACTATTGCAATAATCCAGCCATGAGGTGATGAGGGTCTGCACTAGAGTGGTAGCAGCCTCAGAAGAGAGAAGTGGGCATATTCAAGAAATGTAGCAGTGGTGAAACCAATAGGTCCATAATAATGGATAAGGGGAGTGAGAAACAGTGAAAGAAAGTTGAGGAGCCTAATGTAGATGGCCTTTTCCAGGAGTTTACCTACAAAAGGGAAGAAGAGATATGAGATGATAGTTAGTGGGGATGGAAATATCAAGTGAGAATTTTTTCAGGATAGAGGAAATATGGGGATATGCATAGGCAGTAGGAAATGAGTTAATGGACAGGGAGAGAATAAAAATAAGTGAAAGAGAGATGACAGAGGGGTCACTCTGTTTAAAGAGATAGAATGGAATAGAATTGCTTGAACAAGTTGAGAGGTTAGCTCTACAAACATTATTTCATTTGAGCCTCACAACCACCCTATGAAATAGGTGCTATTATCCCCATTTTACAAATGAGTAAATTGGGAATGAGTAAAATTAAGTAAATGTGAGTGCCTGAGGCAAGATTTGACCCCAGGTGTTCTCACTTCAAGACCAACAGTATACCACCTAGCTGCCTCAACCAAAAAAATCTTACACTTAGAAGAGACCTCAGAGGTCATTTTGTTCAGTCTATCCAATCAGAACAGCAATCATATCCATAACATCCTCCACAAGTGATCATCCAGTCTCTACTTGAAATACCTCCAGTGATAGAGAATTCATTACCTTACACTTTTGGACAACTCTTAACTGTTAGGAAGCTTTTCCTTATGTTAAACTGAAATCTGCCCCTATTGCTTCCTGTTCCTGCTCCTAATTCTGCCCTCTGGGGCCAAGTCAAATAAATCTAGTACCTCTTTAATAGGCCACCATTCAAATATTTGAAATCAGCTATCATATTCTTTTCCCACCTTGATAAGTCTTCTCTTCTCCAAGCTAAATATTGCCTAGTTACAAATGATCCTTGTATGGCATAGTTTCTGGCTGCCTCACCAGTTTGTCAATATCTCTCCTAAAATGTGGAATCTAAACCTGAACATACCTCAGAAGTGGTCTGACCAGGGCAGAATATTCAAAGATTACTACCTTCTTTGTTTTGGACATTATACTCTAATGGGTTTATAATCCAGATGATGATGAAGGTATCCTTCAACAAGGCATATTAGGACTAATAATAACAACAATAGATAGCATTTATATAGCATCTTATGTTCCAGTTTATCTTCACAACAAGCCTGGGACACAGGTGCTATTAATACCCCATTTTACAGTTGAGGAAACTGTGGCAATCAGAGGCTAAGTGATTTGCCCAATGTTATACTTAGCTAGTAAGTGTCTGAGGCTGAATTCAAACTGAAGTCTTCCTGAGTACGGGGCTCAGCACTCTATCCACTCCACCAACAAGCTTCCTTTATTCACGTTTGCTCAGCTGGTGCAATTTTTATTCGAAGTTTAAATCTGCCACAGGGCATCCACTTAATGTACTAGAGACCACTTAAGTTATCTTTACATTTCTTGGATACCAATGGAGCCCATTATGTGACCAACCCATCTTTTCTAGTCAAACATTTCTCTAATGGCATCCTATACACAGTTTTTCCTGTATAATTTCTTTATTTTAAGCATATTGAAATCTATTCATGCCATTTTCCATTGTCCTTTGGGTTATTCTCAAGTTTCAATCTCCAGGGATTACATAATATTCCATGACTTGCATCCATACAACACTGTCAGAAAAAAACTGGTGTTAAAAAGGTCTCTGTTTCCAGCAGAAGTATGGAGTCATTTAAAGACCTGTGCAATTTCACAAAGGAAATCCAACCCATTCCCCAGCTCAAATCTGGCCTCGGACACTTACTAGTTGTGTGACTCTGAGCAAGTCATTTAACTTAATCTGCCTCAGTTTCACCTGCTTTCCAGGGACGTGGTGAAGATAAAATGAGGTAATATTTGTAACCTTTTCAAACCTTAAGGTGCTATGTAAATACCAGCTATTGTTATTAACCACCAACAATTTCTAGACAGAAAAAAAAAACATGTTTTATTTATGCCTTTTCTAAGTTCATATGAAACAAATGCACAGAATTCCCCCCCCCAAAAAAACAACTTTATGCTTCTGAAAACGTCCATTAAAGTTACACCACAAAGGTCCCCCCACCGAAGCATTATCCTATGTGCCCTGTCGCCAGCGATGCTCTTCCTTAACACCAAAGCTAAATAGGCTTGTTTTCTAAAAAGTCCGAGGACTTGACGAGGGCAGAGTCCGGGCGGAGTCCATCACAAGTAAAACTTAAATGCCCACACGTTCCCGGTGACTCAGTCAAACCACTAGCAATAAACCTGGATTTCCTGATTGGGTGGCAGTACAAGGCACGACGGTCAGAGAGGGCGGGAAGCGAGGGGCGCCCAAGGACACGCGAGGGGGACAAGGAGGGCAGCCGTGCACAAGGGCTCCCCGCTGACATCGCCCACGGCCAAAGGGGCAGGCCGAGCTCGCTTCGACCCATCCCGGGAGGGTGTGCGGCTGTTCACCCTACGCTGAGACACTTCCGAGGTTAGTTTATTTTCCACAAACTGCCCGCGGCTTCCTCGCACCCCCGAGGAGCCCGCCCGCTGCCCGTGCCCCTGGCACCTGCCCCCAGCCCTGCCCAGGAACGAGACTCTGATCTCTCCGCCCCACCAACCCCAGAGATCGGCAACGCTTCCGAGGAGGCGGCGGGGGGCCAGGGCCACGACCGCCTGCCCGGGTGCTCGCCGCGGCTACGCGGGCTGGCCTCGGCGCCGGAGGGGCCTCGTCACTCCCCGCATTCCCCTCAGACTCGCAGCCCCGCTCCCCCGACCTCCTACCTACTCTTCTTTCCACCAACCGCCCGGCTAAATCAGTTCCCGAGTCTCGCCCTACAGGAGTCGCTTGTTTTGTTTCCGAAGGGATCTCTCAGCCACCGTAGCTTCCGGTTCCCGGGACCCTCGCGGGTGCTTTCTATGTCGTCACTTCCGGTGCGGGGCGTAGTGCTTGCGGAAACGTCGTGCTTGCGGGAACGTCGCCGGTGGCTGTTCTAGAGGCTTACTTAAGGCCGTTCTCGGCCCCGCGTTCTCTTGTGGGCCCCCCCGCCTCGCTCGGAGCAGACAGGGGGAACCCCCTAAGGCGACTTTTCAGCGTCTTCCTTGGAGAACACTTGAACAGGGCCAAAGAGGAGCCCCCCGCACCCTCGCAACCTCCCACCTTGGGCTGCCCCCTCTCCGCTCACCTTTGTTTAAAAAAAAAAAAGTTAAGGTGGACGACCTCCAAAGTCTGTAGGGGTGTGTGTATCGATGCTGTCAAAGGGGTGCGTCCTCTCGTAACTAAACAGCTGAAAGGTGCCCTTAGAGATCGTTTAACGAGCCCCAACCTTTTAATTTTTGCATACCGGGTTTGGACGTGCAGCGGTGATGTTACGCGAGTGCTTGGCTCAGGGCTGGAATTCTCCCCCGGAGCACGGGAGCCCCAGTTTCATTCCCGCCCCGTGCACGATGCCTTGCTGAGAGGCAGCGTGGTGCACTGGGGAAAAGTCCTGCTTTTGGAGTCGGTGGGCCCGAGTTCGAAATCTAGCTTTTCATTTATTACCTGTGTGACCTTGGGCAATTCATTTAGCTTCCCTGGCTATCGTTTTCTTATAAAAAGCTCGTACTAGATAACCTCTAAGACACCTTCCAGTTCTAAAATTTATGCTCCAGCTCCCGCTCCCTCTCCATCCACAGCCCTCGTCCCCGTCCCCCTTTATAATCCAGTGATACTGGCCTCCTTGCTATTCTTGACACGACACTCCATCTGTTAGTTGCAAGCATTTTCACTGGCTGTCTCAGTGTGCCTGGATTGTTCTCCCTTGTTCTCTGTCTCCTGGCTTCCCTAACTTCCTTACAGGCCAAGCTAAAATCCCACCTTCTACTGAAGGCCTTTTCTGTTCCCTCTTATTTCTAGTGCCTTTCTTCTGTTGATGATTATTCTGTATGCTGACTGTACTTAGTTGTTTGCATGTTGTCTTCCCCATTAGACAGCCAGCTCCTTGAAACAAATGTCTTTTACCTTTCTTTGTATTCCCAGTGCTTAGCAGAGTGCCTGGCACATAGTAGGTGCTCAATAAATGTTTATAGATTTACCGACTGATCCTCAATGGCCATCTGATCCAACCTATAACAAGAGGTTATGTCCAATATAACATACCCAACAAGTGATCTTTTAGACTCTGCTTGAAAAATACCAAGGCACCACTACTTCTAGGTAAGTTGTTTTAATTACTGCCATACACAATTTATTGAAAGGGCACTCAGAGGCCATCTAGTCCAGCTCATACTTGAACAAGAATCCTTCTACTATATAACAAGTTTTGCTTGAAGACTTCTGTTGAAGGCTACCTACTACCTGGAGGAAAAGCATATTTCACTTTTGGACAGCTATGGTCAGGAAGTTTTTCCTGACATCAACTAAAGTTGCCTTTTTTGCAACATCCATCCACTACTACTGATTCTGCCCCCTCCAGCCAACCAGAAGTCTTAATTCCTCTTCCCTGTGATAACCCTTCAAATAACCAAATACAACTTTCATGTCTCCCTTTTCAATACCCTTAAACTATGTATGGTAGCAAGATCTGAATACAATACTCCAGATTAGGTTTGATTAGAACAGAATGCTAGGAGCTCTCCCCTTTCTAATGCAGCTAAGATTGCATTAGGTGTTTTTTGGCTGCAGCTTGCATTCCACTAAAACCTCCAAATATTAATAACAAGTGCTATCTACCCATGACTCTGCATATTACACTTATAAAGTTAAATTTATTGTACCTAAGTGCAAGCCCTTACATCCCTGTTGAATTGTTTCGTATTAGATACAGCCCAGTGCTTCAGCCCAGAGGTTCTTAAGCTGGGGGTCTGTAAATTTCTGAGGATCTGTGAACCTCAATGGTAAAAGAAACACAGTTTTGTTTTTACTAACCGTTAGCTGAAATCTAGCATTTCCTTCGTTACAAATATAGGCAACAAACATTATACTGAAATGACCATAGGTTTCACCAGATTCCCGAAGAAGTCTGTGACACAAAAAAGGTTAAGACCCCCTAAATCTTGATTGTCAAAATTTTTTTGGATCCTGTAGCCCTCCCAGTTTTGTGTAATATGCAAAGTTGATAAGCATATCTAAAAGTCATTGTTAAAATGTCAAACAGAACAGGGTCAAGTTCAGAACCCTGGGATAGTATATTGAAATCCTGTCACTTTGCCAATTAACTGCTCTGATTAGTAATCCAACCATTTCCTAATCCACAGCTCTCCATCTCCACAAGAGTATGACACTTTATTAAGATTTTGCCAAAATTTAGGTAAACTATTTCCAAGGCATTCTCATATACTTAGTAATCCTGTAAAAAAAAAAAAAGATCAGTTTGGGATGATCTGATGAAGCCATGATGGATCTTTGTAATCAACCCTTTTCTTTCTAGATATATTCACCAGCTATCGCCAAATAATCTATTTTGGGGTGTTCCCTGGCTTCCATTTGAAATCAGAGACAATATTTGTGCTTTTATAGTAATGAGGTGCCTCACCCATGATCTTTCAAATAATGGCTGATAATGACTCAGTGATCATATCTGCCAGTTCTTTACAGGCAAGCTGTAATTCATCTGGGCCAGGTACTCGAATTCATTCTAGGACAACTAGGTGCCCCTTTAACAACTCCTTATGTGAAGGGCCGTGACTCCCTGTTGTTCATTCTCTTGCTCTGTCTTTTCCCTTGTCAAGACCCTTTTCAGTGGAGCAACAAAAGAATTGAGCAGCTCTGCCCTTTCTCAGTAGTGATCCCATCTATCCCAAGGCAAGATGTTATCCTTCTTGATCCTCCTTACAATGTAGCTAAAGACTTTCTTGGTGTCCTTAGTTCACCTTGATAATCTCAGCTTATTCTGCACTTTCACATTCTTTATGTCATGCTCTCATATTCATCTTATTTATGTTACATGGCCTTCCATCTTCTGAATATCCAAATAAATGAGTGAATCTAAGTTGATTGGTAGGAGCTCCCTGTGCATCTACATTGAATTCTTCAGATAAATCCCGTTTTTTTTCTTTTTCATTGGAACTATTTCCCTTTGGGTCTTCAAAATTTCATTCTTCTTCCAAGGGCTGAAGCATTTTTATCCATGGGATCCTACCAATCACCGCTCTGTACGCTTTGAAATCTGCTTTCCCAAAATTTGGGCCAGACTGTGCCCAGATTGGCTCTCCTGTCACAAAATCTTGGATGGAGTGGCCACATATTTCCAAGCTTCCCATGTATCCCTCCCAGAAACCAGTTCCTCCTTTTTAGAGAGAATCAAATCCAGAATGAGGTTCCCTTATTGGTTCCACCACCTTTTAAAGGATGAAATTATCACTAGGACAAATCGAGAAGTTATTAGTAATTTTCTTGAAAGCTCCAGATGTCTGAATAATTGAAGTCTCTCATCACTACCAGAGCATATTTCTATGCTAGGTCTGTGATATTCCCCACACTCATCTATTTCCTTTCTGTCTAGATGGTCTATGACAGGGGCAGCTAGGTGGTGTAGTGGACAGAGTTCCTGCCTTGGAGTCAGGAGGACCTGAGTTCAAATCCGGCCTCAAGACACTTGACACTTACTAGCTGTGTGACCCTAGGCAAGTCACTTAACCCCAGATTGCCTCACCAAAAAAAAGAACTTGGCTGAATTAGATAGTCTGTGACATACTCCAATGAAAATCAGTTCTGCTGCTTCTTTGACCTTCACCCAAATACTCCATCATGTTTTTCCCCTTTGATTCCTGACTTTCTTCAAATGAATATACCTTCCTAAAATGCTGCTGAAGATGGTAGAGTAGCAAGCAACATAATCAAGCCTCTATCCACAAAACTTCTCAAACCAAATCTAAAAATGCACTGAATCCTGATGGGGAAATCTAAAAAAAGTCACAGTGATTTCTTTGCTCAGCCCAGCTCAGCACTGGGAGATGGATCTGCTGACACTGAGGACTGGGTTAGGAGAGGAACACACTAAGCATGTAGAGCACTCTGGTGCCCATGGAGTCTCAGATCCATATGGGGCACTTCCAGGCCCACACTGGGGCACTGCAACAGGGACAAGTGCCAACTTGCAACTTTCTCACCCACTACCCAGTTCTCAGTGCCAGGAAGACTGAGAAGAGCCTGCACAGCGTGTCATTCATGGATAGGGTGGCTCTCGGCAGTGTATGGAGAAAGGAAGTTCAGAAGCAAGCAGCACTTTGGCTCAAACCATAGTAGCAAAGTGCAATCTCAGTTCCAACATCTAACCCAGCCTGCAGAGAAATAACCAGAACCTGCTGTTTTGTTGTTCTGAACCAGCAGACCTTCTTGGCTGGATGACAGGGACCGAGTATAACATTTTATGAAATGAAACTACCAGGAACATCAGAACCAAAATCCAGAGCTTTTATGTCATAGGAAAAATACTATAAGCAGCCAGAAAGGCAGAATTCAAATACCAGAGAGCCACAGTCAGGATCATAAATGATTTAAGCAGCCACCACAATAAAGGAACAGAGAACTTGGAATATGAAATTCCAAAAGGCAAAGGATATATAGACTTACAGTCAAAAATAACTTACCCAGCAAAACTCAGTATAATGCTATTGGGAGAAAAATGGATCTTTAATGAAACAGAGGATTTCCAAACATTCCTGATGAAAAGGCCAGAGCTGAATAGAAACTCTGAAATTCAAACATAAGAGGCAAGAAAAACATAAAAAGGCAAATAGGAATGAACAGTCATAAAGGTCTAAAGGATAAACTGCTTACATTCAAATATGGAGAGATGGTGTGTCCTCTCTGAATTCTTATCAGGGGTCATAGAGGGAGTCTATCAGTAAAGGCCTAGGAATGGTTCTGTTATGTCTTGATCTTAAGAATGGTGAGATGAAAAGCAATACACTGGGGAGGGGGAAAGAGGGAAAGGAAGGTTAGGGATAATTACATAATCAGGATACACAAGTAGGTATCTATACAAAAAGAGAGGAGGAGGTGGGAGGGAACAGATGACACTTGAATACCTCATCTGTTCAAAAGAAATAAGAATACACACAATAAGGAAAAGGAAAAAAGGGGAGGAGGGGGAATTAGGAAGATAGATTAAGGAAGGGATTAGTCCAAAGCAAAACAAATTCTACAGATGTACAAAATATTTATAGCTCTTTTTGACGTAGAATTTTGAATGAGACTCTGAGGGGGTACCCATAAATTGGGGAATGAATGAACAAGTTATGGGATAGAGATGTGATGAAATAGTATTGTGCTGAAGTCTTACCAGTGTAATGACCATTGAGGATTCCACAGGACTAATGATGAAACATGCTAATCATTAAGAGAAAAACAGAAAGCAGAAGACTAAGACAATGAAGAGGAAGAAAAAGGAAAGTTAAGAAAAATGGTCTCACCTAATTAGGTGAGGTAATTTATAATACAGACATCCACACAAACAAGGAAGAGAGAGTGGGGGGAGTGGCAGATGGCTTCAACTTCACTCATATGAACTGGTTAAAGGAAAGAATACACACAAACACAGAACTGGGTACAGAAATACATTTCTTTCAATAGGGAAATAGGCAAAGGGAAGCAAAGAAAATTAGAAAGAGGATAGATTAAAGGATTAGTCTTAAGCAAAACAGACTCTTAAGAATTCACAAAAATATTTGGAGCTCTTTCGAAGTAGCAAAAAATGGGAACCTGAGGGGGTGCCTATCAATTGAGAAATGAATAAACAAATTATGGTTTAGAAATGTGATGAATACTATTGGGTTGTAAGAAATGAAAGGGATGGGGGCAGCCAGGTGGCAAAATAGATAGAGCACAGGCCCTGGAGTTAGGAGGATCTGAGTTCAAATCCAACCCCAGACACCTGACACTTACTAGCTGTGTGATCCTGGGCAAGTCCCTTAACCCCGACTGCCTCACCAAAAAGAAAAAAAAAATAAATGAAAGGGATGATTTCAGAGAATCCTGGGAAGACTTATATGAAATTATGCAGAGTGAAGTAAACAGAACCAGGAGAACAATTTATACAATGACAGCAATACAGTAAAGGCAAACAACTCTGAAAGAATTAGGAACTTATCAATGTACTGACCAACCATAATTCCAGAGGAATAATGAGGAAATATGCTTCCCATCTCCTGATACAAAGATGAAAGATTTAAGAATGCAGAATGAAGCAAATTTTGTTTTGATTTTTTTGGATATGGCCAATGTAAAAATATAGTTTTGATTTTTTCTTTTGTTCTCAAGTTGGGACTTGGTAGGGGATGGAGTTGGGATGTGAGGTTGAGAAGGCAAATTTTTGCTGACTAAAAAATACAATTGGGGCAGGTAGGTGGAGCAGTGGATAGAGCACCGGCCCTGAAGTCAGAAGGACCTGAGTTCAAATGTGACCTCAGATCAAACACTTGACACTTACTAGCTGTGTGACCCTGGGCAAGTCACTTAACCCCAATTGCCTAAAAAAAAAATACAATTTTAAAAACATACAATGCTATCCCCCTCCCTTTTACTTACTCTGTGTCTTTTGAATAAAGTAATCCCTCACAGACCCACAGATTCATGGGTTTCATTCAAGTTCTCAGTGAGGTCAAATTTGCTCGTGTTAGAATCTCTAGTTCTTCATTTGTTGCCTAAAGTTTGGGCATTTATTGATAATTGAAACCATGAGTTTTACTGTTTTTTTTTAACTGTGTCTTTAGAAATATCGAAAGGGATATATTCAGAGAAACTTAGGAGGTCTTGTATGAACTGAGTTTGCAAAGGAGTGAGAACCAGGATGACAATCTGTACAATGACTACAACACTGTAACAGAAAACAATTCTGAAAAGACCTCTAAGAATTAGGACCAAAGCAATGACCCAGAAAAGATGATAAACCACGTTTCCTACTTCTTGGCTGAAAGATGAACCAGAAGTGGAGATGAGAATTTTTAGACACAGCAAACATGTGGATATGTTCTGCTTGACTAAGTTATAAGGAAGAGTTACTGTGTGTGGGGGGGGCTACTTTTTGAGGAGAGAGGGAAGAGATAGTGACACAAAAAACATATAAAGAAAAGAACATCAATGAACCAGTCAGAAATAACTGAAGGGTACAGGAGTTCCAAAGAGGACACAGACAAGCAAGCAGAACTGAAACCATTAAATTTGAATTATCTTTTTAAAAGCTATACACAGTAGAAAAAGTACATAACAGTCCAGTTTTATAATAAATCCCTTGTTATTTACATATCAAAATGTCTACCTTTTTTTTTATTAAATTCATAAGAGAATTGCTAAAAAAAAAAAAAAACAAAAAACTAGCAAGTAGGACAGTTCACCTGGAATAAAGAGTGCGTTAACAGGAGTAATTTTAAGACTAGAAAGGTTGGAACCACACTGAACAGCTTTAACTACCAAGGAAAAGAGTTTGTATCTCATTGTTCTTCAGCAGAGAAAATGAACAATCTTTGTGTATATTTCAGTGTTAGGCATTTAGGTTTCTAGGATATTTCCTACCAATAACGATAACAAATGATACTAGAGAGGATGGTAAGTCGTTTTGGAACCAAAATAAAGTAATACCACCAACTTTATTTAAGGGTGCTATATAGGACAACATAGGCCTTTAATTTGGGAGATTTTGGCTTGAATTTTTACAGATTATATGTTGTGATCTTGGCAGGTTACTTCTCAGTGACCCAGAAACCTCTCCAAGAGTTTCTAAGTGCAGAATTGGTACCATCTGCATTTGTAAATGGGGTTTCCTAAAACACAGATAATTCCATATACCAATAAAATCACACATCTACTTTAAAAAAGTTTCCTAGTGAAAAGTCCTGACCTCATAGGGTTTGAGATGTAAAAAGGAAACAGAAAGAAAGGCTACTCTCCCCACTAGTGTTTTTACTATTTGCCACGATTGCTTGTTAAGATCACATTAGTCTTTCCCAAGACAGTCCTAGATTCAGAAAAAATGGGAAGTTTATTTTAAAGTGAAAATTTACATTAATAAATTCCATTTATCTTGACTAAGTATGCACATTTTTGTGGTAGATAAGGGAATAAGTATTACTATCCTCATAAAGGTTACCTAAACCACTGCAAATCACTACATAGCAGCGACAGACAGTACAGCATGAATATTCACATATCTTCAATGCTAATCTAGAGTTTTCTACTAACTACTTCTGTTTATTGTAACTATTTAATATCTTTAGTTACAAAGACCCAAAACTAGCTTTTGCACATTCTCATTAAGGACCAAGTGACACTAATTTATTTGAAGGGTGCAATACAATGTCAATTACTAGTATATGAGACTTTCTTCAATGAATGATAAATTTTTTTGTATCACTGAATGATATAAAAGATTTACCAAGAGTCACTGTGATACTATATAAAGCTCTTTGCTGAAACCTTGTCAATGAGATTGCCTTCACCTCCCCTGCTAAATTACTATGTCTAGTCATAGGAAGATTAATTGCCCTGTTTACTGCAATGATCAGAATCTTGGTCACTACTATTGTGCTTAAGATGGTTAGAGACTAGACTGAAAAGCTTTTTCAGGCTGAGCCTCACTGGCTCATGGGACCAAAGGGTGCAGTCCCTAAAGGTGACTTTATGAGATTAGGGTTCGATCCTGGGTTTCGAAGATCTAGCAACTCAATTTGACAGTTGGCACAACGGTGTGTCAGGCTCTGAGGAACTGACTCATGCTAAATTCTTCAAGCAGAATGCCAGTTTCCAACGGCAGATATATTTGGTACGATAGCTGAGAAATTCATTATAGAATGTTAACTCTGCAAAGCACCACAGAAATCTAGTCCGACCATCTCATTTTACAGATAGTTTTATGAGTGGCAGAGCTAAGACATAAACTTAAGACTCCCAATCTAATGCTCCTACCTGTATTCTATCATGTCATTCAGAAAGGTGTCTAGTGAGCAATTAAATCAGAGCATGGGGAGTTAAATGTATCAAGAAGTATTCCTATTAAACCATGTTAACCTACCTAATGAATTTTATTTCTTCATTCTAAAGATATTTTGGTCTAGTTGTACAATGCAAAACCTAAATACCTTTCACTGGACAACAAGAAAGAAACAGTAATATTTGTTTTGACTACATATTTGTTAAGAGTTTCTCACCCTACCACCAAAAAGAAAAAACTGGGAGGTAAGGTTAGAGGATAGAAAAATAAAATTTTTGTTGATTGAAAAAAATAAAAAAACCACAAAAATTCTTACTTTCCAAAACATTTTCTATTAAGACCACCAAAAGCTTGTCAGGTAGGAGAAATGAAGTGACTTTCTAAAGGTCATACAGTTAATTCTTGATACTTATACATTAGCTACAAGACACAGATGAACTGTAAGCTCTGAGGGCAGGTATACATCTTTGGATCCCCACCCAGTGGAGAAAGTGAGCTTGCTGGGGGAAAAAATTATCACGGTTTATGTATGACTGCATGTTAAAATTAGATTAAAGCTTAATCTTCCTTCAGTTACATTTTAAATTACAAATAGAACATTTAAAAGATACTAGGGTCTCTAAAGAGCAGCATAACAGCAACACGTTCACAGTCTCTCTCTTAGGATGTATTACTTTCTGGAAAAGTTCACAGATGTTGCCACATATTGGTTTCTATTTGAAAGCAGCACTTAACCTTGACCCTAAATTCTGGTGGTATGTTCTACCGGCATTGGCAGTAGCCATTCACCACCACAGCTGATTAGCTTCCAGCTATCATTTCTCAATGAAAGTTGAAGGATATCAATTTGGGGTAGGGAGGGAGAGAACAAGCATTTATTAAGTGCCTACCATGTGCCAAGCACTGTGCTAAGCACTTTGCAAATATTTTCTTATTTGATCTTCACAGCCCTGTGAGGTAGGTGCAATTATTATCCTCATTTTATAGTTGAGGATACTGAGGCAGACAGAGGTTAAGTGTCCAGGGTCAATAAATTTGATTCAACAAATGTTTAAAACCTATTATGTACAATCACAGGGCCAAGTACTAAGGATACAATGATTAAAATATCCTTATTCTGAAAAAAATATTTTGCTTGAAAGTGAAAATTTGACTGACTGCTGAAAATTATAAAGACAACTATCTGAACTATCAATAGTTTAAATCAAAAGCAATAGTGCAGTTTTTCTTTAAAAAAAAAAAGCAGTGTTTCACTTATATTTTTAACCATCTTCCACTGCCATTTCAATGGGCATCTTAATCCCATAGAATTCATCACTTTTTAAATGAATTTGATTCACATATTAACTTAATTCTTAATATCAAGGTATAGACTTTTGCTTGGCTAATTAGGCAAACGTGTCATTTACACTCTGACCCAGCAATCCTACTCTTGGGTTTATATGAACATATGAGGAACACTATAAACAGTAAGAAAAAAAAACCTATTTACATGAAAATATTTATAGTAGTAGTATATCTAAAAGCAAAAATGGGAAATTCTTATATGCATGGCTGAATAAATTGTGGTACATATGTAAAATACCATCATTGTACCACATGGAATGGCAAATACGAAGAACTCAGAGAAACATGGGAAGACTTGTATGAAGTAATGCAGAACAGACAAAGCAGAAGAAAAGTTGCAGCCACACTAGCCTGCTAACTATTCCTCAGCCTCTGTCTTCTATCTCCTTGTTTGGCATAGGCTCGTTCTCTGACAAGCACTCTATCCACTTTCTTCTCTCAGAATTTCTTGTTCCTTGAAGGCTTAAACTCAAGTGCTACCTCCTAACCAAATCCTTTCCCACCAGTTTGGGATCTCACCTGTTTTGTTCTCGCCTCCCTAAAATTAGCCTGTATTTGCTTGTGTACAGATTGAAAACCACATTCTCCTTCCAATGTACGCTCCTTGAGGGCAAGGACTTGTTCTGCTTTTATCTTTGTATCTTCAGACCCTAGTATTGCCTGGCAAACAGAAGGCACTAAATAAACCATTTGTGGAATGGAACTGAGATAAAGAATATAGCTAGTAGCATGGCACAGTGGCTCAGAGGTCAGAGGACTTGAGTTTAAATCTCACTTCTGACATTTACTACCTGTGTGAATTCAAGGAAGTCATAATCTCCCTGGACCTCAGGGTTTCCACATTTGTAAAATGAGGAGGAGGCTAGACTAGATAATCTGAGATATCTTCCAGATTGAGATCTATGGTCCTGTGATCATACACAATTACTACTAATAACTAGATATTAAGGAAGGCAACAAATCCGAGATCAAAAACAGTGGGCAAGGGGCAGCTAAGAGGCACAGTGGATAGAGCACCGGCGTTGGAGTCAGGAGGACCTGAATTCAAACCTGGCCTTAGACACATAACACTTACTAGCTATGTGACCTTGGGCAAGTCACTTAATCCCAATTGCCTCATCCAAAAAACAAAAACAAAAATACAAAAAACAGTGGGCAAACTTGGTACTAACTTATATAGCCTACACTCTCCATATATGGAATGTGAGTCTATTATAGGGTAAAGTTTGATTCATTATCAGTAACAATCACTTCAATATTGTTACTTTTAAATGTTTGGGGGATTGTATCATTGAGGATTCAACTGGAAATATATGAGATGGAGGAATTGTGGGAATGTGTTAAAACAACATCTATTAAATTTTTTTAAAAAATGCTTCTTAAGAAATTGCATATTTAAAATGTTTTTAGATGCCAAACCAGGGAGAGGAAAAAGGGTATTGGTGACAAAACCCAAGGTATGCAGAAAGGCAACTACTCTTGGAAATATAGTATAACCTAACTAGAAGCAGTGTAACTGTTTCACAGCACCCTCATGTGGAATTACACAACTATGATAAAAATCTATGAAGTGATGAATGCATGGTCTAATTAGGAAGACAACCCAGGAAGTCCCATCTATTTACGGGAAACTGCATGCATGTTTCTCTGGAAGCTGTGTGAAATAAAATTATATACAATACCAGTCATAAAAGCATATTAAATGATATTTAAAAATCAACCTCTAAATAGGTTTCTCTTAGTGTTGACATTTTTAGAAAGACTTTTCTTATTAAGTTTATATCTAAAACTTTTTCAGAGGTATGTACTGTCAGTTTTAAAAATCCTAGATCCTTCATGTTTTTCATATATGTACAGTTTTTCTTCCCACTCCCAATTCGCTATATGAAGTTGACGTTTCTCGAAGGGCAATATACAGTAAGTGTGGAAGGGAAAGATAAATATACCTTGAATAAAATGATACAGATAAAAATCAGATTTAAATAGGGAAAACACAACAAGATCTCTTAAATCTACTAGAATAAAATTTGAAATTGACAATATTGGGCCAATGAACTAGAAACAATTCTCCAATATTATGTCTAAAGAAATGTTAACTATGTTAAGGGAGCATGGATGTACCTATTACAGTTTCTACCACTGAAATGGGATAAAGGTTGAAGAAAGAACAGACAGGAAAAGAGCCCCTTTCTAGAGATCTTTGTAATTAACAAATAATATTGGATTTCTTCCCTAAGTTTTCACCTTAGGAAATCAGAATTTAAAACATTATGACAACAAAGGCATTTCCACACATGTAAAGGAGGTCCATCCAAAACAAGGTATTGCTTCCATCTTTCCTAAATACCCATAAAATATTCATGAAAACCTCACAAAAACTCATCCCATATTTTCAAATTAAAGTTTTCTAGTCTGCACCACACAATTATAACATGATGCCATTTATTTAACAAGACTCTGAAAGAATCTGAGTCCCCAGATCAAATATATACATTTTTTAATATTCGAAATATTTACATGGTGGAACCTTTTCACGTTTCCATTTGTTAAGAACAGTGTTTTCAAATGTCCCCTCAAGATGAAAGAAATCTAGTAACATAGGGTCACAGTTAAGCTTTTCTAAACAGGTCAACCTGTTTTGCTCCCTGGTAAAGTTCTGTCCTACAGTAAAAACAGCCCATGGTACGTCTTTATGCACATCATCAGAATTTTAACCTGGATATGTAGAGGTAAAACAAAGTCTCCATTTATGTATACATATATATATATATTATTTTTTAAAAAAGTTAAGCCATACAGTTTTCTTACAATTTAAGGGGAAAAAAAAATCAAGAGTGGTCAAAAAATGCCTAAATGGATGACAAATTGTTTTCTAAACTGTTACGTCCAAATCTATTAATGTTTTCTCCTACTTCTCCCAATGTTGAAATTGGCTTTTTTTTTAAAAGAAAAACATTTCTTGAAAGAATTTTTTTCTTTAAAAAGAAATTCTTCTTAAAAGATGAGAGGTTGTTACAAGGAGATACTAAATGGAGCTATAATAGTTAAAGCCAATGAATGTAAAAAATAATGTGCTCTAGAAATTAATGATCAGCCTAAAGAAATGTAAAAAGCTCTGCATGACTCATTCTCCCTTAAGAGAAAAGCTGAAGGAGCCAGCTAAACAGGGGAACCCCATCCTGTTCAACAGAATGCTGCACCATAACAAAATCCCATGCACTGGGACACTGACAATTCAATTGTCCAAGACATTTAGGTTGGCACAATATCACTACTTTCCCTTTAGGATCCTGAATCATGAAATGTTTAAGGCAGCTGCCCCTAAGACAAATGAGGGGGGAAAAAAAAGAAGACGTTCATACATTCACTCACACTCATACACACACACAGCTTAAGGAAGAGTGGGTTGCCCACTTGACACATTCTTACATTCTAATTTAAATTCTATACCTTAAACAGGACTTGCCATTTCTGATCAGTTTTTAAATTAAAAAGGGCAGGGTTGGGGGTGGGAAATAAAAGATGGCTGATACTCTTGCAATAAAAAATGATTATCTTGGTTTTCTAACTGGTACAATTCAACATTAAGTGCAATTTTGCAAAAGAACCAGGGAGTCATTTTAATATTTACAAGGACAAATTAGCAGAACAAGATTATCAGAGAGGCGTTGTACAGTAGCTGCAGCTTATAAAACATACCAGTAATTGTACCTGGTGAGTTATAAAGAGAACCAATGTAGGATTCAGATAACTCCATAACCGAGGGAGAACAGAAGGGTCTTAACAGAGCAGAGGACCAAAAAATTTTTCACATTTTTCTACATTAAAAAAAAATTACAGATTTCACAAGTGTCTTTGAGGACAGATAAAATTCAAAGTCCTTTGAATGGCGGAAAAGGGGAAAAAATTTGAAATGGAACCTAAATGTAAAAACAGTTTTACTTCACAAGACCAATTTTCTTGGCTTCTGTTTCATATATCAATAATCTCCACATTTTGACTATAAAAACTTCTGCTTCTTCATCTAGTACCTACAGGAGAGAAAAAAACAATTTTTGATTAAAACAAATAATCACAACCATCTTCAATAGTAATAACCAGCACAGGTAATTTTAATGGCCAAATCTGAAGGAATATGCACTGAAATGTTTTATTTGCAGCTATAACTTAGAGGGAAAACTGCCTAAGGGAAACTTAATACCAAAATATATGTGAGGCAGGATCTCTCCACATATGGTACTTTAATACTTCACTACTTTTATCTATAATCTCATCCCTGTGGGGTACTCCTTCCATTAGACACAAACTGCAACTCATTTATAACTTAATAAATGGTCATTGATAGTGGTGTGACCCCAAAATTCATTACCCTGTGGCCAACCTAGCAAGGACACTCTTTTATCTAAACTCTTTTAAGTTCAGGCAAGGGACATCCTCTTTCCAACTTGGTAGGACCTGCCAGAGCCTAAGCTCTGGTGTCACAGCCTATGAGAACTTCATCATGTCATAGGGTTTACACACATTCTAGTAAATTACTAAAAAAAAAACAAAAACAAAACAAAAAACATAAACAAAAACAAAACAAAAAAAAACCCAATAATGACAACTTTTAAAATTTTTTTTGGCTAGACAATGGGGTTAAGTGACTTGCCCAGGGTCACACAGCTAGTAAGTGTTACATGTCTGAGGCTGGATTTGAACTCAGGTCCTCCTAACTCCAGGGCTGGTGCTCTATCCACTGCGCCACCTAGCTGCCCCCAAGTCATTTCTTTTTTTTTTCTTCTTTTTAGGCAATTGGGGTTAAGTGACTTGTCCAGGGTCACACAGCTAGTAAGTGTCAAGTGTTTGGTCTGAGGCCGGATTTGAACTCAAGTCCTTCTGATTTCAGACTTTTTACCTTAAGTTATCAATTTTATCAGCAAAAGCGTCTTTTCCTACCTGGTCAAAAGAGATTCTTTTTAAAAAAATTATACTGTCAACCTGCTGACTTTTACTACTTAAGTTGAGAATGAAATTCATACTACAGAAAATGCCAAGCTTACATAAGCAGATAATATAGCCAAAGGTCAGTTTAACAAACCAGAAATGGAGATAATATAGCAAATTAAGTCCTCAGATAAGATCAACCCCTTTTTTTTGTTTATAGTTCAACATCTTCCCTTTTCAAAACAACTTTTGCTAGATGTTATGAAAAGACAAATGTGACAGAACTCAGTATTTTTTTTCCCTCTACCAGAATACTGAGCAATAAGATAGTCAAAGGCAAGCTGAAGAGATAACACATACTCAGAAAAAATGAATAAATGAGTACTGACTGAACTATATCAGCCTAAAACTATTTTGTGCATATCATTGCATGACACTACTCAAAAATTTCATGAACTGAAGGGCACCAACTGTAGCAGTAATTTGATTAGGCTTTATATCAAACAGATGACTAACACTAAGAAAAAAGAAATCCCTGACTACAGTATTGTGCAATGATGCTTGAGGCAAATCTTCAAGCACCTTAAAAAGAAAGCTTCTTTGATACAACATGTGTCAACAATCAGTGAAATTCATTATGTACATGATGTTCAAAGATGCAAATTTTGTGATACCAATGAAATGGGGAAAAACAGGACATTTATTGATAAGGAAATCCAACTTACCATGGCAACATCATCTAATATACTTTGTGGTGAACTATGAGCCATAACCTGAAAGAAACAAAAAACCTTTAGTCTGAAAACTTTGAGAGGGAAAAGACAATAATAATATTAGTGATTTTAAGAAAATCTCTAAAATAATTTAAATGGTTATCAACTGTATTTAAGGAAACTTTGTAGTATTTGATTTTATGCCCAGAACCCCACACCTCTTTATCTGATTCTAGGCCGGGGCTTAACGGTGCTATAGTTAATATTCATGCAGGAAAATATCCATCATGAATATACTTCATATCAAGAAGTTTTTAGATATGACTTATGAACACTTAGCATTCCTTGAAATGCCACTTAGAATAACATTTTAAAAACATAAGTTTAAATTTAAGTATTTTGAAAATATTTAAAACAAATGAAATACATTATTCATAAGAAAGTCAAGTTCTTAAAACCTCCACCTGAACAAAATGGAGGAAAAGAAAAATGTTCAAGTCATAAGCTCTGGGAAATCCCCAAGTGGGGATGTGGTGCTTAAGTAATTAACAGATGGTAATTTTTTTTTAAAAAAACAAGTTCAGAGGTATCTACTTTAATCAAAACAAAAAACCAATAGCGGCAACATAATACAGTAGAAAGAGGATGGGTCTAGACTTAGGATCCTAAGACTGACATTTTTACTACCCCATATTGAGCAGATCTCACATTACTAAGAGATTTTCTCTGTATCAAGTTCAAATGTTCCACTAATTTTACTTCTGCAAGATAGGCACTGGAACTGGAATCTAAAGATCTAGGTTTCAGTCCTAGCTCTACTGTCACAGAGATATAAGAACTTGTGGCAAATTCCTTAACCTCTGAAGGTCAATGTCCTAATTTATAAAATAGGTATATACTTGTAATTAACTACACATCACCCAGTAGTTGGGAGAGCCAAGTAAGATAATATATGTAAAACACTATGTAACTATAAAGCCTTATATCAATTCAAGTAGTTATCATAAGTGTATTTTAATACACATCACAAAAATAACTTCATTTTACTCATCTTTTTTATGCCACAGTACCAACAGATGAAAATAAAATCCAGGCTTGCTCCATCCTGATCTCATTATCTAAACAGGCAGATGGAAAAATAAATAGTATTTTTCCTCTATGCTATTAGTCACAGTCTTAGAGGAATATGCTGCTTATTGTAGTAACTACATCTTGTTAACGCAAAACAAAACTTGCTTATTAACACTTAGCACAGTGCCCGGCATGTAGCAGATGCTTAATAAATGTTTATTGACTGATTAATTCAGCAAAACCACTACCAAGTATATATCCCAAAGAGATGGGAAAAGAGAAAAAGGACCCATATGTACAAAAATATTTTGAGCAGTTCTTTTTGGGGTGGGCAAAGTACTGGAAACTAAGGGGGTGTCTATCAAGTGAAGAATAGCCAAACAAATTATCATTTATGAATGTACTATTATTGTGCTGTAAGAAATAATGAAGGGGTCAGTTTCAGAGAAACCTAGGAAGATTTACATGAACTGATTCATAATGAACTGAGCAGAACCAGGAAAACAACTGATACATAACAACACTGTGAAGCCAAAACAACACAGAAAGATTTGGGAACTCTGATCAATACAATGACTGACCATGATTCCAAAGGACTCATAATGAAACATGCTACCCCTCTCCTGACAAAGGAGTGATGGACTCAGGATGCAAACTGAGATACAGATGTATATATACATACATATTTATATTTCTGACATGGCCAAAGCAGGAATTTGTTTTGCTTGACTATGCATATTTGTTGCAAGTATTTTGTTTTTATTTCTTTTTCAATGGGGGTAAGGTATAGGGGAGAGAAAGGGAGGTTTTTGTTAAATAAATTTTTTTTAGAAAAAATAATAAAACTTGTCTGAAAAAAGAGAATAGTTGTACCCTTAATCAGATGCTTTGCAACAGAGGACCCAAAAAATTTTTGTGGTGAAAAATCACTTTGTTTCTTAACTGCAGGTGGAAACTATACCTCCATGTCTCAACAACATTCCAGCAAGCAAGGGCAGTAGATCTAGACAATGCTGTAATCAATCACACACTGCTTCCTGCTTCTCACCATCACACAAGAAGAAGAAGAAGGGGTAGGGCAGCTTCCAACCATCCTGCTCTCTTTAATCCTTGGGTGCACATGCATTTTTTGAGTGAGCTGGTGGGGGTTAGTGGCCAAAATAAGGCTAGAGAAGGCTTGCGTGGTCCATTGGTATTGCTATCAAATGCCTTGTTTCGGCACAGTGATGACCCTGAGATCTCAGAGGCAGAGCACAACCTTGGGCAGGTCCAACTGAACTTGAAAATGCAGCCGGTTAAGCTCATGAATTTCTATTCATCACCGGGTTAACTGCAAGGTGATCAGTTTTTCAGCTAGAGCAATTCTTAAAGACCATCTACAAAATCCAAGACGGTCCACCTTAGATCTTTGGAGTCTTGATATGAGAAAGAAAGAGTAAAACACTAACCTTAGAACAAACAAAATCAACTAACGTGGCTTCTTCTTCACCTATATATTCTATGATTTTCTTATTAATCCATGGTCTAATTCGACGTTCCATTAATGTCTGCATTAGAAAAAGATAAATGTTTATTTGAATTGCTTCAACATTTTTATCTTCAATATACCATTTATTACAGATTAAATGTTAGTATATGGGACTACAAGAAAAATAGTAACTCACTGGGTCTCAGGCTAAAATATATCATTTGCATTCAACTATATTAAAATACTAAAATTGTAAATAACTTGCTTATAGCTAATTGTGACCTATAAACCTAGCTTTTAACAAGAATGTGGGGGAAAAGGGAAGAGAATAAATCATCTTACAAAACTAGTAATACACTTTACTATCATTTTCCTTAATGATATTGTGAAAGTCAAATATTACTCATAGAGGACCTTGCTCCAGCCCATCAATGACTGCCCATTAAAAGCAAAAGTAAGCCTTGGGGAACTGTTCCGTTCTCCTGCCTCAACCTGCACTCACCAGTTCCTTCCCTGCCCCCAACACCTACTCTCAGCTGGATGCTTTCCCCTGATCCATGGCACCTTCACTGGAGGTGGTGCAGAGCCGTAGCCTCAGTGACTGGTTGTGAACTAATACCCTGGCATTGCTCCTTTCCTTGGCCTTTCCATCTGCCATGAAGCTGAAGTCTCCTTAATAATACTTCCTCCCCTAATTAGAATGTGAACTCTTTGAGAAAAAGGACTGCCCTCACTTTTCAATTTGTATCCCCAGTTCTTGGCATGGAGCAAGCACTTAATACACATTTTTTCATTCCATTCCATCCTTGACCCTCTCATCTAATTTGTGAGAACAAATACAGATGTGCATATAAACTTCTCCTTCACAAGTTGTGGAAAGACTCTTGAGAAGCTAAAGTACCACCAGAGACTTTTTTATCTGACCACCATCCTCACAAACATACAGTTAGTGTAATATATGTGAACTATGCGATCTTCTCTACAAATACTATTAATCAAAATCAAAAGAGCTTGACTGATCAAAGCGAGACATAAGCTTAATAAAATTTTAAAATTACAACTCACAGAATCTACAATAGACCAATCGAGGGGATATGCAAAGAGCTCAGGTTTAGCCGTTGGGATTTTCTCAATGAGACTTTTGATATGTTTGCGCTTTTCTTCTGTGTTAACAGTGCCTTTGGTGGAACTTTTATCATCTTCACCATAATCTAAAGGAACCAGTTTCCTTTTCCGGGGCACATCATCACTGTCTTCATCTTCAAATTTGTTGAAGACACTATCCACAGGGAGTTTCTTTCTCTTTACAGCATTAGGTTGGCCAGGACTATTAGAAGCACCTAAAGTAAAAGGATGATTTAGTAATCCTCCAGGAAAAACACTTCCAGTTATTATTTTATTTATAACTTGTTATTCCTGAACAGCAACACATATTATCACAGCCTGTCACAATTCTCACAGACAGATCCAAATACAGCAGGGCTGTGACATAGATCCCTGTGGCCATCAGGAAAAGCCCATGCACCCCTTCTCAGATAGTTTTCAAACAGAAAGAATACATAAGATTACAAAGGAAGCCAATTATATCAAAATATTTAAAACACCAAATTCAGAGACCCCAGGTTAAGCCCTGCTCTTGGGAGAAAACTTACTATTCACAAGTCCTAAATAATTATAATTTCTCAGAGTTTGATAGAGATGCCCAAGTAAAACTATGAAAATAGTGAACTAGAAAAACATTTTGCCAATGCACTTAAAAACCAATTAACCACCTCCAATTAATTTTTTAGCCTAGGGTAAATTTAGAGGTGGCCACTGATACATTTAACTTCTTTGATTCTGAAAGACCAAAAAGAATCCCAACATACCCAGCTTAAGACTTAATCCTATTTTTGGCCTGTGTTCCTCAGGTTGCTGTTGATCAGGGGAGTTTTCATGGGGGATGATAATACCGCAGGGAGATTCATCCCCAGGAGTATTGGGGGTTGCATTGCCACTAGCAGATGAAACTGATGGGGCTGAGCTGATGGGCCGCAAGGTTGGCTTAAGACAAGGTTTTTGCTCTGGCTCCTCCTCTTCTTCCATGGGCTCTTCTCGTTTTTCTTCTTTCTCTTGCTTTTCTTCTTCTTCTTCCTCAGACTCTGGCTCCTGCTTTATTTGTGGTTGCCTGCGCCTTTCAGCTTCTTGTTCCATCTATAACCAAGTAAAAACTGGATTAACGTGAATGAACTGCAACAGAACGGAATTCAAATTCTCTTCTTCCTCCAAACAATGGAATATCTGAGGCAAGACTTTAAAAAAAGTAATCACTTTCTGAATTAGATAATCTGAGAATACTCACTCTGCACAAGGAGCTATGCAAGCACTGCACAAAATGTTATAAAGCATAAAGTACCTATTTTAATATGGTACTTTGAAAGGAAAACAAAGCAATTATGTTTTCAAACTTTCATTTAGAAAATTAACGGGGAAAATGACCAAAAGTATTAAGTTCAGTGTATAATAGGACATCTCAACTGAACTATCCATGATCAGTTCTTGCTTACCAAGGATCTAGAGTTACCAGAGTAAAACAGATATGCTGAGTGACTGTCAGATAAAAATAAATCATATTATCAGTACAAAACCTGATAAAAATGATTTATAGGAACCCTAAAGGTATAACAAATAAATATATCCCAAGAATATAGCAGAATCCTTTCAAAATTTCTCTGCAAAATCACCTAAACGGAACTATTTTTGTGGATAATGTAAATTTTTTAAAGCCAATTTTTACAAATGGAAACTTCTTTTAACTTAGTTTTTAGAAACACTTAGACATGAAAGAAAGACTCAGTAACCTCAATTTCCTCATCTGTAAAATAAGCTATATAACAGTTTAATTATCTCAGAGGGGAAGTACTTTGTAAGTCTTAAAATGATGCAGAATGAGTTCTTATAATTATTGCAAAGAATGCAACCTGAGTCATTGCTGTTAACCAGAAACTGAATTCTATCTTAGTTGATTTCACTTAGCGAGGAACATTTAAAACATATTATCTTTTCTCAAATGTTCCAGTTTATTTCTTACTCTTTGCAGTTCTGCATCTGGGTCTGGATGTCCTTCTGCCAGAAGACGCTGTCTTATTTCTTCTAATTCCTCCTTTTCTCTCTTCCTATCTCGCTCATCTGCTTCCATTTCTTTCTCCCTGTCACGCAATCTTTTCTGAAGTGCACTACCCCTATAAAAGAGAAGAATCTCAATGCATTAGTTGTTTTTCTTCCAAAGCTAATAAGCAAATAGTGGAAAGAATGTTTCCAAATAATCCTATTTTCCAAAGATAAACAAAAGCTATATTCCTGACAACAAGGGCCACAGTTTAAAAGTTCTCTGATATCTCCTAAAATATCGAGATGAGTCTCAACACATATTAATACTCATTCATTGACAAGCACCATCAAGAATATTATTTCTTCTAAGCTATAATAGAACAAATAAGCCAATCTGATTTTTAGAAAGCAACAACTAGTATGGTTTTCAGTCATCAGTGAAAGAGGGGCCATTTCTCAACTTTCCTTTGGCTCTAAGGCAGAACACCAATAGTACGAAAATAATCAGTAGTTTTGAATAGCCTACAACCTTAAATTGACAGCATTCTTATTATTAATAGAGTCCCCACAACCTTACTTGAATGATGAAGCTTTTCTTCTTGGGACTACTCCCAGAAGAAACTGGCTATGCAGCAGAAAATGGAAACAGTGGATAACAGAATAGTTACCCAAATCTTGTAATACCATTCCGGGCTTTGTTCTGGTTCTACTCTTGACTACCATGGACAACATTACTACATCGGTAATGTGATGAACATCAAACTCAAATGCATCATACAATTACAGATTACAATCTATACTGTTCTGTTTGCTATGATGAACAGTAATCAAGTTAAGAGTGTCAAAAAGTCTGCCACCTTCCTCCTTTCATGAGAGGAGAGAGATCATGGGTGTGTAATTGCATACAATGTCAGAGATGCCCCTGGAGGTGTCAGAAAGTAATGTAAAAACCAAAAGGCATCAACAAAACATGTTAAGAAATATTTCAAATACAATGAATTATAGGTTGGAAGGCTGGCTGTCAATGCTACACAGAAAGAAGTCCCCTAATGTTTTATGGGCAGGGGTAATTACGATCCTGTTTCAGGCTCCACAGGCAGGCAACAGTTTTCCATATGGTTCCTAAGATCAGATTTTTCAAAACCTTTGTATCAGGTCTGTATAAATCCCTAGGTTTCCCTGGGAAAACAAAGCTCATTTTTATTAATTGTTAAGTAGTTGAAAGCATAATGCTTATTCAAGAAGGTTACTTACCTATAATATTTAGGATCATCTCTGTCATCATCATAATCTTCCAAGAATTCTTTTAGTCGTTTGGCTTCTTTTGCCTTC
>NW_020954723.1:26165743-26232458 GCF_900497805.2 Vombatus ursinus
ACACACACACACACACACACACACACACACACACACACACACACACACACACACGCACAATAGAAAAGCTTTATAATTACCATAAGACTTCATGAATCTAATTTAAATTCAGCTCTGATTAAGCCAAATTAAATTACATTTATTTTTCTAAATTCTGAGTCAGACTAGAATATGCAAGGTGACAACCAGCAAAATGAGAACCACGCATGATATCATTCCAAAATCTCTAACTAACTTTATTACGAGAGAAACTGTTGAAGCTATAGGGAGCTGAGCTAAATACAGGATTGGGCAACTAAGTTATTTGTAAGGGGTCCATTTAAAAATAATGCCCATTACTTTTATCAATAAAACAGAGTTAACACTTTGGTTTCTTATTCCTACCCCCAGAATTTAAGGTACAGGGTATCCCAAAAGTCTTAGTGCAGTTTTAAGCTATTAAAAAAACTTTAGTAGATTAAAACTGCACTAAGACTTTTGGAACACCTTCTGTAACAGACAGAAGCACAAGGTGGAGTTATTAAAATAATTCTCTCCAAAGAGGAGGATTAAAAAAGTAATAGAATTTTGGCAAAGAAAGAACACATGGAACACACTAGTGATACAAATTAAAATTTTTTTTTTAAATTTCAAATATTTTACTTTTAAAAGCTCCATGTATCATTGGCATTACAGATTATCAAATCCAGGCCACAGTCTTTTTATGATTGCCTTACCTAGTACAAAATAAGTAGATAGAAAGAAGATATGAACAACTCCAAAGCCAGAAAAGGATACTGTGTCATCAGCAGTTACAGAATTCTAAGATAGCACACAAATTCTTTTGTTGTATCAAAATTTTTTCTCAAACCTGACAATGAATAAAAAGTGCCAAAAGGGCACATCAATCTTTACTATACAGAAGTTCCTATTTAATATCTTTGGTCACAGATGCTTACCATTTCTCGCCGTCTTTCTTCTTCTCTTTCAGCTTCTTTCTCATATTCTCTAGTTTTCTTCCGTTCTCTGATCTCCCAATTCTTAAGTCGCTAAAGAAAAATGTCAGAAGTATTAAAAAAAAACCAAAACCCTCCAAGAATAACCTTGTCTTTGACCATGACAGAGTGAGCTCCTCTGCAGCAGAGTTAAGAAAAGGAACCCTGGCTCCTCCTATTACCTCTTGATAAGCAGCTTCTTTCTCCCGTAATTTTCTCTCTAGCTTTCGCCGCTCATAAGCATCTTCTTCATCTTCTTCTCGGTCTCTTTTCTTGTCTTTTTCTCTCTCTCGCTCTCTTTCTCTCTCTCGTTCCCGTTCCCGTTCTCTTTCCCGCTCACGCTCCCGCTCCCTCTCTCTTTCCCTCTCTCGTTCTCGTTCACGGTCTCTGCTCTTCTCTCTACATAACACATAATATAAAAACCATTCTCATTTCTTAAAGAAATAGCCCAACAGTAGAATAGTTTATTATGAGAAACAGCTAGTACTTAATTTCTAATGAAATTTATTTTTACTACTTGACTTCATCAGGAATGCTGATGAAGAGCTATATTCCTGGATCGTATTATAATCAATATAAGTATTCTATTAGCGTTCTTCTTGATATTCCAAGAATTTAAGTTGATATTTTTGGTATGGACCTTTGATTCTTTCAGGGTAAAGGGCATCCCTGTGAGGAAAATGCTTCTAAAAATGCAAATCTGCAAGTTCTGCAACTTATAGTCTTACCAAGTCACCTGGACACTGACAGGTTAAATGACTTGTCAATGGTCACTCATAAAGTCTGTGCCAGGGGTGGATCTTAGACACAGGTTTTCCTGATTCTGAAGTGATCTCTCTATCATACTATCACATATATGCATATATACATTATAATTTCATATCATTAAAAGTAAATTAGAGTATAAGAGAACAAAATAACTTACTCAGTAAAACTGTACATGGAAGATCCCAATCAATAGGGATTATAGTAACTATTTAAAATTATATGATTCAAAGCTACATGGGGCATTAGAGATCATCAGGTCCAGAGGTGATAAACTCCCAGCCCTCTGAGTGTGGCCTGAACCAGATTAAAATGTAATTGGGAAATGTAAATAATTTTATATTTACAAAATAATTAGGAATACAACATAACATAGATAATGTTAATTTGTGGTTTTCTATTAGAGTTTGACACAGTTGCTCTATTCCATTTCTGTAATTTTACAAATAAACCTGAGGCCCAGAATGTAGAAATAATTTGCCTGAAAGGTCACCAAGTTGGTAAAGAACAGAAATGGAACCCTAAAGCAAGATCTTCTTGGACCCTAAATCCAGCCCTCTTTTTACTACTGATTCTCTCTTTTTTTTTTTTTGCTAGGCAATGGGGTTAAGTGACTTGCCCAGGGTCACACAGCTAGTTAAGTGTTATACGTCTGAGGCCGGATTTGAATTCAGGTCCTCCTGAATCCAGGCCTGGTGCTCTATCCACTGCGCCACCTAGCTGCCCCTACTATTGATTCTCTTATGAATATTGATTATATCTCTTTATCTGGATGACAGTATGATTGGTTTAATGATGATGCTGTAGAAGAGAGCAACTTAAGTAGTAAATAAATTGGATTGCAAAAGTGAAAAAACTTCAGTGCACTCCTATTTTATGAGACAGAAGGAAAGACAATAAAAACACATGCCCCATCCCCTCCCTGAAATTTAATAAAACCAAAAAACATACTTTCATATTATGTCTGATTTTTTAAACTTTATGTATAGCAATAGGATAGCCTTGAAAATTATTCTCACCACTAAATGAGCCTTTGATTCAGTCAAAAGGCCACACTTAAGGATCTAGGAGACCACATGTGGCCTCAAGGCCGCAGTTTCCCCACCCCTGTACTAAATTAGCAAAAGTAGATATAACTCAGTATACCAAAGCAGGTAAGTTCAATGTAAAAGAACTTCATCAGTTTTGGTTTGAGTAGAGGTGGGAGGGAAGTTCTGCTTAACCCTAAGTTGATAAAAGTCAGTTAGTCAAAATATCTTAATATGCAAATATATTCATTAAGTTTTAACTATGAAAATCTAGAAAGACATCACAACTTTCTTATTTAAATAAACTACTTGTGTCTCAAAACAGATAATGTAGCTAAAAGGTTCTGTAGGTCTCCTTAAATCCTAGCCTGTAGAAGATACTCAATACAATGTTTTAAAAGTAATCAGTAACTATATATTCTCATAATACTTAACAGCTTAAAGATATAAAATGACAATAACAAAAATTAAGCTGTAAGTTGAACTAATAAAGTGGTAGAAGGTAAAGAAATAATACTTCTGGCTTATGCTACAAGGTAAAATTACTACAAATTTTAAATTATAAACAAATTGTTTTACCATAATGTAAGTCGGTTAAAAATGAATAACGTGTTAGAAATCCCTTCTTACTCTCTTGAAGCTAAGTATGATAAAAAGAGGCATCATGAATGGAGAAAGTAAATGACCTGATGTCAGGAAAACCTAGGGTTCAAATCCCACCTCTGATGAGCCACAGATATTTCTTTTGAGGCTCAGGCAACTCGCCTGCGAAATACTACACTGATAGATCTAGAGACACTTGAATTCGTATCTTCTCAAATAGATATATAAAGAAGAGCTAATGGATGACCTCTTTACAATATAAAAAGAAGCGTGAACATAGTAGGGATGTATCACATAGAAATCACTTTCACCCCTTTCTTATTTCAAGATCCTAGGTACTTTGCATATGCTCTGCTGACTGGGGCTGATTGATGCACTTAGAAAGATTTGATTTGTGTCATTTAAGTTTTTATCTATTGCGTAACTGGACTAGCTGAAGTGTTGAGTTGTAAGTCGGTTGAAAAGCAATTGCTACTGATGGTAGAACAAAGAAACACAGGGAGCTCAGCTGTAACTCTTTACCCATCTATAATACATTCCTATTGCCTTATACAAGATAGACGTTTAATAAATGCTTGGGTGAATTGAGTTAATTTAAACAGCACAGTATTTAGTTCTTTTGTCAAAGGGATTAACTTTCTATCATGGAAAGGGGACCAAAGAAGAAACTTCCTTAGGGTTAACTGTTTACAGAATTCTCTGAAATCAGGTAGACAAAGCATTATTTTAATAAGTTCTTATAATTTGAGAGATCATAATGAAGAGGGCACAGAAGTGAAAATCAAGAAATTTGAATGTCTCGGTTCTTTTACTAACAAGGTATGTGACCCTAGAATGTTCAACTTCTCAACTTCTTGATCTGTCAAATGAAGAATTCTAATAGATAACTGTTATATGATTCCAACAGAATAAATTCAATACCTCAGCAGCTATACCTACCTACCTATTTATTTTATTCTAACACCAGCTAAGCCAGTAACAAGCTACCTAGCATGGAATAAGGAAGTTCTGCCTTGAACTCCAATTTTCAAATAACTAAAATGAGAGGATGACTTCTAATATGTTCTTTCCAACTCTAAAATTTTTAAAATCAAGATAAACGATTTTGTCATACACAACTCTTACTTACTAGTGGGATATGGTAATTGGTCATTTGTGCTTCATATTTAAAAAAAAAAATATCGTAAGTCCAGTAAGTCTCTAAAACTCTGAAGTCCTCCCAAAATAAGCAAATCAATAAAGACACTCTATGTTCAGATCACCTCTGGAGAAAAATTCTGTGTTAAAATGTAGCACTTGCCTACTCTTTAGTTTCCAAGTATCAAAGTACTGGGAATATGGTAGAAAAAAAGTAATGCAAAAACCCTATCAAGTGGTTATTTATACATAGATGTGCATATATATACATATGTGTGTACATAGATTTGTACACATATATAATATAGAGGCACTTCATCAGTAAGGCATAACTAGCTATTTGTCCAGCAGTTGTGATGGGTGACCCTGGACCATTCACAAGGGGTAGGAGAGGATATTGCATGACCAAATCCACTTTATAGCCAATTACATACATTGCAATATATTAAAAATGTAGTCAGACTAAAGATAAGTTTGTGGCTATGTAAGACTCTATCTTGCTCTGAACTTAACTAGTCCTCTTAGGAAATCAAATCCACGACTTGGGAATCATTAACTCAAACTCTAAAAAGACAACAGTAAAAAAATTAAAACAAAAAAGATGAACACAATGGCGTTCATGGCATCAGGAAAACACCCAGCAGTGCTGAGGAGTCCAAAGAACTTACCGTGATCGACTCCGATCTTTATTACGGTCCGAGCTCCTTTCCCGGTCGCGGTCCCGGTCTCTCTCTCTATCCCGGTCTCGGTCTCTCTCCTTTGTCCGGTCTCGGTCCCTATCTCGCTCTCGTTCCCGCTCCCGTTCCTTCTCCTTTTCTCGTTCACGTTCTCTTTCCCTTTCTCGTTCCCGTTCTCGCCTTTCTCGTTCCCTTTCACGTTCCCTCTCTCTTTCTCTCCGTTCTTTCTCAATTTCCTGTCTCTCTTTCTCCTTTTTGCCTTTCTCTTCTTCCAGTTTCTAAAAACCAATAAAAGAACTTTCAGAATTAATTCTTTAGCTGAGAGAATCAGATTTTTCCCGGCGCAACGCCCAATAATGGGAATGGATGCACCAAAACCAGTGGTGCTTTAACATTAGATATTTAATATGTTAACATTTTATCTTATAAAAATGATAAATCAAAGTGCAGCAATCACAAGACTAGAATTCGTGCAAAAGCATAGACTCTAAACAGACCAGCAATCTCCAACCTTGGATGCTGGGAGATTATATGAGTATGGCCGGCCTTTCAATAAGTACATAATGGCTACACTGCAGATAAAAAGCATGGTGGTTCAAAGTGGGAGACAAAAGTCTCCAGAAAATACAATGAATCACTCAGCACTTGACTACAACTGTATTTTGTGCAAATAAATAACTAGAAAACAGTTTAAAAACTGGGAAATATGAATTGTAACCCCAAAGAATTCCCAACCCAGGAAAAACTACAAACTTGGGGGCTTTGGGGAAAGAATGGAAATAATTCATCAATACCACTACAAAACCAGAACAGTTTACTGTCCTCTGGTCTTCCCACCCTCCAGAAAGCTGTCTAGCTAGATCCAGGCAAGAGCTGTACTATTATCTACTTTATTCCCACCATTACAAGATGGACAGCCCACCAAATATTAAAAAGGTTGGAAATCACTCATTTCAAACAGAGGCTAAAAAGGGTTATTTGCTAAAGTTTTATTGAAAGGTATATAAACTGTATTTTTCCATTTAATTAAATAGAAAGCAAAGCAACATATCTATGCCCAGAAATCCTATAAGACAATAAAAATACATCAAGATAATGACAAATCCATCCTTGGAAGCAATTGTTGTGTGTTAACTTACAGATGCTGTGCTAGGACATGGACCGCCAACACTGGATTAACCTTGCCTATAAGCTATGTTTCTGGGAGGAAGAGCAAGTACATGGTTCACAAATAAACCAAATAACAAAGACAAAGTTTGTCAACCTGAAAGATTGCCAGTGTACCACATGGTTTTTACACATACTCAGCAGAAAAAAACCCCAAACAGGAAAAAAAACAAAAACACGTTTATCTCTTTGGCTCCATGTTTAGTGCCACTGCAATGAAATGAAAACTTCAACAATAAATGTGCATTTTTCTTTTCTTCATCATGTAAAGCATTTAAAACAACTTTAAAAAGCAATCTTACCTGTTAGACACTCTTCCCTCTTGTCCATGGATCAGAGAACTGACAGAGGATTAGGAAATAAAGCTAATTCACAAGGGATCAATCTATCCAGTTGCTGCACCAGTCTGTATTTAATGTGAAATACAGGCAAACCCAGCACCGAATACATTGAGATTACAAAAGGAAGAGAATAAAAATGGCAGAAAGCTAACAGAGACAAACAAAACTGAAATCCTATTTAAAGGGGCAAGGAAATTCATCCTTTAAAAGATCCTAATATCAAGTTTTAATTTACAATATGGGGCTGGACTACATGAAAACTTTGAAAGTAAACTTACCTCAATTTCATATACTTATATAAAGAAATGTGTTTAAATACTGAGATGAGTGATACTTACAGATTATTTTAGCTGTTCCAACAGTAATTTCTTTGGTAGCATTCCTGGATTTTTCTCCTCAAAGCTCACTTTATTCAGTGTACTAATTCTTTCTTTAGTGTATCTTTTGGCTTATGTAAATTAGGCTTAGTTTTTTAGGACTCATTTCAAAAGTTTTCTTCTTGTAAAGCCAATGAAAGAATAGATAAATCTAATTTATCAAAGGTATTTATCTAATGGATTTCTATATGATAAAAGATCTAGAGAAAAATGAAATGGGGCTAGGAAAAGAAACACAGATGTAGGAAAGGAACAGAAAAGGAGAGGTAAAAGAATCATCAATCTTACCTTGTGTTCTCTTCAGACTCGTCCGTGCTGTAAATGGACGCCCCCTGCCACGCTGATTACCCTGACAGTCTGTGCTTATTTAATAAACTCATACCAAAACATGCAAAGGTTCACTGTGCTCATTACTTTGTCACTGATGTTCCAAAAGACCCCTTTAACCATACCACCCAAATAAAGGAACAACCATTTTTTAACCTTTTTGGAAATCCAAAATAGTCCCCAATGAAATATGTCTAAGGCAGTAATATGCCCGACAGCTTCTCAAACTCTGAAGCATATATATTTTAGACTGATTTTTTTAAACCACATGATTTTATCATAATATACTACTGACATGACAGGGCTTATTTAACAAATCAATGATGACAAAAAAAGGGGAGGGGGGGAAACCACACACACACTTCTATAACATTTTCACTCTTACTTGGTCCCCAAACTTCAATGCTGAACTTTGCCAAAAAAGACTCTTATTTTCCCACATTTGCATTCCCAAAATTAATTTTGGGAGAAAAATAACATGTTTCTTGTCATATTTATAGTTGCTGAATAAAGCACTACAAAAGTGAGAGAGGGCTGGACACAACAGATGACTGGGATTTGTGGGGTTAAACCATTTCACCAAATTCCAACTTTGAATTTTGAAAAAACAAAAACAAAAAAACCCACAACATGACTATGTGAAGAAAAAAACATTTATCAACATTTTAGTGTTGAGTTACTGGCTACTCAGTCCTAGGGGAAAGAGCTAGTACCATCTTAAAGTTTAAACATTAAAATACATTTCATGCAGAATTTGCTTTTCATGGTCCATAAGCATCACCTTCAAAACTAGAAAACATTCACAGATGCGCTATCATTGAGAAGTTTTTGTAGGCAAGGCTTATAAAAGGGATTTACTATTGCACAAATACTCATTTCCAAGCCAGTTACCCCTTTGCATATTTTTCTGAGGGGGCATCCATAAATATAATAAAAAACAGAAGCTCATACTTACATCCTATTCCTTGTTACTTTCCAAGCTGAGAGTTTCATCTTGCATTAGTCACCATATGATCTCTATCATAATGGTGGGGGTCAATGAATAGATTAGCTTTATGGGAATTTACAGTTCTTCCATGCATCTAAATTTTGGTAAGTCTGGTAACCACTGACCTACTTTTAAAATTTTCCCCCTCTCAAATTAAATCTATGCAAATAATAACCCTTAAATTTAGCTCTAAATCAAACTGTTTTCTTCTGATTAAGCTACACAATTGCCCACAGAAATACACTAAAATGTATGTTATCCTGCTGCCCCCTTAAATTGTTATAAATCTTGAACCTGACGTTTAGGTTGAAATTTATGGAAAACAAATATTCTTTAATTCACATTAAAGTGAGATGACTGCAGAGCAATCATTAAATAACTGAAAAAACTAGACATAAAATGTACAGGACCACTTTAATGTGGTTCTGGTCTTTGGTTTTTGTTTTCTATCTATATATCTATTATACCTACTATAAATAGCATTTTTAATGAATTCTAATGTAATGTTGATTTTAAGTGGTCTTTTTTTCTCTTTGGATTCTGCAAAAAGTCTAGTTTGGTATCAAATGCAAAAACAAGAATACTACCTTGTGTGTGTCTCTGAATTTACTGATCTCTCGTGATATCAGGTCTCTTTTGTCTTCTTCCATTTCTATAGCGTTTATGTCTTCCTAAAAGACAAGGGGGACAGGAGGGAAAAAAGAATGAAGGTCAATCAACATCGACACAAAGAGACAAGAGAAAAGTCGAAGGTTAGAGGTTTTGTACCAGTCTTGTAAGAGAAAAAAAAAAGCCCTTCTGCAGTATCAAACCTGACAATCTGATGTTAATGAGTGAAAAATCAGATGGACAAGAGTCACAAATCTGGCAACTAGCAGTAAATATAGTCATTGTCAAAGCCTACAATGTAAACGAACCTTGGTGATGAGTGGATAAGGGATCAGTGGGGCCACTGGAAATCTGCGGAAAATCTGCGGAAAAATCCACGAAGATTTTTTTTTTTAAAAATAGAGTTCACACTACTCTGAAAAACAATGTTCTGTATGTTTGTACTGTAAGCAATACTGTATTGCTGTGATATCATTTCCTTGTCAAAGTTATTTGATACTAAAAAATAGACTTCACTCACTCTCCACACCTCCCCCTCCCACGAGCCCTCCCCCCTCATTCAATGGAACAGGGAGGGACTCAGTGACTAACATTTAAGCAGAAATTTTTCTCCTGATCCCCCTCCACGAAACAGTGGACGCTGACATGAGCAAACTTCTCCCATAATTCTTTCCGTATGGTAGGTTTTCTTTCTTTCCCTCCCAACCCAAGCCAAATGCGGAAGCTGTTAAGTATTTTCCTCCCTCCCCATTAAGGGAAGGCGTGCTGAGGAAGTCAACCCAACAGTCCTGCTTCCACTGGGTCTTTGAGAGAACCCAAGGGCCAACACTCCAAGGGCTTGGCGGCTCCCTGTTATAGCTGCCCTGTTTAAGGCTGGATAAGAAAGAAGTGACTAAGGAGAATGAAGGCATTTAGCCACACATAAAACTGCTCAAGATCATCTGTGAGGAACTGAAATCCAAAGAATAACATAAACCTTAAGTGTGACTTGGTAAGTAATCACATTATAAAGGTTTTACAGTGCTTCTAAAATAGTATAAAATACTATTCATGCATATAAAGTATTTCCCATAAACGTAGATAAAATGATTTCCATTCAACGTTTCTCAACAGTATGCCCAAAGAAAAGGGTAGGAAAAGACCTGAATATTTCCTTTTCAACCTGGATTTCCTATTCCTCAGACTAACTGAAGTGGAGAACAAAGTAGGGATGTGACACTCAAGACCCTGGGGAGGAGTGTTTCATCTCGCGCTGCTCTTTCAAATTCCTCCAGCTAGATAGATGTTCAACAGCATTATTGTCCATGGAGGGGTATGAGGCAAGGTTTCTAAAGGAAAGGCAGCTGAAAATTAAAGGTGAGTGAAGATCCTCAGTGAATGAGACCTGGTTTCCCGCTTGGAGCAGAGAAAAAAACAACCATGAAAAGGGGATAAGGCAAAGTGAGATAATCTCCATTCTAAGATCTTTAGGGCTAGCCCCCATAACGGAAAAACTTACTTTGCACATAATCAATCATTGGTTTACCCTTCATCATACAATTTTTTTTAAAAACAGAACTAGAAGGGTGACCCCATACATAGGCATAAGCCTGCATGCCACAAAATTTTTTCTATCACAAAAATATGAAATTTGTGGTCACAAAAATTAGGAAGCCAACTTCCTAAGGCATGACAGAAATTAATTAAAAGCTTATTATATTCTGATATAAACACTAATCAGTTTCTTTTCCCATCAGAAGTCTGAAATTAGAGCAACTGTATAAGATAACAGAGATCACAAAAAGTAAATCGAAGAAATAAATCTGTTTTGTCCGAAATCAATAACACATACGTCCTCCTTCTTTTCCTTTTTCTTCTTCCTGGGGTGAGAGTCAGATTCCTGGGAGGGGGCATTGAGCTCGCTGGAGTATTCCCGTATTAACACTTCAATGGCCCCTTTAATGATCTGATCTCTTCTTTTTGTTTCTTCATCTAAGGCTTCATCGTCATCATTTGTAGTCTCTGGCCTGGCATTCTTGGGAAACAAGGCAAATTCAGAAAAATCACCAACCTAGAAAGTGAAATTTATTTTGAAGCAAGAGTTGGTAAAACCCAGTGTTTTCTCCAAAACACTTGTCTGGGAGTCCTTGTGTGCAGCGCTATTTTTGTTATCGATTTAGCAAAGCTAGGCTTTGGTTTAATGTCTGGGATTTTTTTGTCTTGTCATTTTCTTCCCACTTCTTTCTCCTTTTAATACTTAAGAATCATGGGACCTAGCCTACCACAAAAAAATCAAGTCTCAGGACCATCATTCCACATAACTTGTGTACAAGAAAGAGAAAATGTTCCTACAACACAGACTCCCACATTTTCTTTCTTAAAAGTTAGACCAACTATAAAGTTTTTTTTTTAAACCAAACTCTCCATATTGTTAAAAAAATCACTGTTTAAATCCACAAATTTTATTCTTCCTCCAATATAAATCAATACTCTCCTAGAGATAGTATGGTCTTCAAGGTAGGCCTAGCTACTTAACACTACTTCCTCCTTTACAAAAAACCTGACTCTAATGTTCCCCTAATCTCTGCATTTGAATTCTATTTGTTTCAACTGAAAACCTATTAATTAAGGATAAAATTTGGTTTGTGTTGTACAAGGACTAATGCTTATTCAATTAGTTATGATTTCAAAAAATTTAACAATTTGGACAGAATACTCTCAGTATCAGATTTTTCCATGTGTTATAGAATCCTCAAAACTTGGTGAGTGAGGAAGAAGTGATAAGCAGGACAGACATAAAACAAATTATGTCTATTTTACTGTTCTTTCTTAAAAGTATCAAGTTCAGATCAATTTACCTGCCCTGCATTGGTAGCTTACGGTCACTGTCACAGTTATAGTCAAAAGCCAGGATGCTGTTCCTGAATAAACACTTTGATTATGGTGCTTCATGATCCACAACTCACATACATATGTAATTTGATAAGAGTCAGAAGCTTTTCGGTTCACTTTAATAAAACAAACAAACAAACAAAAAAATAAACAGGAACCATGTAGTGCTACCTTCTGCATTCGAAAGGCTGTAACTAGTTGATCATTAATTCAACAAGTATTTACTAAGCACCTACTGTATGTAAAGTGCTGTGAGAGATACAAAAATACAGACTACAGATTTCCTAATAACTTGTGGGGGGGGGGTTGTTTCTCAGTTGGAGAATTGTCATTCCATATAGCTTAACAATTCTTAGTTATTATGTGTATCCTAGCAGACATGGCTCCAAAGTCAGGGAACTGTATCACTGCTCAAGTAAATCCATAAATAAAAGATTTCTTTAAGATTCATGGTTTTGTTTTATATATATAGCATATGCTGATGTTGTGAAAATCTAAAAATTAGGCTGAGTGAAACTTTCATAAACAAGCAACATTTTTCATTAGTTAATGAACTCATTCCCACATGCTATGGACTGGGAGAGAAAAGCCAGTAGTAGATCAAGAAAAACAGACAAATCTGTGAAGAAACCCTTAGGCCAACTTGCGACATGCAGAAAACTCATATTTTCTTAGCTGATTAATATGAAAGATGTTATGAGGGGCTCAACACTCCTAACAGGCAGGTAATATACAAGTATTAGTGAGTTGATGCATTATTTATAGGTTGGCTAATTTTGGTGAGCCAAAAAAGAAATATATGTTTACAAGGCTGGGTAAAAGATTGTAGGCAAGACTGGAGAGCAGGCAACAGAATCACATCTACTATCACAAAAGAAGCAGAATGGAAGAACAAGGAGATGTTCAAGTTTTGGACTGGCAGAAAAGTACCCCCCCCATCTTCAAATAAATCTCTCCACTCAACATCCCCACTTCTTAGGGTACCTTAAAATGCCCTTGAATAAAGTCATTCACCTACTCACCTGGTAAGATTAATAATTTATGTCAGACAAACAGTAGTAATAGTAATGGTAAATAACAACTATAACAATTCACATTTTTAGAATCTATATACTTCTATAAGAGGAGGACAAGCTGCTTAAAATTGTGTATGTTTAATTATAATTTGTACTTACTTATAAAGCTGTCTTAATGAATTAGTTCTGTTTGGAATAGTCTGTACCACTGTTTCTCTGGAAAGTTAACCTTGTCCAGCCTCCCCTTCCTACCTTCATCCCAACCTGGAACAAGCAAACCAAGAGTCATCCACCCACTGTGGGCGGATAAAATATTTAAAATAACTACATACTTTTTAAAAAAGTATGTTCTTTGGTCATAACCACATATCAATATGATCTATTGAAGCCCTGCATAAAAATTTCAAGAAAAGAAACACTTCACTCCAAACAGGACAGCTGACCTACTGGAGTGACTCGCTGAGACACATACCCCATTGGATGCTTTCCTCTTCGCTTTCCATTCATCTAACTGTGCCTTAGTCTTCGCATCAACTTTAACTAGGAGCTTCTTCTCACCAATCTGAAGATCATGCAATAATCGAAGGGCACGGAGGGTAGATTCAGGCTCTTTATATTCACAGAACCCAAAGGCTAACAATGGATATGAAGAAACGTGAGAAAATACCAATGTATTAATGAATGCCAGATTTTTCTATTATTAAAGCAAATTCATTATGGGTATATGCTTACAGTATGTGGGTTTTACAGGTCCCTTTTATGGACTTCACTATTCATTAGCACCTCCACCAAGAGGGAGGAGGGAAGAAGAAACTCAAATTAGACAATTTACTATGTTATTCTCTGATAAAATTATAGTTGGAGGTTGAATTTAATGACTAAAATGAGAGTTTTTCTCTTACCTATGGATTTTAATTCATACTATCCCTGTTCCCCACATTATTACTAGTAACTGAGAGCTAACTGCAGTTTAAACATAAGGAAAACAAACATTTTTCAGTTGGGAAAAAAAGGACATAAAAGAACTGTCAAAATACTCAATGAGTGACAGGAAAATTCCCTGTACATTTTTTAAAAGGTAAAATGAAAATTTTTGATTGCAAACAAAGAATGTTTACATTTCCTCAATTTCTTGAGTTTTGTAAGATTTTTTTTAAAATGTACATTTCTTTTTACTGATAGATCAACTTTACTATTACTACCACCTTTGAATAACAAATGAAAGGGCTCTTGTATGATTGAGTTTCCATCAAAAAGCACAAAGTGACAGTTTGTTCACTTTTGGTATATTCTAGAGCACCATGAAACCCTGCTTATCTTCCTCCATAGTTCCATCCTGATCACGGAGCCCCTTTTCAAACCTCCCACCCCTTACCTGTTTCTGACACATGAGGGAAAATACCAAAATAAAATATTAAATAAAACACTAAAACAACAAACTGATCTGTCATGTTCTTTTCTTTTGCCTCCACTTGGATGTACTGACTCCCGGCCATCTAGCTCCAACCCTCAGTTAATCCCTTCCCAACTACAATCCAGACAAAGAGGACAACTCCCATAAAGAACTGTGTCCACGCAGCATAGCAGAAGAAGTGAATTATTCATTTAACTTACAACAGAGGCAAAAAAAAGTTCATCTACCTTGAAGTTTTCCAGATGCACCTTGAACTCTCTTCCAGCTCAAAACTAAACCACATTTCTTTATTTAAAAAAAAAAAGAAGAGAAATAAATGTTATTTATAAAATCAACTAATTTTTAATGCAAAGAAGCTTACATTTACAATCAGACTAAAATAAAGAAAAACAAGAAAAAGGTAGAAGGACTTACTTTTATTAGAATTCTAAGAGATTCAAACTTTTTTTGTTAAGTAAAACAAACCTAACATGTACAAGAAAGAAAAAATGAATTTTGCCACATCTCCATAGAATTACATACCCTTGTATAAACCAGCAATTTCCACCAGAAAATTTTAAATTAATGCGGAATTTAATCATTAAAATGTTTGATTAGAAGTATGACATAAAAACAACTTTTGCTATCATCATTTTCAAAAATGAGGGGTTGAAAAAGAGTTAATCAAAAGAAAACTAGTTTGAATCCCATCTCTATGACACAATATATGTTACCATAGGTCAATGACTTAACTTTTCTATACCTTGGCCTCTGCAAAATGGTTATAAAAGTTATATTAACTACATCACAAGGTTATTGTGAGGATCAATTGAATATATAAATGGTTCATAAATGAGCTATAACTAGCAGTTAAAAAATATTCTTCAACTTACAGCTAGGAGCTGCCTAATAAGCATATCAGAAGCTTTCTCAGAAATGTTGCCAACAAAAACTGTAGTCGTGGGGCCACTGTTTTCATCATTCTCTTTGTTCTTTAGGCCTGGATGATCTTTTCTGGCTCCCAAATGCTTTCCAACCATGGACACAGTGGGTACTAAAACCTAAAGAAGAGAAATAAATAATAAAATGTAGTTTCGTCCTTTCAAGCAACTGTCTACCAATTTTAATATGAACTAAAGCAAAAGATTCAGCAGTGTAAATTTACAATATAACACACTTTGTATAGCTATTATTACTGTTTTATAAATAGTTCATGTCTTCCTAAAACCCCTCTGGAATGTTTATAGCACTTTCCATTAAACCAAGCATGTTGTTTTCAACAGAAGTTGTGTATACCTCTAACTTTTAATTCTAACTCTCCTCCAAAGAGAAACACAAGAAAATTAAGAATGGTTTTTTGAAATGTCCTATTAGTTCAGAAAGAGAAACCAATAACTCATCTGACAACATCAGATCAATTCAGTAGTTTAATTAGGACAGTACAAGCAGACCCTGAGTTTAAAATGACCCATATTCACAAAAGGGATAGGTGAAGTCAGGCCCCTGCTTTGTAGCAGCACTTCCACCTCCAGCTCAAATCCCACCAATCTAAATCCTTGGGGAAAAGTACTTGGGGATTTTAGATAACCTCTGACTCAGAAGTGGAAGAAGGGAGAAGAAGCAAAAACAAAAAGCAAAAACAGATAAGAGACTACAGAACTTCCTGCCAAGTACCCCATCAATTCCCTCTATAGCCTAAAATTTTAAGAATCAAGTCTCTCATAGGAATACAAATCATCTGGGAGGATTAAGGGATACTCATTAATGTATTAATCAGCCACTTTATGGATCAATGTAGATTAATTCAGACTACCTTCCTTTTAACACTGATTTTCCTTTAGTAAAATGATAATAATACTTGCACTACATACTTCATAATGGTGCTCTGAAGAAAGCATTTCATAAAACCTTAAAACACCATATAAGTGTGAGGTATTTAACACCTGGCTGAAATCATCTGGACTGAGAATGGAAACTTTAATTAAGAGAGGAGGAAAGATGGGTAATTCTGGAGTTTGTAACAAGGTATATTTTTAGAGAATGGGGAAGCCTGGATAGGATGCCACACTTTAGGCCAATATGAAGGCACTGAGTACGTGAAGAACCTGAAAGTATGTACAAAGGTGAATGTGAGGGTAGAAAAAGAAAATCTTAGCCTACCCTAAAATAATGCCTTGAGTTGGCTTTATGCTCAGAAAAAAAAAAAAATGGGGGAAACTCTTATTAAAAAAACAGAGGAAACTCTACTCCCAGGACCCAGAACCAGGCCTGGCTTTTACTGTTACTACTATAGCCCAGCTATGTTATAGGCTATTAAAAATATAATTTTTCAATCTGGCTTGGGAACCTAACTATCACTTACAATGTTTCTTTAGGAATATGTGATCCACAAAAAAAAAAAAAAAAAAAGAATATATGATCCAAGTTCTAAGCAAGCTGCTTAAAAATTAACTTTTGGAGTATAATGCTATAATTCAGTCATACGTTAGAGACTGATGGTACATGTAATTTCTAATTATTCAAGTTAATATGAAGAATAGTTTAAAACTCTGTAGCAGACTGTGCCTAATAATTAGAACAGCTTTACACATCACAACTTACAGGAATACAGGTAGAAACAATATTCATGGTTGAAGGGAAAAGACTGAAGTCAAAATCCACTCTGGCAATGATTCACCTAAGAATTTTAAAGGGAAATGGGAAGGTGGGCATAACAATTAATTTGTTCAATTAGTATCTGCTGAATTTATCTAATGAAATGCTTAAACCTGAAAAAGGTAAAGAAGGTACTGGGGAAAGGAAAAAAGCAAAAGGGACACTACAAAATTATTATCAAAACTGTTAAGACTTTACCTATAGTGCCAAAATGAACAGGATTCTATTTTTTTCCATGAGGAAAATTCAATTTAATCCATTTTTCCCCTATAAAACATAAATTCTTATTGACTGAAATAACCTTACTATATATTCTTTACAACTCGGACATGGGTTTCATTTTTAGAAGGCATCATTATACATTTTAAAGTACTGATTTTTTTGGAGTCAGGAGAACTTGAGTCCAAATCCGGGCTCAGATACATGATACTTACTAGCTGTGTGACCCTGGGCAAGTCACTAACCCCAACTGCCTCACCAAAAAGCAAAAAAAAAAAGTACTGATTTTTTTACTAAGTTTTATTGCTATCTCTGAACAGGCTTCTATTAAAGAAGATTCTCTATTGAGAGCCAACATAGCGAGAGCCAGCAAAGAATGCTGGGATCTGAAGACCTGGATTACAAGTCCAGCTGTGCCATTTATTAGCCATGTAAGCTTGAAAGACACTGCATTTGATATCCAAAACCCTAGGTCTGAATCTCAGCTCTTCTACTTACTTAGCTGTATGACCTTGGCAAGTCACTTAACCTCTTTAGGCCTCAGTTTCCTCATCCATAAAAGGAGAGGCTGGACTAAATAAGGTGACTTCTAGCTCTCAATCTATGGACCTATGAATTTAAGTCACTTCACCACTCTTAGCTTCAGTTTCCTCATCTACAAACTGAGGATAACAGTGCTTATACTACCTTACAGTTCACAGGACATAGAGACTGTGAAGCACTCTATAAATATGAGCTACTATTATGCTAAAATTATAATAGTAACTTGCAGGAATTTGCACTGACACAACATATACTAAATTATGAATAAATGAACCTAGTGTGAGGACTATGTATACAATAGAATCCTGCTTCTTGGGGTTTACAAATTGTATACATCCTACTTGTCCCTTTACTATTTTCATCCTTTTATGATTCTTTTCTGAACCAAAGAAATGATGAATTATAACTTTTTAACAAATATCACTCATTTATGTCAACATGAAAACAAATTCTTCTTTGTTCAACATGGAAAAAAAAATAGGCTCAAAATCAAACTGATTGTCTCATATAACAGTGCAAAGCATAGCCTGTAGGCTTCAGACCAGAACCTTTGGATTTGAAAAGATATAAAAATGTGTCTTCCTACCAAGAATCCTTCTAAGTTTTTTGTTTTTAGTTTGGGAGTGAGAAATATTCCACAGGCAACAAACTGCAAGGATGAATTTGAAAAAAAGAATCTAGCAGTTATCAAAATGTACTAAGCTAATCTAACTAATTTAATGATATAGCTAATTGTTATTTCATTGTACAAGAAATAGGTATAAATAATAAATAGTCCATATATAATTAATATTACTACTTCTAATCAAGTCAAGAATTTCTGGGATTAACCCTAGGGAAAGGAGGAGGAACTGGACAGAGCAGAAAGTTGCTCTAAGGAAATCCTAGATTCTTAATTCACAGGGAATCTGATTTTTCCAGAGGAGGTCCTTTATGGCACACAGACTCTCCTTTCCCCTTCTTCCCTCACCCATTTGCTCTCTAGAGGCTGAGATCTAGTCAATGAGGAGAATGAAGAAAACTATCCTTACTTAAGCCAAGTTGGATAGATTATAAGAAATTATTCATCTCTTCACATAGTTGAGATGCTTTGAGGGAATAGGAAATGTTTAGTTACTCAGGGCATGGGAACAGTGATTAAGATGAACAATTTTGGAACATGGAACACAAAAGGAAAGGGAAAGCCTTGGGGAAGGACAATACATTTTTTTGGGGGAGAAATGTACTTTGGATAATCCAGGACCTGCATGAAGACAATGGATTCCTAGGGAAAAGGAAAGGGAAAGCAAAGGGGAAGAAGAAGAGAGACAGAGGTAAGGAGAGACAGAGACAGAAAAAGGAAGGAGGGAAGGAAGCAGAGATGGGGGTAAAGGGGTGGGGGTGAGAGTGTAGAATGACGTTCAAGATGAAAACTCTCATTTCACCTTCTTGGAGTTTCGTGCAGCAAGACCATCCACAGCCACACTACCTAGTGTGAAGTGAGAATAGCCAGGGAGCCAGTCACAAGACATGGACCCAGGACTTGCTGTGTAAAGCACACGAAAGGTGTTCATGGGAGTATTTTATGCATGTACAACTTGGCATCTGGATGTTGCAGTGTTGGACTTAAAAGTCAGAAAGATCTGGGTTCAAATCTTGAACTTACGTTAAATCTTTAGAAACTTACTTAGCTGTGTGACCCTAGGCAAGTCCCTTAACCTCTCTCAGACACAGTTTTCACATCTGTAAAATGGGGATAATAACAGCAACTACTTCATAGGGTTATTGTAAAGATTAAAGAATACATCAAAACAGTCTATAGACCTTAAAGTACTACAGAAATGTGAACTATTATATAACTTAACACAAATTATGCTTGCTACTCAAATAATTTGACAGAAACTGATGACAGCTTTCAGTTAAGAATTCTAATTATTCTTTTTTCAAATAAAATTTTAAGTGATATCTTTTTTTTGTCCTTGCCTAAATTTGCCCTTGTAACCCTCTCTCTTCCCCTCCCAGAGAGCCATACTATAACAAAGCATTTTTTTTAAGAAAAAAGGAAGAGGAAAAAAAATCTGCAAGTCTGATTGATATATATGTATATAATTATTATTTTTATTATATATATCCTAATAATATATGCAATGTTTCTAATTATTATTCTAAAAGTATGTATAAGCACAACAAAATCAACCTAATTTAACAATATTTTTAGCTTAAAAAAAGGATACCCTTACTCCTCTTTAAATTATACTTACAGTTGGAGCAGGAGTCATAATGCTCATTGGTACAGGAATCATTGGAGTCCCTAAAAAAAAAAAGAGGAGAAAAAGTACTATATCTGTAAGATTCTTAGAAAATGAAGTCTATCTTTATTACATGCAATGAAAATATCACTCAGAAAATTAATACACTACTCAAAGTCTACATACTGTTTGAAATATAATTAATGAAAAGGTGGCACTCATACAAATGCTATCATTTTGAATGCAAGTTGATATCAGGCAAGTCTAAATGGCATTACATGCAACAAAAAGCTATTTTTAAAGCAAGCAGAGTTTTATAACATGCACAACTTTCTCTGTAAGAACTGAATGATATTCTGCATTTTATTGTCAATTCACCAGGTTCAGCAGATTCCCCCAAAACTAATGTTTGGTTAAATCAACCTACATCATAAATGTGAATTCGCTTATGTGTTAACAGTAATTCTAGTACTTTCTTTTCAAGTTAAAAAATGTGGCCACTGAGAAATTAATTTGGAAAAAAGAGTACAGTATTCTTACAGTATCAAATAAAAATCATGCAAAGACTGAGATTAGTCTAAAAGTCACTAATGAAGAAGAAAACCTTATATTTTGCTATGTCTAAGATCTGTTGTTTTGAAGACATTGGGTATTTCTTGTAAACCTACAAAAGTTATAACGACAGATCAAGTCTATTAACAGATTAACTTCCATGAAGAATCAACAAATTAGTAGATTCTGTGTGTTGCCATTTCTGTTCCTAACTTATTAGTTTAAGTGATGGCTACCTTTAATTAGGTACTACTGATAAATCAAAGAAGTTTTAGTTAGGTCCAGCAACATGATAAATTGTTACAAAGGCTAATTTTTAAAACCATCCATTTGGTGAATCATCAAGTTAACAATATTCTAACCTGTAACATACACAAAATATAATACAATGACCAATACTGGTTTCAAATGATAAATATAAAACTGCAAGGGAGAAGGGGGGAGAGAGACTGTTGAATGCTGCTGAATGCTGAATGTTGCTGACACTGACAGGGTTACAGAGTGGTTGGTTGGATTGATTATTTTACTTTGTTAAAAAAGAGCTCTACAAGGGAGAAGGGTTATATTGAAAAAATGTTTTGGGACAAAAAACAAGACATCAATAAAACTGTAAAAACAAAACAAAAATGTGTGCATTATAAATCCAAGTTTAGGAAGGTTTAAAAAATACTGTTTTTAAATAATCTAAAAAGACTTCTAGTTGCCCTGACCATTTATGCTAAGGATTATGTTAAGGATTCACTTCCATCTAAGCCTGATGCAAATTCTTGCATTTATGTCTATAAATGCAAGCTAGAAATTGAGATATAAATAAAATAGAGGCTATGTACATTTACATTAATCCATTTTATAAAAATTAATCCATTTTATTAATCCATTAATATGTTTTAGAAAAATTTCCAATGCATTTCAAAAGTATAACTTGTAAAAAAATTATGAAATATGCAGATTTTATGGTTTATGAAAAACTTTTCCAAATAAAACCTCAAAATTAGAAACCAACTTCTGAAACAAAATATTTCATCTTAAACTCCCCAATCAAAACCTTATAAGAAACGAAAAAACAGAAAGCAAAAGAATTACTTTACATCCCGAGATCTCAAACATTATTCTTTCTTTCACATGTAAGCTTCATCCTTGAACACTAGCCATAAAATACAAAATGACAGCAGACAGAAGGAAAAATTCATTTTTTCTTTTTTTTATAATCTAAAAATATTAAGAGTATATGTCTTCCCCCCATCCTGACCTACCAATTTCACTTGAAATAAAATTAATAATTAGAAGTGTGCCTATTTCTCAAACACAATTTCAATACATTAAGAAATGTCTCAATACTTCAACTATTTATTTTATACCTTCTGCATATAATTGTTATAATAGATTATTTCAATAATTGGTAGTGTAATCATACCCCAATTATACATGCCAATCAGGTACTACAGTTCTGAGTTACATTAATTTAGTGTATTAATTTTCTACATTTTAAACTATTAATGATGTATACAGCAAGCAGCTGATGATGACTATATAGAGACTACTTAGGCAAGATCTGTTTCCCAGAGGAAATACGATTATTACATTTTGTCCCCCTGGAATTAAAAGTGTAACAGAATTACCACTACCTAAATGAAATGAGAATGACTTCACCTTCTAAATGGAAGAGGAAGATTGGACATCTGGTTTGGGGGTCTGCTGACCCATAGTATAAGAAAATAAAGTTCAACTTTTTTTCTTGAAAGAGAAACATGCCCTACTTACCTTCTATTTCCCTTTTAAATTTGGTATTGTGTTCATCAGAAAAATACATTACACTTAATATTTCTCCTCAACATCTCAAAGGGAGTTAAAATTTCTCATTTGTCTTAACAAAAACACTGTAAGATATAGAATGAATATTTACCTAGACCAGGGATATTTAGTTACTAAATTCCCCAAGGGTCATCTTTCTGTGATTCTAAACAATCAGGCTGGAAATTACATCTAGAAAGCCCTATTTCTCAATATATATGTATCCTTACAAAACCATCTAGAAGAACAATACTATTAAGTACACCTCAAGTACACCAAGGCTTTATTTAAGAACATTATGATTAGGTCTACCATTAAACCATCCATTAAGGTTAGGTCGGAAAGAACAATTTTAATTACTAATTGGGAGGTCACTGAAGGGTTTACTGTCTCAAGCGTCCTACTCACCCTAACCTTTCTCTTTCCCTTTAGATCCTCAAACACTCCTTCCTTACCATATCCTTGAGATTTTCCATTCCCAAACTACTGATGAGGTGGAATGGATGCTGTTGATTTGAAATTTAGGTTAAAAAAAAAAAAAAAGACAATAGATAAAACATGGTCATATGAGGTTGGGAAAACTGCTGCTTAAATTTCCACTTTTGCTCTCAAGAATGAGAAACTAAAACTAAATACATATGCACAACTGAATACAACACTACTGATTGCATGTTTAATAAGAACTTCTGATACAGAATATCCCCTCCATCTTTTACTAGACTAATAAATTCATTTCCCTGGGAACACAAAGCATATATAAGAAGATTGGCCTAGAAGAAACTGGTAATAAGCTAAGAAGATTATCTTCTATAAGTAGTTTATATTCAGAAGACTGGAGAACTAAAGGTTGTTATTGCTTAGCATACTGGTTATCTAGTGGACCACATTAGTGTGAGGATCACAACACTGTTCAGTTGCACGTATGTAAATGAGTTGACTTCCACAGTCTAGTTTTCAAACTAGCTTCTAACACAGGATAGCCACATAGATAAACAGAATTCAAATATTCAGTTAAGGTCACAGGAACTAAGCTATCTTCTGTTTCAACCCCCCAGGTATTGTTAAGAGATCAGGCTTAACCTGTGTGGCTTTCTAAGAGGAAGTACGTAACAGCTGAATCTGAGATTTGCAGAGCTTCTGACATCAAATCGTGTTGTACCTGCTCTGTGAATACAGGAATCAGTCTACAATATAATTTTGCTAAGCAATAGTTAGGGTCATCAATGAAAGAGACATTCATGTGTAAACTGTAAAATTCCAACTTAAGAAATTAGTACATGATTTAAAGACTCTCTAAAAGGCTGAAATACTATAGTCATTATAAGGGAATTAGAGTTAACTCCTGATTTCAGAATGATGCAGAACTGGATTCCACATGGGAAGGAACTGTACCCAATTAAATTCTTTGTTTTTGAATGATCCCATAAAATAATACCTAAATATTAACTTTATGCGAGTTAGTAGACAAAGCTCTCATGTCTTAAAAAAATAAAGTTTTAATTATCGACTACTTTTATCTTACTACCAAGGTCTGGAGTAGTTATCTAAAACATGGCATAATGAACCTTATCTTCTTAGAAGTTACGATAAAGTTATGTCCTAGAAGAGGTTAAAAAAATCCAGACATTTGTAGATGAACTCTAACAGTTTGGATTAACATAAACACCATGAAACCATCAAAACCAGCACATTCAAATCAGAAATTTATTTAAGACATTCCAGAAAGTACTGGTTCCATGACAGCCACAAAGGTATTCCTTCCACAGTAACAGAACCAGCTTACCTGGAGGCACAGGTGGAGGAAATCCCGGAAACTGTGGGGGCGGGATACCTGGTGGGAGAGCTGGGATTCCCATAGGAGGTCGATTCAAGTGAGGAGGAAAAGACATTCTTACTGGAGAAATCTTTAAAAAAATAAAAGTAAAACTCTCAAAATACTTTTAACTATTTTTCCTCACAATCTAACATTTCTTATTACAAATTTACCTTAAATGTGCCAGCAAATGATGTTTTCTGTCTATTCATTTGCAAATGAGTAATCCTTATATTTTAATACTTTTCTAAAACATTAATACATGGCCAAAACTCAGGATCAACTACTTGAGAAGTCCTTTAGAGAAAATGTTTTTAAAGTGAATAGCTATGTCTAATTTGGGAAATAGGAGAAAAATGCTGCAGAATTTCAAACATAATCAGCAAGATAACACTTTATATCTGATTCAAAATAAAAGATCATAGCCATAAGAGTTGCTTTTAGCAGTTGGTTATTCAGTCACTGATAGACCTTATAAATAGTGTAAAGCAAAGGTGATGGAGAAAGCACTTAATTTGGGAGTCACGAAGATGTGAGCTTGAACCTAGCCTGAGACACTTACTAGCCATGTGACCCTGGGGAAGTCATATAACTTTGCTCAGTCTTAGTTTCCTCATCTGTAAAATAATGATAAAAATAGCATCTTCCTCCCAAGGTTGTCGAGAAGATCAAATGAGATAACAATTGTAAAGAACTTAGCACAATGCGTGGAACATAGTAAGTGCTATATAAAATTTAAGTTATAACTTCTCTCAGCCTTAGTTTCCTTAACTGTAAAAGGGAGTATAACAGCACCTATCTCACAGGACTGTGAGGATTAAATGAGATAACATATGTCAAGAACTATGTAAACCTTAATGTGCTATATAAGTACTACCTATTATTATTCATAGGCCAAAATTTTGACCTGTTGTTATTCCTGTCCCTATTTAAAATTTACAGGGTGGGATTTCTGTTCAGGTCTCGGTTCAATTGGAGAGTATCTCTAAGCTTCTAGGTATGTGTAGGTCACTAACACTGCTTCAGATATACTATCAATGTGTCTGCTACTCACCACTAGTGTGACCTTGGACAAGTCCTTAAGCTCACTGGGCTTCAGATTCCTCAGCTGTAACAAGACAGTGCTGAACCAGATGACCTGTGGGATCTCTTCTGGCTCTAAAACTGATCCTATGAATCACTTCAACAGCCCTAAGCTTTCATGTATCAGTTTTCTCAAAAGCAGAGCATATATGCACTTTTAATAAAGTGAACTTAAGCATGGAAAACTTATTTTAAAGTACAAAGATAAAAGTTCCTATTTTTTTATTTTACTCTCTACACTCAGAAGCCATAACTACTGTGAAAGGGTTAAAAAACAAGGTTTAGGGGTTACAGGACGAAGGCTCTGCAGCCTAATACATGCAACTGATTGCAAAAAGTACATATTGGTCCTGCTAAAATTAGTTTTTTGACCATCAGGAGGACCTTAGGTTAGTCAGAGGTGAGCGATCCTTGGCCTCAAGGCCACATGTCGCCCTCTAGGTCCTCAGGTGCAGCCCTTTTACTGAATCCAAACTTCACAGAACAAATCCCCTCAATAAAAGGATTTGTTCTGTAAAATTTGGACTCAGTTAAAAGGCTGAACTCAAGGACCTAAAAGGCCACGTACTGCCTCAAGACTGCAAGCTCACCACCCCTGGGTTAGATATTTAAGAAAATCTTCCCACCAAAACTATGTGGGCATTTGTAGCTGTCAGAATATTTAAGAAAAGGAAAAACAAAAAAAGTATTTCCTTTTCACTTGCAACTATCACTTTTCCTCAAACTCGGCTCAATTACATTTTTTATTCCAATTTATTTCATAAGTCTGGATAACTACAATTATTCCACAAAAAAAATATACTTTTAACATTTGAATTTTGGTACATACTTCTGGACAGCGTGCCTATAGGCAAAACACACACCTAGACAATTTCTTTTTGGATGCCCCTGCTGTAGGTATCTCACATTCAAAAATGGTTGTTACTGGAAGAGCTATAAAATGAATCACTTTGCTCTTCTTGACAATATTTAAATAACTCCTGGCATTACCAGTATTATCTCAGTCCTACTAAGGAGAAAAAAGTATAGTCATCTTTTAATTTAGTCTGAAATACATAAATAGGACTTATGAGACCTTTCTAAAAATTAAAATAAATCACTTAAGATTTTTTTTCTTCAATATTCAATACAAATTACACCAAAAAATAAGATTTTCTTTTTCTTGGTGTTTAGACTATAATTCAAATTAGGGGTTTTTATATGTATGTCTCATTCTTACTTAAGTAAGCAGTTTCTTTATGGAAACCAATACCTCCATTCCTTTATTCCTTTTTTTCCCATGAAACATTCTGCTTTTAATCTACATTTTTTAGAAAGGAAGTCCATAAAAAAAGAAAAGAAAAAAGAAAGGAGGTCCATAAAAACAACACTTCTGGGAGCTGCAGAAAAAAATGATTCCCTTTCCCCAACCCAAATCTGGAACTTAAGAGATTTTTCACTTCACAGGAAGCAGAGTTTGTAAGAGAACAGCCATCAAAAAATCCTCTTCTAAAAGGACTTGAAGATTCCCTCAGCCCTGAATTTTCTCCTTATGAGAGAGAGTAAGAAAATTAAACAAGTGGATACCTTGGTTCATATGGCATTTTTAGTTCCAAGTTCATTTTTATGAAAATTTATTTTTATTTCAAGAAGGATAATAACCCTTTCTACACAAAAAACTGGAAGTTATACATTTGTGAAAATCACTAATCTCAAAATATTTATTTCAACATCTTAAAGGTAGGAGTCAATCAAAAGGTACTTTATATTTTGGGCTCTGACAAAAGCAAATTTGAAGTCAAGAAAAAGATTAATTAAGAATATATTATCACACAAAATACATTCATATACATTATCTGTAACAAAAAGAAAGCTTACTAGTATAGTCAGAATACTTTCTGAACTTAAATTTTGCTTTCAGTAAAGCATTAATACTAAATTTGGTATCAATTAGCTAACACAAAAGAATATCATAATAGTCTGTCTTAAGATTTCACCCACCAAAGTGAACACTAATTTATTTCAAGTAAGTCCCTTCAACAATTCAACAAAGAAATATTTACCAAATGTAAGGTACTATGTTATCCTGAGAATTCAAACATAAGGAAGACAAGAGTTCCTGTCCCCAAAAGAACCGTGTATAAAATTTTTGCAAAAGGGGCAGCTAAGTGGCACAATGGATAGAACTCTTGCCTTGGAGTCAGGAGGACCTGAGTTCAAATGTGACCTCAGACACTAGCTGTGTGACCCTGAGCAAATCACTTAACCCCACTGCCTCACCAAAAAGCAAAAAAAAAAAAATTGCAAAGCACTTTACATTTTATTTCAGTAGGTGCTGTTATTACTTCCATTTTACAGGTGAGGAAACTGAGGCACACAGCCGATTAAGTGACTTGCCCAGAGTCACACAGTTAGTAAGTGTCTGAGACTGCATTTGAACTCAGGTCTTCCTGACTCCACTGCACCATCTCATTGGCCTTATATAAATGAAATGAACCAGCTGTGTTACCTCCTAGCTACTGAAGTATTCTCCTAAGCTTGTGCTAATGATATATCTGCAAAATAAACTGCAGGCTGAAAAATAAACAAAAAATAATATTTCATCCTATGATAAATGGGATAAGGCTTCTAAAGTAGTATTTAGCACCCAACATTTAGATCATGATCTTTAACCAGAGATTCTCTAAATACTCCCTCAAACATTTTACCTAGCAGGATATTAGTATAATGAAGTTTTTAAATAAGTTTCCTTCTAAGAAATTGTTCAGGAGTGAAGAGTAAAATTTTTCTGGAAAATAAACTAGTAACACCTCTGTTTCAACATATGCTAAAAACTTGTCAAGTTTTGTAAATGTTAAATGCTTTAAATTATTTATCTAAAGAAGGATATAGCCCAAAAAAAAATTTTTTTTAAATAAAGGGTATAATTAGAGAAAATTATACAAAGAACAGATTAAATATAATATTTAGAGCTCCTTGTATTGTATCTTTCTTCCTTGAAAAAAGGAAAGTATTGTCCATTGGAATGATTATTTCTTGTATTTCACAGGCTATATGATAAAACTGTAAAGGCACTTACAGGAAGACAAGACTATGGATACATTATTGGTGGAGCTGTGAACTGAGTCCAGTCATTCAGGAAAATAATTTGGAATTATGCAAAAATTTGACTATAATATCTATACCCTCTGACCAGAGCTTATTATTGGCATGGTGCCTGGCACAGAGTAGATGCTTAATAAATGTTTGTTGACTGACTAGTCTGAGAGGCTGCTGCTAGGCACATATCCCAATCAGCACAGAAGTGGACAGAATAGATATCCATTAGTAATGGAAAAGTTGAATAAATTGTGGCACATGAATGTAATGGAATATCAGTGCAACATGAATAGGGACAATTCAGAGAAACATGCCAAGACCCAGATGAACTGATAAAGTAAGCAGAAAGGTAAACAAGATAGATATATAGATACAGATATATTTTTTACTACAACAATGAAAATGGGAATAACATAAAAATGAAATCAAACATCTAATTAGACTAAGCTCACACACACACAGTAGGTTAAGGCAGACAAACAGAGTAAAGAGGCCTGATTCTAGAAGAGATGTCAAACTCCCCTCTGATTGGAGCCCAAACCAGATTCAAATGTAATTGGGAAATGTTTTAACAAAATAAATAAAAATTCAATAGGACATAATGTTAATATGTAGTTTTCTAAATCAATATGCTGCCTGCCAGGGTCTTACTGGTATTAAGTTCAAATTGAGGAGGTGGGGGAGTTAGAGAGGACACTAAACCATACATAAGGATCCCTGAAGGGCGCATATTGACTTAGAAAACCACATTTTAACATTATCTATGTTCAATTTATTTTTATTTTGTTAAATATCTCTCAATTACATTTTAATCTGGTCCAGCTCAGTCAGCAGTGCTACAGGCCACCAGTGGCCCTTGGGACAATGTTTGATACCTCTGCTCTAGAACAGCTGTGTCAAACTCAAATAAAAAGAGATACTGGAGGGTAGCATAATGACTTAGAAAACCACAAACTGACATCATTTTTGTTGTGTCATATTTTCATTAATTTTGTTAAACATTTCTCGATTACATTTTAATCTGGATCCAACATACTAGGAAATTTTGTGGGCTGCTTGAACTCCAGCTTCCAGTATGACACCTCTGCTCTAGAGGGCCTGGGTTCAAATCTCACCTTTGATAATTACTACTTATGTAACCTTTGGTAAACTTTACCTCTCTGGGTCTCAGTTTCTGTAAAATCTGTAAAATGAAGGAATGGACTAGATCCAAACCTTTGAGATCCCTAAACTATTACCATGATCCTGTTATCTCATCCATTTTAGAATAGCTAAGCAAATTATTACACATGAATGTAATCGATTATTACTGTGTGGTAAGAAATGATGAATATGAGTAACAACTAACGTATAAGAAGTATCAAGAAAATCATATCTACAACGACTGCAATGTTATCATGGTATTTTCACTCCTGAATTCCTTTTCTCCATGCTCTCAACAGCCATTTATGCCCCATGAATTTGTGATTTTGAGTTTCCCCCACCATTCACCTTCTCTCCTCATACTCCCCAGCTAACAATGCAAATGTTTTCTATCTCAAACGGACTCTCACTGCTACACAACAATCTTTTAATTCCTGATCTTCTAGCCTAATCTCCAGCTGTTTTAAAACTACTATGCAATATGTTGCAATGGAAAGAGGCTTTAGAGTTACAGGACTTAGGTTTGACTACCATCTCTCCCACTAATTACCCAAGCAATCTTGATTAAGTAACTCAAATTCCCTGGACCTTGGTTTCTTCATAAGTAAAATGAGGGGTTTGGAAAAGATAGCCTGTGGGGTTTCTTTCAGCTCCAGGCCTACGATCCTATGAACTAAAACGAGAGGGTTAGAAATTGCAGTCTATAAATGTAATGGAATTATTGTTGGACCCTAAGAAATGACGAATATGAAACATTCAGAGGAAGGGAAGGCTTACATTCACTAAATTAAAAGGAACCATGAAAATAACAATTTAAAGGGGGAGGAAAAAAAGCTAAACACTGTAATTATAATGAACAAACTTGGCCATGGGAAAAAGTTGTTAAAAAAGTACCTCCTTCACTTTATTAAAGAAATGAGGGATTGGGACTGTGGAATATTGCATACACTGTTCAATACCCATTATTTAGTAACGAGTTTTGCTAAACAGCTTTTATTTCCCCCTCTTTTTAAAATCTGTTACAAGGGATGGTTTGCTTGGTAAGGAAGAAACAGTGATGATAAATTCAGAAATAAAGGTGCTGTAAGAATGAAAGATAATAAAAATTTCTTCTAAAAAATCCAAATACAATAAATTTAAAGAAATATAGGAAAATTGATAAGTGATGAAGTAAGTAGAACCAGACGGTTCTACAACTACAATAATATAAACTAAAATGAAGACAAACACTAAATGACAATAACAAAGATCTTGGTCAAAGAAATGAGGAAACATCTCCTTTTTGGTGAAGGTAAGAGACTATGTTACTTATGTTACATATACTGTTAGGCGAATTCACTGTGTCAGTTGAGTTTTGCTTAATTGTTTTTCTATTACAAGGGGAAAGTATGCTCAGAAATGACTGACATAAAAAGGGATTAATTTTTGTATAGGAAAAATAAAATAAAAATGAGGGGGCTGGATCACTTATATATAGGGTTCCATCCTTAGAAAAAAGGATGGAACTTCACCTGGCTCTCCACTTTATTTAGAGGCAGCTGTGGAGCTGTGGCTAGACTGCTGGGCCTCAAGCCAGGAAGACCTAAGTTCAAATCAGACACTTACTAGCTGTGTAACTCTAGGCAAATCACTTAACCTTAATTTCCTCAACTCCAAAATGGGGACAAATAATAGCACCTACCTCCCAGGGTGGTTGTGAGGATGAAAGGTGATAATATCTGCAAATATTTGGCACAAAGTTAGCACAGCATGTACTAGTCACTTCATGAGTGCTTGTTTCTTTTCCTCCTTTCCTAAAAAAAACCAAGGCCATTCAATTTCGCTATACCTATGCCACAACTCAGAACCTGAACACCTTCGCCTTTTCTTTCATACTTTATTTAATCTAGGTACTAGAGAAGAGGTAGTCGTCATCTAGACCACCTACCTCTCTTCAAACGTCCTTGAAGCCATCCCCTCATGAACCAAGCTTCTAAGAAAGCTATCTCCTCTTACTGTCCTCACATAAGATCATAAACTTAGAACTGGAAGAGACTTTACATGTCATCTAGTCCAAGTCCTGCATTTTACAGATGAATAAACGGAAACCTGGAGTGGTTAAATAAATGGCTTGCCAAAGTTCCCACAGCTAGGACTTGAATTCAGGTCCTCTGACTCCAAATCCAGCGCTCTTTCCACCATACCAGACTCAACCGCTGTCTTCCCACTCAACACTTGTGAACTCCTTACAATCAGGTGTCCCATCCTACTCACTGAAACTGCTCTCTCCATGGTTACCAATGATCTCTTAACGGCTAAATCTGATCCTCTATGAACAGACAGTTCTCAAATGAAGACATTCAAATTATATTAACCACAATATCAAACAACACTCCAAATCACTAATAAAAGTAAATTAAAACAATTCTGAGATTCCACCTTTTACCCATAAAATTGACAAAGATGACAAAAAAGGAAAATGATAGCTGCTGAAGTAGCTGTATGGAAAACAGGCACACTAATGCACTAACGGTGTGAAGTGCTCCAATCATTATGGAAAACAATTTGGAAGTATGCCCCCAAAGTCACAAAACAGTGCATTTGACCCAACTGTGCAAACTCTGACCCAGCAGTACAGTAGGCTTATAATCCAAAGAGATCAAGAAAAAGAAAAAAAGGACTCAGGTAAAAAAATACATATATTTATAGCAACTTTTTTTGTAATGGGAAAGAACTGGAAACCAAAGAGATGTTCATCCCTCGGGAAATGGAATAACAAGTTGACATGTGTCAATGTAATGGAATATTGCACCATAAGAACTGACAAAAGGGACAGCTTCAGAGAATCCTGGGAAGTCCTGTATTAACTAATGCCAAGTGACACGAGAAGAATAAGAGGGATAATCTATATAGCAATGACACAAGACTTAAAACTCTGATCAAAGCAAGAACTAAATACAATTCCAGAGGACCAATGATGAGTATGCTGCCCACCTCCTAACAGAGATGTGCAATGAGATATATTTTTGGACAAAGCCAATGTAGAAATTTGTTTTGCTTGATGATACAGATTTGTTACAAGGGATTTTTTCAATCTGGGGAAAGAAACGGGAACTGGGATATTAAGGATAGGTTACCCCTCCCAACAAAAGGAAAAAAAGAAAAGAGGATTATTGAAGCATTTTTTAGAAATGTACACAAAACAGAAGCAAGATTATTTTGAAAGTTACCTGCTCAAATTGATATATATATAGATAAACATAAATAAAAGGAGAAGTTGTGCTTAACAGAGATTCACAGTTTCGTGTCCAGTCCTTTCTATTCTACTTTGTATATATAAAAATTCATTTTATTTGATGTTTCTTAAGTTCAGAATAAAAATAAATAAATCTGATCCTCATCCTCTTGAACCTCTCTAAAGCTTCTTATGCTGCTGACCACTCTGTCCTGGTCCTAGATATTCACTCTACCTTTGGTTTCTGTCTATCCAGCTACTGCTTTTCTGCCTCCTTTCCAAGTTCATCATTCAACTCTCATTCCTTAATATAGATGCTCCTTAAGAGTCTTCTGTTCTGGATCCTCTCTATTCTCTCCTTTGGTATTCTCGAAAGTTCCTATGGTTCCTAAGAATGATTCCTAAGTCCCTCTCCTGAACGCCAGTTCTACATTACCAACTACCTCCTGGACATCTCCACTTGGATATCTCAGGGACAAGGATGTTCAAGGATGTGTCTGGCTCAAAATGTCCAAAACAGAATTTGTCATCTACCCTTCTTTGAACTTCCCTCTCTCAAAGGCATTATCAATCCTCCTGGTTACATGAGTTCATGACCTCAGAATAATCCTTGGCTCTTCCCTCCCCTCACTCTCCATATTCCATCAGTAGCCAAGAACTGAAGACTTTACCTCTACAACATTAGTATTTTTCCCCTTATCTCTATTTATCCTACTTCAGGCCCTCACTACCTCTCTCCTGGACTACAACAGCCTCTTACCTGATCTGTTTCTAGTCTCTACTCTCTAACCCATCTCCCAACAAAGATGCCAAAATAATCTTCCTAAATCAGAGGCCTAACCATGTCACTTCATTGTTCAAATTATTTACCCTTTGCACCTAGGGTAAAATTCATACTCCTTTGCCTGGCATTTAAAACTTCCATTATTTCAGTCCAATCTGTCTTCCCAGTCTCATTTCACATTTCTCCCCTTTTGTGCACTCTATGTTCCAACCAAATTGGAATACTAGCTGTTTGTTAACTTAAGTTTGTCCCAAACCTAACATATTATCCATTATATTTGTGTAAACCATCCCTCATTCCTGGATTACACTCTCCTCATTTCCAGGTCTCAAAATCCATACTACCAAGTTTAACTAAATGACCTCTTAGATCATTTTCCATGCCTTTGAGATTTGTGAAATCTATGACCTTCCTTCAGGGCTCAGCTGAGGTCCTACTTTCTACACAAACATCCCTACCCCTCCCCTCAAATATTATTATTTTTCCCTCCTCAAATCACCTTGTGTCTATTTATCTGCGAACATGAAGAATCTCCTCTCTGTCACTCCCAAGTAGAATATAAACTCCTTCTCACCACACATACAGGGTAAACTTCATTGATCCCCTGTTGCCTGTGGGATCCTCTGGCATTTAAAGCTCATCCCACCTAAGCCCCTTCCTGACTTATTGGTCTTCTTACACATTACTTCTGGCCAAACATTCTACTGGACAATTTCCCATACTTCACAGGACACTTCATCTCCAGTTCCCAGAGTTTGCACTAGCTGGAATGTACTCCCTTCTCAACCCCCCTACCCCCACCCCCACACCCACCTCCCGGGACTCAAAATCCCTGGCTTTCTTCAAGACCCACCTTCTACCTGAAATGTTTAAGCTGCTCTCATTCTCTCACCCCACTCCTTCACCACTCAGGTACTCTTCCTCCTTAAATTACTTTACATAAATTTTGCATATATACCTATATTCATACATGTCTTTCCTACAAAGCTCAGAGAGCAAGCACTATTCCACTTTTGCCTCTCAATCCCAGAAATTAGCATAAATTCCTTACACTTAGCTAGCATATAAAAGCTTACTGACTGAGGACTGGGGAATGTTTCATTTTTGCCTTTGGTTTCCAAGATCAAGCAAGTGATTAAATACTAAATAAATATTAACTAAATTGGAAAAAAAGAAACTGACTTTCTCCATCCTTTACTTCCTCCCCTGTCCAAAAAGCAACATTAACAAGGGCACAAAACTAGTAACTAAAGTTCAGCAATAAGTTTCAAATGTGGAAATAAAGTATGTTAAATTTGTTTTTAAAATGTCTATTTATACTACCAATTGAGTTGTCAAGGATATAGTGAAGTTATGTTTTCTTGGAGATCTTTAAGGATAAGGTATATAATGTAACTGAAAGGTAGAAAATGGGTCTAGATGACCTACTGAATTCTCTTAGGGGGGGCTTAGATTATCTTTCAATATGACCTTTTAAAAATTCAAAATGTCAAGATAATATTTTAAAAAACCCTTCATTGATTATTTTTCTGTTGAAAGAAGAGTCCCCTCCCACATTAACAACTACTTGATATTACCATGTTTTATTCATAATACTTCATCCTACTGTGGCAGTCAGGTCCAGGAGCTGGTGTAGTGGAAAGAGCAGACAGAGTCAGCAGATCTAGTCTCTAGTCTCAGCTCTGCCACTAACTAGCTGCATGATGTTGGGCAAGCCACTTGCCTCTCTGGGCTGTTTCCTCATCTGTAAAATGAAGAGGTTGGACTAGATGATGTCTAAGGTCCCTTCCAAGTCTAAAATTCTAAAATTCTAAGAAAACAAGCCTAAGAGGTAAGCACTTCTTGGCTTTTTTTTTGGTCCACCTCACACTTTGCCCAAAATTTCCACCTTATAAATTTACATTACATCACTTCAGAACTAGTCTTCTTATAGTTGCTCCTAGAGATCAGGGACTGTCTTTTGCTTTTCTTTGTATCCCCAAGGCTTAGCACAGTGCCTGGCACATAGTAAGCACTTAATAAATATTGACTGACACCTATATGTATACATACATATATTTGCCTTAAGTGTTTAAAGATGTCACACTCCACTCCAGACCAAAGAAAGGGAAGAAGAGAAGGGAGGTAGTGAGGGAAAGGAAACGGTGAAAAAAAGGGTTTTTGGAGAGGGGGGAGCGAGGGAGGTGAAGCATCAGGACATTTTGGAGAATGGCAGGTGCCTGGAATGAATGGTAGGTAGGGTGAAGTTTAAAGGGCACAACTCTGTCAATTCAAAATCAACCCTGATGGCTCGTACAAGGCCCTGCTGAGTAACACTGTGTGCGTCTATGGGGAAGTGATGAGTTAGGGGTACGGGAGGATATAATGGGGGGGAAGGGGGAGGGAGCTAAAAGGAGGAGGTGGCAGGATGGGGTGGGGGTGGGGCTCAGATCCCTGGCGGAGAAAGACAGGGAGGGGAGGCCGTTGGTAGCAGCGGGCATACATTTTGCAAGGGCGTGCGTGGGGCAAGCGGAGGGGCGGGGGTGGGGGCGAGGCTGAGGAGGAGGGACGGGCGGGGGAGGGGGGGTGCCTGCCCACCCAGCTCCTCGTGGCACGGCAGTCGGGCCCCTCAGCGGCGGGGCCAGGCCAGACGGGCTGTAAAGCCCTGCCGGGAGGCTTGGAGTCTCCACAGGGGCTGCCTGGCCCGAGCTGCAGCTGCTGTCTTAAGGCGGTGGAGACGAAGACGTCCTCAAGCCTGGTCCCCGTCTACTCTCCGGTCCCCGGGCCCTTTCCACACCCGCCGCCGCCCGCCTTCCTGCCTCCCTTCCCGGGGCCGGGCCCAGCCCGCCTCTCTCCGCTCCCCTCCCATCCCTTCCCGTGCGCTCCGCGGCGCCCACTCACCCGCCGCTGAGGAAATGGTACCGTCTTTGCGGCCTCTAGGGCTCCGGATTACGAGTGGCCGAAGCCGGTCCTGGAGTTTCTGCGCGCCGTTCGCCCGTGTGATTGATACCGAGGCGCCTGCCTGCTCGCATAGGCCGCAGAGCCAGCCGCGCTGCGCGGGGTGCTCTCGGACGTCCTCCGCTAGGCCGGCGTGCACTGCGGCCCGAAAGACTCGGAGGCGGGAACCATAGAGAACAGCGCCTTCAAGAGTCGCCTGCGTTGAGCGACGCCTCACCACGCAGGAGGCGGATAATCAGAGAGAAGGCTGGGAAGGCTAGAGACGCCCGGATCGAAGGGGCGGGAACTTCCGTCGCTCGCCGCCATCTTTGCTTGGGGCCGATTGACGTTCGCGACGCCTTGACGCCATCTTGAGGTCAAGGTGGCTGAAGGGCTGAACTGCCGAAGGAGCCTCCCGCTGCACTTGACGTTGGGCCTCACTTGGGTCGTTGGGCATCTCGACGAAGCTCGGGCTCCTTTTCCAAAAGGAGGACTCCCTAATAGCCCTTGGGACTCCCTACCCAGGAGGGGTTGCTGATAGCTCCCGATATTGGACTCCAAGAGCCAGCGATCCCAACCAGAAATCAGAGCCTTGGCCACTTTCAGATGTTCCTTCTCCGAGAATTACTTGCCCCAGGTTGTGGTTGGTGAAAAAAAGAAAGAAAAAGAAAAACCAGCATAGAGGGCTTTAGTGCGACGTTGGGGTCCAAGCAGGAAGGGATCTTGGAGGCCCTGGTCAGCTCTGTAAGGCCTGGCAGTACTGGCCAGAGGGTCATAGGCCTGCACTCATACCACAGGCCAGCAAAAATGCCAGACTGATGTTGACCCATGTAACTTCTAAGTGAGCTCACTTGGGGTTTTTTGGGGGGGGAAGGGGGTTGTGGGGAGGGGTTAAGAATTTAGTCGGATTTGTGGTTTCTTTTGGTGCCCTCATAGATAGACCCCTGGTTTTTCTGTTTCTGGCTTAATTAGGGATTTGCCTGGGGAACTGAAAGGTTAAAACTTTCCCTGGTTCTGACGGCTAATAAATGTTTGAGTTGAAAGATTGGCATCTTCTTTAACAAAGGTGATATTTGCATAAGATTTGGTAATCATTTGTCTCTCTTTTTGGGACCTTCCCCCTGGTTGTGGCTGTTCCTAATCTTTACTGGCTTTATCTCTTTCATCTACTTGTTTAGAGGTGAACTGTCCAACCCTTACTTAACCCAAAAATCCGCTCTGCCACTTGGAGGGGAAGGGGCGGGGAGGGAAAGATGAAGGAAGGGGAATAGGAAGCTGGGATATTTTTGAATAACTGATTGTTAGGAAGTTTTTAACCATTCTTCCAGGTTTTCTGCTCCTGGTTTTTCTCCCCAGTGCCAAGCAATTTTACTAACCTTAAAATGCTTGAAGACAGTTCCTATCATCCCTGACTTACAACCTAAATCTCTTCTCCAGGATAAGCATTCTCTTTTCTTTTAGCTGATCTTCATGCCACACCATCACAACACCCCTCATTTTGTCATACTGATTGATGTTCATCTGGGCTTGGAAACAGGAAGACTCATGTTCCTGAGTTCAAATCTGGCCTCAGACACTAGTTGTGTGACCCTGAACAAGTCACATCACCCTGTTTGTCTCAGTTTCCTCTTCTGTAAAATGAGCTGGAGAAGAAAATGGAGATACTACTCTAGTATCTTTGTCAAGAAAACCCCAAATAGAGTTTTGAAGAGTTGGACACTACTGAAACAACCAACCAACAAGTATTAAGTATCTGCTAAATTCACTGGACCCACTGATTGATGGCAGAGATACAAAGATAAAACAAAAAATGGTCTCTGATTTCAAGGAGTTTACATTCTACTAGAAGAATACTTGTAAATACATTTATTTGATAATTTGAGGAGGAATGTGAACTAATTATTGAATGACATATCCCTCGCTATTCTGAGACAAAGTTAAGGAGGGAGTGCATTATAGGCATGGGAGACAGCTTGTGCAAAGTTATGGAAGAAAAGATGAATATTAGGTTTGGGGAGTGAATAACAAATAGAGCAGACTAGTTGGAACTTAGAATACGTGAAGAGGAATAATTTGGGATGGTTAAGCTGGAAGACTACCAGGACTTCAAATGCCAATATAAAGAGTTTGCATTTAGAGGCAAGGAAGAGCCACTGATAGTTCTTGAAGATGGCTTGATTTAAAAAAACAAACAAGTAAACAACTAGGGTCAGACTTGTAATTTAGAAAAATCATTTTGGCAAATGTCAAGATATTCCCCTTCTGCCCTCTCTGGAACTTTGCTCCATTGATCAGTCTCTTCCTCTAACTCCTTCCCTAATGCAACATGTTTAAATCTTCCTTAGCATAAAAAACCCTTTTCTTGATCTTGCCATTCTTCCAAGATTCTATTTCATACATATATATATATGTATATGTATATGTATATCTTGTAGAAAAAGCAATCTACACTCTTTACTTTCAGTTCTACCCTCTTCACCCATTCCTCCCCATGCAGTCTGGCTTCCACCCCCAGTTTCTGTTGGAATTCCTTTCTGCTCACAAGAAGTCACAAGTGACTCCTTATAAATAAACTCCACAGGTACAGGATAGGGAAGAGATGACTAAGCAGTAGTTTGTTTGAAAAAGATCTGGGGATTTTCATGGGCCACAAGCTAAATATGAGCCAGTAGTTTAATGAGGCAACTAAAAAAGTTAATGCCTTCTTGAGCTACATGAAGAATAGTTTTTAGGAATAAGGATGTGATGGCCCTTCTGTACTCTGCCCTAAGGAGAGCATATCTAGAATATTTTGTTCATTTTTGGGTACCACAGTTGAAGAAAGATATAGATAAGTCAAGGAGCACACAGAGGAGGGCAAACAGAATGGTAAAAGTCTTTGAGTATATGTTGTAGGAGGATCAATTGGAAGAACTGAGAAAGTTTAGCCTGAAAAAGAGAAAACTTAAGTAGGAATGTGATAATAGTCTTTAAGTATTTGAAAGGCTGCCTTGTGGAAGAAGTATTAGACTTGTTGAGTTTCACCCCAGAGAGCAGAACCAAGAAGAATGGATAGAAGTTGCCAGGGGGCAAATTTAGCTTAATGTTCTAACAATTAGAGCCTTCCAAAAGTTAGGTAGGCTTCCTTGGAATGGGGCTAGATTCCCTCTCATTAGAATATTTCTGTGAAATACTGGATGACTCCTTTTGAGTATGGCCTGGACTAAATGGCCTCAGAGTTCCCTTGCAACTTTAAATTCTGTGATTTTCAGTGATCTTTTTTGTCTTCTTCCTTTTTGACCTTTTTTATAGTATTTGATACTGTTGACCACTTCCTCCTTCTAGATCAGGAGTTCTTAACATTTTGCCATGGACCCCTTTGACAATCTGGTGAAACTTATGGAACCCTCTTCAGAATGTGTTTTTTTTTTCTTTTTGGTGAGGCAATTGGGGTTAAGTGACTTACTCAGGGTCATACAGCTAGTAAGTGTCTGAGGCCGGATTTGAACTCAGGTCCTCCTGACTCCAAGGCCTGAGGTCTATCCACTGCGCCACCGAGCTGTCCCCAGAATGTTTTTAAATTGATAAAATGCATAGAATTACAAAGGAAACCAGTTATATTTAAATACAGGTTATCAAAATAAAGCAAGTCCATAGAAATTAAATTAAGAATCCCTGTTCTAGGGGCAGCTAGGTGGCACAGTGGATAGGACACTGGCCCTGAAGTCAGGAGGACCTGAGTTCAAATCCGGCCTCCAACCAAACACTTGACACTTACTAGCTGTATGACCCTAGACAAGTCACTTAACCCCTATTGCCTAAAAAAAAAAAATCCCTGTTCTAGATATTCTTTTGGCCTTCATTTGGTTCTCCTACTTGTCTGCCTGCTCCTTCATAGTCTTCCTTCTGACCCTAAGTGTGCATTTCCCCAGAGCTCTAATCCTTCTTCTCTATGATCTTTGTCCTTTGATAATCAGTTCAGTTATCATTTCTATGCAAATGACTCCTAAATCTATATATCCAGTCCTAATCTCCTGAAATCTATCCAGTATTACCAAATACCTCCAGAAAATCTCCACCTGGATATCCAGTCAGCATCTCACACTCAACATTTCCAAAATGGAACTCATATTTCCCACCAAACCCATCCCTCCTAGAAACTTAGACATTATTATGTTCGAGTCATCCGTATTCACAATCTCTGATTCCTCTTTTTCTTTTCTGTGTTCCTATTCTATAGCCAATAATTTGCCAAATCTTGGAAGTAGCTCTGTGGCACAGTAGATAGAGAAGTGAGCCTAGAGTCAGGAAGACCTGAGTTCAAATCTGGCCTGAGACATTTCCAAGCTGTGTAAGCCGGGGCAAGGCATTTAATTGGCCTGCCTCACTTTCTCTAAGTGTAAATTGGTGATAATAGTAGCATCTACCTTGAACGATTGTTGTGAGGATCAAATGAGATAATATCTGTAAAAAGCTCTTAGCACAGTGCCTGGCATATGGTAAGCAGTAGCCATATAAATGCTTATTGCTTTCCTCTTCCCTGCCTCCACATCTCTTACATAGTCTACTTGTAAAACTTCCCTAGTAGTTTAGGCCCTCATCACCTTTCCCCTGGATTATTTCAGTAATTTCCTAATTTTGTTTTCCTTATTTCAAGTCTCCTCCCACCACAATCCTCCACATGGCTTCCAAACTGATATTCCTGAAACATAGATGTGACTGTATCACACACTAGCACTCAGGAATTTCCAGTGGCATAAAATATAAAACTCCTTAGTCTGCCATTTAAGGTCCTTGACAACCTGCCTCCCATCTACCTTTCCAGTCTTAATTTATATTACTTCCTTTTACGCATTCACCATTCCAATGAAACTGGCTAGCTAGCTGTTCCCTATACACTACATTTGTCTCCCACCTCTGTACGTTTGCATAGGTGATTTCTTGGGTCTAGAATGTACTGTCTTCAACTTTACTTTGTAAAATGTCTAGTTTCCTCCAAAGCATTGATGGGTCCCACCTTTCCTGATTCTCTCTCAAAGTTGTTAGCACTCTCTCCTTTTTGAAATCACTTTATATTACTTAATATATATACTTTGTATTTATTTACTTATTTTTGTCTTTGTACCCTCATTCCCAGCACCTGGCACATAATAAGTGGTATTAAATAAATGTTTGTTGAATTAAATTGAAAGACGTGTCCTTGGGCCCTCTTCCCTTCATGTAATCTCTGTCTTGGCAGTCTTTTACTCCTCCAAATCTCAGCTAAAATTCTACCTTGTACAGGAAGCCTTTCGTGATCCCCCTTAATTCTAGTACCTTCCCTCTGTTAATTATTTCCTGTTTGTCGTCTTTATAGCTTGTTTATATAGTTATTTGCATGTTTTCTCCATTAGATTTTGAGCTCCTCTGATAACAGGGACCATCTTTTATTTTTCTTTGTATCCCCGGCATTTAGCACAGTGCCTGGTATATAGTAGATGCTTAATAAATGTTTATCAGCTGACTGACAACTAGACTCTTACTACATGAATAGGACCCTTAAGGTATGATTCTGCCCATTAAGTAAAAAAGAGAAATAGATTTACACTGAAAACTTTTGCTGAGTCTAAATCAAACAATTCACTTTTGCTGTTTTGTTTTGTTTTGCATTGTGTATGGTGAATATATACACAAAGCAAACCATAACTCCAACTGAATAGTTGTGATTTATGATTACTAAATGTTATGATGTAATTTATTATTGCTTTATGTATTTTCAATTGAAAAAATCAGGAAAAAATTTACCTGCTAGTCTACCAACACTGATAAAAAATGAATTGAATAGTTATTGTTTACAAGTATCCCCTATACCCCAGTAATATGTTTGTCAAAAATAATGAAGTACATGGTTCTTATTAAAAATGTTAATATTTTAGTCAGAACCAAAAGGGGTTTTATACCATCGATAAATGAAAAAAAAATAGTTTAAATATTGTTTATTTCATTTTTGTATTGTCCTTTTTAATTTTAATTTTGTATTGTCCTTTTCAATACAGTTAATTTAATTATATTGTCCTTTTAATTTTGTATAAGCATCATGGAGTAGTACATTAAAAAAATCCTAGGTTCAAGTCCTGCTTCTGACACATACTGATTGTGTGACCCGACTGTGTGACCCTAGAGTAATCACTTGAACTCTCAGTGCTATAGATAACTCTAAGACTTTAAGTTACAGAAAAGGTGCCAGGCTATATTAGTAGAGGGAATTTCTTTATCTGAGAATTTCCTAAGTCAAAGAAATCACAAGTCTACTTTATGTATCTTATAATACATACATATGTTCGTAATTTATAAATAACTTTTTTACAAATAAATATAAATGGTATAGTCACAGAAAAATTTTGCTGATAGAGGTGCACAATCAAAAAGGTCTGGAGACCACTATTCATAAAGAATTATACCAGTTCTTTGTTTTTTCTATTTCTTTTCCTTGGAGCACTTAGTAGCACTGCCACCAGGGGGTGGGGAAGGAGCAGTGAAAAGATAATTAAAACCTGCCATTTTCCAATGTAGTAGAAAATGGTTTGATGGATTATACTGGATGGTTGAAAAAGAATCCTGACATTATCTAGCATAGGGGTAATGACTTCAAGCCCTGAGCTTAGGGTGATCAGCTTAATGTTCACCCAGAAACGTGGTCCTGAGAAGATCTTGTGTCCTTGTGTGTTTTTGCATGCTTTAGAGACAAAAGAGAAGGAAAAACAAGTGTGAGGAGGAAATAGATATTTTCCCTTTTACTTCCACTTGAGAGTTTTTAAGAAAGTCATATTTTGACAACTTCCTATATTAGAGTTGACAGAAATATATGTACCTGCCCAGGATGTAATACTATGAAGCAAGGGGTATTTAAGGAGGGATTTATGAGTAAAGAGGTATCAACAGCCTGTAACCCCCTTTTCCTTGATGGAATTAGACAAGCAACTGATATGCTTATCACCTGTCATCCCTTTACACAGTGTCAAGGTGTTTTCCTTCACTGAATATAAAGGAGAATATGATTATTGGCCCTACTCTGAAGACTTAAAAAGCTAAGCTCACCAGCTCTGGGAGTCATTCTAGGCGGGAGCCAGCAGTTGAAGAAGAACTCAACCCATGAAAAGGAAGCACCTCTTTGAGGAGAGGGGAAAGGAAGATGTCTCTTTCTTCCCCCACCCCCTTTGGCTGTAACTTGTGATAGATCTACAGCAGTAAACAATGACAAACACTTTCTAGACTAGAGATTCTTAATATATATATATATTTTTGTCATAGATCCTTTTGGCAGCCTGGTAAACCCTTTTCAGATAATGGTTTTACCTGCATAAAATAAAACCAACTATACCAAATACTATTTTCAAAGTATCTAAGACACATTGACCCCAGGTTAAGAACTCTTCTTTTAGCTAGACACAAGTGTTCAAGCAGCCTCAAAATAGACTCGAGAGCTACTCCGAGCAATCTAGAATCAGGCTGCAGAGTGGAATAGTTCTTATGGACCCAGTTGAGCTACCCGCTTAGCAGAGACCTTGTACACTGGTCTTGCATAAGGAGAGAGAGGATGTGTTAATGTCCTGTAGTACCGGAGGTGTGAGTTTTCCCTGACTGTGTTCCATACAGTGTATACTCTTTAAGTTTGTATCTAGTCTTCCCATGAATGCTGTGTATGTTTATGAAAGGACTACGAAAGGACAGGCGTACTAATCCATTGTTGGGGGTGCTGTGAACTGATCCAACTATTCTAAAAAATAATTTGGAATTAATTGGATTGGAGTGGAATTATTAAATTGTTTTATAAAGAGACTAAATTGTTCATATCCTTTGACCCAGACCCACTAACTGCTAGTTATATGACTAGGTCAATTTGCCAAGGAAGTCCAAACACAGAGGGTAAAGTCCCATATATTCCAAAATGTTCATAGCAATACTTTTCGGGGTAACAGAAGATTAGGAGGGGCAGCTAGATGGTGAAGTGGATAGAGCACAGGCCCAGGAGTCAGGAGGACCTGAGTTCAAACCTGGCCTCAGACACCTGACGCTAACTGTGTGACCCTGGCCAAGTCACTTAACCCTGATTGCCTAGCCAAAAAAAAAAAAAAGATGTAGGAAAGAACAAAATTGGTTCTCATTGATTGTAGAACAACTGGTTTAATTGTACTATAAGACTGTAATGGAATTTAATTCCTGTAACTTGTGCTATAACAAATGATGAACATGAAGAACTCAGAGAAACTCGAGAAGTCTTGTTTGACCTCTAAGGTCTAAGGTGCAGTCCAACTGTAATATAAATCTGTCTATGAACTGATGTAAAGGGAAGAAAACAGAAGCAAGAAAATACTATATCCAATGATATCATTATGTAAAGGAAAATAGCACTAAGATACATCATAATTCAGATTAACATAATGAACATTTTTCCAAAGGATTGATAATGAGATATACTGCCTCTTCCCAAGAGAGCAGTGGTTGACCTCACATTTCAGAATACTGCATAGATGTATAAGCTTGTTCTGCTTAACTATTTTTCTTTGTTAAAAGTGAGGGTTCTATGATTTGGTGGGCCAGTATTGAGAAGTAAAGGTTGTTTTTTTAAAAGCATCAATAAAACTTTCTTTTATAAAATACTTCCAGTGTTAGCATTCATTACTATTATTTAGGGTTTTCCTCCCCCTTTTTTCCTGTCCACCTCAAAAAAACTTGCTTCTTGATAGACTTAAGAACTTTTAGGGGGGCAGCTAGGTGGCACAGTGGATAGAGCACCAGCCCTGAAGTCAGGAGGACCTGAGTTCAAATGTGGCCTCTGACCAAACACTTGACACTTACTAGCTGTGTGACCCTGGGCAAGTCACTTAACCCCAATTGCCTAAAACAAAAACAAAACAAAACAAAAAAGAACTTTCAGGTAGTAGAGGGGAGGAGGGACCAAAACACTACTTTTGACATCTTTTGAAAGTGCTAAATTATATATAATTTTTCAATAAATTCATCCCAACAAACTTATTAAGTATTTACCATGTGAAGGATCGTATGTTTGGTACTGGTAACATAAAGACAAAAATGAAGTAGTCCCTGCTTTCAAGGGCTTACATCCTGCATCAGATTGTAATATATACTCAATAGAGCCTAAACAAATGGGGAAAATCAGAGGAATTTTTGCAGCAAGTGGCATTTGTTTAGCCTTGAAGAAAGCTAAGGATTCTAAAGGTGGAAGAAAAAGGTAATTCTAGCATTTGGGCATAGTATGTGAATTGGAATTGCTCATTCAGTATCCTTCAGCTAATTTTTCTAAGGATAAAAGTATAGAATTCAACCAAATTGTGTTGTAGCATTTCCACATTGCTTCTAAGCATATTTTTATTCTATTTATTTTCTATATAGATATTAATCTTCCCTAAATGTCCAACTCACTGCTTTAGTCAGAAGTGGAAATAATTCCAGCTGTCTGAAAGTCTATGCCATTGGGACATAAGTTTTTTTAGGCGAGCAGAAGAGACTAAGGTCAGAGAGGATCATTGCTAAAAGGTTGGCCACCTAGTAATGAATTTGATAAAGAGTAGGCTTCTGGTCACATGATAAGATGAAGGACTAGACATTTTCTCTGCTCCTCTCAGACCCTTCCAAAACAGAAATTGTGTGCCAAAGATAAAGAAATTTAGGCTGTCTCCATGGTTTGGAACACAAAACCCAAAAGAAGTTAAAAAAAAACTGCACTGATATCCACACTGACCTCCCCTCTACTACACTCCTCAAAATTAGCATCAAGGCTGCACTAGGCAACCCACATAGGCTGTCAACAAAACCTAACCCCACCTTCTAGTCTCCCCCTCCCCTTTCCAGTGCTATGGATATCCTGGTTCCAGACTGGGGAAATCTACTCAGTCCAAAACAGACAACCAGCCTAGTGACTGATAACCCCAGAGCAACAGCACGATAGCCCCATAGCACCAGCATTACAAAGCTCTGACTATTGATGCTGTGGAGCACTGCCCCATAGTACCAGCATGGCTGTTCTCTGAGCTGCCAGTGTGGGGCCAAACAATTGAAGAACAGAGGAAACCGGCCAGGACACCTGTTCAGGAAGTGAGGGAGTGGTGGTGGTGCAGCACTCCACTAAGCTGGAGGGAATGAGCTCAGCATCCATCTAGGACCAGTTCTGTGTACCCAAAAGTCACTTGGGGCAGAGACTTAGGCTAGTGAATGAATGATAGCTAGTGTGGAAAGAGGCAGAGTTGCTTTAAGATCTGGCCCCCAAAGAAACCACTGTCAGAAGGAACAGAGTTAAAATGAGCAATAGGGAGGGAATAATTAAAAGGGGCAAAAAGGACTGAAGTTACCAAAGATCTCAGGAAGAAAAGGAAAGAAAATCAAAGGCCTTGAATATGAGCAAATAAATCAACAGAGAAAACATTAGTGATAGAAAGGAAATGGCCTCTAGATCTAGCAAATGAGTTTTGACATCTATGAACAAATTCTGCAAAGCAAAGGAAAACAATCCAACACCAGAAGACAGAAGACCCTATAGAACATGAGGAGAACATGGGACCACAACATGCTGTTCCTGTGGTTCAAAAGAGAAATGAGATTGATGAAGACAGAATTTCTGTCCAGCACAGCACAAATAATGGGCAGAATAGAAAAACTGAAATCTAAGATATTTCACCAAAGAATGAATTGTCGGTATGTCTAACTGTTGGGCCCCAGCTCATTGACTGTAGAATTCTGCTAGAGTTGGTCCCAATCGATGCTGACAAATCAAAGATTGGGTCTGTATGCCCAAAAGTACAGTCTCTACCTTCCTGTGGACACTCTCGTGACTTTCTTAGGGAACTTTGGACTCAATCTCTTCTGTGGATAAAAAAAAATGCTTCTATGAGTTTTTTCTTTTTCAAGCCTCTATTGATGATCCCAACCTTCATAATTCCCTTCTCCCATTTGAAAACATGTTCAAATTGGCCACATCCAAAAATGTATGGTCTCATTCAGTGCATTGAGTCTATTATCTCTATGTCATGAGGTAGTCATCATTGGTACTATTGAATCATGGCTGTTCATTGCCTTCAGAATGCTTAAGTCTCTTGAGGATGTTGTCCTTTATAATATTGTTATAGAATAAATTGTTTTACTGGTTTTGATCCCTCCACTCTGCACCAGTTTATGCAAATCTTTCCATGTTTCTCTGAAACTGTCCTTTTCAATAATTTCTTATTGTGCAATAATAATATTCCATTACATTAATTTACCATATTTTTTTTAGTTATTCTCCAGTTGATGGGCACTCTCTTCATTTTCATTTCTTCATTTTCATGCAGAAAGAACAGTTTCATATATATATATACATATCTTTTACAGGTCCTTTTCCTTTTATCTCTTTGGGGTATAGTCTGCCATGCTGTTCTTACCTGATATTGCTTTAACCTCTGGTACCAAGTCAATTTTACTTGTAAGGAGGGATGGCTCTGCTCACTAGACCATCTCCCAGAAGATGTCTTCATTGCCTTCAAAGGAGTCTATGTGATCTAGAAAAGGGCTTCTTAAACTTTTTCCACTCACAACCTTTTCACCTGAGAAATTTTTACTGGACCCTGGGTATATAGGTGTGTAAAATAAGGATACAAATCAAACATTTACTGATAATAAGTCAAAAAGAAATTTATTTTAAAACTGTTCTTCAGTATACTTATAATTTTGCCATTTATTAAAGACAAAAGCAAATTTGCATACTAACAAGATGGATGTGCTTGTTTATTTTTACATAAAGAATTAAATCTTGGTGCAATATTTGACACTGCAGGACATAGAGCATCTTCAATGTTTTTCAGAGTTAATCGATATTTTGATTTTATAATCATCAATGCTGAGAACACCACTTTGCATAAATACATAGTACAAAATGGCAGAAGTATATTCAGGGCTATTTCAGAAATTACTAGAAATTCTGTCCTAATCTCAAGCCAAAATTCATTTAATAATTTTTTAGGAAACTCAAATTTTAAACCTGTGTTACTTGATAACTTGGCAAACTCTTGTTGAACTTTTAATGGCAGATGGCTGATGTTTTTTATTTCAATTGAGTATGATTTATGAACCCACCTTAATTTTTTAGAATCAAAATTTGAAGGGAAGTATTGCTGAAACTGTGTATCTAGGTACTTCTGATGATCAATTATAACTCTTACAATTAAATCTTTGGGAAGGTTATTTTCAATTATAAAATCATCTGTAGCTGTAAACATTTCTAAAGAACCATTTTGCACTCTATTCTTCCACATGTTAACTTTTTTAGTAAAACTTTGAATTTTATCTTTTAACATAAATGTCACAATTTTTTCCTTGAAGTGACACAGTTAAATCATTAAGTTTTTTTTAAAATATCTGACAAATAACAGTTTTGAAAGCCATAAGTCACTATGGAAAAAAATGAACAAAATCAGATTTCTGCTCAGCCAAAAATAGAACAACCTCATCTTTCAATTTCAATAATCTGTTTAAACTTCGCCCTCTTGAAAGACACCTTACCTCTGCATGTAGTTATAAGCTTTTGTAATGGAAGTCCATATCTTTCCAAAAGTTTGAAAACAAACGACTGTTAAGGGCGTGGCTTTTAATGAAGTTAATGTTTTCAATAGTATTGCCAAGCACAACATCTAACTGGTGATATTTTTTTGACTATGAGTGCCACCAGCTTTAATTTTTGCTACAAATCCAACATTCTCACCCATTATTGCTCCAGCACTGTCTGTACAGACTCCAACACAATTTTTCCACTGTAAACTTTGATTTGTGAAAAATTCATCGACTTTAAGATATATATCTTCCGGGGCAGCTAGGTGGCACAGTGGATAGAGCACTGGCCCTGAAGTCAGGAGGACCTGACACTATTTTGGAAACTATATTTTAGCTAGTGGAAAAATCATGTTGTATGCCTACTTAAGTAAGAACTTAAAAAGAAATAGATAGAACATTTATTAAGCTCTTATTACATGTTAATTCCCTATACTAAATTCTGGGGATCCAAACACAAGCAAGCAAGAGAGTCCTGCCCTCCAGAAGCTCATATTCTAGTTGGGGAAGTCACAAAAGAGGCAGTTGGAAAGGGGAAGGTAGGAAGGCAGCATAGATGATGGAGATGGCCTGGAGGTGGTGTGGTGGCCTGATTCAAGTCAAGAGATGGCAAAAGCTTATCTATCAAAAGCTTACCTGTCATCACAGGGGCAGAATTCAAGGTTGGGGCATGTATGGGGTAAGGGGCAGGGGAGTTGGAGATGATTGCTAGAGAGTGGAAATAGTGTGTAAATAGCAGGGAAGAGTAAGAATATTTAATGTAAATTCTGCAGCATGAAAAGGGTACAGATTTTGGTCCTATAGCTAGGGCAGCCTGAAAAAATGTTTAAATGTAATCTCTTTTAAATTAAAAACAATTAAATTGAAAAACATTAAGTACTACATATATGTACAGATACATACATACCTACATACATACACATGTATTTATAAATAACATGCTGCTGAGAGTTGAGGATACAAAGGCAAAAACAAAACAGTGTTTGTCCTCAAGGAACTTAGATTTTGCTGAGATAAAACAGGAACACAGAGAAGTAAATACAAATTAAGTCAGATAGAGAGAAAGTACTAATAACTAGGAAGAGCAGGGAAAACTTCCCAGAGGAAGTAGTACCTAATTTGACTCTTAAAGGAAGATAAAGATTCTAAATGGAGATGAGAAGAGTGTATTTCAGGCTTGAGAGACATCATATCCTGAGCAAAAGGATATGGAATGCCAAGTTTTGGGAATAGCTGCTAACCCTGTTTGGCTGGAATAAGGAGTATGTGAAGAGGAGTAATATGAAATAAGTATGGAAATACTTATCAGATCATAGATTTAGAGCTCAAAGGAACCTTTGGAGATCATATAATCTAATTTCCTTATCATGATGAAGAACTTTAGCTCTTCATAGATATTCAATGACTTACCTAAGGAAAGACTGTTGCATAGTCAAGATTTGACTCTGAATCAGAATTCCAGATTCTCCATTAGCTTTTGCATTTTTGTTGGGTGAGCAACCTAGTCACTCAGATTCACAACCTTGTCATCATCCTTAATTCTTCGCTCTCCCTTACTGTTCATATCCAATCAGTTGCTAAGTCTTGTCAATTCTACCTTCACAACATCTCTTGCATCTCTCTTTTTCTCTCCTCTCACAGGGTTACCGGCCTACTTCAGGTACACATCATTTCTCACATCCACTATTTCAATAACCTCCTAATTTAAACTTCTTGTTTTCAATCTCTCCCCTTTGTAGTACCTCCTTCACACAGCTGCTAAATCAATATTCCAAAAATACAAGTATAACCATATCTAGGATCTCCCCAAAGGGAGAAGTAGAAACATAATCAAGGCACAATGTAAAAATCAGGTACTGAACAGCTATTTATCTCCTGTTCTCCAAAAGGAAGGTTTTAATATACACATGACCCAAAAGTGCATGATAGAACAACTTTAAAAAAACTCAGCAATAACATAGCTCTCCCAGGAAGCTGATGCTTAAAAAAAGATTCAGTTTGAAGGGCTGCTTGAATAGGTATTTTACATTTCATTTGAACTTTCTACTGTCCAAACAGTGCCTTTCAGGTCAGTGTCTTCTGGTAAGCCAAGCCACGTTAGGCTCATCCCTTTTTGGTGATCATTTTCTCCTTCAAGAAGCACAGCTAGTACAACCGAGGTTGCAGAATCGCCTGACCTCTCGAACTCACAAGAATGCCTCCAAGGCTGAACGCATTGTTCTTGGAATTGCTGTTTGGTTATCTATGGTCAGGCAAAGAAGCACGAAACAGAAGAAGCAGCCAGACATATAGGCTCAAGCTCATGTAACTGAGCTGCTGTTTTAGCTTCCACATGAGATCAATTATCAAAGCCAATCCTTCTCCACTCCTCACAAGGAAGTCCCAAAGGTCCATAATGCCACCTGGAGAGTCACAAGGTTTTAGGGTCAACCAAGTAGGTCACTCTCCTTATCTTAAGTGTCCACTCTTCTCTGATGCAGCCTCCCCATTCCCCTTCAGCTATCATGGGATAGTGGACCAAAAGGATGTGTAAGGTTTGATGTATTATCTCAAAGCAACATGTCAGTCAGTGCTGTATAAAGCAGATCAGTTAAAGGACAGTTATATATTTCCTCCACTATAAAAGAAATGCTTAAAACACAAAATACTCATAAGCATCCCCCTGACAAATATTTAAAATATGAAAGAGTAACCCATTTTTCCTGTGAGGTTGATACTTGAAATATGAAAGACTTTATGGACTGCTGAGTAGATATATCATTTTCACTTATATCTTCAGCATCCTCAGATACTCATTTAAGGTTCATATCCTTTGGCCATTGAGGCATATACATCTCAATCTCGTGGAGATAGCAATTTCCCTGAGAAGAGTAAAAGACAGAGAAGACAGGTCCTGAGCCAATGATTCTGCACCTCTGGATTTCATGAGTTAGCCCTCTCTCAAGATTGCTGTTCGGTCACCCTGTGCTCAAGGAAAGAAACACAAAGAAGAGGAAGTCTGGGGTTTGAGATCGGACCTCTAGCTCTCCTCACCAAGCAGCACATATAATTGCTGCCAGCCCCACTCATTTGGCCCCACGTCTGGAAAGAAAAGGAATACAAGAGAGCAGCCACTCTTTAAAGATTACTGAGTGATTGCTTCTTCCTGACTCAGAGGTCAATTCTTTTTGGTACAACTCTCCACCCCACCCCACCCTCATGAGGACCAAAGGTACCAACGGATAATTACATGAACTCAAAGTGCAAGTACTTCAGTATTGATCTAGATTGTATCTTTCTAGGGCAGGGCCATACCCAACTATGCTTCATGGGGTGGCTCCCAAGGCCCCAGTCCGGCAGATCAGGGGAGCTGATTATTTTCATTACAATTCATTCACTCATCCAATAAAACTTTATTAAACACTCACTACATACCAGTTACTGTATGAGGTGCTGGGGCTCCAAAGACTAATAGTCCCTTCCAGCAAGAATTTTACATTTTTTTTTCTTGGAGGGTTAGGCAAAGGGGTTAAGTGACTTGCCCAGGGTCACACAGTAAGTGTCAAGTGTCTGAGGCTGGATTTGAACTCAGGTCCTCCTGACTCCAGGGCCAGTACTCTATCTACTGTGCCACCTAGCTGTCCCTGACTACATTTTATTGGGGAAAGAAACAATATCAACACAGACAAGCAAATACAAAATACAAAGTAATTTGAATAGGGAAGGGATAAGGATATATTTAGTGTAGAAGGTGGTACTCTATCTGAGCATTGAAAGAAGCAAAGGATTTTAGAAGATAGAGATAGGTAGAGAAGTATATTCCAGCTCAGATATAGATTATGGGGAAGAGAGTCCAGTAAACCTGTGCAACCTGGGTTTCAAGCCCATTTACATAAGATTCTACTCACTGCTGGAAAATTATTACTCACTGCTCTGTGCCTGCTTGAGGAGGGCTGGTAAGAGCTTAGGAGAGGAAAGATCATTTGTTTTTCTGCTTTCCATGTTTCAGAGAGGACACACACACACAGTTCCAGGCTTTCTTTAGAGAGAAGTCTCTGCTGGGAAAGAAAGACTCTGGGAAGAAACCAACATACACAGCAGCCAACATTTTGATCATGTCTCTGTTACCAATTTACCACACTAGAGACTTTAGGTAATTTCTCTTTGGATAAGATTGAGTCCTCTATCTCTCTCTGTGTCGGTGTCGGTTGAGCTGAGATATCTTACTCTCAAAAGGATAGTGAATTCACTCTGTGTATTGTCTGGTATATTCTAATCTATATAACTTCTCTTATTTCTCTTTGCTACTGGTTTGGATAAATAGGTTTGTCTACTATTTACTATGTGTGATGATCTTTGTGTAACTGGCATTTTGTGAAGAGTTAAACTTTTATATGTAGCTTGGAGCATTCCTTCTTCATGAAATGGACAGCAACTAGAAGTGTAGCTTGAACTTAAAAAATATTTTTCCTAGACTAACAATATATGGAGGTGGGGGTGGAGCAGATAGATATAATTCTAACCCACTATCTCTCTTGGAGGAGAACAGAGCAGCCAGCCTCATAACTCTAATCTCCTGCTCCCCTCCTGACAGGAGTCAACCTCTCTCAGGCTTTGCACCAGATCCTGTTGAAAGAACTCAATGAGATTGGATATACATGTATACATAGTTGTTGTTAAGTCATTTCAGTTGTATCCAACTCTTCATGACCCTATTTGGGGCTTTCTTGGCAAAGATACTGTTTGCCATTTGCTTCTCCATCTCATTTTACAGATGGGGAAACTGAGCAAACAGTGTTAAGTGACTTGCCCTGGATCACACAACTAGTAAGTGTCTGAGGCCCTATCTGAACTCAAGTCTTCCTGACTCCACCAGGCCTGGTACCGTATCTACTGCAAAACCAAGTCACTGTATACATACACACATACATACATACATGCACACACACATCCATCTATATAGTAATATGTACATGTTTTTTGAACTAATTAAATAAATGAGTTTGGTAAAAAGTTTCATTCATGGGGCTACAAGCCAACTTTTTTGCTTGAATTATTATATGGGAATAAGGTACACTTCCATGGCCCCTTGAACTTAGAGAAATATTTATTAATTCTTATAATACTCTTGGGAAGTATTTATATCCTCTTTTTATAAACCAGTTAATTAAAAGCCACTGAAGAATAAAGAAACTTATTCAGGGCTACCAAGAAACTTCCACAGCATTTTTTTTTAACCAATGCCACATGCTGTTCAGCCTTGCCTTGGCATGTTCTATTTTATATTTATGTGTGTCAAGTTTTATGCCCTCTACTAAATTATGAGTACCTAGTCTTATTGGTCTTTGTAATCTCCAATTGCCTAGTACAGTGCTATACCACTACTACCACCACCACTGCCACCACTATCACCTGACATTTAGATAATTTTAATATTTGCAAAGAACTTATAGGTACTTAATAAGTGTTTATTGGAAGAAATGTTACTGGCAGAACTAAAAAGAAAATTCCAGAAAATCTTCTAGGGAAACCTCCTATAATCCAACCAACCTCAAATGTGTGACTTCAGCTCTAGGTTAAAAAAATTTCCCTGCTAAATTTCCTCTTTTAAAATTAAAAAAGGCATAGTTGTTCATTTCGGTTCTAATGTATTGACCCATTAATTGGCATAAAAAAAGTTCTTAACTGGTTTTGAGTATATTATCCAACTCTAGAATGTCGCTGCCTAGTCTTGAAGAAGATAAATAGTTGTCAGCGTAGAACCTTGCCACAATACAGTGATTCGTTATTTCACAGCTTTAGTTACACCATTCCTCATCTGTAAAATGGGGATAATAATGCCTACTTTATAGGCCTGTTGTGAGAACTCAGTGAGATTGCATGTGTGTGTATGTATCAGCATATATGGATATTCTGATTTTATATATATATATACACACATGTTTGTATATGGAAATATACATGTATATGTATATATATGGCTTTGTAAACTGTAAAATGCTATAGCAATGTTAGTATATGTATATATATAATATAAAAAAAGCCTTTGCAAACTATGAAGTGCTATCTAAATATCAGTTATTATAGGCAGGTAGGTAGCCACGTGGAAGTAGCACTGGATTTAGAGTCAAAAAGATCTGAGTTCAAACCCTTTCTTAGACATTTACTGTGTGACCCTGGACAAGTCATTTCACACGTCTCAGCCTCAGTTTCCTCATCTGTAAAATAAAGATGATAATAACAGCAGTTACCTCACTGGGTGGTTGTGAGGATCAAATGAGTTAACCATAAAATGCTTTGCAAACCTTAAGGTGCTATATAAATGCTAGCTATCCTTATTACCATTGGTTAAATCCTGTCCCCTGAAATATAAGGGGCACTGTTCCTTCAAAGCAGGATCTAGGGGCAGCTAGGTGGTGCAGTGGATAGAGCACCGGCCCTGAAGTCAGGAATACCTGAGTTCAAATCCAGCCTCAGACCAGACACTTGACACGCACTAGCTATGTGACCCTGGGTAAGTCACTTAACCCCAATTGCCTTAAAAAAAAAAAGCAGGATCTGGTATGTTTTTCTTTGTATCTCCAGAGTTACTTAGCACAGTGCCTGGCATATAGTACAGTACTTAGTAAATGCTAGTTGAGGGCAGCTAGGTGGCAAAGTGGATAGAGTGCTGGGCCTGGAGTCAGAAAGAATTATGCTTCTGAGTTCAAATTTGGCCTCAGAAATTTACTAGCTGTGTGGTCCTGTTACTTAATCCTGTCTGCCTCAGTTCTTTATTTGTAAAATGAGCAGGAGAAGGAAATGGCAAACCATTCCAGTATCTTTGCCAAGAGATGAGTTTAAGGCCTGTTGGTTACTTTCAACTTGGTTTAGTCCATTTGCCCAGTCAGGGGTGGGGAACCTTTGGCCTCAAGGCCACATGTGGCCCTGTAGGTCCTCAAATGGGACCCTTAGACTGAATCGAAACTTCACAGAACAAATCCCCTTAATAAAAGAATTTGTTCTGTAAAACTTGGACTCAGTCAAAAGGCCACAGTGGCCTCGAGGCCCCAAGGTTCCCACTCCTGGCTCAAACAGTTTTACTTCAGTGTGGCCCTTGTGCATGCTACAGCTTCTTGGAGCTGTTGAGGTTTAGGGTTGCTGGGACCCCGAAATATCAAGAATGGGTCCTGTCTGAATAAATTTGACCCAAGCCTTCTTTCAGCCAAAGACAAGGTTTATTAGAACACCCATCCAGGGTTGGCGAGATTTTAAGAATCTGTCATATTGGCCAAACTCTTATGGAATCTAAATATTTGTGATGCCCCGTATTGACAAGTGGGCTAGATTGATTCTGAGCTATTGGCCAGATTTTAAGAATCTGAGCACCTTAATGGAGGTCAAGATGGATCTTATAAACAGAAAGACTGTGGGAGGGATCTAGCAGTGGCCAAGTAGTTGGGGGTGACTGGAGATTACTGGGAATGCCAGAGACCTGGACCACATGACCAAGGGAGACTGGGTTCTAGATAGGATCAAAGAGTGGAGGTCTAGGGTGGGGCCAGGTGCAGACAATGAGGGCAGTTAATTAACTGGGAGAGTCTGCGCCTAATGCTAACTCCAGAGACTTGACCTTTGGGGTAATTCAAGGAGAGTTCTAGGAGTGAGTTTTCAAAACCAGTACCCCATCATTCCTCCCCATCAAACAAATGGCACCCAAATTATTTTGGGGCAAGGGGCGAAGATTTCAGCTTGCGCCCCTACCCGAAACAGCCACAGGTGAGAGATGGGTGGCAGATAGATAGCAAAAGTGGATGAGCATCCCTGAAAAGGGCTCAGCAAGCCCTCACACCAGAGGTGATAGTCCTCCCTAAACTGCTATTGTCCTACTGTGTAACACCATATAAACCTGGTCACCTCTCCGGGCTTCAGTTTCCATATCTTGTGTAAGGGAAATAATAATGCTTGAATTACTTGCACTAACTGGGTTGTAAAGAGGTAATCTGTGAATGCACTATCCAAATGTAAGGTACTATTTGTTATTAAAAATCCACTCCTGAAGGCTCCTGAGCATCTAGCAGACCCACCACAGTGTTTGGCATTTAGTAAGCACTCAATAAAAGTCTATGGAATCGTTTGCTCGGGGCCTGGGAGGAGGGTGGGGAGTGAGTGTTTTGAAGGTGGGTTATTTGTTTGTTCTCCCCTACCCCACTATTAAATTCAAAAGTAAGTCGCTCAGAGACTCTAGGTTGGGAGAATTAAGGGGGGGGGAGGGAATCATCATTGCTCTGGAAAATAGCCAGCGGCATATTTTCAGTCATCAACTTGACTCTTGGTTTTTTTCTTGTTTGTAATTTTTTTAAACTGGGGTGGGGGGCTGTATTTATGTGCAATGCTCCTTGCAAAGTAATTAATTTAATAAAAGTTAATAAACAAGAAGACTAATTATAATAACGACACATATTTTGGCTCTCTGATACAATTTCACTTCTTTCTCCAACCCAAATTATCCCCAATTCCCAAACATACTAAAAACTACCACCACCTCCAAACTCCAAATCCCGAAAGCCTCCGGGTGCTTCTTCACCCTCTCCTACCCAACCTCCCTCCCGTTTCTACTTTAGCTCAACCTCTTTCCCTCGTCCTCTCCGTTTCTGGGAGATGTAGTCTCTCTCGGTGCAGGCCTACGGAGACGCAGAAGCCACCATACTCCAGATCGGGACTCCAAATCCCAGCAGGCGATGCGCCCGATCAGCCTACCCCCGCCCCCACTCCGCCTCTGGGTCTTCTCCCGCTCTCCCCTGGCTCAGCTCCGCTTCCCCTCCCCGCCGGGGCCCGGCACTGCCCAGCTCGTGCCTTCCTGTTAGCCGGAGCTGGGTGAACTTCACTCGGATCAGCTGATCCGAACTGACAACAAGAGGGAAGGAGGAAAAAAAAGAGGCGGAGGAGGAAGCGGGAGGTCGGGATCGGGGAAGGGGGAGATGGAGATGGAGATGGAGATGGAGATGGAGATGGAGATGGAGCTGGATCAGCCGGTGCCTTAGGGAGCACCCCCACCCTTTCCCACGCACCCCGGGGACCCCTCCCCACGCCCCTCCCCCACGCCGTCGCCCGCCGCCGCCGCTGCCTCTTGCCGAGGGGCCCCGATCTGCTCTATGGTGGGGTTCGCGGGTGTGACGAGTACTGGGGTCTCAGGCCGCCGCCGGGGCTTGGTGGAGGGGTCGGGCCAGGGAGCGAGGCCGCGGCGGGTGGGGGTGGGGTGGACGGTGATGTTGTGTAAACAATGGATCGGGCTGAAGGCTCAGCCTGGGTGCGGGGGGATTTTGGGGGGAGCCTTCTTTGTTCCTAGGCACCGCTCCTGCCCCTCTTGGGGCGGGGGCGGGGGTCGTGGCTGCTGCCTGGGAGGAAGGAGGGAGGGAGGAGAGGAGGGGAGCCAATTGTTTGCTCGGGGCCAGGCAGGAGGGTGGGGAGTGAGTTGTTTTGATGGTGGGTTATTTATTTGTTTGTTTCCCCCCTCCCCCACCAGTTATGAGAGTTTTTGGGGGGTTCCCCCCAGCACCTCCAACTCCCATTCCTCCACTCCCCACCCTTGACCCTGGCTGAGCTTGGGGTGGCCAGCTTGGCATGAGACTCCACAGTGAGGAAAGGAGTCTTCTCTTCCTTTGCTCTGCCTTGTTTATCTGGAAATAGGGAAAATGATTGATTGATGGATTGTTGGTAGGGGAGGAGTGAATGTGCGTTTTGGTTGGAAAACAGTGTTTCAAACTTAGTCGGTGGGGTGGGGCAAGGCCTGGGAGAGTTACTTAGGAATGTAACTGTTAGGGGAAGTGTAAAAAAAAATTCCCTCTTTCTTTTGCCTGTTGTTTTTTGTTTTGTTCTGAGGTGGATGTGGGTCCTGAATTTTATGACTGGCAGTGATGAGCCTATCTTTGGGGGAAACTATACAGAAAGATAAACAGCGCTTATTGGAAAAATTCTCTGTTGCTCCTTTTGTGAGGTTAAGGGAAGGGATGAAAGGAAGTACAGCAATTGTTTTGTGTTTTGTTTTTAAATGTGAAATGGTGACCCTTGGTTTTGTCTTTTATTAGACGTCTGTCTGGAGTTGAAATGGAAACAATCCAGTTACAAGTGTAACCAGAGCTACCCAGGCTTTTGGTTACAGTTGGATTTGGAGTTTTAATTTTTCTTTTAGATTTTTTTTTCCCTTTTGTTTTTATGGTTCAGGAATGTATATGGTAGTGGTGGTGCTTCCTTTCTTTTTCTTCCTTTTGGTGACACCTCAAAGGTACAGGACTGTTTGATTATTTAAATTTTGAATTCAAAAGTAGATAAGTAGATATTTTACTGGAAAAGAAGTCAGGAAAGACTCTTTGGGCCCTGGTTTTGGTCTCTGAGTTGTCTTTCAAATCAACAAACACTTACTGTGTCTACTATGTATTAGCCACTGGGCCTACAGATGAGTTTAGCAATAGTTTGGAAGGTGTAATTTCTAGTATTAATACAGTCCTACTTGAGCTTTTTTGGTTGAACATGTGTGCAAAAGTGAGATCCCCCTGAAGAGTATGACCTGACATTTAATCAGTCTTATTTTAAAAGTTTACTTCTGTTTTTACATGAGTGAAATCTTCTTCCTTTATTCTAGGCATCCCATGAAATATTGACTTGAGGTTGGATTATCTTGAAATCCACCTGACCACTGTCTTACTTCACTGAAACCACAGGACGGAGGCCTAGCAGAGGAATCCACCTTGGTTGACAAATCAGGCCTATCTGACAGACAAAGAAATACCTTTTTAAAATTGAATTTTGAAAACTTTTTCATCTGCACTTTATGGATAATGAGATCAAGCCAAATCAATGTTTCTGCTGATAAAAAGTCTTGGATGAAGAAGGTTTGGAAATACAACCATTTGTGAGTGAAAAAAAAATCATAATTTTTATTTTATTTTTTTGAGGTGAGACACAAGTCTTTTAGGTCTACAAAATCCTGTGGAATTTCTGTGCAGTCATCTGTGGGAAAGTCTACTGTAGTCTGCTTTTGGGGAGCAGTTAATAAGCATTGTATGGTGTGTGTGTCTCTTTTCTAAACTCATTATGAGTGCCCAGGCTTCCCCAGCAGAAAAGGGGCTGAACCCTGGATTGATGTGCCAGGAAAGCTATGCTTGCAGTGGGACAGATGAAGCTGTCTTTGAGTGTGATGAGTGCTGCAGCTTGCAGTGTCCCCGCTGTGAAGAGGAACTGCATAGGCAGGAGAGGCTCCGGAATCATGAGCGACTTAGGCTCAAGCATGGCCATGTCCCTTACTGTGACCCCTGTAAGGGCCCCAACGGGCACTCTCCTGGGGCTAGGCAGAGGGCAGCAGTGAGGTGCCAGACCTGCAAAATCAATTTGTGCCTGGAGTGTCAGAAGAGGACTCATTCTGGGGGTAGCAAAAGAAGACATCCAGTTACCATCTACCATGTCAGTAAGGCACAGGAGCAGCTGGAAGGAGAAGGCATGGATGAGGAAACCAAGAGGAAGAAGATGACAGAGAAGGTTGTGAGTTTCCTCCTAGTGGATGAAACTGAAGAAATTCAGGTAAGTCTCTGATTATAGCTGGATTAAATTTTTAGTGCAGATAACTGAATCTTGAGATCTGGGTCAGTGATTCTCCCCAAGCCTAGACCTTTCTAAGAGGTGGAAAAGTTCAGATTGCCCTAAGATTATAAGAGGGTTTTCAGTTGTTTTCTGATTGATAATATTTTGGTAAATTCATGAATAAATGTCACTGAAGAACTGTGTGTGTATAGGTGTGGGGTAGAGAAGAGACACTAATAGAGCATCCCGTGCTAATATTAGGAAATAAAGCTTAGAAATGCTATCTATATTTTTGAGTCATCTTAAAGGCTTTGCTCAGCAAATTGTGACTCCTTATTTCATGTACAGTAGTGTTATGATTATTCATTGTAATGTCACACATTGTAATAGAAAAGCATCTGGGATCATAGAAACTTGATTAATAGCAATTGCTTTGTGAGATAATGGAGTTAGAGTGATGATATTGCATTCACTTGCTATGATCAGGACTGTTGCTTCCAGACCAGAAAACTTCATCATAATCCAGAAGTTTTTTTTTAATAAGCTTGTTGAAATTATATCATAGTCTATACTGTATCTTGTTTTGTGTTTTTGATGTATACTCTGCCAATCCACATATCTTTCTCACTTAGCGCTTTCCTCCACCCCCTATCTCTGGGGGAGCCAATAAAATTATGAAGTGATCCATATCCCATTTTGCCCCTAAAACATGTGATTGGAATAACTTGGATCTGTGCGATCCCTTGTTAATTTCTTTATCGATTTCTTTTTACTGTCTCTCTTTGGAATGCAGCCACAGTTCTAGTTGCTGTGTCATACTTTCAAAATGAGAGAATGAACTGAGCTGAACCAATACCACTGTCATTTATGCATGATGTGTCGGCACCAAGTTTAGAGGCAACAAGAAAGGGACTTTCTTGGACTACTAAATTAGGACTAGAATAAGCTTCTTTTAAGGGAGGCTTTCTTCCTAAAACATCATAGACCTGGAAAGAACCTTAAAAAAATTATACACGTTAGACATCTGCCTTCTGACAGGCCTAAATAGTCCACACAGATCATTGTTCATTTTTCTGTAGGGGATTTTTAGGGTTGTGAAAAGTAAAGTGTTCTCAGATTGGCAGTCAGTATTTCGTTGGGACATATTAATATATATTTTTCATTTAAAAGAAAAAAAAGGACTAGATTAACTCCTCAACTATATTGTAAGCTCTTTGAGGGTAGGGATGACTTCTTAAACTCCAGTTGCCTCATACTACTACTGTACTCTGAAAGGACTTTACACAATGCTAGTCACATTTTAGGCATTAAATAAATATTATCCTAGACTCTTCTCATCTAGTGCAATCCCTATCTAAGCAGATACCACCTTTATACTATCTCCAACCCAAATTCAACAATTTCAGTAAATGTTTCAGTGCCTGATCTGTGCTAAGCACTAGGGCTAAAGAGCTGAAAGGAACTCATGTTTTATTGCATACAATGTATTCAGAGTTAAGTGAATTCAAGGCAGCTTGAGGAGAGGGAGAGAACTAACAACTAGGGGCAGGGGAAGGTATTAGGAAATACTTGTAGAAGGTGGCACCAGAGCCTTCATGGGAAATGATCCCTAGATGAGGGGAATACATTGGAGGTACTGAGGATTCTTGATTGATTAGAAAAAAATAGTGTCTCTCAAAAGCTTGTATGTTGAAACTTACACCACTTATTATTCTTCCTGTACAGATATATTTGTAGGTCTTGCTCCTTTCTATTTTTTTTTTTAAATCAAGCCAGGGGGTTTGTCTTCTCTGCTTGCTAATATTGATATCACTCTACTGATAGCATTATCCTCTCAAAGTCTCATGACCTGGTTATTTCCTAAGATCTATTAGTTGTGATTTAGATGTTAGTTGATTCCTATGAGAAAATGTCAGAATAGCTATAGAAACACAATTCCGTTTTAGAAAAACCCTTTGTTTTACCTTGAACCATTTTTAATTGAATAGATAACGTGGTAATGAATTTGATGAAAAGGCTGAATGTTGGTCTTAGAAGCTTGTCTGTTATGTTTAAGGCTAGTAGCTGACTTCTGTGCTCCCAAGGAGTGTGTTTTACTGGTAGGAACACTAAACTAGGAGTCAGAAGACTCTATTATTGATTAGAGACAGTGATCAAGTCACTTAATTTCCCTGGGCCTTAGTTTCTTCCTCTTTAATAAGAAAGGATTGGATTAGATGACCTCTAAGATTCAGCTCTAAAATTCCAAGTCACTCTTGGTTTCTCATACAAAGAAAGTTATTCATTAGGTTCAGGAGTAGCGCCTGAATCATGCCTCAGATCAAGGGTTCTTAACCTGGGGTTCATGAACTTAATATTTTATGAACAAAATTTCAATATAATGGGTTTCCTTATTTCATGCTTGTAGGAACGTTATTTTGAGAGGGTATCTATAGGCTTCAACAGACTGTCAAAGGGGTCCATGATTATATTGTTACATATGCTAAAGAAAGGCTTTTAATCGTTTGGAGTTCTGAATTCATGCACCAAAGAAAATTAAACCAACACATTTAACTAATTTCAAAGCATCTTGGATTACCTTTGGTATTATCTGATAAATATAGCCCTGGTTGGAAAAATCTGAAATATATCCTTATGCTTATTTGAAAATGGAGACAAATTAACCAGTGTAGTTTTCTTCTCTGTTCTCTGCCCCTCCAGAGATACCCAGGTGGTAAAATTACTGAAATCAGCACTCTCAGCATTTGGCCATATGCTAAGACTTAGTCTGGGAAAGTGATTATTTCTATGACTATTTTCTAGTTGTTTCCACGCTTTTCTAGACCCTGTCAGAACTTGAGGGCAGACAGAGGCAGCATCTGAGATTCTAGCAACTCTACTAATAAGGTAGCTGAGAGAGAGAATGAAGGGAATACCTATAAATATTTTACTCTCTTTACATTGATCTTGCAGATAAGTTCCAATAGCTTTCATCCCAACAAAATTTTTGATCCACTTGTCCCAAAAAAAGACCATTTAAAAAATTTCTCCATCAAAGATCAATATTAAAAATTTTTTTTCCTTTTTTATAATATCCTTTTAACATCAGTTTCCAGAACACCACTCTCCTCCTCCTCTGTTATTGGACTGTCCCTTGTCAGAAAAGAAAATATTTAAGCGCAACTGATAAAACAGCTAAACCTGACAACCAGTGCTTCATTTAATGCCTGTTATTTGCCACCTCTTTTAAGTGGAAGGATGTATGTTACTATGTACTGCTTTTTCTGGATCCAGAAACATCCTCTGGGTGTTTTCTGATCATTTCAGTAGTCTGAGTTCAACTGCCTTTGCATGCAGATTGCATTTAACATTATTGTCATCATGTCTGTTGTTCACTTGGTTTTATGTTCTTTGCTCAGCTTCACTTGCTGGGCCTTCCTGTGTTTCTCTTGAGTTCCTTATATTTGAAAGGTTTTCTTTTACCATCTCTTTAATCCCATCTGACATTTTTCTCACTACCATTTCATCTTTGTCTTTGCTTCCCTTTACAGATTTCCTGTAACTGTACGAGTTTTGAGAGGTGTGCAGGGGAGCAGTGAATTGACAAGATAATTTACCAGTTTTCATTTGTTTGTTTATTTATCTGCTGACTGACATCCTTTCTACATCATTAGGAGAGCCAAAGAAGTTTGCATGCCAGGAGTCTCCTGTTCCTGGGTTAGGTACTCTCAGTTGCTGCTGAACATGCAGGATGATAAAAAAGCATAGCCTTATTTGACCTGAGAATAGTTAATAGAGGGATAGGGAGTAGACACTAGAGAAGATACTTTCCTTGACTCAGGAGTAGATAGTTGATGACCTTTGAGTTGAAAAGCCTTTTGATAACTGAAGCTTAAAAATGGAATGATCTTTATTTCCCCCAGTTAAGCTACTGATGGTTCTGTCCTCCCTAAGACTGCTCCTTTTAGGGGACCCGTCATATGCTTGGCTGCTTCACTTGTTTACAATCCCAGAATAGTGCAGCTCAGAATGCTGGGGCTCCTTTCTCCTCTTTTCCACTTCCCCACCCTCGTTGGTTAAACCAAGAGGTAGTGGGATGGAAGAATGAAAAGTAGCAGTAGATATTTTCCTATTACATGGGGAATCCCTTATCACAAACCAGCTGTTACAGGTCTGCCACGTTCTTTTGCTCAGTCTGTTTTAGTCCCATCAACCCTATGTCCCTTGACTTTTCACATTACTGAGGGAGTAAATTCAGCTCAATTTCTAGTATGGGGAAGCGCTTTGGAATGCCAGCGATTTCCATCTTCATCACTGGCATGCCAAAAGCATTACAGGACAAAGAAGTAATAAACAGGTGGAGTTGTAATTTCCTATGTCTTTTGTAAAGGTCCAGACTTCCGCCGCCTTGATTATAGTATAAAGGTCATTTTGGATGATGTGTAAAATGCTTGGGGAAGGATGGAATCATGACTTAAATATACTTACTGCTTTTTTCCTGTTTGCTGTGTATGACATGGCTGTTCATTTAAATTAGATTAACAGAAATCTTTCATGCACCATTTTGAATCTCCCCAAATCATCTTTTATTTCTAGTCTTCTATTTTATCTGCTGCCTGAAAATATCTTCACATTCCTTACTCCTCAGTTCCCTCAAGCTGTTGACATGTATCTCTCTTCCCTATTTCTTGGCAGAGAAAATTATTAAGCCACAGGTACACTCTTTATTATTTGTTTAGATTTTGTTTGATGAAGAGAGAGTCTTAGATGACTAATTAAAAATATTTAATGTATATTAGATATAAATATATAACATTTTCCATTCTTTCTAGTTTGCTGGCTCAACTTGATTCAGTTCTTTCTGGTCAATCACCTCTTTGAAAATGTTGATCTTCTGGATCGATATTTGTGTTATGTGGATGTGCTACTTGCATTTCCACATATTTCCCTTCCCCTCCTCTACCCAGCAAGCCATTCCTCGTATCAAAGAATAAAATCAAGGGTTGGGGAAACAATTTTGGTAAAACTAATCAATCTGTCACCCAAGTCTGACAGTACTGTATTTGCCTTGTTCTATGTACATGGACCATATTATTATTTGTGTATTTTTTTTTTGGCTAGGCAGTGGGGTTAAGTGACTTGCCTAGGGTCACACAGCTAGTAAGTGTCAAGTGTCAGAGGATGGATTTAAACTCAGGTCCTCCTTACTTCAGGGCCGGTGCTATATCTACTGCATCACCCAGCTGCTCCCACATGGACCAATAAAAAAAAAGTCATTGTTGAGATGAAATTAAGCATTTGTAGCCTCATGTGGGAAGAGAATATACATAGCCATAGGGAACAAGCAGTAGATAGTGTGTTAGACTTGGGGTTAAGAAAAAGTGAGCTCAAATGCTACCTCAGACACTAGAAAGCAAAGGATAGAGCACTGGAACTGAAGTCAGGAAGACTTGAGTTCAAATTTGGTTATTTATGTAACCTGGGGCAAGTCATTTAACATTTCTCTGTCACAACTTCCTTATTTATAAAATGGAATGGTAATAGCACCTACCTCACAGTGTTGTGGTGAGGATCAGATCAAAAGAGATAACATGGGAAAGTGCTTTGCAAACCTTAAAGTACTATATAAATGCTGACTATTAGAACTATTATTATTAAACACCTACTATAGAGATACTAGGAATATAAATGAAGTCACTTATGTAGAGGTGTTAGTTGAACCCACAGATGCTGATGAAGTTACTGAGAGAGAGTGCACAGAGAAGAAAGGAGGACCCAGGACAGAATCTTGGTAGTAAATCTAGTCAGGGGATGGATTATGACTGATGATCCAGCAAAGGAGACTTAGAATATTAGATAGGTTACAAGAAAAAGCAGCATTATTAAAAAACCAGAGAGGAACAGTTCAGTACTACAGGGAAGTTAAGAAGAATGAAGACTGAGAAAAGGCCACTGATTTTAGTAATGAAGAAATCATTGGTAACTCAATACAAAAAAATTCAGTATAGAGGATTACACAGCACAGGTATGTGCAGAATAAGATTGGGAGGAGAAAGATGGAAGCAGAAACAAGATTGAATGGTAGGGGCAGCAAAGTAGAGAAACATCGCTGGACAGTAGGATGCCCAAAACAATGGCATGGTCTCCATTGGAAACTTACCATTTGTATTATCAAAGAACCACCAAAAAAACCTTCCCAGGTTTTCACTACCATGTTCTTGGACTATGTTGGTTCTAAATTGTTCACTAATTGCTTTTTAATTTTTTTTTTTTTTGCAAAACAGTGGACCATTAACTTGATAATTACCCTTTATATATGTGTGTGTGTGTGTGTATATATATATATATATACAT
>NW_020954723.1:26232537-26233679 GCF_900497805.2 Vombatus ursinus
ATATATATATATATATATACACACACACACACATATATGGATGTAACATCAAGCATTTTGGGTTCTCTCCCCTTCATCCTAATGGTTTCCCTGACTTTAGGGAAAAAAGTCTGAGTGAAAGCCCCTTTTGGTTATCTAAGGAGTGGACAGAGCCTACAATTACTGAAAAACATTTAATTGAATATGAATCCAGCAATAAGAAAGACATTAAAATTACCTCTTACATGTTTTTAATTTGTGCTCGGTAATACTTGAGATCTCTCAGATTTTGTCATTCAGCTATTAGTGTCAGAATTTCCTTAGGTGTAGTACAGAGTCCATTTAAAAGTTGATCTATATAGGATATGAGCTACTATGACTCAGCTTTTCAGTGGGCCACCTTGACATATTTCCTGTTTCTTCTAGTTTGTTTTGTTTAACTTGATGCAGCTCTTTCTAGTCAATAACTTCTTTGAAAATGTTGATCTTCAAAAAAAAAAAGAGAAAGAAAATGTTGATCTTCTGGATTTGTACAAGGGATTAATGTGCCCAGGAAAAGGGGATTCTGTAGGTGTTATGCCTATAATAGACTCTTTGAGCCATAAAATACTGTAACAGATGGGTGTTTATTAAGTTGGCCCTGAATATTTTCTGTGTAGATGGGTCTGCTTGCAGTGTTGCCGTTGACTTTGACCTGGAGGCTCTTTTGACTGGCTTCCAGTACTGAACTTTCTGGGGAATTTTTTTTGGCCTTAGAAGCTTCTTATAAAATCACTGAAGCCTGGGTTAGAAATCCTAACTGATTTTGTCTTGATATATCTGAGATAAGAGAAAATTAGATAAAGAGTCCTAACAGAAGGAGTTGAAATAAGGACATGTTAAGTGTTAGCTAGGAAAAATGAAAAGAACTTTTGGGGAAAAAAATTAGAGTGTAGAGAAAATGAACCTAAAGCAGGAAAAAGTGTGTTTCCATGGGAATTAGGAAGAATGTCTTGATTTTTTTTCCCCCTACCTCTTCAATGACTTCTGAGCATTGATTAAAGTTTGTTTGGCCGTTTTGTATGGCCACTTGAGTGGAGCTTCATGGATGTATGTATATTACCTCATTTTTCATCACTCAGTCTTTGGCTTGACTTCACTAGAGGATGATTCGGCTTTCTGGT
>NW_020954723.1:26233702-26237046 GCF_900497805.2 Vombatus ursinus
TGTGTGTGTGTGTGTGTGTGTGTGTGTGTGTGTGTGTGTGTGTGTGTGTGTGTTTCCGTCTCCATAGGGTTGGACTATAGCCATCAGCTTCTCAAGGGATCTGATTCCAGACACGAAATAACTGAGAACCTAACACTGGCATGTAAGGAAACCTCAGCTTCATTGGCCTGTTGTATTATAATCTACTTTGAATTGGGCTTATAGAACAGGTCTAGGGTAATCTAGTCCACTTTATTCATTTTACTGATGAGGAAACTGAGATCCAGAAAAGTTTAAATCATTTTCTGCAATCATATGGCTTTAATTACTACTTGGTGACCTAGCTGAGAAATAGTGGGCAGTATGGTCTTATTTTTCAGTGTAGGTGAGATTAAAGTAACTTGCCTCAGTTTATGAGTTTGGGGGAGAAATAGGAGATTCCTCAAACCCAGGAACACACTCTTTTGGTCAGAGCCTCTGTCTCACTTCTTCCTTCTTCCCTCTTAATGAGTCTGTAATTTGTTAGTCATTTCACGTCTACATGGTCATTTTCCTCCTTGAAGAAAATAAAAGTCCTGCTACAACCAACTCTTATCAATATCTGGATTATCTACAACAAAACTTTAATCTTAGGTTAGCTTCTGTTTATTTGATATGTACCTTGAAAGTACAAACTAGCTCGAACATTTATTTTTTTCCTTTTTTTAATTTATTTTGATTTATCAACAATCACTTCCATATACTTTTGAGTTATAATTTTTCTCCCCCTTCCTCCCCAAGACGGTGCACAATCTGATATAGGCTATACATATACATCAAACATTAATTTAAATACAGTATTTGGAAGGGAAAAATTCTTGCATTCCAGAGCCAAACGTAAAAGATTGTGTCTGCTCATTTGAATTTCTCCATTATTATCACAGCTAATTGAGTTGATTTCATTTAAATATAGTCTTAGAGAGATCTGAAAATCTTAAGGAGTCAGTTTCATCATTTCACTAGTTAAGAACCTTTTGTCAGTTATCTAGGTGTCACCATGTACTTAGGAAGCTGCTTCTAGCCCCTAGAATAAAATACAAACTTCTCTGGTATTTAAAGCCTTTCAAAGCCTCACTCCAACCTGTCTTTCCAGACTTATTTCATATTACTCCCCCTCACACACTCTGTGTTCTAGCTAAATTGGCCTGCTGCTTGTTCCCCTGTACAGACTTTTTGCCTCCTGTCTCTGTGCCTTTCTGAGGCTGTCTCCCATGTCTCAGATGCTTCTCCTTCTTACCACCTTTCCTAGTTCCACCCAAGCTCAGCCCAAGTGCTGACTTCCTACAGTCTGACTTTTTTGATCCCCACCCCATTGTTCCCCCCTACCAAAAAAAATTACTTTCTATTAATTTATATTTACTTATCTGTCTACATATTGTGTTTCTCTCCCCTCCCTGCCCGGTGTAATTTAATCTTGAAGCAAGAATTGTTTTTTTTTATTTGTATTCCCAGTGCTTAGTACATAAGTACATAGGTGCTTATTATACTTGTTAAATTGAATTGAGTGCCTGCACTGAAGTGTCATTTAAAGGTAAAAAGACCAGGTAATGATAATGTTCCCTTGGCCTTCTATGGCACTTTTCTTTTGAAAAGCAGAAGTTGATTTTGCGTGTTATACCCTGATGGCATATGAAAGCAGGAAAAACCGATGGGGGCTATCTCCTTTTTAACTGATAGAGAATTTGAGACAATAGGGAATTAAAATAAATTGCTTAAGGTTACGTGATCATTGGAGTTTAGATAAGACCCTAAGTATCCTGACTTCAAGCTGAGATTCTTAACATTAACTGTCAAAGCCTGTGCTAGACTTTTCTTGTTGACAATTGGGAAAAGCATGGAGAGGCTATAGCCTTGAAAAACTGTGGGCTAGATAACTGTCTATAAAGCTTTTTAGAAGAGATTTGTGAGAATATTATATCTATTTTATTATTTACCTCTGGGAGTTCTAGTTAGTCCTCAGAGTTGAACCTTACCTTGAAAAACTCATTCTTCTTATGTAAATGGAGAATGGAATAGGGTGGGTGAGTTAGGTGTGGTCAAAGAAACTGAATCACCATTCTAAAAATAAAATCCTTCAAGACTGTCCTGTGGTTCATCTCATCATTAAGATGTCTAGTTCTTTCCTACCAGAGGAAGAGTAATATTGTGAATAGTATATGAGAGAATATGAGAGAATGTGGCCAGTAGTAATTAAGTGAAATATTGGAAGAGTAATTAAGTGAAATATTGGAAGGGAATTCCTCCCCTCTCAAATAATAGAATGTTTTGGGGGACATGTGGGAGAAGAAAGTAAACTTTGGCCCCTTAGGTAACATGTCTGATGTACTTATTATGTTTCTTTTTATTCCACAGGTCTTAAGAAAACAATTGGCTGAGAAATAATGTTTGTGTTTACATGTGAAAATGAGTGTGTGTGTATGCATGCACTGCCCATCCATCCCCAATCACATAACACATACAATTACAATCTTAAGTATTGCATTGGGAAAATATGTTTGAGGTTGGAGGGACTTCCTTATAATAAGAATTATTAAAGAAGTTTCATTTCAATAATATTTTGGCCTTTCGAACAAGGACAACTTTTTATATCTTTGATGTGATTTAGGTGAAGCTTTGCCTAAAAGCAAAATGAAGAATTGAGATAATCTAAAGTACTTTTAACCTATGACCAAAACTCAGAATCTTCCTTCCTTCTTTCCCTTTTTCCTTCCCTCCCTTCCTTTTTTCCCTTCCTCTCTTCTTTCCTTCCAACATTCCTTCTGTGGCAATAAAAGTGCAGGTAGGGGAGAAGTGGGAAACTTACCCCAGTTTTTATGTTTGCTTCTGTCTCTCAGGATTCTTCATGCTGGGTCAAATGCAACATAAGTATGATGCCAATGATTTTGATCGGGGTAGCATGGTGTAATGGAAAGAACCCTAAATTAAAGCTGAAAAGATTTTTATTGCTTACTACTTGCTTTGATAAGTCACTTAAACTTTCTGGGCTTCAGTTTTGTCATCTATTATATGAGTGAGATGAACTAGACCTTTAAGGTGCTTTCTGCCTCTAAATTCTATTATCCTAAGTCATGTTTAAGTGTGGAGTGGCAAGCACAGATTTAATCAGTTCAATCTCTCAGATCCAAGGGGAACAGGTGGGGCTGATATCTAGACATGACGGCAGACTGCAGAAGCTGAGAAGAGACCATCCAAAGGTCTACCAGGGTAAGAGAACAAATAGGGAGTCACATTAGGTAGCAGGAATCAGGAACTAGGATTAGGAGGCTGGGGAGTCAAAAAGTCAGGGCAGCAGGGTTAGACCTGGGGCCTAGAAATAAGTATAAAAA
>NW_020954723.1:26237084-26237150 GCF_900497805.2 Vombatus ursinus
AGGTATTTGTATCAGAGCTGGGGGTATTGAAAACCTCTATGTGTAAACACACACACACACACACAC
>NW_020954723.1:26237195-26237610 GCF_900497805.2 Vombatus ursinus
ACACACACACACACACACACACACAGAGACAGTATTTCTTTTTTTAAATTAACTTATTTTTAGTTTTCAACATTCACTTCCATAATATTTTGAGTTTTACGTTTTCTTCCCCTCTTTCTGTTCCCCCCTCCCCACTATGGAGTGCAATCTGATATAGGCTCTACTTACACATTCATATTAAGCGTATTTTCACATTAGTCACGATGTAAAGAATTAGAACTAATAGGAGGAACCAGGAGAAAGAAGAAACAAAACTATAAAAGAAAAGGAGAGCAAATGGTATGCATCCATCTGCATTCAGACTCCATAGTTCTTTCTCTGGATATGGATAGCATTTTCCTTCATGACTCTTTTGGAGTTGTCTTAGATTCTTGCATTGCTGAGAAGAGCTAAATCTATCAAATTCAGTCATCGC
>NW_020954723.1:26237709-26238091 GCF_900497805.2 Vombatus ursinus
CCTCAATTGATGGGCATCCCCACAATTTCCAATTCTTGGCCACCACAAAAAGAGCTGCTATGAATATTTTTGTACAAGTGGGTCTTTTCCCCATTTTTATAATTTCTTTGGGATATGGACCTAGAAGTGGGTGGGCCAAAGGGTATGCACATTTTTATAGCCTTTGGGCATAGTTCCAAATTGCTTTCCAGAGTGGTTGGATCATTTCACAACTCTACCAACAATGCATTAGTGTTCCTATTTTCCCATATCTTCTCCAACATTTATCATTGTGCTGTTTTGTCATGTTAACCAATCTGGTAGGTGTGATGTGGTATTTCAGAGTCTTTTGACTTGCATTTATCTAATTAATAGTGATTTAGAGCATTTTTTTCATAGATAA
>NW_020954723.1:26238222-26243599 GCF_900497805.2 Vombatus ursinus
CTGAATCCAGGGCTGGTGCTCTATCCACTGCATCACCTAGCTGCCTCCCAGTTCTCTATATATTTTAGAAATGAGGCCTTTATCAGAGATACTGGCTGTAAAAATTGTTTCCCAGCTTTTTGCTTCTCTTCTAATCTTTGTTTCATTAGCTTTGTGCAAAAACTTTTCAATTTAATGTAGTCAAAGTCATCCATTTTGCATTTCATAATATTCCCTATCTCTTGTTTGGTCATAAATTCTTCCCTTCTTCATAGATCTGATAGGTAAACTATTCATTGATCTCCTAGTTTACTTATAGTATCAGTCTTTATATCTAAATCAAGTATCCATTTTGCCTTTATCTTGGTATAAGGTATAAGATGTTGGTCCTTGCCTAGTTTCTGCCATATTATTTTCCAGTTTTCCCAGCAGTTTTTGTTAAATAGTGAGTTCTTATCCCAGAAGCTGTAGTCTTTGGATTTATCAAATAGTAGATTGCTTATAGTCTTTGACTGTTGTGTCTTGCATACCTAACCCATTCCACTGATTGACTGCTCTATTTCTTAGCCAGTACCAAGTAGTTTTGATGATTGCTACTCTATAATACAATTTAAGATCTGGTACAGCTAGTCCACCTTACCTTGCATTTCTTTTCATTAGTTCCCTTGATATTCTTTACTTTTTGTTCTTCCAGATGAATTTTGTTATTTTTCTAGCTCTATAAAAGTATTTTTTGGTATTGATTGATATGGCACTGAATAAGTAAATTAATTTAGGTGGCAGAAACTATTTCTTGACAAGAGCAGGAACCGATTTATTTTCCATCTAGAAGTTAAAGTAAATGGAAGTAGCTGACCGTATGGTCAGAGAGGGGTGGAACAAAGGACAGAATCTCAGCCTTGTAATTTTGCTGTCCTGTTCCACAATAAGGAATTGGAATTCTTTCTAAAGGAACTTTGATTTCCTTAGCCTATGATAATGAAAAGCCTATGATGGAGCATGATGTAGTGGCTAGTGTTGACCTTGGAGTTAGGAAGCTCTGAATTCACATTACACCTTGGATGGTGTATTAGTAGTAATGTGATCCTGGACAAGTCACTTATTAACCATTCTGAGTCTCTAAAATGAAGGCATTGGTGGCTTCCAGGGTTCCTTGCATCAAGGTGCCTTCCAGCCCTAAATCTATGGTTCTATTATGCTTATGGTGGTTGTGGCCCCACAACCACACCAGACTGCTTCTCTCCTGATTATGTACTGACTTGAAATTTGCTCTCTGAACTGGTGTTTGAGAGTATTGAATTCTACCCACCTAGCAGTAGCTTAGGATTTAAAGGATCTGGGTTTATAGCCTTATTTCTCACTACCTTTATTATTGTGGACAGATCACTTAATCTCTCTGGGCATCAGTTTCCTGATTTATAAAATTTCACTTCACTTCTATTTAGTAAACTGTAAGTGCCTACTCTGTGCCAGGTACTAAGTGCTGAGGATACAAGTAAGGAAAAAAAAACTCCTGCCCTCAAGCTGCTTACAATCTAGTAGGGGAAGATATCACATAAAAAGGAACCTGAGAAGGGGTGAGGGACCTGGGTGACTGGTGTGGGGGGGCATGTTATTCCCTGGAGTTGAGGTCAGGCAGAGCAGCTGATGGAAAATGGTAGCACCCAGAAGGCTGTGATCCTTCTATAAAAGACTTTAAGTGGAGTTTAGTGCTTTACCCTCCAGTCCTTCTTTGAGAGGGGAGAGGCAACTAAGGGTGAGTTGAGAAAGTTTAGAGTATCGGAACCTAAGTCATACTTGGTAGTGATGAGATTTCAGCTGAACCTGAGTGTGGAGGTGGGGATGAGGGGATTGGATTAGACCTGGTGGTTGTTATTTGGTTGTTTTTAGTTCTGTCCTACTCTTTTATGACAGCTTTTGGGATTTTCTTGGCAAAGATCTAGTGGTTTACCATTTCCTTCTCCAGCTCATTTTACCAATAAGGAAACTGAGGCAAAAGAGGGTTAAGTGCTTTACCCAGGTTCACACAGCTAGTTAACTGTCTGAGGCTGGATTTGAACTTGGATATCTTTGAGTCCAGGCACAGCACTCTATGCATTGCGTCACCTAGCTGCCCCTGACCTAGTAAGAATGGAAAAATATTAATACTATGGAAGCTAGGACTGGGTAGAAAGACTGGGAATCATCTCCATAGAAATGATACCGTAGTGTCTCTTGGCTGGCCTCTCTGGGTTCTGAACCTTTCATTGTAGTTTTACGTTCACAAGAAAGTAAAACTAACAGTTCAAGCACTGGTAAAAGTTAATAGGAACCTATCTTCAGAAGATACTGTTATATAGGTAAGACTCTGCTAAAACTTTACTTTTCAACATGGGAAGGGGGAGAAGTGTAGAAACAATCATTGATTGTCGAAAAGGTTAGAAATTAGCTCAAATTGTTAGAATTCTTTTGTTCTTGGTAATAGGTTTGGCTTCTCATAGCAGTTTGATTGTTCTGGTGAAAGAAGCTTTTTTTTTTTCTTTACTGCCTCAGGGACAAAGTTCCATATTTCTAGGGCTATGGTGATTATAATTAATGTGAATTAGCTGCTTCTGTGGAGAGTCTGAAGAAAGTCTTTTGTGGAGAGTGACCGAAGAAAGAGCCATGATGACTGAATTACTCAATTTAGGAAACTGCCGTGATTTCTGCTCCCAGTACAATTCACATCAGCTCCTTCCCCTGGCCATACATTTCTCTCAGACACCCCCCCCCCAAAAAAAAAAGCTGTATTGGCATGACAAAAGCCTCACTTTTCCTCATTTGTAAAATGGGGACAATGATAGTAGCACCTACCTTAAAATGAGATAAATCTTAAAGCGCTATATAAATGTAGCTGTTACTACTATTGAAGGCCCTTGGAAAGGCTTCATGTCAGGGATTCTTATAATTTCTGTTGCTGGTTTTGTCTGCAGGTTAATAGCCAGATAGTTCTCAGAACATCGCCTTCTCTGAATTCTCAGCACTGGCAATGTGGTAGTTAGAGACAGTCATATTTCTTAGGTAAATCTGTGGAGGGGCTGGAAGCAGTTGAGATAAAGAAATTAAAAAGTCTGAGTCTAAATGGAGATGGGAGCTCAGTTGGAGATGGTGGGTAGTGATGGGATAGGGTACTGCTTTTCCTTTCCCACCTTACCTCACTTCACTGTACTGTGATGGTAAAGAGTGACTGTCCAGAGTAAGTGGTATTGAACTAACAAGCATGTAAAAGGAAATGGCAGTGTAATATAGTATAAAGAAGCCTGGACTTGGAGACGGAAGACCCAGCTTAAAGACCTGGATCAGTTGTTTAATAATTGAACAAGTAATTTAACCTGACTGGGCAACTTCTTTGTAAAAATGGTAATGATATTTGTGCATCTAGCCCATGGATTGTCATGTAAGGAGACCATTTCTAACAATTAGCTCTCCAGAAGTAATAAGTGGTGTCTCAGGAAGGAGTGGGTTATTTTCCTCATAAGGAGTCTTCAAGAGGAAGGCTGACAAGAACTTTTTAAACTGTCAAATGCTCTATATGCTAACTAACTAACCAACTCTGTGTGTGCGTGTGTGTGTGTGTGTGTGTGTGTGTGTGTGTCTGCCTATGTGCCTGTCTGTCTGTTATGATTAGCTGCATGACCTTGGGCAAATCACTTAACTTCTCTGTCAGTTTCCTAATCTGTAAAATGGGGATAATAATACTTCTAGTGACATACCCTCAAGATTTGGGAGGATTAAATGAGACCATGTATGTGAAGCACCACATAGATATAAATAGTTATTAGTTAAGTTAATGAATATGAAATCGTCTGACTATTTTTCTCTTAAGAGTGATGCCAAGTAAGACCGCTGAAAAGCAGTCAGAGCAAATAAACCTTCTCTTCCTCCAATCTCTAAAGAAACTCTTACCTTTTTAAAAAATGTTTTATTGTTCTTTTTTTCCCTACATCACTGTCACTACCCAGTAGACCCTTCTAGCCCCACAGTGCAAATTTTTCCTTGTAACATAAATATAGCTGAGCAAAACAGATCAACACATTAAACTCATCTGAAAATGTTTGACTAATTCCATACACCATCTGTACCAATCAGGCAGACTTAAGCATTCAGGAATCTTCCAGTGTTGTATAATCCTTTACTTTAATGCGGTTATCATATAAGTTATTCTCCTCATTCTTCTTACTTCACTCTTTATTAGTCATACATGTCTTTCCAAGTTTCTCTAAATTTGTTATTTCTTAAGTTGCACATTCAGTACATTTCCTGTAGCATAATTTTTCAACCTATCCAAAATGGATGGCTATCTGCTTTATTTCCAGTTCTTCGCTATTACAAAGAGTACTGCTATAAATGTTTTTCATATGTATGTGAGATCTTTTTTTTCTTCTGTCTTTGACTTTGACTTCCTTACAGATATACCTAGTAAGTGGTATTGTTGGTTCAAAGGAGATGGGTACATTTTAGTGATTTTTTTTTAAAATCATAATTCCAAATTGTGTCCTGGAACAGTTGGATCAATTCACAGCTCCAACATTGCATTAGTGTATCTGTCTTATCATATCCTTTCCAACATTTATCATTTAATTCTTTCATCTTTGCCAGTTAGATGGAATCTCTAAATTGCTTTAATTTTAATTTTTTATTATTAGTGATTTGTAGAATTATTTACAGTGATGATAGCATGCATTTCTTTTTTTAGACCTGACAGTTCATAGCCTTTAGAAATGTATGCTTTTGATCACTATTTTATCTTTTCTTCACCTTTCTCAGACCTAGTAGAGGAACCCAGTCCTACCATCACAGGACGATTTCTCCTCTTTGGCTTAAGGAAAAAGGGCCAGAGTCCAAGGATGAATTTATTGATTGATATATTTTATTTTGATGTATCAACTACTTCACAATAAACAACTCCCTTTAGTACCTATTGATTTAAAAAAAAAATCAAGCAAAGCAGTTTCACTAGCATTCACTACTGATAGCACATGTCCTTACAAACGCCTTACAATTTATCACTAACAGAAAGAAGGAAGTTTTCTTTTAATTTGTATTATCGAGACTAGTCTATTGGCTATTATATTTGACCAGAATTATGTCATCTTTTGTCTTATGGTCATTCAATATTAACTTAGGCAAGTATACATTTTTCTTCTCAGCTTCATAATCTTAGAATTATGAGCTTCTCACTCTCACTCAGTCTACATATCTAATGAGCTGGCAAATTTTGCATTTATACCTCTACAAAACAATAATTTGTTGTTGTTCAGTCATTTCAGTCATGTCTAACTCTTTGTGACCCTATTTGGGATTTTCTTGGCAAAGATACTGGAGTGGTTTGCCATTTTCTTCTCCAGCTCATTTTACAGATGAGAAAACTGACCTCCTT
>NW_020954723.1:26243695-26244020 GCF_900497805.2 Vombatus ursinus
CTTCCTGGCTACCCTTAATGTTAGTGCCTTCCTTCTGAGATTGCCTCCAGTTTTATTTATAAGTGACTTACCCAGGGTCACAGAAGTAGTAAATGTCTAAGGCCAGATTTGAACTCAGGTCTTCCTGACTCCAGGCCCAGCACTCAATCCACTGTGACGCCTAGCTACCCTCAACATAATAACTAGTATTTATATAGCACTTCAGTGTTTACAAAATCTCCTCAAATTACTTTAGGGACCAGGACCATCTACTCTACCACCTCAGCCACACACAGGGAAGGTGGTCTTGCTTTCACAAGTGTTCTACTTCGAGCTCTATCCACTG